>NW_027187391.1:49928326-49929154 GCF_028583685.1 Petaurus breviceps papuanus
CTTCTTCTTCTTCTTCTTCTTCTTCTTCTTCTTCTTCTTCTTCTTCTGTCTTTTGGAGGACAAGTAACTTGTCCAAGGTTACACTGCTAGTTTGTTTTTGTGTGTGTGTGTGGGTGTTAAGTGTCTGAGGCTGAAACCAAACTTGGGTTCTCCTGACTCCGGGGCTGGTGATTTACTCACTGCACCACCTAGCTGCTCCCTTCCTTCTTCTTTCTTCCTTCCTTCCTTCCTTCCATCCTCCTTCCATTCTTTCTTCCTGCTTCCTGCTTTGTTTCCTTACTTCCTCCTTCTTTCTTTCCTTTCTTCTTCCCTCCTCCTTTCTCCCTTCCTTATTCCATTCCTCCTCCCTCCCTTCCTTCTTTTTTCCTTCCTTCCTTTTCCTTTCTTTCTCTTTCTTTGTCCTTTCCTTTCTTTCTCCCATTCCTTCCTCTTTCCTTTCCTCCCTTCTCTCCTTCCTTCTCCCCTTCCTTCTCCCCTTCCTTTCTTTTTTCTTCCTTGCTTTCATCTTTCTTCCCTTTCTTCCCACTCACCTCTTTCCTTACTTTTTCCTTCTTTCTTCTTTCCCTTCCTTTCTTATTACCTCTCTCTCTCTCCCTTCCTTATTCCCTCCTCCTCCTTTCCTTCCTTCTCTCCTTCTTTCTTTTTTGCCTTTCTTTCTCCCTTCTTTCTTTCCTTTCTTCTTTCTTTTATTCCTTTCTTTCTCCCTTTCTTCCTTCCTCCTTCCCTTTTTCCTTCCCTCCTTTTTTGTTCCTTTTCTCCTCCATCCCTCTCTTTTTTCTTTCTTTCTTCCTTTCTTCCTTCCTTCCTTCCTTCCTTCCTTCCTTCCTT
>NW_027187391.1:49929164-50065670 GCF_028583685.1 Petaurus breviceps papuanus
CCTTCCTTCCTTCCTTCCTTCCTTCCTTCCTTCCTTCCTTCCTTCCTCCCTCCCTCCCTTTTTTCTTTCTTTCTTTCTTTCTTTCTTTCTTTCTTTCTTTCTTTCTTTCTTTCTTTCTTTCTTTCTTTCTTTCTTTCTTTCTTTCTTTCTTTCTTTCTTTCTTTCTTTCCTTCTTTCTTTCTTTCTTTCTTTTCTTTCTTTCTTTCTCTCATTGTTAAACATTAATTTAAAAAAATAAGTTCTGAATTCTTTCCCTTCTACCCTTCCCTTACCCATTGAGAAGGCAAGCTAATGATATTAGTCATAAATGTGGAGTTATTCAAACTATTTCCATATTAGCAATGTTTGTGGGGGAAAAAAGCAAGAAAAATAAAGTGGGAAAAAGTATGGTTCAATATGCATTCAGAACTCATCAGTACTCTATGAAGGTGGATAGCATTTTTCATCATTGATCCTTTGGAATTACTTTGGATCATCATTTTGATTTAAGCTAAGCCTTTCACAGTTGATCATCATTGCAGTCTGACTATTACTGTGTCCAACGTTCTCCAGGAGTTTTCTCTCCTAAAATCTACTCCTCCTTGAATACAACCTGTAACAATGTATATCCTTTCCTGATACTGGAAATCAGATCACAGATCTTTTCTTTCCCAAACTGTTACCAGCTCCTCCCTTCAAGTCGGCACAGAATATCAAGTAATCATTCTTTATCAGACAGCAGAGTGCTAGGCAAATGGGCTTAGCACCATGTCACCAACTTTATTATTTTCTCAGTCTTTCTGATGATTTTCCTCCTTGTGAAGAAGATTTTCTTTTTCCTTTTTGTTTTTCATTTTACTTTATTTGTAGCATTGCTACTGACTTTGAAGTGATGACAAGGAAGTTAGCTTTTACACAAAACTTCATCCATGATTTCCTAAGGAGGTCCCAATTTATTAACTTCAATTGTAAGGAAACTAAGAGTAAGAATGATTATAGCTCTTGGAGTCCATTTGACTTTTCACTATGTCTGGCTGCCTTCCAAAGTAAAGTCCAATGATTCCACAGATTTTCATTATGGATGTTACTACAAATAGGAAAAAACTATTTTTCTAAGAAGGAATTCAGTTAATGACACAACAGGAATTATTAGAACAAAGTGAAAGAAAATCAAGCAACATTGGCAGAACATGTAAGGTAGAGATAGTAAAATCCTATAATCTTTCAAAGAATGAAGTTTTTGAAGTTTTTAGTGTCATCTGGGTCACTTTTGGTACGCAAAGAACAAAAGGACAGTTTAAAGGATCAAATGAATTGTAGTGGGTTAAGTATCCCCTTTGAAATGCTTTCTATTTACAGCTCTTTTCCATTTGCCTTGCTCTCTGTTTAAAATATTGCCCTGAAGACTACTTTGTGGTAAATTATAGTGATGGCAAATTCTGTTGTTAAAACAAATAATACTCTTCTATAAAAAAAGGAACAACAATCCTCTTTGTGGTTGATAAAGTACTTTGAACATATGTCCAGATTTAAAATATTTCATGAAAAATTACTTTTTGGAATAACATTTCTAAAACTCCCTGACTTGGACAATCTTGTTTTTGTTATTTTGGGAAATTTTAAAGAAAAGCAATTTGAGTTATTTATCTGGAAAAGAAAGTTGGTTAGAGAAGTATTTGTTGATTTATTACTATATTTTTGCTGTGTTTCAGTTGTGTCTGATTCTGAGTAACAGCAAGAACGTTAGCATACCTGGGATGGCTGCTAGCACAGGTTCTTTGATCTGCTTTTTTTTTAAAGGAAAGCAATTCAAAAGGGGTTAGCAATCTTATTTTAATCAAACATATATCATTTACCTAGTTCATGGGGAAAAGTCAGCACACTGAACTTCAGAGAAAATACAAACAGAAGTTACAAGCAGACAAAAAATACAGAGAAAATAACACAATTCAGCAGACCAACAGACAAGGCTTCTAGCTGTCTATTACATGCATACAGTGTTATTTACCACAGAGAGAAGCACCAATATCTGGGTTTCCAAAGCCGGGGGGGTTCAACAGCTGCCCAGAGTCTTATCTTGCCAAATCACACAACTCTTCCTATAAGCGAGTCCCAAAGCAAAACCTCACCTCAGGGAGTATATATAGCCTTCTCCAGGGTCATAGAGCATCACAACCTTTATGACCTACTACTTAATTACAAAGTAACAAAACCAAGCTTCCCCTAAACAAACTTCTCTTGTTGGGCTCCAAGTGAGATTCATTAAGAGACAGGGAAGATCTTAATTCCCTAGGCCTATTAAGGGGCAGGGAATAACTTCAAATTCCCTTACCATTACATTTTGTGACTTCATTTGGGTTTTTCTTGGCAAAGATACTGCAGTAGTTTGCCATTTCCTTCTGTAGCTCATTTTACAGGTGAGGAAATCGATACAAACAGGGTTAAGTGACTTGCTGGATGTCACATAGCTAGTAAGGTTTAAAGTCAGAAAGAAGTGTCTTTCAGACCATTGGCCCAGCACTCTCTACTACTGTGTGATATAAAAGTAATATTTTAAATCAAGTCAAAATCTGGTATTGATGTATTAATTTTCTTAGTGTATTTGGTAAATTTAAAGAAACAGAGATTTTAGAAATAAGCTAACAGTTAAATCATAGCATAGTTAGGTAGATTCAGGTGGGTTTGAGGGACTGGGCTCAAAGGAAAGTAATTAATGGTCTGATATAACCTCATAAGAAAAGCTCTAGTGGAGTTTCATTGATTTCTGTAGCTGGCCCAGTGCTGTTTAATATTTTTTACAAATTATTTGGATGAAGGTATGCATAGCTTTCCTATCAAAATGGCTGATGATAATATAGCTGGGAGAGATAGCTAACTAACATAGAAGGTACCATTAGGTTTCAAACAGAGGTTAACAATCTAGAAAATTGAACCAAAACTTATTGTTGGATTTAAATGAGTCAGAACTGCACAAAGTTGTCAGTCTCACTCTCTGTTCAAGAGTCCTCAAAGTCCAGTAGCAAGACATAAGTCAAGACAACTGGTGATGGCTCAGGATGCAGTGGATAATCTTGGCAATTTAATTTTCTGACCAAGCTCTAAGAACTCTATAGTGCCTGTTTCAGCTGCCTTCGTGGCCATTAGAAGAAATTGCTCTCATTCATCCTTTTTTCTGGTGAAAGTCATCACATGCTTAGGGTAAACATTGTTCCCTTGCCCCCCACTCACTGACAGGTTTGAGGCCTGTCAGTTACCCTAACCTGGCTGATCTGCTGAAATGGTTGGTTTGGCAGGGTATGGCCACTGTGAATGCTACAGCTTCTTGGAGACATAGGTGAAAAAGAGCTAGGTGATTGGTTGGACACAATAGGTGGATGAATAGCCTTGGAAAGTGTTCAGGAAGCCCTGACAGCAGAGTTGCTAGTCCTTCCTTAGCAGCCCATGAGCCAAAATTTATAAGCTGAAACTCAATAATTTAATAAATAAAAAAAATCTTACACTTGAGCTAAAATTATCAAGTTTATAAGTATGCAAAACAGACAGCATTTCATCTTAAAACAGTATAGGGACTATCATGGACCACAAGCTCAATATGAAGTTAATGATCTGATATGAACAAAAAAAATGGATGTAATATTAGGTTTTATTAAAAGATGACTAAAGAACAGAACTATATAGATGACCATCCCATTATTCTCAGCCCTATTCATACTATACCTAGAATTGTGTGTTTGGTTTAAGGCACATATTTTAAGATTTGTTTTTATAGTCTGGAGATTATTCAAAGGAGGACAATAACATTGTTATATGAATATAATTTGACAGAACTGGCCGTGTTAAATGTTTAACTTGGATAAGAGAAGACTCAAAAGGCTACATAACATCTGTCGTCAGATTCTCATGTCAAAGAGGAATGAATACTTCCTTTATGTTGCTCCAGATGGCAGAATTAAAAGCAATAGGTAGAAGTTACAATGAGGCAAATCTACTGTTGATGAAATGGAAACACTGAATTGTGGAGCAGTCAAAAGGTCTGCTTCCTAAGCTGATACACTCCCTCTCATTGGGTGTTTGCATATCATAGAAAAGATTCTTTGGTAGGTATGTGTTGGTCTAGAGTTTCTCTAGGTCCCATTTCATCTAAAAATTGTGATAATATGAACTTGTGTATCTTTCAGAGCAAAATACATAGAAAAACAAGTTCAATAAATATTTGTGGACTTAAATATTATTCTTGTGCCTCATTTACTTTTTTTTAAATCTCATTTTATTTCTTCTCCCTATTACATTGAAGGCTTCACCTTTTCTAGTCTGGTGGTGATATTCCCCAATCCTTTTAATGACTCAGAGAGTGAAACAGTACCAAAAGCAAGATTTGAACTCAAGGCTCCCTTATACTATCCTCTGCTGCCTCTAATGTTGAAGGGACTTCTTTCTCAGAGACAGAGCCATCAAGTGTGAAGGTAAATAACATACTGCCTGAGAAATTTGGAGAGGTAGTTAGTGTTCATGGCTCCCTAGAAACAGCACAAAATAAAAGGTTGGCATTTTAAAAGCCCAGGAATGTGTTATAACTTTCCCTGCTAATTTAATTAGTGTCTTTGCTTAAAACAAGTGGTTTTTTTTTTTTTACAAGAACTTTCCAGGCAGTTTGGGAGCTTCTGAAGCCATTGCTGTAATTCAGCTGGCAGCGGCTGGTGGTTTATTTTCTTTAAGATTATGAATTTTAACTTAAGTCTCCATGGATACCAAGGCAAATTTACTAAAGATTCATGTTCATAAGGAGCAAATGGAACTTGGGAAATCATCTGTGATAGAACAGCTTAAAGTCACGTCATTGTTCATTACTCTATGTAGCAGTTGTGTAAACTGTGAAAGGACTTATTTTCTCTTAACCGAATAAGGCCTGTGAATTTTATAGCTGTGAATAAGTCTCCAGGCCTGTGAATAAGTAATCAGTGCTTATTATTATGTTTGTTTCATAGAGACTTTAAGCAGAGAGGTATGTGAATTCATAGCATATTAGAACTAGAAAGGATCTTAGATACTACATAGTCCATAGTCCATTTGGAAGATGAAGAAGCTTATCCAAAGAGATGAGATGATGAAACCTGAATCATACAACTAATGTGAGAAAGAGTCAGTACTAAAATCTATGAATCTTAATTACCAATCTTTGCATTTTTATTTATGCTATGCTATTTCTGGAGTTGGAATAATGTCTTTCTCAGAGAAAATACTGTGACATACAAAGAAAAAAATCATGCTGAATGAGGATTGTGAAACTTGGGGTTTAATACTTCTCCAAAGTAGGGTATACCTTTTCCCCTTCATCATTACAATGATGTAGAGAATAGAGGGAGAAAGAAGTCCAGAGAAACAACTGAGATTTTGAAGCCAAAATGAAGTTGAAGGTGAGTTACAAAAAAGTTGGGTTATATAAGCTGGCTTTTTGGACAACCTAACAATTAGGACAAGTGGTTAGAGGAATAATTTAGTAAGTGACAAAATTAACCCATTAGTAGAGTTTTTATTTTATGTTAATTTATATTGTTACTTATATTTATATATTATATTTATATTGTTATAATGTTAAACTATATTTATAAGGAATTTTATATTAAGATTTCTTCTTTTATTAAATTAATAAAGTGGTGTTTACTTTGATTAAGTATTTTGAAATGGTCATTATGGAATTTAGTAGGGATTTTATTCCATTGTTTAACAAACTTTCTACAGATTGAAACTGGAACTATGAGTTCTATTAGCATTTATAGGCAATAAAGATAAATTATAGGGGAAAGAACAAGTCAGAAGGAAAAACCACTGAGGTGAGGGAGCTTAACCCATAGTTACTATTATAGCCAGAGAATAATTTATAATATTATTAAATTCATTTTACAACTTTTTAGAAAGGATAGACACTTAAATCTACTCAGGAAGATGAGGTTCAATAGCAACTCTGAAGTCATCTCAAAAAAAGATATTACAAAATTCCCAAGGATTGGGTATAAGCTTGGAGAATAAGATAAAATTCTCCAAGCTTAAGGTATAAGTATCTTAACTAAAGTCCCAAGAGTAGAATATGGAGTGTAATATATAATAGGAAGTATGATAGTTGGAAGAATGGAGGGACACCTTTATGTGTCAGGGAATTCATCACTCTGGATTCCTGGAGAGACCAGGGAGAATTATAACAGTGTATATCTGCTGACTGGAATTCAGTTAACTTGAGGAGCCAAACTGAAAAGAACACACACACACACACACACACACACAAATGACCAAATGTATATATACACAATGTGTCATATAAAGTATCTTTGTGTATACATTTATGCATAAGTGAATGCTAATACATCTACATAAATACATATATGCCTACATATACATATGTGTCTACACACATTCTAATACTACTACTACTAGCTGGTAGTAGCTTCAGTTTCTTAGGGTAAATATTTGGTTTTGATAAATTTTCAGGGCCTTGTTGAGTTCATAGTCAATGAACAGCATGCAGTTAACTTAGGATAAATAACTATCACCTTTCATATGGGAGGAATGGATAAAGGAAAGAAGATTTAGAAATGGAAGAAAAAGGGGCCTCAAGTGGAATATCTGGCAAACAACTAGCAAAATTTGCTATAAGAATGAAAAATATTCCCTGTTCAAGGATAGGAAATAAGACAATGTAAGTAAATGCTTTTATTCTTTTAAAGAGCTCTTGTTGAAGACAACAGGATTGAAATAATCACTAAAAGATAGTTACAAGTGTAACCTATCAAAGAACAACCAATAGTTTTTATGACAGTGGATAAGACCATATATTTTTATCATATGCTTCTGTGACTTGTTTTATTTTATTACTTTTTCAGGTAATATTTAGAGCATGAGTAGGAAATGATTGTAGGGATCATGTAACACTCTAGGAATAGTTCAAGTGTCATGTCTTTAAGATATAACTTTTGCCTTGGCAGATTATATCTTAAATGCAATTGTAAATAAAGGGACATCATGATGTAGCATATTTCTATCAAGTTCTATAGCAGATATTGTCTTTATCTTATTCTCCATGCTTTTAATATCCAGAAATGAAAAGTACAATCATTTTTCTTTCCCTTTTACTCTCCCGAAAGTTAAGTGCAATCAAGACAATGATCTAAGACAATTCCAAAGGATGAATGATGAAAAATTCTATCTACCCCAGAGAGAGAAGTGATGAACTTTGAATGAAGACTGAAGCATTTATTTTACTTCCTTTATTTTTCTTGTTGTTGTTTTTTTTATTTTGAAACATGGCTAATATGGAAATACATTTAGCATGACTTATCATGTATAATCTATATAAAATTGCTTGTCTTCTCAAGAAGAGGAGAGGGAGGAGAGAGAAGGAGAGAATTTGGCACTCAGAATTTTAAAAAATGAATGTTGAAAAATTTTTGCATGTAATTTGGAAACATTTAATGAAATATCAGCATATATATCATTAAATATTTCCAAATTACATGTAAACATTTATTTGTTTATCTATCTATTCATCTGTCTATCTATTTAATGAAAGGTATGTTCATGCAGGAGAAAGAATCTTGGAGGTGGGTGTCTGGAGAGATCTGAGTTCAAATCCTGCCTCAGACACTTACTAGCTGAACTACCATGTATAAATCACTTAATCCCTCAGATACTTTCCTTTTTCTGTAAAATGAGAAATAATACAGTTCTTATTTCACATCTTTCTTTTGCAATGAGAGAATGTGCATTAAACTCTTTATGAATCAAAAAACTCCATACATGTGTGTTGCTATTTAAATGTTAGCGATTACTAGCCTATTGATCATTAATCTCAGTACAATACTCTTGTGTCTGTACAATCATTAGATAATATTTCTGCTCTTTTTGTCTGATTTGGTGGACTGTGGTAGCTTAACCCCCAGTCTGAGTTCCTTTCAAAGATGATTTTTTTGAAGAAGGTAGAGAAACTCAAAGGTTTATGCTGTGATTTTCATAAGAACCCAATCTTTCTGCAACTAACAAAACTTTTTGAATTGGTTCTTGATCATAATTTCCATGAATTTAAAGTCATACCAAACAAACAAAAACCCTTGCCTTTCAAAGTAATTATAAAAATGAATAAAAGTAGCTCATTGCTTTATTGATAACTATCAAGGAAGGTATTCTCTGTTAAATGTATTTGTCTAGGATTACTATATGTTACATATCTACTTCTACTTCAATCTTCTGTTATTCATTTCCATATATGTTCTTTTATGAAACTATAAGAGAGAAATTTAGAATATAAAAGATTTTTACAGATCATCTAATAAATCATTTTCATTTTATACAAAGGGAAACTGAAGCCTGTGGTTGTGATAAGACACATTTAAGTTTACAAAACAAAAATGATCACTGCTTGTCTTCTGGATCCATGTTGTCTGCTCTTTCTGCTAATATCCAGAATTCCCAGATGAATTTCAATGTTAAAGCAAACAGAGGAAGTGGGATAGAAATATACGATTTCTTCATGAACAGTCCAACTACATCTTTATCATCTATCTAGATTTTGACTGGATCTATGATTTCTTTGACATGGAAACATTGTAGGTGAAGATACTCACTCAGCCAAAGTAGATCAATACCTTCTCCATGTCTTGTATTCTTATACAGTTGCTTAGAAAACTGAATTTTTAAGTGTTTCTAAGAGTCATATAACCAGTTATTTATATGTCAGAGGCAGGATTTGCCCTCAGGTTTTTCAGACATGAGGACCAGTTATCAATCTACTGTACCATGTATATTCTGTACAGGAAAGACAGAATAACATGGTGAATATAATGAAGGCTTTGTACTTGGGAAATTTGGGGTTAAAGTTCCAGCTCTGACATGTACTGGATATGTGACCCTGAGCAAGTTACTGAAACTCTCAATGCTCTAGGCAGCTTTCTAAGATTCCAAGCTTCTAAAAAATTGGGAAAAGGTGTTAGTGGACTAGGAGCTCCCAATTGCAATAAGATTTCAGATCTACATCAAACACACATGCACACAGTATTTTTTCTGAAAAAGCTCAAGATGCATGATGCTTTTCTTCATGATAATGTTTCTTACCAATAGCAATACTGTCAATAATTTCTTTTAATAAATATTCCCTCTGTATCTTTTACAATAGTTTGTAGGTGATATATATATATATATATATATATCATTCCTTCCTGAATCTATCTTTCTCTCCTCTTTAGAACCTTTTCTTGTACCAACAAAAGAAAAGATCAAAACCTAGTGACCTGAGATATTGGTAATTTTTGATATTATATACATCATTCTTTCATCTCTCCATTGAAAGGATGAGTGAAGGATATTTTCTTACTTTTTTTCAGAGTCAAAATTGGTCCTTGTAATATGATAGCATTCTGTTTTATCTTGCTTTGCTTTCCAAACTTCTCTAGAAGTTTAACTTTACTAATAATTTTATTCTTTTAAAAAATGCTCCCTGATGCCTATATATAGGCTTACATTTCTCCCCATCCTCATAAAACCCTCATTTGAACCTACCATTTTTAATGGCTATCTTTTTATATACTTTCATCTCCTTCTCTGCTAAACTCCTTGAGAAAACCGACAACAGTAGATGTTTCTATTCCTCTCCATTCTCAGCCCTCAGCAATATAGCTTCTGATTTCATCACTCATTGCAGTGATGTACCAGAATTTGTTCAGTAGCTCATTAATAGGAACAGCTTAGTTTTTAATTCCTTGCTATCAAAAATATTTTAAATATATCAGTCCTATTTGTCTTCCTTTCATTTCATTGTGAAAGTGACCTAATATTAGTATGAGAAGGCCTATGGGTACTCAGAGTTTAGTAAACTTTTGAGTATGATTTCAAATTGCTTTGTAGAATTGACTGGACCAATTCATACCTCCACCAACAGCATGTTAATATTGCTATTTTCTCCACAGTTCCTGCAACATTTGTCATTTTCCTTGTTTTTTTTTTTGTTTGTTTCTTTTTTTTTTGGCAATTTTACTAATCTTGTAGTTGTTTGTTAGAACCTCAGAAATATTTTAGATTCATTTTTTTCCCAATCATTAGTTATTTGAAACACTTTTTATTTGGAATATTGATAGTTTGGGTTTTTTCATCTGAAAACTGCTCATATCCTTCAACTATTTAAAAAAAATTGGGAAATGTTTTATTCTTATAAATTAGAATGTGATTCCAATAACTTAGATTTCCCTAATTTAGATTTATTTCCATATCTGTATCATAAAAGGAAGTTATTTGGACTCCTTTTTTTCTTATCTTAAAATTACGCATTATTAAAATTATTTATTCTTTGATATCACCTGCAAATCTATGTGTTCCTAGTATAACTTTTTAATTTCTTATCTCATATTTACGTTGTTCAGTTTCTTTTTTTTAAGGTATTCAAGAATAAATTATTCAAGTCTTCTATTTTTTGCTCTATTAATCTGGGAATTTCACATTTTGTAAACATTTATCCATTTCCTTTTAGTTTCCATTTTGCTGCATAATTAGGTTAAAATGGTTGTGATAATTTCCTTTATTTTTCATTTCTTGTAAATTTTTGATTTTTCACATTTTGATTCTGGTAATTTAATTTTCCTTGTTCTTTCTAAAAATTGAATTTTCTAGTGCTCTACTTTAAGGAAGACAACTCCTCATTTTATTAATTCTTTGTTTTCACTTTTGCTAATCTCTTCTTTGATTTTTACTATCTAATCAATAGAATAGAATAGTAAAGCACCTATTATGGTTAAAAGTGTGATCTGAATGAGGATCTGATAGGAGGAGTGTGAGCATCTTTATTTTAATCCTGTATTTACTAAAAAAAAAAAAGGTTCTAGAATTTCTCTATTGCATATGATGCTGGTTTTTGCTTTAAAATAGATTTTTTTTATATTACAAAAGTTCAGTTATGCCTGGAGGAGATAGGTGGTACAATGGATAGAGTTCCAGGCCTGGAGTCAGGAAAACCTGAGTTCAAATTTGGTCTCAGACATTTACTAGTTCTGTGACTCTGGGCAAATCACTTAACCTCTTTTTACTTTATTTCCCTGGAGAAGGAAATGGCAAATCACTCCAGGACCTTTGGCAAGAAAGTACCATGTACAACATGGGATCACAAAAAGTTGCGCATAACTGAACAATAAAAATTCCTATATATTACAGAGCTTTTAGCCTAAACAAGTGCTGTATTAAAGTGATCATGTGGCTATGAATGTTTTAATTTTTAGTACAATTAATTAAACTGATTATTTTATTAATCTGGATCCATACTTATATCCCTGGTATAAATCCCACTTGATCAAAATGAGTGATTTCTTAGATAAATCACAGTAATCTGATAGGATTTTGCTCAAAATTTTTGAGTCAAAGTTCATTAATGATAGAGGTTTAAATTTTCTTTCTCTGTTTTATCTTTCTGTGGTTTAGGCATTAGGATTATATTTGTTTTATAAAAGGATTATTGTAGAGTTCTTTCTCAGTGTTTAATATTATTTGTAAAGTGTGGATACTTATAGTTCTTTAAAAGTTTTACAGAATTTTCCTGTGAATCCATAATTTCTAGAAGCTTCCTCCACCCTTTAGTAGTTCCTTTATAGTTAGACCTATTTTCTCTTCAGATATTGGAATATTTAAGATTTCTATTTGGTCTTCTGCCAATTGAAGGCATGTTCCTATTTCTTTTATGTTCTCAGTTTTGTTAGAATAAAACAGTGCAAAATATATTATGATTATTCTTTTTATTTCTTCTAGTTTTGATGTCATTTCACCTAGCTCATTTACTATTTTATTCATTTGATTTTCGGCTCTCTTTTAAAAAAATCAGATTAAACAAGCGTTTATCAAATTTATTAATCTTTTCAAAGAGTCAGCTTTTTGTTTTATTTATTCTTTCTATTTTTTTGTTTATAGTTTATTTCCCACTAAATTTTTTAACATTTTATTGGAATTTTGAACCATTCATATTTTAAGTTGTAAGATTTAGGCTTGTATTTTTCTCCATCTATTTCTAAAAATTTTTTTCCAGATTATGATTTCTCCCAAATACTTTAATCTTTTTTTAAAGATGGCTGTCTTGCCATTGCCTCTCTTCTTCCAATCCTATCTCATTTGTTACCTCTTTCCTTTTAGTCTTAAATGTAGTCTCACAAGAAAAACATTCCTTTATAGCAGGGCATTGCCAGGTTCTATCTACAATGCCCTCTCTCTGACACTTTAATTCTGGTTATCTTTCTTAAATTGTTGAAAACTCTTCTTTATTATTGAACATCCATCTTTTGTCCTGTGTGGTTAAGCTCCTATTGTAGGATAGGTAATCCTGGACTGCATCCTTGTCTCCAGTGCTCTATGTTATAATTACTACTTTTTCTCCTTTTTTTTTTCTAGGGAGTAAGGAATGTCACATTATTTGAATGTCCTCTCCTTTGTATTTGGAGGTATTTCTCCTTATGACTTGCAATTTTTTTTTCTAGATTGAACTCTTAAATTTACCACTACTTTTTTTGGAGTTTGCAGCCATTCACTTTTTGTTTCTTCCAGAGACTATAAGGGAGTTCTTCAACTGTAATTTCCTTTTCCAGGTTTAGAACTTCTGAATAGAACTTCCATTATTTCCTCTATCATGGTGTTAAGCTTTTTCTCTTGTTATGTTCTTCTGGGAGACATATGATCCTTAAGTTATCTTATTTTCGATATCTGCATATTTTGCTTGGATAGCAAGCACATTTTCTTTTGATATTCATGTTCTTGTTTGTATGTGTTTGATTGTATGTGTGTATGGATGTATATATATACATTCATGTGTCCATCTATGAGGCATAAAATATTATTTTCTACATTATAAATGTTCAATAAATTCTTTTGAATGAAAATTGAATCAGTATCATCATTCATTAACATAAATTAAATGATCAGTTTACCTAAAAGAAAGTAGAGCACTGAAGATAGTTACATTTTAGGGATGGAAATGGAGAATGGCTTACTGCTTCAAAAGAGATGCTAGTAAACTAAGGGTTGCATAGTATGAGAGCCAGATGGCACAAAAAGAAAAAGAGGAAGCACAGGTGATAAGCTTTCATTCTTTTATCATTTTATCTGGGACTATTCCTGATACTATCATTACGCTTCACCAGTTATTCAAATCAAAGGACAAGGAAAATGGAATTTGTTTTCAAGGTGCTTTCTCTCAAGTACTCATATTACTTTTTAAAAAATCAGGCATACACAAAAGGGAAGATGTCTTTATTTTTAGGTTTTTACTTTCATTTCAGAGGATTGTTAATCAGTACTTTCCCTCAGTCAGATTGTCTAAAGGATATCAGGGACCCCCCCCCTGCCCCCCTTCTTTAAACATTCTGAGCAGTTTTACTGAAAGTTCTTTCAGGATGCTTTGTTTATTACTCATTGATCCTTCCACCAGTACTTATCAAAACCCAAGGCTAAAATCTTCCCAATAACCTCTTTGGGAGTTGAGGAAAGAGATCACAGCTTTTTTTTTTTGAAGAAAACTTATGCTTTCATTGAAGTCTTAAAGAAGGAATGTATGCCAGAACAATAGACTATTTTAAACTTTTATTTATTGATGTGTGTTGCCATTTCTCCACTAATATGCAAAATCCAAGGGGAATGATTTCTACTTGAATGTCTATTCCATTTCCTACTGCCTAAGTTCCTTAAGTTCCATTCAACCTAAATGCTGTTTTCTTTCTTCTTTTTCTACTCATTTTAAATGCCTACATTATTTTTGAGCTATTCTGTGGAGTGACATTAGAACAGACATAATTAATCACAGAAATGCTCAAGGAGTAATGAGTATGGGAATTAATTCCTGAACTCATAGTCTGGGAAAGGATTGTGTTATATATTGGGGAATAGACATGATGTTTTAAGGAGAGGAATTGCAGCCCTAATTCATTCCAATGCAAATTATTGTTTGGATGAATGTTTTTCATTATACTTATCTTTATTTTCTGCATATTATAAAATGTTGCCTGTGTCCAAAAATTAACATTTTATATTATATGAATATTTCTCTTTGTAATATTTCTGAAGAAGTGATTTGCTTAACTGCTTCATGATTCAAATGACTATGTACTGAAACCCAGAATTTTATTATAAATAAGGTTGTAATATTGACTCATCTTTCTGCATCTCAGTTAGATGGGAAACTTATCCACTGGTAGCTACCCATTTGTGAATTTAAGCACACTTATTTCAAGTACTTAAAATGCACAAAAATGGAATCAAATTTTAAAACTTTTAATGTTTTACTATTTTTACTTTTTTAGTGTTAAGTATATTTTTCCATTCTACTTGTCAAAATTTAGCAGAGAAAATAAAATATATTAAATATTTGTAGGTATACTCATCACACACACACACAATGTTTTCTCCCAAAGTTTTGTGATTAAATACTATCTTACTTTTCATGAAAATCAGTCTGTGTCCTCACCTCATTTTTCTATTATTTTTTTTTCTAAAAGGATAGTTTGTATATTCCTTTAACAATTTCTTGATATTGTGTATTCCCAAACCATTGTCCTTGGCACTTTTGACAGAAATAAGCCTTTAGTGATAGATGCAAATACAATTTCCAAATACATTTAAATGAATCCTCTGTAATAGAAAATGAAACTGGGCATTGCCTGTGGAGTGCATAACGACCTAAAATAATTTAATCAGTACAATCACTGAATCTTTATGAGACTTTCCTATCTATTAATAAAGAAATCCACTTTTCTTTTTGTTGCTTTCCTGAGGAATGTGCTATGTCTAGGATATTCTTCTTCCTCCATCTTTGTACTTTTTAAAATTCCCCATGTGACTCCAGAGAAATGTAAATATACCCATAATTATTTCCCTTCAAATCTGAATTTGAACTCAATTTTTTTTTGCTGACTTTCTCCATTTAAATTTTGAATGAAAATGAGTTTTTATAGCCCATGTCATATGAGTAATATTAGAAGGTATTAGAGATGCTTAACTTAGAGAAGGAAAGACTCAGGGTGAAATGATACTGTTTATTTGACCTATTTAAGGGTCTATTTCATTGAGGAATGTTATCCTATTTGACCCTCAAAATCAGGAAAGTTGTTAACATCCTGATGTTATTTTCATGGTGGGAACATCACCTCTGATAAATCTGAGGAGAATGATTTCTGTTAAGTTGGTTATTCCCTAAACTGGAAATTTGTAGGAACATTAAACATACTTTTAATAATGCAGAAATAAGCAATGAAGGGAAGTTGCACAGTGGTAAATTTATGCTTGATGTCAGGAGGGGAAAAAAGAACTACCTAAAAATTTGAGATGTCTGAAAGTTGAAAGATGTCTCCAAAAGAAAATGGTTTCCCTCTCATTGGTTGTCTTCAAGCAGAGACCTGATATTTTACTTGTCAGTTATATTATAGTGGGGATTCTTTTTGTGTATGGAGTGGAATATTTGGACTCTGACTTTCCAAATCTCAAATTTTGGCATTCTATTATTTTGGCCTCTTCTGTTTGTAGTTCTGATTTTGAACATTTTCACATTTTGTTATTATTTAAGTTATATTAGTGATAAAGGGTCTATGTCCCCCCCAGAATTATTTTGAAAAAAATTCTCTTTTTAAACTGAGAAATATCCATTTTCTCTATATCCTGCCCCATCTAATGCATTGGAAAAAGAAAAACAAGAAAATAAACTCTTGTAAAAAAATAAGGATAGTATAGCAGAACAAATCCTTGCAATGGCTAGGTCTCCAAACCATGTCTTATTTTGTACATTGAATCCATATCTTCTGTGTCAAAATGTGGATTATTTGCTTGTTACATTGTTGGTCCACCAGAATTATGATTGGTCATTGAGTTAATCAAAATTCTTGAGTCTTTCTAAATTGTTTCTTTTTACTCCTACATTATTGTCATTGTAGAAAAAACATCTCTTATTTTTCTGGTCATTTTACCCTCTGTCAGTTCCTACAATTTCTCATAGTGAATTGGTCCTCCATTATGTTTATGTGCCATCATCTGTTCATTCATTCCCCAAATAGTAGTACTCCTATGGTTTCCAGTTATTTCATATTATAAAGAGATCTGCTGTTAATATTTTGCATGTATGTGAATCACAGAATTCTTCCAGCAAAATTGTTTTCTAAACCTCAGGATCTTTTGACCTTGGCAATTTTTTTTCTTAAGTAGCCTTTTAGAGCTAAGAAATTACATGCCAAAAAGACTCCTCTTAAAAATAGAGTTGAGCATTTATGCAGTGAAAAAGGTTAAAAAGCAACCACCACAGTATTTTGGGGGGGATTTTTCAAATATGCCAAATTTCTCCTTTTGCTTTTATTGTTATTAGCTCAACACAATGATAAGGACAGATTAGAGTCACAATAAATACTTTTTAGAAATAAAGAAACAAAACCAAATGAACAACAAATCCATTTTGAATTGAAAATACTTAAGCTTTGGAAAAGCAAGCTTCTAAATTTGGATGTGTACTCAAAGTATTTGCCATAATCTTTTCATAAGTTTTAGTGCTGTTTTCTGTATCCCTAGATATCAAATTACATTCCTTTAGTTTCCAATTGTTTGAACCAAATATAAAGTTGTAATGGTAAATTTTTTTCATTAAATATGAACATTGTAACAAATTAATTTGGAGGGTTTTATTGAATACTTTAAGGAAATTTGTGTCATTTAAATTAACACAAATTTCTGGGTGTCATTTTAAATACTCAAAATTTAGAGCCATGAAAATGAGCTAGATCCATAGATATTAGAATTGGAAAGACTATATTAGCATTGGAAAGACTATCAGTGGCCAACTCATCCAACATATACTTGAAAGAAATACTCATTACTCTCTTTGACAGGTGTTCATCCATACCATCCTTGAAGAATGTCCATAAGGTAGAACCTACTAACTCCCAAGGTAGCATATTCTTTTTTCATATAGCTTTACTAGCTAGTAAGCTATACCTGATAAAACGTTTAATGTGGCACAATAGAAAGGGTGCTGGTGCTGGAGTCAGGAAGACCTCAGGTAATGTTCAGCCTCAGAGATTTACTTGCTGTGTGACCCTGGACAAATACATCCCTTAACTTCTGTTTGGCAAATCCACTGGAGAAAGAAATGGCAAACCACTCCAGTATTGGTGTGCTGTGGTCCACAGCTTCATGAAGAGTCAGATATGACTGAAACATTGAAAAAGAAAAATAACCTCAGTTTTCTCAAAAGTAAAATGGGAATAAAAATAGTATCTAACTCCCAGGGTTATTTTGATGATCAAATGAGATAATATTTTTAAAGTACTTGACACAATACCTGGCATATGGTAAGAGCTATATAAATATTAGTTATTATTAATTGGCCTTTGTGTTATTCTCCCCACTTTTCCTGGTTCTGCCCTCTAGGGCAAAACAGAACCATGCTAAATCTACTTATTCTGGACCATCTTTGGATATTTTAAGACAGTTTGCATGTTCTCTCTATGAACACTTCCAGTTATATAATTTTCTTTTATTGCTGAGGAAAAACAAGATCCACAGGGGTTGAATGAGGTTTTCAAGGTCACTTAGGTATTCAACAGTAGAGACAAAATTAGAAGCTGGATCTTGTTACTTCATACATACATATACATTCTATCAATACATAAACACACAAATATAAACACACACACTCACATACAGATACATATGTCATATCATACTATATGATGTTCCTTTTCCAAGTCTTAATTTAGAATTCACTGAATGGTCTTAACTTAAAGTAAGTTAAAAGTAGACATTATCTTGTCTTAGAATATTTAATCATATGTCCCCTTGATTACAAATTCCGGTCTTCATTTTAAACAAGACAAAACATCATACTACCTCCACTAACAAAATGAAATAACAGACCCAAGTTGTTGAATGAAAAGAATATGGAGATCTGCCTTTACAATCCAACTTTTCCACTTGTTAACCATGTGGTCCTAGACAAGTCATTTCATTTTTTCTGGTCTTTAGTTCACTTGTCTCTAAAATGAAGACCATATGATTTCTAATTTTTTTCAATTGCTTTATTAACTTCTGATTTACATCATTCATTTCCGCCAGATTTTGAGTTACAAATTTCCTCCCTTTTTTTCCCCTACCCACCACCCCAAAATAGCAGTCCCATAGGATATACCCTCCTCCAATCTGCTCTCTCCAATATTTTCTTCCATACCACTTTTGACTTTTCCAGTGGATCTCTAGGCCCCAGTGCCTGTATATCTTATTTCCCAATTACATGTAAAATAATATTAATAATAGTATTTACATTTGAGTATTTGATTTTAAAACTTTGGATTCCAGATTTATTCCCTTCCTCCCTTGTCACCCACCCTTACTGGGAAGATAAGCAGTTCAATAAAGGTTGTACATGTGTGGCTAATGCAAAACAATTACATAGCAGATATATTGTAAAAGACTGAGTATATTTCCCACCTTCCTATCCCACCTCCCACTTGTTCTATTCTGTACTTTGATCCTGTCCCTTTTCAAAAGTGGGTGCTTCCAACTTCCCTTTCCCCCAGCCTGCCCTCCCTTCCATCATCCCCCCTCTCATCCCCTTCCCCCCTACTCTCCTGGAGGGTGAGATACCCTATTTAGTGTGTATTTCATTCCCTCCTCAGGGCAAATTCAATGGGAATAAGGTTGACCCATTCCCTTTTGCCTTTCTATTCTTCCCCTCCATTGTAACCATTTTCCCTTGCCTCTTCTATATGAGATAGTTTACCCCATTCTGTCTCTCCCCATCTCCTCTCATTATATTCCTGTCTCATCTGTTAATTTCACCTTTTACATATCATCCCTTCCTGTTAAATTGGTCCTGTTCCCTCTATCTATGTATACGTGTAAACATATATATATACACACATTTCACATATGTATTCATATGCCCATATACTCTCATATATAGAAATATATAGACATATATATATATATATATATTTCTATTCCCTTCAACTATTGAGAAAAGTTTCATAAGTTACAATTATTGTTTTTCCATTTGGAATGTTAATAGTTCAACTTTGATAAGTTCCTTATGATTTCTTTTCCCTTTTTACCTTCTCATGCTTCTCTTGCTTCTTGTATCTGAATGTCAAATTTTCTATTCAACTATGTTTTTTTCATCAAGAATGCTTAAAAGTCCTCTATTCCACTGAATGACTATTTTTCCCCCTGAAACATGATACTCAGTTTTGCTGGGTAGGTGACTCTTGGTTTTAATCCCAGCTCCTTTGACCTCTGGAATATCATATTCTAAGCCCTTTGATCCCTCAGTGTAGAAGCTGCCAGATCCTGGGTTATCCTGATTGTGTTTCCACAATATTAAAATTGTTTCTTCCTGGCTGCTTGTAATATTCTCTCCTCAATCTGCCTTAATATGGGGATTCTGGAACCTGGCTATACTATTCCTAGGAGTTTTCTTTTTGGGATCTTTTTCAGGAGGTGATCAGTGGATTCTTTCAACTTCTATTTTGCCCTCTGGTTCTAAAATGTCAGGGCATTTTACTTTGAGAACTTCCTGGAGGATGATTTCTAGGTTATTTCTTTGATCATGGCTTTCAAGTAGTCCAATAATTTTTAAATTATCTCTTCTGGATCTATTTTCCAGGTCAGTTGTTTTTTCCATGAGATATTTCACATTGCCTTCTATTCTTTCATTTGTTTGGATCTGTTTAATAGCATCTTGATTTTTCATAAAGTCATTAGCTTCCATTTGCGCCAATCTAATTCTGAAGGAATGATTCTGTTCAGCAAACTTTTGAGATTCTTTTTCCATCTGGCAAATTTGGCTTTTTAAGGCATTCTTTTCCTCATTGCCTTTTTTGAGCCTCTTTTGCCATTTGAGTTAGTCTATTTTTTAAGGTGTTATTTTCCTCAGTCAGGCTGTTGACTCCCATTTCATAATTTTCTTGCATTATTCTCATTTCTCTTCCCAATTTTTCCTCCACTTCTCTTATCTTCTTCTTAAGGTCCTCTATGACCAGCTCATATTTTCCTTTGAAGCTTTTGGTGCAGGAGTTCTGACTTCACTGTCTTCCTCCTGTTTAATGCTTTGCTCCTTTTTGTCCCCAAAATAGGAGTCTGATGTTAGAATCTTCTCTCTGCTTTGTTTCCTTTGCCTGGTCATGTTGCCCTTCATTCACTTGACCCCTGGGCTTTTTGCCACAGTAGGACTCTGCCACCAGACAGGGGAGCTTTCTTCCAAACCCTGGGGTTTTCTCAGATGCCGGAGGTATTAGATGGGTGCCCTCTCTGAGGTCTCCCCACACTCTGGCAAGCTGGACACACACCCCAGGACCTCCAGCCTAGACTACAATCCAGATCCAAGAAGGTTAAAGCAAGAGAGATCACCCCTCAGACTGGTGCTTGGTCCCCCTACACTCTGCAGGCCAGGAGCTGAAGCTGCCACGTGGTGCTGGCTGGCTTTGTTGGCTTCCCAGTGGCTTCTCACCCCGGGGGCAAAAGCCATGCACTCCCACTTACTGGGTCCCAAAGTCCAGACTGCACTGACCTCTCACTTTGTCCTTTGCATCTGTGTGTTGATAAATCTGGAAACAGCCACAGCTGCTGATCTGGGGTCCCTCTGGCCAGGGGCTGGTCAGGCCTGCCCTGTGGCTACAGCCTTGGCGTGGGGCTGGGCTCGGCTCCCAGAGTGCTGTTCTGGCTGATTCCTGCTGGCCTGCCAGGCTGTCCTTAGAGGGAGGTTAGCTTCTCTGTGTCATTTTGTGGTTTCTGCAGCTCCAGAGTTTGTTTAGAGTCCCCTTTTTACATGGATTGGGGAAGGTGGAAGCTGGAGCCGTGGGGAGGTCCTGCTTCTACTCTGCCATGTTGACTCTGCCCTATGATTTCTAATTGTAATGGCAAGCAAAGTAGTAATTTACTTGTTTCAGCTGTTTAAGTGATTTTGAACATCACCTTAGATTGTATCAATTCTGTGTTGGAAGTAGTATACATTGCATTGCCCTTAAGAGGCCTAAGGGAGTTTGGAGAACATCCCCGCCTTAATAGGTCTAAGGCAATTTGAAGACCTTCCCTGCCCTTAATAGGCCTAATGTCATCACATGGAACCCACAGTAGCAGGAGCTTACCGAAAAAAGAGGGCAAGAGGAAGGGTGGAACAGAAAGCAGCAGAGCAGAGGAAAGTTGAGGAGAGCTGGAACAAAGCAGAATGGAGAGGGAGAATGCTTGTGATTTCAGCACTCTCTTAATCTGTGTTACTTTCTGAGAGCTGAGAGAGAATGCTTGTGATGTTGGCTCTCTGTCTATCTGTTTTGTCTATTGATATTACTTCATCAGAATGAAGCATTCTGTCTGTTGAAAGAAGACTATACTGCTGTTATAGAATCCCTGAAAGAGGACTTTACTGCTGTTACAGAAGTCCTGGGACTTTACTATTGATTTGTGTTTGATTTCTCAGACAGAAGCCTTGTCTGTTGATTTGTGTTACTTTGTCAGACAGAATGTGAATTGAGATGATAGTGCTGGCAATGTACGTAAATATTGTTGTAGCTCTGCTAAGCTTAATGTGTGCAAGTATTGTTGTAGTACTGTTAAGCTCCTAGAAACATTAACTTCATTATCTAGAGATAATCTGATTATAGATTGATGCATAATATTTATATGTTTTGAGGAGGGGGAATAAGTGAAATGGAATTTCATGCAAATTTTCATTTGGGTCATCTCAAATGAAACCATTATGGTTAATGTGCTTGTAACAACAACATCTACATAATTCTTTAAGATTTGCAAACACTTCACATGATTCTCATCTATTCTCACATTTTGAAGGTACTATTTTTACATAGATAAATGACATTAAAATCTAAGGGTATTTTGTTCAAAAGAGTGAGTCATACAAACAATCCCATTGGAGCAAAATGATTTCTTTTACTGCATTATAGTGGTGGGAACCTGCCATGGGCTGTCCAGCACTAAGCATGGTTGGAGATGTGAATAAAAAATGACCAGACCATGTGGGTAGTGCAAGGATGAACTATGAACTCCATTTATTGATTCTTAGTACAAGGTTTTTATAGAGCAAATGAGACAAAGGAATAGGACTCAAATATTCTTATCATTACCTTTGTTTGTTATATCCTGGAAGTAGCATAGAATAGAAAATTTGATAAGGATTTGTTATCTAGGAGCCAAAAAGTCTTATCAAATTATCTATTCTGTGGATAGATTACTGGGTCTGGAGTCAGGAAGGCTCATCTTCCTGGGTTCAAATGCAGCCCCAGGTACTTACTAGCCATGTGACCCTAGACAAGTCACTTAACCCTGCTGCCCCAGTTTCCTCATCTGTCAAATGAACTGGAGCAGGAAATAGCAAAGCACCCCAGTATACTTGCCAAGAAAACCACAAATGGCAACACTAAAAGTGACTGACAAATGACTGAACAACAAAATTCCACCCCCTTGGAAAGGAAAATATCTGCTTTTACATTCAACTGTGGCTTATTTCAGACCTCAGTTTAAAACTATATTATTAAAAGGATTTAAAAAAATTATTCACTCATTCATTATTCATAGCAAATATGTGATGACTAGATGCTTATTAGGTTGTTATATAGAGAGGTTGTTTTTATTATTTTGTATATATTCATTGACTGATTTGGCAAGTGCTTATGTCTTTACAGTTCAATGCTCAGGCACATGATTTGTGTCAACAAACCCTCCAAGGCGATTCAGCAACAAGCATTTATTAAGCACAGAGTACAAGCCAGGCACTGTGGGACGTACTGGAGATGCAAAGACCACAGTCAAACAGTACCTCCACTGTGGAGTTTATAGTCTACATTTGTGACAAATACTATGGTTTCAATAATGAATTTAAACATAGAAAGATTGGGAATGACTAAATTATCCAAGTCCATATTGAAAGAAGGAGCATGTAGGGTAAACAGTCATTTCTATTAACTAACTGTCTACTGATCTGGTCAGAAATCAGCCAAAGAGTGGTTTCCCTGAATCAGAAAGGGTGGAATGGAAAAATTTACTGTGAATGTCCTTTTTTTTATTCCCTCAGAGTGAAAGAATTCCAGATTAACTGGCTTAGAAAATATGGTAGTTGTGACTTTTCACACCTGATTTTTATCAAGTGAAATGTAGAAATAGCCCCATTGAGTAGATTCACTAAATTTGTTTCCTTTATAGTCCTCTTATCAATGGCTTCAACTTATAATTAATATGGGAATTATGCAAATACAAGAATTGTTTTTTTTTGCTTTATATTCCAGAATTTAGTAGTGTCTGGCACATAAAAAGTGCTCAGAAAATGTTATTTGTTTGATAGATTGATTGATAGATTGGCATCAATTCTGTCTATTTCTACTCAAAAGAGCTTTCATAAGTATGGTTTTACCAAAGAGTGTGTTGTGCAAATTGTTGGCAGGTGTCCATTAAAGAATTTTCTGCAGCTTACTTTGTAAGGATACTCCTAATTTGAATTCATTGAACAATTTTTATGCTGCTATTTATTATATTGCCTCATTCTGTGCCCTGAAATCATTCTTATTAGTTATAGCACCTGAAATTTCCAGTCATTCAGCACCCGCAAAGCATAGTATTTGGTGACAGCATTGTCCAGGAAATGAAAAAACAGTAATTTATATTTTTATTTACATTATTCAGTAAGTTTACATTGTCATAGTTCTTTAAAATAATTTATATGCACCATCTCATTTGAGCCTCACAGTGAACACAACGACATTATTATTAATCTTATTTTATAATTGAGGAAACTGAGACTCAAAAACATATGTAATTTACAATGAGGTAACATATTAATAAGTGTTGGTGATGGAATTTAAACCACATCTACATCTTTCTTCAATTCTAGTGACCCAACTGTTATGTTATGCCTCTCATTGTGTTATATTATCCCCTTGATGGTTTGTTCATTAAATAAATGCCGTGGGTAATGAATGCAGCATTGATGCAACTTTAAAAGCATCTATAATTGTCTATTATGACAAAAAAGGGAAAAAAGTTGGATGTTGGAAGGGATGTAGGAAAACTGGGATAGTAATGAACTATTCGTGGAGTGTGAATTGATCTAACCATTCTGGAAAGCAATTTGGAAATATGCCCAAAGGACTATAAAACTGTGCTGCCCTTTGATCCAGAAATAGCACTGCTGGGTATATATAACAAAGACCTCCAAAAAAAGGAAGAAGGACCTATTTGTAAAAAAATATCTGTAGTAACTTTTTTTGTGGTGTCTTATAATTTAAATCAAAGGGATTCCCATCAAGTGGGGAATAGCTAAACAAGATATAGTATATGATTACATTGGAATGTTATTGTGCTATAAGAAATTACAAGCAGGATGGTTTTAGAAAAATCTGGACAGATTTAACATGTACTGATACATTGTGAAGTGAGTGGAACCAGGAGAATGTTGTACACAGAAACAACAACACTGTTTAACGAAGAACTGTTAATGACTTAGCTATTCTTAGCAATAACATGATCTATTACAATCCCAAAGCACTAATGAAGAAACATAGTATGTGCTCCAGAGAAAGAACTGATATTGTTTGAATACAGACAAGCATACTGTTTTCCACTTTCATTTTTTAAGTTTGAGTCTTCTTGTACAAATTGACTAATATGGAAATGTTTTATATAATCACACATGTATAACCTATATCTGATTGCTTACCATCTCAGGGAGGGAGGAAGGAGAGGGAAAGAGAGAGGGGTAAATTTTGGAACTCAAAACTTTAAATACAAATGTTTTTAAAAATTGAAAGAAAAAAAAAGCATTTATAGCAGGAGGGACTGAGGTGAATGTGGAAGTTACAAGCAGAAGCTAAGAAAAGTTCAGTCCTGAAAAGAGAAGACTGTGCTGTTGATCAGTTAATTGGTTTGCTGACCAGATAAAGTGAAAACTTTAAAATTCTACTTTTGAATGTTGGGAAAAATAAAGACGGATTTGATTTATAATAACAGGCAGTGCCCTTGAACATGCAGACAATAGTATCATGACACTTTTGTGGAGTCATTTTTGTTCCTTACATTTACCTGGGGAAAGCCTATGTAATAAACATCTAGATTCTAATTTGGAATGAATAAGTTTCAGACTAGATACCTACAATTGTGTTTATTATGAGATTGTGGTGTTCCCTGATTTGCAGCAATCTATCATACCAAAGAAAAGAATGAAGAGAATGACTAGCAAAGTCATTTTGATGAATGAATTTAGGATATTTTAACAACCAGAAAATCACATCTTCCACTTTATACATTGCTCAACATTTTAGAGCTTTTATATAGGTGAAATCTCTAGTCAGCATAGAGTCTTTGGTATCAGGTGACCCTAGTGGAGACTAGGAGTCTAGAAGCTCATGATCCATGATCTTGAGTATGAGGACTAGTGAAAAAGAAATCTCCATGTCATGTATCTTATGAAATGAAGGGAGGTCAGGCATGCAAAGAGACAATGTGGGGACAATAGGTAGCTGTTTCTCCCAGGGCTATGCTCCTGAATTTCTAATTGTTAAAACTTACAAACAGTTTTGTTACCAGGACAATCAATATAAGGAATTAGAAAGCAAACTATTGTATCAGTAAATATTTAGTAATATTTACCTCTCAAATGAGTGTGGCTTAGTGGATAGAGAGCTGATCTCAGAGACTCATTGTCAGAAAATCCTAGATTCACCTCTCATATCTAACTCATACTGACTAAGCAACTCTATAATCTATGTATTGCAGAGAATGTGATGACAAATTAAAAGTGGAAGTTTCTCTGATAATTCCATATACAAATGAAATCACAGGTCTGATCACTTTTCAATATATCTATAGCTACCTCTATATCAATATAATGATATATTGATAAATATATATGATATAATGAAGATATGGATACAAATAGATACTAAGATATCTATATCTATTCCTATAACAATATCCTAATACATCTATCTATATCTACCTCTATGTTGATATATTATAGATCTCTGTCTCTGTGTGTATAGAGGGAGATATAGATATAGAAGCAGATACAGGTAGATATTAACATCCAATGTCCATCTCTTCATTATATAAAAAAAGTTCATATATATAATAAACATAATTCTACACAAATACAAAAACATGTTTTATGTATATATGTGAGAGAGATAAAAATGCAGAGACAATTCACATGGAAACATCAATATGAACATGCAATATATCAACCATTATTTTATAACCTCATACAACATCATAGGTTCATATAATTTTAGATATCAATTAGCATAAGGCAAATAGGTGGTACAGTGGGTAGAATGCTGGGTCTGGAGTTGGGAAGACATCTTTCTCAGCTCAAATCTAGCCTCAGACCTTCTACTAGTTGTGGAACCCTAGGCAAGTTACTTAACTCTTTCTGCTTCAGTTTTCTCCTTTGTCAAATAAATTGGGGAAGGAAAAGGGAAACCACTCCAGTATCTTTGTCAAGAAAATCCCAAATGGGGCCACAAAAAGTTGGACACAACTGAAAAAGACCAAACAACAATGAGCTTAGTGAAAAAATGCTCCAGTTTCAATATTTTATTGATGAAAAAAAAAGCTGATGTCCAGTATTGCAGGAAACTCTTTTTTACTGGCTCTATTTGCTTTTTGTCAAGGGAATTGCTATATTTAACCACAATGCATTTTGAAGTTTACAGCATAGGTGATATAGATTGACTACCTCATCAGTTAATGGTTAAAACTCACTCATTTGCAGCTCTTTTACTAGAGCAATCATCAATATAGAAGAATAGAAAACAAGCAAGATTTTATTAATATGTCTTTAGATAGCTATTCATCTTTTGATAGAAACAGTGTGACATAGTGGCTGGAAAGCTGACTTCAGAGTCAGGAAGACTTTGATTATTATGGTTTGTTCATTTGTTTTTCTGTTTGCCCATTCTATCAGCCTATTTCCTGATGTTGGATTTGATGTTAGTGTTGAGCTCTGCCCACAAGTCTAGAGGGAAGGTCTGGGATTCCCTTACTGCTATTTTTTTGGAGTACTAATATTAGTGTTCTTGTAAGATGTCAGGGAGAGGCTGGAGTCCTGCAAATTTTCAGTGCTCCTAAAGTGGTCTGATACAGGATAAAGTATGATTCATTTTCTATTTGGTCTGGGTTCTTTAAGTTCCTGACCTGGGTTTTCTTTTGTGCAAGAGTAGGCTGCTGCTGGACTTCACTTTTGTCTTCTAGGTGGGAAGCTGTGTTATTTCAAATTAGCATACTCATACACTCCTGATTGGTCTAGGATTTCCTGCTTTGGTCACTCCTCTATAGGATGGAATTAAGACTGTTCTATGACTTGGTTCTCAGGCATACCATGATTTCTTCTAGTTTCTGAACTTCCTCCTTTCTCCATCCACAGTTCAGGATCCCCTTACCTGGGACTGTCATCTCCCTTCCCTATCAAGCATTTTCCTTTCTCAAACTGCCCAGGATATTTGAAGTGGAGCTTAGTAGTAAGCAAAAAAATTTTCAGTGTGCACCTGTCCCCTTGGGACTGGTGGTGCCCCAGTATTACTCTTAGACATCTTTTTGCCTGGTGTACAGCTGGTTCCTTGGCATTTGAGCACTCTGTTCATCATGTACTCTTGACCCTAACCTATTACAAGTGTCCATAGACCTCCCTCTCTCCCTCCCTATGGTAAGCTGGACTGAAAAAAGAAAAGATTCACTGTCATTTTTTTCTAAATTTTTCCCTCAGCATTTATCAGGTGAATTTTCTAGATCTGTTTGGAGGAGTTCATGGAGCGTAACTCATTGCAATGCTGTGATAGTAATGGCATTTAAAGATTCCCCCTGTATTGGCTTGGTTTTCAAATTGATTGTGTTAAAACCCAGAGTTTGTTAATCCCACCTGTGGGATGGGCTTGTTGATGTGAAAAGAAAGTCCTGAACTGGGAGGAGCGGGTGATGTAGATTTGGAGAGACACTAGAGAGAGGCGGAAGATGTTTTTGGAAGCAGCACCTCGTGGAGAGAGAGAGAGACTAAGAGAATTGCTGGTGGCCGCTTTGAATTGCCCTGGACTTTTGAGACCTGCCCCCTGAGCTGCCAAGGACTGAGGAGACATGGCTGTTTTGCTGGTACTTTGTCTGTCTGTTTTGATGTTGTTTTGCCAGATTTGTCCACTGGTGAAAGACAGTCCTTTTGTTGAAGAAGTCCTGGAACCTGGCATTTGGTTAAGAAGCCCTGAGACTGTCCTGCAGACAGAGAGTGAATACTGTCCACTGGTGAGGGACAGTACTGTTGTTGCAGGGGTCTGGAGACTGTCCTGCAGACAGAGTGAATACTGTCCACTGGTGAAGGACAGTGCTGTTGTTGCAGGGATCTGGGAACCTTTCTGTTGGTTCAGAAGCCCTGAAGAAGGATTTTCTTGTTGGATGTTTACAGAAATCCTGGGAGAGGGCTTTGGTAATGTGTTCAGGGGTTCTAGGACTGTTCTACAGACAGAGGATAAATTCATGAAGGGACTGGCAATGTATCTTATGGCCTTGCTAAGCCTTGTCTCCCCAGGAACTAAGATTGCTGAGAACTTGCCTCCTGTCAAGATGAAGAAAAGACCTCCATTTGGGTATTAAGTGCTGTGTTTAAACTTGATGTAACTCTGGGGTAGATTCAATTGTGATCCAGGGGTGGGGAACTTTTGACCTTTTTGTGTTCTATGGTTGAGCAAATGAATGTATTTTACTTATGTTTGGAAACTAATCTCCATTTGAGAAGAGGGGCTTTGTGGTGGACTAAATGAAGGTATAGCCTAGGGGTGGAGAAGTATTTAGACCAGGGACTTTGTAATTGATTGAATGATTGGAAGGTCCTGGGGTGGGGTAGTACTTGGAGATTATTTAATCACACTTAGTAAATGCTGTATTTTGAATGATGTCATGTTTTGATCTTCTCTGTTCTTGGTTTGTTACTGAATAAAATAGAGAGCACCTATGCTGGTATTTTGAACCTGGGAAGTTGCCTTTCCTTGGCATTACATTACAAATGCTCTCTACTGTTCTGCTATTTTGACTCCCCATTATAATCATCTTCATTATCATTCTTATTAATCATATATTTGTATATATAGCATATGGTTGTTTATATGGGATGCCATTATAAAGTCCTAAAATGTAGGAACTGTTTCACTTTTGTTTTGTGTCCCTAGTTCTTAGCACATTACATGACATATAGTAGTTGCTAAAGCGTATTTAGAGTGAATGAAAAACCATTTATTAATTGTTTACTATATGTTACATGAATGTTTACATTCTCAAAAAACTTACATTTTAATAAGGGTAGAGAACACAGAGAAAGTGATGGTCAGGCTCAGCCATGATCTCCTTAGTACCTGCAGAGATTAGAACACTTACATGCTAAAATCTGCTATAGAATACTGAACTTGGAGTCAGGAAAAGTTAAGTTCAACTATTAAATAAGGCACTTAGTAACTATGGGATCCAATGGATCCAGAGTCAATCACTTTACTCCTCTCTGTCTCAGTTTCCTCATATGTTAAATTTGAATAAAAATGCATCTATTTTTTAAGGTTGCTATATAAATAAGATTCTCTGTCTCTGTCTCTGTCTCTCTCTCTGTCTGTCTGTCTGTCTGTCTGTCTCTCTGTCTCTCTGTCTCTCTCTCTCTCTCTGTCTCTCTCTCTCTGTCTCTCTCTCTGTCTCTGTCTCTCTCTCTGTCTCTCTCTCTCTCTGTCTCTCTCTCTCTCTCTCTCTCTCTCTCTCTCTCTCTCTCTCTCTCTGTCTCTCTCTGTCTCCCTAATTTTGGAAGCTTTAAAGTTCCACATAAAAGCTAAATCTTCTTGTTGACTTTCTGTTACTGTCATTACTTTCAGCAGCAAGATCTTTCTTGTTTTTTCTTTTAATTTTTCTTGTTCTTCCTCTTCCTCTTGTTCTGTTTCTTGTTCTTTTTGTTCTCTTTCTTCTTGTTCTTCCTGAGTTCTCCCTGTCTACTGTGGGACTAGACCTCCAAGACACTGCCTGAATGCCTGGATCTTTGCCTGTACTCTGAATTTAGTTTATCTTGACATTGTGTTCCTCCCACCTGCTGAAATAATCTTCTTTTAATTTATGCTGAGCCTCCCTGATTTTGACCACTTGCCTGCCTGGAGGTCTTCTGCTTCATGTCAGGGTCCCATGACACTCTATTCTTTGGTTCATATTTTCTTCTTGGGACTTTCTTACAATGCTTGTCCTCAATTAATAGGCCTGTTTTTAAAAAATATGCATATATACACAATATACACATATATACATACATGCTTATATATACATACATATATGTGCATGCATGCATATGCACATATATGCAAAACTTCATTTCTACCCAATTACATGTTAAAACAATTTTTACATTTCTTTGTTTGTAAAGTTTTGAGTTACATATTCTATCCTTCCTTCCCTCCCCTCTCCATCAGATAAAGGTTATACATGTGTAATCTTGTAAAACATTTCCATATTAGTCATTTTGTACAAGAAGATTTGAATAAGAAAAAAATAATGAAAGAAAGTAAAAAAAATAGCATCCTTCAAGCTGTATTCAGACAATATTGGTTCTTTCCCTGGAGGCAGGTAGTATGCTTCACCATTAGTCCTTTGTGATTGTCTTGGATCATTTTATTGCTGAGAATAGCTAAGTTCTTCCTTGATTGATATTGCTCTAAATATGTACAATGTTCTCCTGGTTCTGGTCACTTCACTCTGCATCAGTTCTTGTAGGTCTTTCTAGGTTTTTCTGAAATCATCCTGCTTGTCATTTCTTAGAGCACAATAATATTCCATTACAATCACATGCCCAGCATTCCTGAACTAACGGACATCTCTTCAATTTCCAATTCTAAGCCTACACAAAAAGAGCTACTCCAAATATTTTTGTACATGTGATTCCTTTCCCCCTCTTTTTTTTTGGATGTTTTCGGGATATAGACCTGGCAGTGGTATTTTGCCATACAAATATTAAACAAGTATAGATCAGAAAAATACTTCAACAAGATACCAAGCAGTAAAAACTGTATCTATTGAATAATGAAAGGGACATTGAAAATGAATTAGAATAGACCAAGGTTAAATCCCTCTTCAGACATAATCTTCTGTGCCTCATTTTCTTCAATTTTAAAATGAAGATATATAACTCAGTGACTTCTTTAATGCCTTATAACTCTACATCTAGGCTCTGTTCACAGAGACACAAACTTCAAATATTTGTTTTCCCTTTTCAAAACAATATTACTTAATTTTATAGGTTCCTTTTGCAACCTTTCTGATTTTACCAGAAGTTGTAGAGATTCTTAAACTTGGAGGCTTTGAATTTTTATTTTATTTTAAAAGTTGAAGTGTTTTTTATTGTTACCAATTGAGGACCCTTAAATAACAATGAAAAGTTTAAATTGGGCTCAAAGGAATAATAGGAAAGACTTTGGTTGGTAAACATATGGGAGCATTAAATACAAAGGAGATGCTATCAGTCTTCTAACTGCTCCTGCCTGCTGGCCAAGATTTGATTTCCTTAAACTCCAACCACTGCTGTTTCTGGTTTAAACATTTGCTTTTTAATTAAGAAGTTTAATAAGATTCCATAAAATTCTCCAACAGTATATACAACCAACAGGTATAATTTAGCTTATTTCAGGCATTTGAGTCAACTCTATAAAAATGACAGATAAGGAAAATTAGTTTGAGAACAAAATTTGCAAAGAAGAGAAGGGAGTCTTTCTTTTGTGATATCCTTAGATATAACCACTTCTGTTGCTTTAATAAGTTTCTCACACATTTCATCTCAGTAATTTTATAGAATTGGAGAACCTCAAAGTATAAAATTAAGTGATAGAATATTCATCCTACTATTCCCTATCAGAGTCAAATCTTTTTCCCAAACTCCTAAATCATGTAAATTTCTGTACTTCCAAATTTTACCTTAGTCCAGATATCAATGCTCAAAAAATATTATGTAAGTCTCAAGTTCAAGTCATAGTATCACAGCTTTAAAAATAGAACCATGACTTTGCTGTAGCCAGCTTGTGGAAGCTGGGGACCAAATTATTAAATTTTCAGTGTGACTGCACCATGGGAACTGGAAAATGGTACAAATCAGGGCTTTATTCATTGTTTTATTGATTGTCTAAAGAAAATGAGAGAGAAAATGTTAATAATATAGATTAAAATTAAGCTTTTTGTGATACATTTTTGGAGGCCTGTTAGTTAAACTTTTAGCAGCATACCCCAGAATGGAAGGCACTTTTCCAGCTCTATATTTGCTGTTTCCCCTTATTTGACAGTTGAAGAAACTAAGGTTCAGAGAGCTTAACATAGGTTTCTCAAGTTTAGTCAATAAGAAGCAAGAATAAGTATTCAAACAAAGACCTTTTGAGATGTGCTCCAATGTTCTTTCCACAATCTTCCAAAGCCTTCCCTGATAGCAAGGAACCATATAAAGATGCATAATAACCTGGGGTGGGGGTGGGGTGGGCAGAGCCATGGTGGCACAGTAAAAGCAGGGATTTGCTTGAGCTCTCCCCCAAACCGCTCCAAATACCTGTAAAAAATGACTGTAAACAAATTCTAGAGCTACAGAACCCATAAAATGACAGAGTGAAACAAATATCCAGTCTAAGACAACCTGGAAGATTGACAGGAAAGGTCTATCACACTGGACTGGGAATAGAGTGCAGTCCAGCTTGGGGTGTTCCAGCAGAGACAAAGATAGGGCAGGCCTCAGGGGACTAAATCACTGGCAGCGTGGCAGTTTCCAGACTTTTCAACCCACGAATGCCAAAGACAACTAGGAGGTCAGTGAAAAAACTCTGTTAGACCTGGGTGAGAGAGAAGAGTTTTCCAAGCCCAGCCCCAGGGCAGTGGAGGTGATAGTAGCAGTGATAGAAGCATAGAGGGAATCCTTCTCACAGTTCCAAGGCAGAACAGAATGCTTGTGCTCACTCACAGACCTGAGCACAGGCCAGGAAAGGAATAAACACCTCTCCTTTGATCATACCACTGTGGAAGATGTGAAAATTTACAGGTCCCTAGAAATATCTTTGAAAACAGGTGCATAAAACCCCTGAAACTTGGGACAGTACAGCCACTCTCATCCCCATATCCACTGGAAGCAGAGTCCTACCTTGACAGAGTTAGAAACTCAAGTACTTGGCTGGAAAAATGAGCAAACAGAATTAAAAAAAACCCCTCAGACTATAGAATCTTACTTTTGTGACAAATAAGATTAAAACATACAACCAGAAGAAGATAACAAAGTCAAAACTCCAACATCAAAAGCTTCCAAGAAAAATATGAATTGGTCACAGGCCCATGGAAGAATGCAAAAAGGATTTTGAAAATCAAGTAAGAGAAGTAGAGGGAAAATTGGGAAGAGAAATGAGAGTGATGCACAAAAATCATGAAAAATGAGTCAACTGTTTGCTAAAGGAGAAGCACACACAAAAAATGCTGAAGAAAATAACATCTTAAAAAATAGTCTAAGCCAATGACAAAAAGCCAATGAGAAGAATGCTTAAAAAGCAGAATTGTCTAAATGGAAAAGGAAATTCAAAAGCTCACTGAAGAAAATAATTCCTTAAAAATTAAAATAAGCAAATGGAAGCTAATGACTTTATGAGAAATTATAAAACAGAACCAAAAGAATGAAAAAAATAGAAGACAATGTGACATATCTCATTGTAAAAACCACTGACCTGGAATATAGATCCAGGAAAGAGGATTTAAAAATCATTATACTACCTGAAAGCCATGATAAAAAAAGAGCCTAGACATCATATTTTAAGAAATTATCAAGGAAAACCTCTCTGATATTCTAGAACCAGAGGGTAAACTAGGAATTTTAAGAATCCACAAATGTCCTCTTGAAAGAGATCCCAAAAGGAAAACTCCTAGGAATATTGTAGTTAAATTCCAGAGTTCCCAGGTCAAGGAGAAAATATTGCAAACAGCCAGAAAGAAACAATTTGAGTACTGTGGAAATACAATCAGGATAACACCAGATCTAGCAGCTTCTACATTAAGGGGTTAGAAGGTTTGGAATGTGATATTTTGGAGGTTAATGGAGCTGGGATTAAAACCAAGAATCACCTACCTAGCAAAACTGAGAATGATACTTCAGGAGGAAAAATGGATATTAAATGAAATAGAGGACCTTAAATCATTCTTGATGAAAAGACCAGAGCTAGATAGAAAATTTGACTTTCAAATGCAAGAATCAAGAGACACATGAAAAGGTAAACAGGAAAGAACAACCATAAAAGACTTATTAAAGTGAAGCTTTTTATATTCCTGCATGGAAAGATGATATTTGAATTTGTATTGGAGACCTTCCTCAGTTTTAGGTTTGTTGGAGGGAATATATACATATTTACACACATACATACTTACATGCATACCTACATCCTACAGTAATACATATGTGTGTGTCATACTGTGACTTGTATATGAAAGAATGATATCTAAAAAAAAAAATTAAGGGGTTAGAGAGGGATATATTGGGAGAAGGAGAAAGGGAGAGAGAGAATGGGGTATATTATCACAAAAAAGAGGCAAGAAAAATCTTTTACAATGGAGGGTGAAGAGGGGGGAGATGAGAGAGAATGAGTGAATCTTGCTCCCATTAGACTTGGCTAAAGGAGGGAATGACATACATACTCAATTGGGAATTTTACCCTACAGGAAAATAGGGGGAAAGAGTATAAGAGAAGGGTGATAGGAGGGAGGCTAGATTGGATGAGGGAGTAGTCAGAAGCAAAAACTTTTGAAATGTTGCAGAGTCTAAGGAGAAAATAGAATATATGGGGGGGTGTATCTAGAAAAATATAGTTAGTCTTTAACAACATGACTATTATGGAAATGTTTTGAATAACTGCATATAGGTGGGTGGAAAGGGAAGAAGGGAGAGAATTTGGAACTCAAAGTTTTAAAAATAAATGTTAAAAATTATTTTTACATGCCACTGGGAAATAAGATATACAGGCAATGAGGCAGAGAAATCTATCTTGCCCTTCAAGAAAGTAATGGGAAAAGGATAAAGGGTGGGGAGTGGGGTGATAGAAGAGAAGGGAGACTGGGGGAGGGGATAGTCAGAATGCATGCCATCCTGGGTTGTAGGGAGGGGAGAGATGGGCAGAAAATTTGGAACTCAAAATCTTTTGGAAATGAATGTTTAAAAATAAAATCAATTAATTTAAAAAAGAATACTTATCTGAGGGTATAGACTTCAGATTATTAGCATAAAGAACTCATAAGCCCATGTAATCTTAGGATTATAATGGGGAATCCTCATTTATTTTGTCATATTCAACAAAACAGAAATAGTGTAACCTAGTGTTCTAATGTATGAGTAATTGATAATTTTTTTAGTTGAGGGGTTAAATTTACTAGTAAATAGTTATTATTAATATTTGATAAATATATTTTGAAAAATATACATCATATATTTTATGGATGACATAGAAATAGATTATATATACATATATGTGTGTGTATATATATAATGTTTGTCTTTGATCGATTATATCTCAAACCAATGTGGGATCCCAAATAAAGGAATTTGAATACAAATTAGCAGCTGTAATAGTTTTATTCACATTTCCCTTATTCTGAAACTGAATGGAGTCATTTGTATGTTTCAGACTTAAATATGCAGTAAGGGAAGGGAAAGGAAAAAAAAACATTTATATTAGACCTCCTATGTGCTAGACACTGTGTTAAGTGTTTTTTTTTAACTAATATCTCATTGAATCCTCACATCAACCCCCATTTTACAGTTTAGGGAATTGAGGCAAATAGAGGTTGTGTGACTTGCCCAGTATCACACAGATGGAAGATATTTGATGCCAGAATTGAGCTCAGTCTTCCTGTCTTCGGACCCAGTGCTCTATTCCCTGTGTCACAAGATGCATTATAAGACATTGTGGATCACACATGTCATGGGGTCAGAGTATGGAAACAAGCAAATGGAAAAGAGAAGAGTTTAGACTAGAAAGAAAAGAACTAGGAGAAGATGGTATCTCTGAGGCCAATTTAGAAAAGACTATCTAGTTGAAGAGAATGTTCACTAAGGTCCAAAAGTTATGCAACACTAGTCATGTGTGATTGTTAGTCACAGAAACTGGACTTTTCTCTGAGAGTTCCAATTAAGAATTTGAGTTTTTGCCACTCTACTTTAGCTCTCTGTTATTCTTTGCACCTCTATATGCTGTCAATATACTGCTTAAGTATTCTCTCCAGATTCTTCATGCAACTAATTGAATCTATGTATTTTTTTCACTTGAAAATGTTCTCTTATCCAAAAGTAATACTCTTTCAAATTCCATCCAGAAACAGTGAGATTGTACTGCTTCTTGTTAGATGCCAAGAACCCTGTTTTCTTTAATCATCTTTGGAAATATAATTAGAAATAGGGACTCTAATCTTTAAGATTCAGTTTCTAAATTAAAGATCATATGATCTAAGCATTATAAATGTAGAACTGCAAAAGACCTCAAAAACCATTTAGTTCAAGTCCATTATTTAACAGATGAAACTGAGGCTTAGGAAGTTTAAGTGACTTACCAAAGGTCACATAAATATTAAGCATCATAGGTCGAATTTCAATTGAGATTCTCTAAATTTTGAATCAATGTACCACAAGGAACTTTCCAAAGTTTACATCCTTGTCAGCTCAAAACCTTCAGAAAATCCTTTATAACTTGATATTAATTTAAAAATTCGTAATATATTTTATTAGGAAGTTTTTTATATGGGAGATCATCTTATTTTAAATTACTTATTTTCTTCATGGGATATCTGGTTATAGTTATATCATTTATTTATGGGAACATCAAGGATAGGGAATATCTCCATCTTAATTATAGTCACTTATGTTATTAATTTGAACAGGGGTTATTTCTGTATTTTCTTTATGTTTTAAAATGAGAAAGAGACTTGATCACTTTTTCCTACCTCTTTTCTCCTATATTTGGCAGCAGAAGATTATCCAAATGAATGATTAAATGTTAAGTCGATGTCCACACTAGGAAAGAGGAAAGAATAGAACACTTACAAGAACTGTTTCCAATTAAATTTATTCAAATGTATTTAATGAAGGTTTCAGAATATACTGGAAACATAGCAGGAGTGTCTAAGGATGAGGTGTAAGAAATCTTCAAGTATACATCCATTTTGACATGATAGTGAAGTAGCCCTAAACATGTTTTTTTTTTTCCAGTATCCTCACTTTTTAAGGATTTCAGGATGGTGATTAATAGGGAAGCAAAATTTCACCTACTTTCTGACTCCTAATTCAGAATGCTTTAAGGTTATTAGACATTGTAATTGGTTGAAAGGAATGAAGAACCACAGTATTATCTATACTTGAAGTCTGTTAAGAGGAATGAAAAAAATCTCATATGAAATTTCAGATAGGTTGCAACCATTTGGGTCCAAGTGCATATTTATGACATTTTAATTAGATAACAGGGGGAACTTTTCCATATTGGGTTTTATGTGTGAAAACAAAGGAAAGTGAGGAGCAATTAAAACTAAGTAAGTGTAATGGATAGTAACCAAACATTATGGGATGCAGTACCACCTGGAGTTGTTTTTAAGTTGCCTCTTCATTGTCAGGGATTGCCTTTAGGTCGTTCTGTCAAGGGAGAGATCAAAGGTCCTTTGATAGAAGAGTTTACAATTTTCCCCTTTAAAATTCTACATATGAATTCTTACTCAAGTTATATAAGGAAAGTCATAATTAATTTCCAATACTTAAGAATATTAAACTGGGGGTGGGGGAACTTACTTCTTTTAATATTTTTTAAATTTTATTGTGTGTATGCATGTATATATTCTCTAGAAAGCACTATCAATTCATTTTCATTCTCAGTGGAAAACTGACACTGTTAGTAACAAAAATGCTAATATTCAAACATTTGCTCAGAAATAATATAGAAGGTGCTCAGCATCCAGAAACACTATGAAAAGATCCCTGAAGACACAGTTTGACAGTCTCAAAGAGAACCACACATATAGAGACTTCAATATATCATGGATCCAGGATTTCATTTTTAAATCCATCAGAAAACATTTATTAAGTGACTGCTATGTGATAGACACTGTCCTTGGTTTTGGATGGGAATTTAATATAAAAGTGAAATAATCTTTACTCTCAAGAGTTAATGTTTTATTGAAGTAGACAAAATTTTCATACATAATCATTATATATAGAATAAATACACGTAAAATAAGCCCCAAATAAATGGAAGGCATTTAAGTACAAGAGAGTTAGGAAGAAAGAGCAATTGGGGGTTCAGAAAAGGCTTTATATAGAAATTAGTGCTTGACCTGTATGATGAAGAGAGGCATTCTATAATGCAGAAAGGCATAGGGAGTGTATTCCACTTATGAGCATTGGATAGATCAATATAAGTACTTCCTTTATCAATAAGTATGGCAACCCAAATATACCTACCTATCTGAAAATTTGTTCTGCCTGTCAGAGGACAAAATACAATCTGTGTGTGTATGTGTGTGTGTGTGTGTGTGTGTGAAATTAGTTGCAGGTTTTCCATCTTGGTATCAATTATCTGACCCTATGTTTTACTAGCAATATTCTTCTCCTGGCAATGCTTTAATATTTTACTAGAAGCCTTTTTTTCTTTCTTACTACCATAAAGTAATATAGTAGTGAATTATAATATGTATTCCTCAATGTGATAAAAGAAAAAACGTCCTACAATATAATGTATGCATTTAAAGTATTCTCTAACAAAGTAGTTATTTTGACTTTAATAGTAGCTAGATCTTTATTCCATCATCATTCAGGAATGAATCATCATTCAAATGTCCTAGAATAATACAATTTGTTATAGAACTATTCAAAAAGCTATAGATAACTTTATCTTAATTTGTTCTTTAGTCTTTACATAAAGTTTGATGATGCAAGCAACAGCCACTTTAATATGTTTTATTTTCTCTTCTGTTTCTTGACTATATGTGTCATATTTTTATTATTGCTCTCTAGGCTTCATAGTTGTGTGGATTTTACTTTTTAAAAAGTCTAATTTTATTCTGATTCCTCCCTCTCCCCCCTTTTTTCTTCTCCTTTCTCCCTCCCTCCCTTCCTCTGTTTTTGTTTCTCTCATTCTCTCCCTCTCTCTCTTTCTCCAGAAGTTTGATTTCTAGTTCATTTGAGTTTACTTGTTTACAATCATCATAAAATGTGCTGTGTTCCAGCATAAATTGTCTTTGTGCTTAGTGTTTATTAACATAACACACTGTCTGTTTTTTTGCTGGCATCATCAAATATTTTTTTCTTCTTTTAAAAATCATTGTTTCCTAATGTTGAGTGTGTGTCAAAGTAAATGATTTTCCATTCTTTAGATTCTTGACTTCATCCTAAAATTTGTGTTATTTAGGCAATGTGATCAAATAAATCAAGAGCTGACTTGGAAGCCAGGAAGAACTGAGTTTAACTCTAACCTCTGGAATATAGCAATTGTGCAACCTTCAGTGAGTCTCTTATACCCATAGATCTTTAACTTTTTACAACAATAAATTGGTGGAAGGCAATTCCTCAACTGGAAATACCCTATATGGATGAAATGATAATTCCATTTAGGTCAGTCAACAATCATTTGCTAATTTCCAACCAGGAACTATACTAAGGAATAGGAAAAAAATAAAAAAACCAAAACAAAACCCCTTTGCCTTCAAAGTGCTTCCATTCTAATGGGGTAGAAAGTATGTAATTAACCAAATATACACAAGACATATATACAGAATAATCAAAGGACATAAACTTAGTAGGGAGCACAAGAACATTTGGAAGAATCAGGAATACATACTGTACTGCAGCAAGTTTCCAAGGTATTATTTGACATTAATGAGTTATTAACCTAGACTTACTGTGATAGCTTCCTGCCTCAATGGATCCCACTCTAATCCATCCTCCATCCACCCAATGAAGTAATTTTTCTCAAGTCTGATCATATCACCTCTCCTCTTTATTCAATAAATTCCAGGTGTTCCTCACTAAGTCTAGGATGTAAAAAAGAATTTTTTCTTTTGGCAATTGCTCCCACCTTATGTTTTCAGCCTTCTACAATGTCATACTATTCTGATTTACAGACTTACTAGCCTACTTGCCACACCTGTTATTCCCCATGCTTGCAATAATGCTGGTTCTTATTCCAACATTTTGGAATCAATGGTTTCCTACAAAACAGCATTTTTTATTATTATATTACTTTATGCATGACACCATTCATGTTCACCCAGGTTTCTTGTCCCCAATCTCCGAAGAGTCCTAACTGTTTTCTTATGAGGATCTTATGAAGAAAATAAGCATTCATGGGAACATCAATTCATGAATGAGTCAGTGACATGTGTTGAATACTTTTTAATCTAAAAACACAAGGCCTTCTTCTATTCTTTGCTCTTTCCTCCATTCTAGAACTATTTTCCTGTTAATGTTTCTCTGAGCTATGACAACTCACTCTTCTAGTGAATGGTGGTGCTAAGATGAATGAGCCTTGTTTAAACAAGGGGTTTCCTGAAATGTCTAAATACCACATTCAAAAATAGAATCTATTGACAAATCCCTGTCATATTTCTCTAGGTTCACTCTGTGATGCTGCCAGAGCATGCTCTCTCCACTTACAACTTACACTTTGTTCCACTTTCTCTGACTATTTTACTATTATTCTATCTCTGCTATTCCACAGACCCCATATCAAGGAGGGATCTATAAAGCCTTCATCTGCTTTTCCTCTCATTTTTAAAAATATTATAAAAAAATACAACCTTTGTGCGATACACAAGGGGCCAGTAGGACAATTGAAATATGGATGATCTTTTTTTTTCTTGGATCCCCTATAATGTTTATTGTTCATTATAGTGCTAAGATTTGACCATGGAGTTTCTGAATTAGTTAAAGTTGAGGTTACTCTCTTTAAAGTTTCTGTCACTTTTCTCAAACTTGTATTTGACATCTGTTTCCAATTTCTTTTAGGGGGTGATGCTTTATGTAGGATTTCCTGGTGTCTGTTTTTAGTTATTTTTTCCTAATAATTTATTTTCCTGAATAACTGATAATCCTTAAATTATCTTTGAATATCATGTTCAATTCCAAAGTTCTTGCTTTGTTGAGTTTTTATGTTTTTTTATAATCTTTTTATCTTCTGATTTTCTTCAGTTACTTTTCTTTCTGCATCTATTTATTTGGCAAAAAATACCATATGCATGATATGTATATATGATTTTATATTAAAACCCATAGTTATAATTTTATTTTCATTAGCTATTAAAATGTCTTAAGCTATTTTGTTCTATTACCTTGAAAAAAATGGGCAATACTGACTTGGAAAAAAAATTCTTATCTATTGATCCCAAAGTTCCTCATTAGAATTAAATCAGCATATTCATTATATTTTTATTACTTAAATACTAAAATGTGGAACTTGTGGAATAAATTAACTTTGACAATTTTTCTGTGTGAATAATTATTTTAAAATTCATTTGAATTTCCATCAATCATTCATTTAGAATCATTTTCTGAGCCTTGTCTATGTGCAAGAAACTGTGATAAATCATGTGAATAATTTATCCTTTAATCTAGAGGATCAATATCTTTAATAAAATGTAAGTTCTGTTCATGTATGAGTGTTTATATATGTGTTATTGTCAACAATGCCTAACATGATGCCTTGTGAATAATTGTAATTTAATAAGGACTTGTTGAATAAATGAATAATTATGGAAATGGTTAAAGAGAACAGTATTTTTTCTTGTACTTTTTTATTATTTTACTTTACCTTGTTAATCTAATGAGAAATTGTGCATATCTAAATAAGAATTTGATTTCTTCAGGATTTAAGTATGTTTCATTTCTTTTTACCTGTGTATATAATATGCAGATATTATATGCATCCCTATTTATGCAATCATATATATGTCTATTTATCTATCTACATCTTATTCCATCTTTTATGCCTAAAAGCTGAGCCTCAGGTAGATTTTGATAATGTATAGAATGGCTAGGAAATTTGCTCTATCAACCATATGAATAATTAACAATAGTTTCTCTTGAATTAGGGAGTTTTTCTATTGTTCTAAAATCATCTGAAACACCACAGTCAGATTTGATTCTAAAAGCACTGATTCCTCACCATATCACACTATTTCTCCTGAAGTAAAAAACAAAAATCAGTGGTGAATTACAAGGAAAATGCAACTGGTCTCTGTATTGCTGGTGACTTTGCCAATGACTGATTAAAGAGACTGTTGAGCTCTAAGGCTCAACATAATGACTTCTGATTGGGGGGATTTGCCATGAAGTAAGAACCAAAGAATATGAAAATCCCTGGACAGTTTAACAAGTCCTTTGAAATTCCTGGTAAGCATGCTACTATTTTTCACCCAGCCTTTATAAGCACATGAAAGTGTACTTGACATCTAATTACTAATTTTATATCTATGGGAAAACATTTGCCGAAAATAATTTACTCTCCTATGGTACCACTTTCATATGATACAAATAACTAATTATTGTTTTCTCCAAACAGAAACACAAGGTCCACTTTTTTATACCATTGAAAAGCTTTTCATAATATTTTATATCTGAAAATCATTTAATATGTGATAGAGATTAGAAATAAAAACTTTTGTTGTTGTTCAGTTCTTCTCAGTCATGTCTGACTATTTGTGACTCCATTCAGGGTTTTCTTGTCAAAGATAATAGAATGATTTGCCATTTCTTTCTCCAGTTCATTTTTACAGATGAGGAACTTAGGTAAACAGAATTAAGTGACTTGCCCAGGGTCACATAGCTAGTAAATGTCGGAGGCTGAATATGAACTCAGAAAAATGAGTTTTCCTGACTTCAGGCCCAGGAAAGGCTATTGCCACTACCTAGTTGCCCAAAGAAATAGAGGAACTCAAATAATAAAGTCAAAAGTCCACTAATTTTAGACATAAACCATCTTCATAAAAGCAGTAAATTCCCAAGATTCCAGGCTATTATTCTGGGTTTTGGGTAAAATACTAGGTCCATGTTATTTTTTTTTCTTTCTGCAAAAAAACATAGGAAAATTCTAGATTTTCCTTTAGTCACTGATATACTCTAATTCAGAAACAAGGAAGAGACTGATTTCCATCTGTATTCTACCTCTATCATGCCTTACTTATATAGTGTATTGTTTACTTCTGGGCAACACAGTTTAAGAAGGACATTGATATGCTAGAGAGCATATATATCTTCATGTATTTGAAGAAGCCAAAACAAGCAGTGGAAATCTCAAATAGACTGATTTACACCTGATATCAGGGCATTATGCATGAAAATGCAATTCTACTATGTAAAACTTTCTATTCCTTTTAAATATAAAGCAAAGTTATTATGTAAATTTATTTTTTTTCCTTTTTATGTCTTTCCTTGAAATGTAGTAAACTCCTCTTATAGGATGTCCTCAAGCAAAAAGACTATATGACCATTCTTCAGAAATGTTATATTGAGAATTCTTTGAGTGTGAAGGGTAAATTTAGGTTGGATTGGTTGACCACTAAGATTCTATTAATTCAGTGATTCTTTGGCAGAGTAGATGGAATGCTTTCAGAAAGTCAGTAAGAACTGAGTTAAAATCTGGCCCTAAACACTTATATTAACCTGGGCAAGTCACTTAACCTCTTTTTGTCTTAGTTTCTTCATCTGCAAAATGAGAGTAATAACAGTATAGACCTCCCAAACTTTTTGTGATTATCTAATGAGATATAAAGTGCTGAGCTTATAGTGTCTGGCACGTAGTACTCACTATATAAGTGTTAATTTTTATTATATGCTAAATATATGCTGTTGACTTTGCCAATGATAGATTAAGAAGACTGTTGACCTTTAATGTTAGTAAGGATTCTGACTGAAGGGACTTTCTATGAATTGAGAACCAAACAACATCACCCCAGACTGATTTAGCAAGTCTTAGGGGAATTTTTATATGTGATTGTTCTGTTTATATTGTAGTTATTGTGTATATTATTGTTTGGGGTTTTTTTGGCTCTACTCATTCTACATCAGTTCATGTAGATATTGCCATGCATCTCTTTATTCTTCACATTTATCATTTCTTACAGCACAATGACACTCCATTACATTCACATACCACAATGTATTTAGCCATTCCCCAATTGATGGGTATCTACTTTGTTTTCAATTCTTTGTTACCACAAAAAGTGCTGCTAAAAATATTCTGTTATATATGAAAAAAAAGTTCTTATTGATTCCTTCCTTTGGGTATAACCCAGGAATGGAGTCTTTAGTTCAAAGGACATAGAACTGCTGTCACATTATTTGTATAAACCCAAATTGCTTTCCAAAAATGGTTATGCCATTTCACAGATCTACTAACAATATATTAGTGTGTTTGTCATTCTACAGCAGCCCAACATTGCAAAATAGGGCACACTTTCTTAGGATACATTATTTAATTAGAAAAATCTATACAAAGAAGAAATTCAACAGGGTAACTGCCAGACTTGAAAGACTGGACACAGGACTATTTATACTGTAAACGTTACCAAGTTTTGTCACCAGTCTGAAAAAAATATGAACTACTCTACATTATGATGCTTTCTTAAGGCAAATGAATAATTGGGTATTGGAGTATTTAAAAGAAAGGGCTATCATTTAGTTAACTATCAGAGAATAATTATTTTGACCTCCACATATTTTTCAGTCACTATAATTTATATGACTTTTTTTTGTCATTAAATTAGTAATGCAACATCACTACTATTGCTAAGGTTCTGTAAAAAAATTCAACACAATGAGCAAGAAAAATTTTCCCCAGGCCAAAATTTAATACACAATTTTCACAGTATTGGAGTACTTGATTTTTCTATTAGCATAATATATAGGCATATATTTAACACATCTTTAAATCTCTTTGGTGTATATTGACATTACACAACAAAATTTTACTTCCGAATGTTTCCCTTTCCTTGGCTAACAAATCTAACAGACTACAGTGAAATTCAATTATTTGAATTAAAGGGGAAACTTCTTTGTAAATGTGCCCTTCCAAAATTGAGCAATTAATGCAATAATATTAAAAAAAATTAGTATCCTAATTTGGAAACATTCTCCCCTAAAATGATATAAAGTAATGTGTGTCCATGTAAAGTAAGAGATGAGATAATTTTGAGGTTGAAGAAAAAATAGAGATACTCTATTCTACCTTCCAAATTCTATGTAAGGAAACTGAGGTTTCAGAGCTAAAAAGGCTTATCCAAAGTCACCCAGATAGTATGATGCAAAGCTGTTGAACCTAGAGCCCCTGACACCAAATCCATTGCCTTTACCTATCAAGAGAAGACAAGATATGATCTTAATTTTGTATCATCTATGAACAGTCATTTAAAAATCCTACTTGGTAACATAAATATGGATACATCTACAATATCACTATTTCTTAAAACCATATATGTAAAACATTTTTTCTACTTTGAATAATATTCTAAATGCCCTAGTAGAACTATTAACTGCCATGACCAACCCCATAATTTCCATAATTTAAAAGTAGATAAAATTTCTGAGGAATATGAACAAGTTATTCTCTCAAATGTCTTTTAATTCTACTGTCAAGGCAGGTCCCATCCATAAAAATCAGGGTTAAAATTTGTTTTTGTCTGAATGAGAGTAATAGCAAAATTCCTGTGGCTACGGAAACATATTTTCTTACTTTTTAGGACATCATGATCATGATCATCTTCATCTTCATTTGAAAAAATAGAACACACCTTTCTTCAAGCATCATTAGCATTGAACATGATTTTAAGGTAGGTAATGCAAGTTTTATTATTATTATTTCAATTTTGCAGTAGAGAAAAGTAAAGTGCCTGGAGATTGTGACTTGCCTATAAATACATAGGTAAGCAAGTCAGTAGGAGTATACATTAAGTAGTTACAAAATTAATCTTGACTTGAAACCTAAATCTTTTGTTTGCAATTCTATTGATTTTTTTTATTTTTCAAATTTTATATTTGGAGTTTTATTTTGGACTTTTGTATCTGTTACTTTTCTGGGTTTTTAGTTTATTTTACATTTTTAGTTAAATGTCTGATTTATTGATCTCTTACTTTTCTCTTATTTTGGAAAACATGTTGGAGAAGATTGTTTAGAGAAATAATTTTTGCCCTAAGCATTTCTTTGGTTGTACTCCATAAATTTGTTACATTATCTTTTTTGTAATGAACACTTTAGACTCTTTCTCCCAAAGCAAGTCTGGTTATATCACTGAATAAGTATACTGGGGTATTCCTGAGGATGTCTGGGCATTTGTGGGCATCATTCTTTAACATTATTGACTCAGTTCCCACTTCTGTTAGGTCCCCCTGCTGTTAGCTGGTAGTGATTATTGCTCTAGTTCTATTTGACCATACAAAGGAATATTTTCCTTGAAGGTATAACAAGAAGAGAAATGTCAATATTTCCCTCAAACACCTGAATGTCACACTATCTCCTTTACTTGCTTGGTCCCTGGTGAGAGTAGACTCAGAATTAATGCAATTTCTATGTGATATTAATTCCAACAAAATCATTTGCAAAGGTAGCAAAGCCACTGAATGAGTCCAAGTCTCAGTCACTATGGAGATGGGACTGGAAGGTCATTCATTCTTCAGCCATCAATGTTGTAGTAGCTGACTTCAAATACCTAACAATTCTTCAGTCCTGGACTTTGTTCTCTTTCCTTATTTCTTGAAACTCAGTCATACTCTTACTTAAAAGTTGTAAAAACAAATGCTGAGATAATAAAGCAAGGTTCTATTAATCAGGCACATGTTCACGTTATATAGGAAGGTGCTTAGTCTTTCCCCCTTTCAATATTTTCTCCTTTCTCTCACCAGAATGCTGTCAGGTATGAAGGAGTCAGAAAAAAAAGCACTGGAGCTGGTTAACTAGTGCCCTCTGAATGTACTCCAGGTCTGAATTTAATCCAAGAGCTTCCTCTTTACCACAAGTTTAGTAGATCAATAACCAGTTACATAATATGATACATAATCCACTTTGGGAAGCAAAGCATTTCCATGGTATGTCACTGTGGCCCTTAGAAGCAGGCTCACCAGCCTCTTCCCTAAGGGGAATTGTCTGAATACTAATCTCCTTTTATATACTATTAAATTTTCTTTGTAAAATCACATATTGTTTCCATAATTTGTTCTTTGATCCACATATTCTTTAGAATTCTATTGTTTAGTTTCTACATGAATTTTAACACTTTTTTTCAAATTACCCTTATTGATTATAAGCCCAAGTCTCTTGATTCCAAGTCTAGACATTTCCATGATAAGTGGCATTTTATTCACAGAAGAGAATAGAAATATAAAACTATAGGAGATGTCAGAAATCATTTAGTCCAACTTCTTCCCTCGTTTTCATAAGGAAACTAAAGTCAAGAGAGTTTGAATGCTTCATAAAAAGTTACATAGGTATTCATGTCTCAAACTTGTACATTCACTATAATCATGATGTTACTTTTTTATCACCTTGCCATAAATTATAATTAAATATTCATGAGAAAGATAGGGGAAAATTAGAAAGTGAAACTAATTGAGTGATTAAAGTAGTAGGAAGAGAAAACAATAGTACTTCTCATTAAGAGAGACACTTAAGTAACTTTATCCAAACTGTAAATTAAAAGTCATGTCACAGGATATGGAAGAATGGATTATACAAGATACAAAACCCAGAAGAGTTTTATTTCTGCTTCACTTTTGAGACAAGTCAGACTTTTGACAGAAAAAAAGAGAAAGGAGATTTTTAAAACAACCAAGACGTTGAGAAGAAGAAATGGCTTCTTCAAATATACTGCTTAGAGTAATTGTCTCAAATGTTTCAAAAGCAATTAGCAGCATCCAGTAGCAGATACCAATAGAAGGAAATGATCTGGAGATTTTTTGATGCTTATAGCAGAAAGTTTAAATGACTTCCTGCAATCTTTGGTAGTGAGCTAGAAAAATCAAGTGATCAGTTTACTTTGTTATTGTACAGGCCAAACCTTGAACTGCTTTAAAATGTTGGAAGTCTTGATATAGATTATAATCATTTTTGTATAAAACAAAATGTAGGAATATGTTAAGCAGAAATTGACAATCATAAAATTATTTAGAGATTTAGAATGTTTTGTCTAAACTAACCAGTTTAGTTTCTATTATTAAACATGTCAGTAAAATTAATTAGCTTCTAATAGTAAATAATTTCAGTGTTAATTTATCTTTTAAAATAAGTTTTATTGATTTTTTTTAATTTTTACATCATTTTTTATTTTTACTTCTGCCATTTCCTGCTCCCCTATCTTATAACTAAAATTAAAAATAATTCATCAAAATTCCCAGCCCTAGAAATGAGACAATAACAGGCACTACTATTCTGGGCCACCCTACTGCAGTGAGAAAGGTGCCAGCATCTGAAGCCTCAGTGCAAAAAGGAAATGACCAGGCCCCTGGCCACTAGCAGAAGAAATGTGGGACAGTGCCCCAGGAGCAGAGCTCATTTTTAAAAGCCACAAAATTGGCAAAAATGTAGTAGGAAGTACTACAGTATTTCCTATATAGTACAGAGTAGGAAGCAAGAAAGGACCTTGACCATGGATAAATTCTTTAGTGACAGGGAAGATAAAAACCCAACTTCAGAAGAAGACAACAATGCCATAATGCAACAATGCAAAACCTCATAGGTGAATATGAATTGGTCTCAAGCCCCAAAAGCCTTCTTGAAGAGCTCAAAAAGTATTTTAAAAGTCAGATAAGAGATCAAAGAAAAATTGGGAAAAGAAATGAGAGGTATGCAAGACAGAGTCAACAGCTTGGAAAAGGAAGGACAAAAATTGACTGAAGAAAACAATTCCTTAAAAAATACAGTTGACCAAATGAAAGAGAAAATCTGCTATAGAAAGCAACTACCCAAAAAGTAGAATTGACCAAATTGAAAAGAAGATACAAAAGATAACTGAAGAAAATAACTACTTAAAAATTAGAATTGGACAAATGGAAGCTAATGACTCTGTGATACATCAAGAATCAGTGAAATAAAATAAAAAGCATGAAAAAGCAGAAGAAAATGTAAAATACCTCATTGGAAAAACAACTGACCTAGAAAATAGATCCAGTAGAGATAATTTTAAAATTATTCTACTACCTGAAATCCATGATAATAAGGGGAGGGGGAAAACTGAATAGCATCTTTCAAGAAATTATCAAGGAAAATTGTTCTGATATCTTAGAACCAGAGGAAAAAATAATCATTGAAAGAATCCAGTGTTGACCTCCTTAAAGACATCCCCAAATGAAAACTCCAAGGAATATAATCTGGAATATCAAATTCTAGAATTATCAGATCAAGGAGAATATGCTGCAAGCAGTCAGAAAGAAACAATTCAAATATCATGGAGCTGCATTCAGGATTATTCAAGATTTAGCAAATTCTTCATTAAAGGATCAGAGGGCTTGAAACATGATATTCTAGAAGCAAATGGACTTGGAGTACAACCAAGAATTAACTACCCAGCAAAACTGAGCATAATCTTTCAGGAGAAAATATGTACATGCAAAGAAACAAGAGACTTTCAATCATTCCTGATGAAAGATCAGAGATGAATAGAAAATTTGACTTTCAAATACAAGACTCAAGAGAATCATAAAAATGGTAAACAGGAAAGAAAACAACAACCAACAACAATATGCTATTCAATAAGGTTAAACTTTTTACATCTCTACACAGGAATATGATACTTAGAATGCCAGGTAGCTGTTTCTTTATTATGGAAGTTAGAAGGTGTATACACAGACAGAAATGCGGGTACAAGTTGATTTTGATGTGATGATAAAAACAATTTAAAGGGTGGAAAAAAAAGATTTTACTGAGAGAAGAGGAAAAAGCAAGCAAAACATGGTAAATTACATAACATGTAGAGGTACAAGGACCTATTACAGTAGAGGGAAAGAAGTGAGGAGGGTGAGCAATGTTTAACTTTACTCTCAAGGGATTTGGTTCAAAGAGAGAATAACATACACACTCAGCTGGGTATAGAAATTTATCTTTTTGTATAGGGAAGGAGGAAGAAGAAAAGAAAAGAAAAGGGAGGGTGTGGGTAGAGGGAGGGCAGAAGTAGTAGGGGTAAGGGAAAAGAAAAGGGAGGGGGATCGATATAAGGGAGGGTAGGTTGAGGGAGTTGGTGGTCAGAAGTGAAACACTGGTGAAGAGTGACATGGTGAAAGGAGAGAGAAAAGTATAAACAGAGGAGAAAATAGGTGTGATCTTTAGAGGGGAGGGTAAGGGATTCGGTCAAAGGTGTGTTAAGTAATAGGATGACAAGGTAGTGGGTAGAAGTCAAGTACAGGAGTTAGGAAGGGTAGAAAATAAGAGATACAGACAAACATAAAAACAAACATCACAAGTAGAATTTGTTAGGAAAAATATATATCTATATATGTATGCATGTGTATATATATATACATATATATTTATTTATATATCTTTATATAAATACATCCATTCTTAATTGTAGCCTTCTGGGGTGGGGAGGAAAGTATAAAAAAGAGCAAAGAAAAGATTTCACAGTATAGAACAAAAGAAAACTAACAAGGAAGCAAAGAAAAGATGGATAGCTCTCAACACAACATGTGCTATTTATTACATAGGCTTGCTTGAAATGGAATTTTTTTTGCTATATATTTTGAATCTTCTCTTAAATCCTGCTGTGCATATGATATGCTTTTATTTTATTTTCCTATTTCCTATTTGTTTCAATATTTAAGTTTATAATATGGTCGTTTTCCTTTTTGTACTGTGTATTTAAGTTTTAGTACTACCCCACCAAATAGAATTAAAAATGAGAAAAACATTGAACTAATAAATAGAACTAAGAGCCTGTTTTAGGAAAAAAAATCCAGAAAATAGATAAAAATTTGATTAATTTAATTTAAGAGAGAAGAAAATCCAATTACTAGCATCAAAAATGAAAAGGATGAATTCACCACCAATGAAGAGAAAATTGAAAAAAAAATAATTAGGAGCTATTTTGACCAATTGTATGCCAATAGATCTGACAATAGAAGTAAAATGGATGAAAATTAAAAAAAAATAAATTGTCCACATTAACAGAAGAGGAAATAAATTACAACTCCATTTTAGAAAAAAGTAATTTCACAATTTCACAAGTCATCAATGAAGCCCCTAAGAAAAAATGTCCAGGGCCAGATGGATTTACAAGTGAAACATTTAAAGAACATTTAATTCTAATATCATATAAACTATTTGGAAAAATAGGTGAAGAAGGTGTCCTACCAAATTCTTTTTATGACACAAAATATGTTGCAGATACCTAAACCAGAAAAAACCAAGATAGGGAATGATAATTATGGACCAATTTCTCTAATGAATGTTGATGTAAAATTTTTAAATAAAATATTAGCAAAGAGATTATAGCAATTTATCACCAGGATAATACACTATGAAGAGGTAGGATTTATATAAGGAATGCAGAGCTGGTACAACATTAAGAAAACTATCAGCATAATTGACCTCAATAACAAAACTAATAAAAATCATATAATTATCAATAGATACAGAAAAAGATTTTGACAAAATACAGCACTCATTCCTACTAAAAACACTAGAAAGCATAGGATTAAAGTTTTCCTTAAAATGACAAATAATATCTATCTAAAGTCATAAGCATGTATTATACATAATGAGGATAAGCTAGAAGCTTTCTTGATAAGATCAGAAGTGAAACAAGGCTGTCCATTGTTACCACTGTTATTCAATATTGTACTAGAAACATTAGGTTTAGCAGAAAGAGAAGAAAAAGACATTGAAAGAATTAGAAGAGGCAATTATGAAACAAAACTATGACTATTTTCCGGTAATATGATATATTTAGAGAACCCTAGAGAATCAACTAAAAACCTACTTGAAATAACGAACAACTTTAGCAAAGTTGCAGACTTTAAAATAAACCCATATAAATGATCAGAATTTCTGTACACTACCAACAAAGCCTAGCAGCAAGAGATAGAAAGAGAAATTCCATTTAAAATAACTGTAGAAAATATAAAATAGTTGTAGACCTTCCAAGACAAACCCATGAAGTATAGGAACAAAATTATAAAACACTATTCTCACACAATTAAAGTCAGATCTAAATAATTGGAAAATATTTGTTGCATATGAGTAGGCTGAACTAATATAAAAAAGTGACAATTCTACATAAATTAATTTACTTGTCATTGCCATATGAATCAGACAACCAAGGATTTATTTTATAGAGCTAGAAAAGTTAACAAAATTCATCTGGAAGAGTAAAAGGTCGCAATATCCAGGGAATTGATGACAAAAATGTAAAGGAAAGTGGCCAAGCCATACCATATCTGAAACTGTTTTATAAAGTGGCAATCATCAAAACTATTTGGTCCTGGCTAAGAAATAGAGTGGTGGATCAGTGGAATAGGTTAGGTACAGGAGACACTGTAGTCAATGACTATAGTAATCAACTGTTTGATAAACCCCCAAATTCAATCTTTTGGATAAGAACTCATTGTTTGACAAAAACTGCTGTGGAAACTGGAAAATAACATGACAAACCAGCATCTTGAACTGTATGCCAAGATAAGATCAAAATGGGTACAAGGTTTAGATACCATTAGCAAATTAAGAGAACAAGGAATAGTTTACATCAGATTTATGGAGAAGGGAAGAATTCATGATCAAACAAGAGACAGAGAACATTGTGAAATGCAAAATGGATAATTGTGATTACATTAAATTAAACTTTTTTTTACAAAGTGAATACTGTCAAGATTAAAAGGAAAGCAGAAAGTTTGGAAAGAATTTTTATCACCAGTGTTTTTGATAAAGACTTCATTTCTAAAATGTATAGAGAACTGAGTCAGATTTATGAGAATACAAGTCATTCCCCAATTGATAAATGGTCAAAGATATGAATAGGTTATTTTCATATGAAGAAATTAAGCTATCTATAGTCATATTAAAATGCTCTTAATAACTATTGATTTGAGAAATGCAAATTAAAATAACTCTGAGGTACAACTTCACACCTATCAGATTGGCTAACATGACAGAAAGAAAAATGATAAATGTTGGGGGTAATTCAGGAAAATTGGGACACTAATGCATTTTTGATGGAATTGTGAACTGATCCAATCATTCTGGAGAGTATTTGAAACTACACCCAAAGGGATATACAACTCCACATACCCTCTGATCCAGCAATGTTGCTACCAAGTCTGTAACCCAAAGAGATCTTAAAAAAGGGAAAAGAAGTAACATGTGCAAAAATATCTATAGCAGCTCTTTTTGTGGTGGAAAAGAACTGGAAATTGAAAAAAATGACCATCAATTGGGTAATGGCTGAAAAAGTTGTGGTATTTGAATGTAATGGAATATTACCAGGTGGATTTCAGAAAAAACCTGGATAGACTTGGACAAACTGACGCTGAGTGAAGTGAGCAGAAGCAGGAGAACACAGCAACAGCAACATTGTAAGATGATCAACTTTGAGAGACTTGGTTCTTCTCAGCAATGCAATAACAAATTGTATACAAATAAAATTCCAAAAGACTCACAGTGGAAATGCTGTCCACATCCAAAGAAAGAACTATGGAGTCTAAATGCAAATCAAAGCACACTATTTTCACCTTTTTCTTTCTTTCTTGTGGTTTTCCCCTTTTGTTCTGATTCTTCTTTCACAATATGGCTAATGTGGAAATGTGGTTAATATTATTGTACATATATAATCTATATCAGATTGTTTGCTTTCTAGTGGAGGGTAGATCAAAGGTAGGGAGGAAAAAAGGAAATTAAGAAGTAAAAATCTTATAAAAGTGAATGTTGAAAAATAATAATTAAAAAAATAAAAATACGTCTTTTTAGACATCTTTTGTTTTTATATCACCATAATTTTCTCAAGTATCCATCCTTCTCCTCCTCATTGAGAGTCATTACATAAAATAAAAAAAACTATGTTTTAAAGGTAAAAAAGAAAGAAAAAGAAAAATTTCAGCATAACTGATCAATGCATCAAAAAAGTCTAAAAATATAAGCATTGTACATTTGTGGACCTTCTACCAGCTGCACAAAGTAGTATCCTGGGAGTGTCTTCTCATATTTCCTCTTTTGAGCAATTCTTTTTTTTTTATATTTGCAGCAGTCATTTTTAAATTAATTTGTGTGTGTATCTTCATTGGTGTATGTGGTTGTATTTTCTGCTTAAATCATTGCATTCATTGTGTGTGTTCTTTGTTGACTCTGCTTACTTCACTCTTGAAATCATGTAGATATATTCATGTAGATAAGTTTTCTTTGAATATGTTACTATATCATTGTTATCATAATCTGTTTTGCTCAAATTCTGGTTTTGCTCTCCATCAGTTCATATACTTCTTCCCATATTTTTCTCTATATTTTTTCATAACTGTAATTTCATTTTGCCTAGGCATATTATGCTATATTCATATACTATTGCTTCCTCAAGAACTCATAACTATAGGGTCATCCAATTATTTTCCAACCTTTTTTTTTTCTAAAAGAGAATATTGTAATGTGTGTGTGTGTGCGTGTCTGTACACACACACACACACACACACACACACACACTTTATTTCTATCTTTGACTTCCTTGGAGTACTCGCCTAGGATCTGTATTACTTGGTTAAAGGATATAAACAGTGTATTTTTTGTATAATTTAAAATTGTTCCCAGAAGTCAGTAATTCAACTTAATATGCACTTGTCATGCCTTAAATTTATCAAGTGCTTATTATTTCCCAGGAACTGTGTTAAGCTTAAGAATTGAATCCAAACAAAAAAGAATCTTCACCCTGAAAAACAAAACAAAGCAAAACAAAATGATATTCTACTAAGTAAAAAGTACACTTAAAAGGAAGCTTAAAAAATGTAGGATTTAAAGACTGGAGGTACTGACAAGGAAACATGATGGAGAATGTCCAAAAAGTCAGGATATCCTGGAAAGCAGTGAAACCATTGCTGGACTGAGAAAATTCCATAAAAAGGAGGTTGTTAGAAGAACCAAACAATCAGAGAAAGGGACAATAAGAGCAGAGTAAAGTTGCAGGGTGAGAAGGCCGGGGTAAATTAAACTTCAATTATTATGAGGCCCCAGGGATGGAATAAACTTTCAGAGAAGACTGCTGTGGAATATTGAAACAAGTTGGTAGGTAAAGAAGTGAAGTTCATAGAAGATTGATTAGACCATTTCGCGGTTCTACCAACATTTATTGTTCCTTTTCCCTCCATCTTTTCCAGACTACTAGTTTTGAGGTAGAACCTCAAAATAGTTCTAATTTGCATTTATCTTATTGTTAGTATTGTGGAATAGTTGGTAGTTTGTAATATTTCCAGCTTAGTTTGTTCATAAATTTTGCTTATTTTTCTACTGAGTAATTTTTTTTAATATATGTCTGGAGTATCATATTTTCATAAGTGATTTCTTGTACAACTTCTTGATTTCAGTTTCTCTCATTATTTATTCATCAACTATGGTCTTGTAAAGCCTTTTTGTTTTATGTAGTAGTAATGATTTTGTCTTCTTTGTATACCTGTTTTTCATGTTTGCTTAAGGATTCTCCCTGTACCCATATTTGTGAATGGCACTTCTTTCAATTCTCATCTAATAATTTAATTCCATCAGTTTTTACATAGAGGTATTTATTTAGTTCCTGTATAAGCATTGGCAGCTCATTTTGTTATGATATAAAGTTTTTGCTAGTCTACACATAATTTATTTCTAATTGACACACAGCTCCATCCCCCTAGATTCATTAAATATGAAAATTTTCCTCCAGGCATTTATGTTCTTAAGTTTATAAAATAAGAAACTACTATTTAAGTTGTTGTTTTTTTTTTTTTTTTTGCTTTTTGGAGGAGGAAGGCAGGGCAATTGTGTTTAAGTGACTTGCCCAAGGTCATAAGGCTAGTAAGTGTTAAGTGTCTGAGGCTGGATTTGAACTCAGGTCCTCCTGATTCCAGGGCCAGTGCTCTGTTCACTGCATCGCCTAGCCGCCCCTATTTAGTTGTTTTTAATGTGTTAGTTTATTATTTATTTATTTTAACATTCTTTTCTTTGAGTTTCAAATTCTCTCTCCCTCCCACACTCTTTACCAACCACTGAGAAGGAAATTAATATATCAGTTATACTTGTGAAATAATGCAAACTGTATTTCCGTATCAGTCATATTTCAAAAAAAGTGAGAAAATTTTACTTTGATATGTACTCAGAATTTATTAGTTTTATCCTAGGAAGTTGATAGCATTTTTTTCATCATAAGCCTTCTGGAATTCTCTTAGATTATTGTATTGATCAGAGTAACCAAGTCTTTCATAGTTGATCATCATTATTACATTGCTATTAATGAGCACAATGATATCGAGATTCTTCTCATTTCACTTTGCACCAATTCATATAGGTCTTACCATGTTTCTTTCTGAAACCACCCCCCCCTTTTCATTTCCCACAGCATGATATGCCCCCACCAAAATTACATAACACAGCTTTTTGAGCCAGTCCCCAGTTGATGAGCATCCCTTTAATTTCCAACTCTTTGCCAACAAAAAAGGGCTGCTATAAATATTTTTTGTGCATATAAGACTTTTCATTTTCCTTTGATCTCTTTGTGATACAGACCCAGTAGTGGTATAGCTGGGTCAAAGGGCATGCACAATTTTATAGCCCTTTTGGGGCATATATTTGGGTCCAATTCCACGTTGTTCTTCAGAACGATTGGACTATCAATGGTCCACTGGCATAGCTATTTTCCCTTGATTCCCTGTAGCATTTGTCATTTCTGATAGGTGTGAGGTTATACCTCAGAGTTATTTTAATGGGTCATTGTTCTCAGCTGATTTTTCTTTCTCTATTCTGTTCTATTCAACTATACTTTTCATGTTTAGTCAGTAATGAATAATTGTGATAGTCACTGAAAATATACTTTAACTGTTATCACTTCTACATTTATACTATTTTATTAGTTCCTTTGAGATTCTATAGTATTTGTTCCTCTAAATGAATTACTTCATTTTTTCCTTTTATTTAAAGTATACACTCAGTGTTATAATAAGTTTGGCAATTAATCTGTGAATTAGTTTAGGCAATATGTTAGAGTGAAACAATTATCCAGGCCAAAACAACTTAGAAGGTCAGCAGAAAAAGGTCTATTGAACCAGTGTGAAGGAGGAACACAGTCTAGTGCATTCTAGCCTGCATCAGCATCCAGGCTGTATAAGCACAGATTGGGCCACAGTAAACCAGGAGCAGGCCTTGGGACACTTAATCAGTCAGCAGACCTCTCAGTCCACAGATGGTAAGGGGATTGGACAAAGGGTCAGGAGGAGATTTGCAGGTGCAGGATTCTGTCTCATTGCCTATACTTAGATGTGGGACATAGTCTTGTATCTTAGACCCAGTGAGAGGAGGAGCACTAGAAGAGCAGAACTGGTTATAGAGGAGTGAGAACCCCTGGTCACAGTTCCAGAGTGCTTGTGGTCACTCACAAACCAATGCACAGAACAGGAAAGTAGTAAACACAGCCCTCCCTATGCATACTATCTTGGAAGAGCCAAAACTTTACAGGTCCCCAGAACTGCCTCTGAAAATAGCTGTAAAAAAACTAACTCTGAAGCTTGGGAGAATACACTCTTTCCTTGGGAATTAGAGACCACTTTAGCATAGAATTAAAAGTCAACAAATAGAATGGAAAAATGAGCACATCAGAGGGGGGAAAATGACCATAGAAAGTTAATATGGTGACAAGAAAGATAAAAACACATACTAAGAATAAAACAAAGTGAAAATCCCTGCATCAAAAACGTGTAAGAAAAATATGAATTGGTCTCATGTCATGGAAGAGCTCAAAAAGGATCTTAAAAATCAAGAGAACTGGGAAGATAAATGACAGCTATGTGAGGGAAATAATGAAGAAAAGAGTTAACAGCTTGGTAAAGGAGGCACAAAAAGTAGTGAAGAAAATAACACCTTAAAAAAAAAGACTAGGCCAAATGATAAAAGATACACAAAAATCCAATGAAGAGAAGAATGCCTTGGAAAGCAGAATTGACTAAATGCAAAATAGATGCACACAATTCACTGAAGAGAAAAGCTCCTTTAAAAGTAGAATTGGCCAAATTGTAAAGGAAATACAAAAGCTCACTGAAAGAAATAATTAAAATTGGGTAAGTGGAAGTTAATCCCTATATGAGACATCAGGGAAAAAAAACAAAGAAAAAGAATGAAAAACAAGAAAATGTGAAATATCTGATTGGAAAAAACTACTGACCTCAAAAATAGATTCAGGAGATATAATTTAATAATTATAACATTCTCTGAAAGCCATGATAACAAAAAAAAGAGTTTAGACATCATCTTTCAAGAAATTATTAAGGAAAACTTTCCTGATATTCTAGAACTGGAGAGTAAAATAGAAATTAAAAAAAAAATTCACCAATCACCTCCTGAAAGAGATCTGAAAAAGAAAACTCCTAGGAATAACAGTAAAATTCCAGACCTCCAAGATCAAAGAGAAAATACTGCAAGTAGTTAAAAAAATCTGTTCAAATATTATTAGTACCACATTCAAGATAATACAAGATTTAGAAGTTTCTACATCAAAGATCAGAGGACTTATAATGTGATACTCCAGAAGTCAAAAGAGCTAGAATTAAAACCAAGAACCACCTACCCAGAAAAATTAGAATAATCCTTCATGGGGAAATGGCTATTCAATGCAATTGAGGACTTTCAAACATTCTTGATGTAAAGACCAGAGCTGAACAGAAAATTTTACTTTCAAATACAAAATTCAAGAGAAATATAAAAAGGTAAAGAGGAAAGGGAAATTTAAGGTACTTAATAAGGTTAAACTGTTACCTTTCTACATAGGAAGATGATACTCATAACTCAAAAGAACTTTCTCATTACTAGGGTAATTAGAAGCAAAACTAATCAAAGCTCTATATAATCCTAAGGAAAAAATGCGCTAAATCACTACTGATGAGAGAAATGCAAATTAAAATAACTCTGAGCTAATACCTCAAACCTGTTGAATTGGTTAATATGACAAAAAAGGAAAATGACAAATGAAAATTAGAACACTAATATACTATTGGTGAAATTGTGCACTGATTCAACCATTCTGGAGAGCAATTTGGAACTATATCCAAAGGATTATAAAACTGTGTATACTCTTTGATCCAACAATATCCATGCTTAATCTATGTCTCAAAGATATAAACAAGGGGAAAAGGACATATGTGTGCAAAAATAATTATAACAGTCTTATATGGCAGCTAAAAATTAGAAATTGAAGTCGTGCCCATCAGTTGGGAAATGGTTAGATAACCTGTGGTCTATGATTGTCATGGAATATTATTATGCAATAAAAATTATAAGCAGGATGATTTTAGAAAAAACCTGGAAAGATTTATATGAACTGATGTAAAGTGAAATAAACAGAACCAGGAGAATGTTGTATACAATAATAGTAATATTATACAATAGTGGATTGTGAATGATTTATCTGTTCCCAGTAATGAAATAATCCAAGACAACCCCAAAGGACTCATGATAAAGCATGCCATCTGCTTCTAGAAAGAGAGAGAGAACTGTCATGAATACAGACAGAATCATAATATTTTTCTCTTTTTTCTCCTTCCTTCCTTCCTTTTTTCTATCTTCCTTCCTTTTATTCTTTTTTGAGTCTTGTATAAAATTATTCATATGGAAATGGTTTACTTGATTTCACATGTATTAAACATATTACTTTGCAAAACTTAAAATCTTGTATAAATGCTATCATTGTTTTCATCATCATAATCATAATTAGAGGTCTCCTTGAGAAAGATAGGCAAAGAAAGAAAGGAATAATGCATTCATCCACATACACACAAACACATACACTCTAGTCAGTGCTGCTATGAGATGCTTGCTAAGAAGGTCATCTTGCTGCCACACTAGGCTTTTTCCTTGCACTATTAGACAAGACAAAATGAAGTTATTTTAATCTAATGTGTTAGGACTTTACTGTGTTTTGACAGGTATCTTCATTTTAAGGGAAAATGACTGGAGACATATAAGTGATTTTTTAATATAAGATAATATATCCCAAGGGGAGGGTAGGTGGACCAGTGAATAGAACACTGGCCCTGGAGTCAGGAAGTCCTGAGTTCAAATCCAGCTTCAGACATTTATCACTTATTAGCCACGTGACCTTGGGAAAGCCACTTAAACCCAATTTCCCTGCCTTCCCCCCTCCAAAAAAAGATAATATATACCAAAGACTAACTTCAGATTTCATTTTAGGATCGAGGTATGACTCCAAATATAACATGCCTTTTGTTCAGTCAACTCTTTGTGTCAGCATTTGAGATTTTCTTGGCAAAGATACTGGAATGGATTGCTATTTTCTTCTCTAGAACATTTGATGGATGAAAAAACTGAGGCAAGCAGGGTTAAGTGACTTAGTTTAGTGATTTAGCACACATCTAGAAAGTTTTTGAGACCAGATTTGAACTCAGGAATATGAGTTTTTCTTACTCCAGGTCTGACATTTTTTTTCAATTTTCAAATGTTTTATTAACTTCTGATTTACATCATTCATTTCTGCCAGATTTTGAGTTACAAATTTTCTCCCTGTTTTCCCCCTAACCACTGCCCCAAAATAGCAGTGCCACAGGATATCCCCTCCTCCAATCTGCTCTGTCCCATATCTTCTGCTATACTCCCTTCAACTTTTCCAGTAGGGCATGGTTGATCTCTATGCCCCAGTGCCTGTATATCTTATTTCCCAATTACATGTAAAATAGTATTAATAATAGTATATATATATATATATATATATATATATATATATATATATATATATATATATATATATTTAACATTTGATTTTAAAACTTTGAATTCCAGATTTATTCCCTTCCTCCCTTGTCATCCACCCTTACTGGGAAGATAATCAGTTCAGTATAGGTTGTTCATATGTAGCTAATGCAAAACATTAACGTAGTAGATATATTGTAAAAGACTGACTATATTTATATCCCTCCTATCCCACCTCCCACTTGTTCTATTCTCTATTTTGATCCCGTACCTTTTCAAAAGTGGGTGCTTCCAAATTCCCTCCCCCCCCAGCCTGCTCTCCCTTCCATCATGCCCCCTCTCATGCCCTATCCCCCTACTCTCCTGGAGGGTGAGATACCCTGTTTGGTATGTATTTCATTCCCTTCCCAAGATAAATTCAATGAGAATAAGGTTGACCCATTCCCTTTTGACCATTCTTCCCCTCCATTGTAACCATTTTCCCTTGCCTCTTCTATATGAGATAGTTTACTCCATTCTGTCTCTCCCCATCTCCTCTCATTATATTCCTCTCACCTCTTAATTTCACCTTTTAAGTATCATCTCATCCTATTAAACTGGTCCTCTTCCTGCTATCTATGTATATCTGTAAATATATATACATACATTCACAAATGTATTGATATGCCCATATACCCTCACATATATATACATATATATTCCCTTCAACTATTTTCATACTGAGAAAAGTTTAATCACTTACAATTATTGATTTTCCATGTAGGAATGTTAATAGTTCAACTTATAAGTTCCTTATGATTTCTTTTCCCTTTTTACCTTCTCATGCTTCTCTTGCTTCTTGGTTCTGAATGTCAAATTTTCTATTCAACTCTGGTTTTTTCATCAAGAATGCTTGAAAATCCTCTATTCCACTGAATGACCATATTTTCCCCTGAAACATGATACTCAGTTTTTCTGGGTAGGTGATTCTTGGTTTTCATCCCAGCTCTTTTGACTTATGGAATATCACATTCCAAACCCTTTGATCCCTCAGTGTAAAAGTTGCCAGATCCTGGGTTACCCTGATTGTGTTTCCACAATATTCAAATTGTTTCTTCCTGGCTACTTGTAATATTCTCTCCTTGATCTGTGAATTCTGGAAGCTGGCTATAATATTCCTATGAGTTTTCTTTTTGGGATCTTTTTCTGGAGGTGATCGGTGGATTCTTTCAACCTCTATTTTGCCCTCTGGTTCTAAAACATCAGGGCCATTTTCCTTGAGAATTTCTTGGAGGATGATTTTTAGGTTATTTGTTTGATCATGGCTTTCAAGTAGTCCAATAATTTTTAAATTATCTCTCCTGGATCTATTTTCCAGGTCAGTGGTTTTGCCCATGAGATATTTCACATTGCCTTCTATTCTTTCATTTGTTTGGATCTGTTTAATAGCATCTTGATTTTTCATAAAGTCATTAGCTTCCATTTGCGCCAATCTAATTCTGAAGGAATGATTCTGTTCAGCAAACTTTTGAGATTCTTTTTCCATCTGGCAAATTCAACTTTTTAAGGCATTCTTCTCCTCATTGCCTTTTTGAGCCTCTTTGACCATTTGAGGTACTCTGTTTTTTTTAAGGTGGTATTTTCCTCAGTCAGGCTGTTCACTCTCATTTTGTAATTTTCTTGCATTGTTCTCATTTCTCTTCCCAATTTTTCCTCTACTTCTCTTATCTGCTTCTTAAGGTCCTCTATGGTCTGTAACAAGCTCATATTTTCCTTTGAAGCTTTTGGTGCTGGAGTTCTAACTTCACTGACATCCTCCTCTTCAATGTTTGTTCCTCTTTGTCCCCAAAATAGGAGTCTAATGTTGGATTCTTTTGTTTGCTTTGTTTCCTTTGCCTGGTAAAATAGCCACCCAGTCACTTGACCCTTCAGCTTTTTGCCACAGTAGGACTCTGCCACCAAACAGGGGAGCTTCATACCAAATGCTGGGGTTTTCTCAGCTGCCGGAGGTCTTAATTGGGTGCCCTCTCTGAAGCCTCCACATTCTCTGGAAAGCTGGTTGCACACCCCAGGACCTCCACCCTAGACTGAAATCCAGATCCAAGCAGGTTAAACAAGGGTGATTACCCCTCCTACTGGTCGCTTGGTACCCTACATTCTGCAGGCCAGGAGCTGAAGCTGCCACGTGGGGGCGACTGCACAGCCATGGCTCCTCAGAGGCTTCTCATTCTGGAGGCAAAAGCTGACACACTCCCAACTACTGGGTCCAAAATACCACACTACACTGACCTCTCACTTTGTCCTTAGCATCCATATGTTGATAATTCTGGATCACCATGATTGCTGGTTATCTGGAGTCCCTCCAGCCAGTGGCTGGTCAGGCCCACCCTGGGGCTTAAACCTTGGCATGGGGCTGGACTCGGCTCCCAGAGTGCTGCATTGGCCAATTGCTGCCAGCATCCCGGGCTGTCCTCAGTGGTATGTTAGCTTCTCTGTGTCATTTTGTGGGTTCTGTAGCTCCAAAGTTTGTTCAGAGTCCCCTTTTACATGAATTGGGGAAGGTGCAACCTGGAGCTATGTGGAGGTCCTGTTTCTACCCCACCTTCCAGGTCTGGCATTCTACATACTGAGCCACCTAGCTGCCTGTCTACATAATATATCCCTATTTAATTTTTATGTCAGTGGTTCTTAATTTTTTTATTTTGTTTTTGTTTTCTGTCTTGGACCCATTTGGTAGTCTGATGAAGCCTGTCTGTAAACTCTTCAGAACAGTATTTTTCACTGCATAAAATAAAATACATAGGATTAGAAAAAACAAATTGCATTGAAATAAAATTATAAGAATTTAAAAAACAAATATTTTTACCAGTCTCTTGAAATCTGTCAACAAATGTCTGTGGAATCTGAAGACCTCAGATTAATGAAGAAGAGGAGAGTGAAAAGCATTTATACAGCAACAGTTTTGTTCCAGACACTATGTTAAGAGCTTTACAAACATTATCTCATTTGATCATTACAACAACCCTGAAAAAGTCGGTGCTCTTACTGTCTCAATTTTGCAGTTAAGGAAACTGAGGCAAACAGAGCTTAGCTGACATAGCCAGAATCATACAACTAATAAGTGTCTGAGACTAGATTCAAATTCTGGTCTTGTTCATATCTATTCATGTAACAGGATGTAAATGGAATGTAATTTTAAGATCTTCCCTGCTCCTATGCCAATTGTTAGCCTTAATGGCACCTGGATGCTGTGGTAGGAGGCTTGTTTTTCAGAAGAGATACTTTGTGATTGGGCAGTGGGTCAAGAGGATTGTTACATTCTCTGACCTAGGAAAAGGCTATATAAATCCTGATGCAAGGCTTTGTTTTGGGTCTCACTTTGAGAAGTGTTGTGTTATTTGACCAGACAAGACTCTGGGCAACCATTGAAAATCCCCAGGCTTTGAAAAACCCAGACATTGATGCTTACCTTTCTGGTGACTGACTAGGTACAGATGTAATGTTTGGACAGTTGAAGGCCTGTCTGCTTGAAATGTTTCTTTGTCTTGTAATTTCTGCTTGTAACCTCTGTACACTCTGAAGTTCGGGATGCTGACTTTTTCACCTGAACTAGGTAAATGATATGTTTGATTGATTAGAGCAAGATTGTTAACCCATTTTGAGTTGCTTTCCTTTAGAAAAGCAGATCTAAGAAGCTGTTTTGGCATCCACCCTGGGGATGCTGGGGTGCTTGCTGTAACAATCTGCTGCATCATCTTGCTGCCTCTTAAGAAACTCCTTCCTATAGAAGACACATAGGTTTGGAAGGTTCAATTGCTTCCATTCAAATTTTGGTCTCTCAGGTGAGAAATTCAATATTACTCTCCTCTGAAGATCTATATCTATATCTGTCCTCAGATTCTGCAGGGTAACCAGACTTTGAATGGAAGCAATTAAAATATATGTATATGTGTACATACATGTAGGTATGTACACATATAGATATACCTGTATCTATGTATGTCTAGGCATGTGCATGTAATATGTACACACATATTTGTGTATATAGATTTATTTCTGTATTTATATATGCATATATATATACATGTATACACATGTGTATATGTGTCCATCTAGCTTTTCAATAATGAATGTTTAACTCATGACATTGATTCCCACAAAAACGTAGCTAAACATGAGTGGTTAATGAACCATGAATCCAAGAGAAAGCAGATAGGTTATGATTTTAATATGGTAAAATTAATTTCTATCAGAACAAATTTTCTATCTCTTGGTATACATTAGTAAAATGGTCACTCTTAGCCCATTGTCTTTTTGTTGTCATTATTATGAAACATATAGCTGTCACTTGTTACTTATAACAGTGGATTTTTTTCTATGTGAATCCAAGGGCATAGAATTAGAAAAATATATGATTCTCTAAAGTGTATGTGATAAAATGCAAAGCCCAAATTGCCCTTTGATAACTGCTACCTGGGATTAGAATGTAATTATCTCTGTCTGACTCTCAGAATCATAATACCATAAGGATAAATTCATGTGGTGGTGATCTCTCCTAAAGAAAACAAAACAAAACAAAACAAAACACGTACCTTTTTAGATTACAAAAAAACATCTGAGTTATTTAAAAATTGATGGGGAATGAAGTTTACAACCTTCTTCAGGAACAGATCAGAAACCATTTTAGATACTGTAGAAAGGCTGGTTCAGTTTATTCATTTTCTTTCTTTTCCTTAATTGGGGCAATCTGTATATTCATAAAACATTAGAAACAAACTAAGTTTTCTCATATTTTATATATGAGGTTATAGGTTTAATATCACAGTATGTTAATGTTTTAAATTAAATAAAATATTTTCCAAATTATATCATTTCATAGATCTCTGAAGGAGTCCTAGAAGAGATTTCTACTCGAAGAAAAGTTTAAGTCAAATTAAGGTTTCTATTCAGCTCTAGAACATTTGGTCTTTTTGAAAGAATCAAAGAAGCACTACTGAGTTCTTTCCCCTGGCTCCTCAGATTACTCAGAAGTTCCTTACCTAAAGCAGCAGCCAATGTGCTAATGGCCTAATGACTAGCAGGGGCTCTGAGACTGCAGGGCCCAATTGAGAGGTGATCTCTGCCAAAAAGATGCTTAAACAACAGTTTGGGGGCAGCTCTGCTGCCTTTGGATTTAACTGCTGAAAGCAGACTTGGGACAAAGGTCTATGGAGCATGAATAGTTCAAAACTAAAACATCTGTGTCACTCTAGGCAAAAATCAAAACAAAAGCATACAGGAAATGAAAATAAAGCTAAAAAATGCGTGCAAGTATTATTTTTTTTTGTTCTATTCAAAAAGACTCAGAGATGGGTGACTAGTCCAAGATATCTGTCCATCTTCCTGAGTCCCAGAGAGTTATTTAACTTGATGACAGTTCCAGTCATTGGAAAAAAAAATAGAAACTTTCCAGAGGAAGGCAGAATGGTGCAGTGGAATGAATGATGGATTTGGAGTCCAAGAATCTGGGTTCAAAATCTGAGCCTGATTTTCACAATATTGACAAGTTATCTAACTTCTCTGGCCCTCTGTTTTTCCATCTTTAAAATGACATGCTTGGATAAAATGCCCTCCAAAGTATCTTCCAGCTCTATACTATGTGACCACATGAACTTTAAAATCTCTTCTAAGTCTGAATTTGTAAATCAAAAAGGCTCACAGCATGTCAACTCATCAAATTAATCAGATGCTTCTCTATCAAGTTCCACATAATTTGAAGGAAAGAATACAAGATAGGTAGCCATAGAATTTGATTTCTGACTCTGATTCTTACTAATGGTGTGTATTGGGGTGAATCACTTTACTTCTCAGGATATCATTTTTTTTTATCTGTAACACAAGAAAGTCAAACTACTTACTTCCTTGTTGGTGCCTTCTCTTTATAAATCAGTGATCTCAAGTCTACTGTCTTATCGAGCTCCACATCTCCATCAAATTACAGTATACTACTAGGCATAGAATAGAAGTATAATGAATTTGATTGACTCAATTAATAAACTTTATTAAGCACTTCCTAAGTGCTAAGGAGTCTTTGAATCATGTGATTGAGAGCAGGTGTGGCTAGTAATGGCAGGAGAATGAGTGAGAGACAGGGAGAGAGAGAGAGAGAGAGAGAGAGAGAGAGAGAGAGAGAGAGAGAGAGAGAGAGAGAGAGAGAGAGAGAGAGAGAGAGAGAGAGAGAGAGAGAGAGAGAGAGAGAGAGAGAGAGAGAGACAGAGACACAGAGAGAGGCAGAAAGAGAGAGAAACAGAGACAGAACCAAGAAATTCAGAGAGAAAGAGAGACAGAGTCAGAGACAGATATGCAGAGAGAAGCAGAGAGAAGGGAGGGTACAGAAACAGGAGACCAGGCCTCCAGAACACAAATTATACAAGGCAACATGGTGAATTGGAAAGTATATGAATTTGGATTTAGATCCTGCCTAAATCTTCTACCTGTGATCATTGACTAAGCAGCACATTTTAAAGAATGGGTTTTTTTTAAAGTATAATACAAACCTTTATTCTTTTAAGTCTCTGCCCTCAAGGAGCTTAGATTTTGTTTAAGGGATTCCTTATGTATATAGTCAATCAATAAGCATTGATTAAATTTAATCAATGGGTACAATGTCACAGGAACAGTACTATGAACTGAGGACACAAAGGCATGAAAAAGACTATAAGACTGTCCTTGCCCCGAAGAAACTCACAACAATATATTGGGGTAGACAATAAGCAAACAAATATGAAAAAAAACATACAGAATATGTACAGAATAAAAAGAAATAATAGAGAGAAACAATTAGAATTAACAGGAATTTGAAAAGTTGTTTTGTAGAAGGTGGGATTTTAGTTGGCACTTAATTTAAGCCAGGAAGCCTAGAACATTGAAGGAATGAAGAATAGTCAGAGAAAACATCTGTAGTGGAGAACTGGAATGTCTTATTGGTGGAATAGCAAGGACATTTTTTTCTTCGTTTCCTCAATGGGGTAAGGAGGCATGGGAGGGAGAGAAAAGGCAGATTTTCATCGAAAAGAAAATATTTGGGGAATTTAATCAAATTTATAAGAATAAGAGTCATTCCCAAAATGATAAATGATCAAAGAATTTAAAGAGGCAATTTTGAGAGGAAGACATCAAAACTATCAGCAATCATATGAAAATGCTCTAAATCACTCATAGAGAAATTAAAGTTAAAACAACTCTGATGTACTGCCTAATTCTCAAAGGAAAATGACAAATGCTGTGTGGCATGATGGAAAAGAGGAACAATATTACAATGTTGTTGGATCTGTGAGCTAGTCCAACTACTACAGAAAGCAATTTGAAACTATGAACCCAAAGCCATTAAACTATAGATACCCTTTGACACAACAGTGCCATAACATAGGACTGTAGCTCTAAGATATCAAAGAAAGAGGTAAATGACTAATATGTATACAGGAGCTCTTTTTATGGTGGCAAAGAATTGGAAATTGAGGAGGGCATGTCTACCAATTGCAGAATATCTTAATGAGTTGTGGCCTATGAATATCATGAAATATTGTTTTGCTGTAGGAGATGATGAAGGGGATGTTCTCAGTAAAGGATGGAAATAATTATATGAACTAATAACAAAGTGAGATGAACACATACAGAACAATTTACATGGTAACAATATGATAAAGATGTAACAATTCTTATAATCATAAGGAAACACCACAATTCTAAAGAATGCATGGGATAGATGATGAATTAAGAATACAAACTGAATCATGATTATTTTCTCATGCTCCCCCCTCCTGCTAAGAACACAGTTACTACAGGAATTTGGCTTGTATTACTTCATATTTATAATGGGTTTTGTATTTCTTGTGTTCTCACTAGCTAGAATGGGTAGGGAGGGACAAAATTTGAAACTGAAAAAAATTGAAAAGAAAATTTTAAAAATCAACATATTTAACCGTCCAATTTTGTATGGAAACAAAACTTCTATAACTCATGTAAAAATAAAATTGGGAATATATTCACTCATTTTAAAAAAGCAAACAAAACTTATTTGGAATAAATATAAAAGAAGACATTTTAATGAAGATGAGATCCAGTAGTATGATATTGTCTATGGATTGTTTGAATTTGATCCAGGGAGACATAAATTCAAACTCCAACCAAAACCCTTATTTATTTTGTTTCCCTGGGACTCATTTTCCTCATTTGAATAATGAGGCCTTAGCAGTGGAGTCAAGATGGTGGAATAGAACCAGGGACTCCCCTTAACTCTCCCCCAAACTCCCCAAATACCTTTAAATAATGATTCTAAATAAATTCCAGAGTGGCAGATACAAAAAAAGACAGTGTCAGACAATTTTCTAGTCCAAGACAATTTGGAAGGTCAGCAGAAAAGGTCTGAAGCACCAGGGCAAGAGAGTAATGCAGTCCAGAGGAGGCTGTGCCAGCATAGACTGCCTCAGCAAACCTGTATCAGGCTTCAGGGTGACTGAATTAGTGACAGCAGTGGCAGTTTCCAGACCTCTTAGCCCACAGTCACCAAACAGAATTTAGAAGGTCAGCAGTAGCAGTCTGTCATGCCTAGGTAAGAGTGAAGCACAGTCAGGTGCAGGCTGCAATAACCCAACCCCAACCCCCAAGAAACCAGGATCAGGCCTTGGGAGCCACTGAATCAGCAGTGGCAGCTGCTACTTCTGGATGTCTCAACCCCACAGTCACTAAGGAGGAAAACAGCTGGTCAGAAGGAGATTTCAGGGGGATCTTTCCTAGCACTAAGGCAGGACCCTATTGCTTTGCCCATATTCAGATCCAGGTCTTAGTCTTGGGTGGTAGTCTCAGAGTGAGGAGTACTAGCACACCAAAGCTTGTGCTCACGGTGGAGTGAGGACCCTCCTCACCGTTCCAGGACAGAAAAGAGCGCTTTTGGTCATTCATAGAGCAGAGCATAGGCTAACACAATAGTGAATATCTCCTTAGATCATAACACCTGGGAAGAATTGAAAACTTATAGGTCCCTATAAGTAGCTCTGAAAACACTTGCACAAAACCTGTGAAGCTTGGGACAGTGCTCCCTTCACCTTGGAAGCAAGGCTCTACTTTGACAAAGAGTTAAAAGTCAAGTAATAAGTTATGAAAATGAGCAAACAACAGAAAAAAATTCCGGCCATTGAAAGTTACTATGGTAACAAGGAAGATCAAAACATACATTCAGAAGAAGATATCAAAGTCAAAGCTCCTACACCCAAAGCCTCTAAGAAAAAAAAATAACAACATGAATTTATCTCAGGTCATGAAAGGACTCAAAAAGATTTTGAAAATCAAATAAGAGAGGTGGAGGAAAAATTAAGAAGAGAAATGAGTGATGCAAGAAAATCATGAAAAAACAAGTCAACAGCTTGGTACAGGAGACACATACACATGAAATCTGAAGAAAATAATACTTTAAAAACAGACTAGACCAAATGATAAAAGAGGTACAAAAAGCCATTAAGAAGAAGAATGCATTTAAAAGCAGAATTGGCCAAATGGAATAAGAGGCATACAAATTCACTGAAGAAAACAATGCCTTAAAAAGTTGAATTGGACAAATGGAAAGAGGGGTACAAAATCTCACTGAAGAAAATAACTCCTTAAAAGTTAGAAGTGGGCAAGTGGAAGCTAGTGACTTTATGAGAAATCAAGAAACAATAAAACAAAACCAAAAGAATGAAAAAATAGAGGACCATGTAAAATATCTCATGGGAAAGATAACTGACATAAAATCGATCCAAGAGAGATAATTTAAAAATTATTGTACTACCTGAAAGCCAGGATTAAAAAAAAGCCTAAACATTATCCTTCAAAATTATCAAGGAAAACTGTCCTGATATTCTAGAACCAGAAGTTAAATAGAAGTGAAAAGAATCCTGCAATATCCTCCTGAAAGATACCCCAAAATGAAAACTTCTAGGATTATTATAGCCAAATTCCAGAGTTCCTAGGTCAAGTAGAAAATGTTGCAAGTATCCAGAAAGAAACAATTCAAGTATCATGGATCCATGGTCAGGCTGACACAAGATTTAGCAGCTTCTATATTAAAGGATGAGAGGGCTTGGAATATAATATTCTAGAGAACAAAGTAGCTAGGATTAAGATAAGAATCACCTACACAGAAAAAAAATGAGTTTTATTCTTGCAGGGGAAAAATGGATATTCAATGAAATAGAGGTCTTTTGATCACTCTTGATGTAAAGACCAGAGTTGAATAAAAAAAATGACTTTCAAATACAAGATTCAAAGAAGCTTTGAAAGATAAACAGGCAAGGGAAATCATGAGGGACTTTATAAGGTGAAACTGTTTCCATTCCTACATGGAAAGATGATACTTGTAACTCATAAGAACTTTCTAATTGTTAGGGCAGTTAGAAGGAGTATACCATGTTTCCCCGATAATAAGACACTGTCTTATTATTTTTTTTGGAAAGAAAAACACCAGAGGGCTTATTTTCAGGGGAGGGATTATGTTGTCCTGCCTCAGCTCTCCTCTGCGGCACTGCTCTCAATGGTGCCAGCAAGCAAATCACTGGGGAAGAACAGGATGATGCGCTCACTGCTGCAGCTCTGATTGGATGCAGCTCAGAGTGCGGTGTGCGTTTCACCTGGGGGGGGTGCATACTGAGGGTACCGTAATGTAGCGTGTAGCACAGGGGATCACCTTCACTACAGTAGCAATCTCAATAGGGCTTATTTTCGGGGGAGGGCTTATTTTAGAGGAATCTTATAGAGTAAGGGGAGGGCTTATTTTCGGGATAGGTCTTATTATCGGGGAAACACGGTATATACACAGAGGGCACAGGTGGGAATTGAATATGACAGGATAATATCTAAAATAAATAAAATTAAGTGGTGAGAGAGGAATGTACTGGGAGAAAGATAAAGGGATAGGTAGGATGGAGTAAATTATCTCACATAAAATGGACAAGAAAAAAAATCTTTTATACTTGAGAGGAAAATGGGGAGTTGAAGGGTAGTTAGTGAACCTTACTCTCATCTGAATTGGCTCAGAGGGAATAACATACACTCAATTGTTTATAGAAATTTATCTTTCCCTATAGGAAAGAAGGAAGGGAAAGGGATAAGAGAAGGGGGAGGGGAAAGAAGGGAGGATAGGTTGGGCAGTGGGAGTAGTCAGAAGCAAAAAATTTTGAAGAGGGACAGGGTTAAAGTAAAGAGAATGGAATTAAATAGAGGGGGGATAGGATGGAGGGAAATACATTTAGTAATAGTAACTCAAAATTTTTTTTTTGAAACAAGTTTCTCTGATAAAAGCCATTTTCAGCAATGCAATGAATATGGACAACTCTAGAGGACTTATGAAGAAAAATGCTATCCATCCTCAGAGAAAGAACTGAATACAATTGAAGCATACTTTTTTTTTTAAGATTTTGCTTTTGTAGAGGGGGAAAGGTAGGACAATTGGTGTTAAGTGACTTGCCGAAGGTCACATGGTTAGTAAGCATTAAATGTCCAAGGTCTAATTTGAACTCAGGTCCTCCTGACTCCAGATTCAGTTCTTTATTCACTGCATCACCTAGTCAGCCCTGAAGCATACTTTTTAAACTTTGTTTTTCTTGAATTTGGGGGGCTATATTTTCTTTTATAACTTGACTATCATGGAAATGTTTTCATGGCTGCACATGTATAACCAAAATACTTGCCTTCTAAATGAAGGGATGGAGAGGGAGGAAGGAGAGAATTTGGAATTTAAAGTTTTAAAATCAAATGTTAAAATTATTTTTATATGTAGTTGGAAAAAAAATTAAATAAAAATGAGACCCTTAGACTACATGGCCTCTAATTCTCCTTTAACTTCTAGCTTAATGATCTGATGATGATTTGATCTGCAAAGAAATGGTTATATTTCAAAGCTTGTTATTCTATTTTATTTTTTAATTCTTCTTTGCCTCAAATGTTTATTATCCTATAAGATCTTGCTACTTCCTTTTGGCAGACAATTTGTGTTCAACTTACACTGACAAACATAAGGCAGAAATCTCTCTACTCCACCCCATCCTTACTGTATATGGGGCAATCTTTTAGATACCAAATCACCCTGGATACAGAAATTTAGCTTCCAAATGACCAATACAGTAAGGGAGATCATTATGTAATTGTCGATGAAAACAACCATTAAATGACTCACTTCTTTCTTTTAATCAGAAATCCTAATATTGAGTTTAATCACATTTGAATTCCAAAAGTGAAGTGGACAAATGAAATAAACACTTTCAGTAAAGTATAGTTTAAGAATTTATAGAAAATACAATATTGGCAACAGTAGGCTTACTTTCTTATTGACTTTGTGGCATTTCTTCACATTATAATGGTTTACCTGTGATTTAAATAGTAATGTAACTATAACTCTTCCTTCTCTTTCACTTCCCATATCCAATCATTTGCCCACTATCTCATGCATTGATTTCCTTCTCTCTACTGACATAACTGCAATCCATTTCCAAGCTCTTATTATTTTTCACCTGGACTGTTGCAACATTTTTCTGATTTATCTTCTAGTTTGTAATCTCTTCTGTCTCCAATTCATAGGTTACACGGCAATCAAATAACTTTCCTAAAGCCCAGGTCTAACCATGTCATTCCTGTGTTCAACATTTTTCAATGACTATTGTCTCTAGGCTTAAACATGAGTGCTTCTGACAGGTATTGAAAGAACTATGTTTTATCCTAACTATAATTTTTCCTTAATTTGATTCAAGGTAGAGCTCACCTATTACTTTATACTGGAAGCCTTTTCTCATTCTCACAGTTCTTTTCCCCCCATAAAATCTGTGTACATATTACATTCTCATAATAAAATATAAGCTTGAATAAGGATAAGGACAGTTTTGTCATTGTTTTTCAATGCCTTGGCTCGTAGTAGGCATTTAAATGATTAATGGATAATTTCTTGCATTTACTTAAATTTATTTGAATTGGAATATTAATAACTTATAAATTCTAAAAATTATCACATGGAAGTAATGAAAATGATTATATATGTATAAATAGACATTAAAAAGGAACACAAATGTAGCTATTAAAGACTTTTTAATGTAATCTGTTTTCTTAAAACCTATTGTCAGGATATAATAAAACATACCTTATTATGAAAGAATTTTCTGCAAATTAAATCTCCTGCATACCATAGAAAGATCTTCACATAGTTGGTATATGTGTTTATTGAATTTCTTGTTGAATAAATCACGTGGTTGAATCTACATCATGTTTAGAAAATTTTTTTGGAAAAGTATGGAGTTTATAAAGAGAAAGGTTACAAAATTCTTTCAGACTAATCTCTTTGAGGAAGAAAGCTCACTTAAGGTAATAAAAACTTTCAATGGAAGTCTATTTTTTTACAGCAAATAATGACTAAGAGGATGTCTGAGTTTATAAATTTGAAAGTTTACTCTGAACATGGAGAATGCAACCCATTCATATCTGTTCATCTTACACGTGTTACCATTTTCACCACAGAGGATTGATTTACTTTGCTATAGGCTTTCCTCGCTTTTCCATTAACATCATTCTAGCTTTCCATCTCTCATCCTTTACTCTCATTATATGATCACTCCATTTACTTTTTCTATCATATAATTGCTCAATTTCACTTGAGTTTTCTATTTGTATTCGCGTTTTCTCATTGCTCTTGTCCACAGTGTGATATGAATCTTTAGGATATCAGAGGCAGTTTTATTTTATATTTCACTTCAATATAATAACAATGGTAGAATTTTAGAATTAAAAAAAAGTGTTTGCTTTTATTGGAGAGCTTTGTTACTGTCCAAAATCTATCTAAGATACTGTCCTCCTGTTTAACTCTGGACCCAACTTGTACATCTATACCATTTGTCCTAGATTTGCCTGTCTATCTATCTATCATCTATCTATCTATCTATCTATCTATCTATCTATCTATCTATCTATCTATGCATCCATCCATCCATTTATCTAAAAGTTGGTACATTAATGAAAGTATATGAGCCTAAGAATCCTTTGCCCACTTTATTTTACTATGCTAGTCTAAGAAATGATTGTTAATTATTAATTAATGGTCCTTTGATCAGAAATTAAGACAAGGCATTTAAAAGTGGAGATGTATGCTCATCAAAGGTATTCTCCACTATATTAGGGAAAAGCAGCATGTGGTCAAAGCTGAAGAAGAATCTCTTTAGATAATAGGATCTGTCAGATTCTCCTATTTAGGAGTGACATTGGGATGATCATTTCAAGCACTGTAAATTTGACACCTCCTAGCAGAGCTCTGTAAACACTCAAAGCCATGTGACTCAGATAATACATAAAAGACCAAATGGATGAAGAATGACTAGTCTCCACATTATAACAACTATTCAAATGAATATCCAATGTAACAGTATAACAATATACATATATGTGTATATAGCTATGCACCTGTAGTTAGATATATAGGTAAATAAATAAATGTACATAGATAGATATCTATCAGCTATCTATACAAATATATTTATACATAAATACACATATATATGAATATGTTGTCCATGAATGTTTTACTCTGGAGAGAGAGATATCATGCATACACCCATATATCCATGTGTGTATATGAATAAACATAACTATATGTGTATATATGAATATAGATACAGATATGTGAATTTGTATTTCAGGTATACATATATACTTATATATGAAAAAAGACTAGAGAAGAAAAGAGGAGAGATATCTATATTGATATAGAAGTAGTTAATTATATGTTAACTCTATAATTTCTCCATTCAAATTTGAGCAACTGGATTAAGTGAAAAAATATTTTACTGAGTTTAATTATCTCTCCTAGATGATTATTTATTTTGACTTTTGAAATAGGCAGCTCAGTAACTTTCATTCTTTTAAAACTGATAGCTGGGGCGGCCAGGTAGCACAGCAAGTAAGAGCATTGGCTCCAGTGTCAGGATGACATGTGGATTGAATCCGGGCTCAGACACTTATTACCCACCCAGAAACACCTGGTCGTGTAACCTTGAGCAAGTTACTTAACCCTGATTGCTTTAAAAAAAAAAACAATTGATAGCTACGGTTGGGGCTCATCTGTGTTGTGTGAGAGGTTCACCTAAATTGTCAGTTTAAGGGAGGTAGCACTCTGTGGGACATTATAAGTTTTCTAAATTCCAAAACATACCATGGGATTTTTCTGAAATCACTCAATTATCTTGCCTTCATGTAAAACCCTGGTTACTTCACCTTAGAAATGACCCTAGAAATATGAAAGTTAGAAAGGAGAGTAAATTTGTGGCAAAAAAATTGAGCTCATATATTTCCTTAAGAATGCATGATGACACATCTGACCAGACACAAAGACTGCTACTACACATGAAAAGGCACCCTGTAAAGCAGATTATATATTAATATCCTGGATTCAATGTAAGATTGCCAAGGTGAAGGAATGTGCTCTATGCTATTACCTTAGTCATGTGCATATTCCAGGGTCTGCACTTTGTTGTGACCTTTTCTTCAAACCAGGCTTGATATGGACCCAAATAGTACTACACAGTAAACCTGATAGAATGTGATCTCCTCCCAGGAATGAGCCATCCTTTGCTGAGAGGCCAAAACTCATAATTCACCTCCTTACAGATGACTTTTTGAAAGTGCCCAACTAGCTATTTACCCTTCTGATTTCTAAAGGTTCACCTATTTCCTCTTTGCTTCCTTTCTCTAATTTTTCCCTTGGTTGAATCATTAATTTTTTTTATATATGTCTGCATTGATTGACTTAAGGGGATAAAGTATTCATATTAATTATGTTGATTTCTAATATGCTTCTATTTGCATTGATTGCTTCAAGAGTGTTTTTTCCCACCTCCTTGTCTTTATTTCAATCTATTTACTTATTTTTCAATATTTTTCTTACTGATTGTATGCAGCAAAGGAAGCGGAAGGCAATAAGCATGTATATAGCACCTAATATCTACCAGATATGAAGCTAACTGCTTTCTACAAACATATCATTTAATCTTCAAAATAACATTGTTACATAGTTGTCATTATTAATTTCATTTCATAGTTTTATAGGAACCTGAGGCAAATAGGTTAAGTGACTTGCCCAGGGTGACACAGCTAGGAAGTATCTGAGGTCTGATATTCCCAGCCTTCTCTTCACTGCACCCCAGCTGCCTATGGTATATGTTTATGTAGCTATTCAATATATTCAGTCAATGAAAAAGCACTTATTAAATAGTTTCTCTGTGCTAAGTACCATGTTAAGGTTGCAAAGAGACAAAATCAGAACAAAGCAATGAAAAAAAGTCCCTGTCTTCAAGCAGTATTCTAATGGTGGAAGACAAAATCCATATAACTGGGTACATGAAAGATATACACAGAATAAACAAAGGTAATCTGAATGGAAAAAAACATTAAAAGATAGGGAGGGTGGACTAACAAAGGTCTCTTGCAGAAAAAGAGATTTGAGGTGAGTGTTGAAGAAAATCAGGGAACTGAAAAGATAGAAGTAGGGCATATAAGTCATGAGGGGTCAGTCAAGAGGTGCTTGCTAAATTACAGTCATGCCAATTAAAAAAATTATAGGTTCATCTTTTATAATGATAATTTTGAATACTTTTCTTTTGAAATTCAAAATAGGAAATTCTCTCTGTGACACAAGTTTGCACTTTTTAAAATGAAGTTACCAGATATCAATTTATATTGCCATTATTTGTGTGGACACATAAAACCACACACATGTGTACACATGTACACACATGGATATAAGCACAGTGTACAGATAATTCACATGAATGTATAAACACACATATATGTATACACATATATGTGTGCACATGTGTACACGTGGAATGACATGCCTACATATTCATGCATGTTTGTGTGCCTATGCACATATATGCAAATTGACCTTTATGTATACTGTAAGCTCCATGAACTGTGTCATGCTAAAACTTGGTATTTCACAAAGCATTTGTGAGTGCCCTATTTATAATGGATCAAATAAATATTTGTTGAAATGTATGAAGCTAAAATAATAGGATGCCACTTATAAGAATGCATATACATACATACATACATACATACATAAGTTATCTATACCTACACCATTTTTTTACTTAAGCTCCTTGACTCCAAATCAAGTATTTATTCTACTGCATTATGATGACTTTCAATTAAAGCATTAAATTTCAATTAATCAAGTGAGACCATAATAGATTAAATAAAATCTGTATTACATTGCCCCTATTTATTATTAGTGTTTGTATTGACTATCAATTCTTTTTTATTTGTGAGCCAAAGATTTAAAATGAGATGATATGTGAGAAACTAGTTTTAAAATTTATATGGACAATAAAGCCTTACTAGAACTATAGGGGAGAAATTCTTTCATCTGCTAGCTCTCCAGAGCCAACTGTATTTTTCTAGCGCTTCAGAAACTTTCCAAAAATTTTTGATGCCACTAGGTGTCCTTGCATTAGAGAATGAACTCAGTTAATCTCAGTCTGGGCAGCTAGGTGGTACAGCAGATAAGAATGCTAGGTCTGGAATCAGGAAGACTCACTCACCTTCTTGAATTCAAATCTGGCATCAGACGCTTACTACCTGTGTGACCCTGGGGAAGTCACTTAACCCTGTTTGACTCAGTTTCCTCATTTGTAAAATGAGTGAGAGAAGGAAATGGCAAACCACTCCAGATTTTTTGTCAAGGAAACCCCAAATGGGATTATAAAGAGTCAGACATGACTGAAAAATGATTCAATAAATCTCAGTCTGGCAATAGTGCAAAGATTTTTTTTTATGAAATAAATTCTTCAGCTTACTGAAAGACCCTTTTTATGATTACATTCCATGACATGTTATATGTGTTTGATGACACTGAAATACAGTTTTTTCTCCTGTTGGAATTAAGCCTTGCTGACAGCTATCCACAGCTGAAACTCAACTATTCAGCTTTAAAAAGACACATTATGATCTCATCAATAAGTATGACAATATAGATCTGAAACAAAAGAAAAGGCAAGGAATCTGGAGTCAAAATACTAGGGTTTAAGTCCTTCTTCTGAATTTGGGCAAGTCACTTAACTTCCCTGTATTTCAGTCTCCATCTATAGAATGAGGATAAAAGTTTTTAGTTCTATGATACTTAAGCCTCCTACTTTGAGCAGAAGCCTCGTTCCTCATTCCTTGATCCCTGTCTTCACCATTCTCTTGCCCCTCCTAACTTACCTCTTGGTTGAAAATGCTACTTTTTCCAACTATCCCCAAATAATCAGCTTTTATATGTGCACATATTCTAATGGAAGATCCAGCTACCATTGCTGGAATCCTATTTGACTCCACTCAATCACAGGGTAACGAGTTACAGCAAAGTCTACTGCAAAGTAAGTAATTCTTTCTCCATTAATAGAAAACAGTCCAAGGATGTTTAAATGTCATTCTTTTAAAGAAGCAATAATCAGAAAAATTGAAGGTGGGATTAGCGTTCTGAGATTATATTGTTATTTGCCATTTGTGGTGTTTTTAAAAGGGCATAAAAAGTAGCTCCTTGTGTAAAAAAAAAACAAAAAACTTATTAGAAGGCAGTATATAAAGTTGAAAAATAAATGTATCATTTGAAATGATGGAAAGTACATTAAGTGAGGTCTTAAATTTCTCTTCAACTTGTTTTCATGAAGCAAATCTTAAGTAAATAGGTGGTGCTTCTTTTTTCTTTTATGTATGTAGTTAATGAACTTTACTAAATTGAAGCTTCCAAAACAATTTATTTGTAATAACATGAAAACGAGGCACAATTAGGGTCATAAAATTTATGCTCAAAATAATTATAATTAATGATCTAATACTATTAATTTTGTATATATATATATATATATATATATATATTTATAGCATAATGTGATATAACCTAGTTCTCTGTTTTCTTGTCTCCATTTTGTACCTTGATTTTCAGTTAGTCATTGGATTACAGCTTATCTCATGCCATAATGGCAGAAATTAATGTGATAAAAGTACTCTATTCAAAGACAAATTATCATTTCACTGATCTACTTCAGTGAGTACAAATTCCCTGTGCTCCCATTAAAAGGTTTAGAGAAGTAGAAAAGTGCTAGTTAATGAAAATTGTGTTTCCTTTCTTAAACTATAAAATTTTCATCTATTCTTTCCCTAATACGCTTGTGTAAATCCTGTAATTTTGAAGATTTTCAGTATTGTGTGATACATATTTTGGCATTGTTGCATGTCTGAATTTCTTCCATGGTACTTTAATTTTGTGGTTCAGTGAGCAAAACAAAGAGTATTTCTGGAGGACTTACTTGTACTTAAAACAGTCAGGGGTGCATTGCCTGCTGAAACAGTCAATCTTTCCCCTTGATGAGTCTGTCATAAAAGTCTCTTCATATAATCAGGTAAGACTCTGATGCAAATAGTCTCCAAAATAGAAGAAAAAATCAGCTATATTCTTTTTAAAATTAGATCTTTACACAGCCCCATACTCTAATACATATTTGGTAAATGCATTTTAATGGAAAGCAAATGAACATTTTTTTTTAGTTTGCATCTCCCTCAGGTTACCTATATACTTAAAAAAGCTAAAATGAAATAAAAACACATTAAATATCAAAGTGAAAAGTGACACATTATGATAGATAACCGAACATTCTTACCAAATAAGAAGGAATGAATTAGCTGAATGCATTCTACTATCCTCAAATAGGAAGCAAAAAAGTATCAGTTGAATATAAATTCTTGGAGAGCCAGGATTAGATTTTTTAAAAATCTTTTATTCCCTGACACACAGTGCTAGACATATAACAATATTCTAAAAATACTTGTTGAATTGAATTGTTAAATTTATGAGAATTACTTAGCTAGGAACTGAAGTGAGTTCAAAGAACAGGACAAAAGTTTTGCCCTGAAGGACTTAACAGTATAGTTAGAAAGTGCAAAGGGTCTCATTCAATATGGACATCACAAGTAGAATTCAGCTTTTCTTTGGCAATAATAAGGTTTTGATGAGACAGCTCAGTGGTACAGTGGATAGAATGATTGGCCTGGAATGAAAAAGACTCTTTTTCCTGAATTCAAATCTGACCTCAGATGCTGAGGTTATTTAATCCTGGTTGCTTCAGTTTGTCATCTATAAAATGAGCTGGAGAATGAGCTGGAGAAGGAAACGGCAAACCACTCCAGTATCTTTGCCAAGAAAACACCAAATTGGGATCATGAAGTTTTGGTCATGACTGAAACAACAAAATAACAAAATTTCTGATGATTGGATGAATGAGTCAAACCTCTTATAGAGGATTTGTATACATTTATTTGCCTTTATGTCAGAATTTATATTGTAAATTTCTCAGAACTTTCGAGTTTGGATTAATTCTGAGCTTTCCCAAAGGGGCTTTTGAGTTGTAGTCTAATGGCTGACCCCAGCCTTTTTTTTTAAAATAAGGTTTTACTGGTGTCTTTTGCCTTTTTATATGACCATATTTTCCATCAATATCCTTCTCTCTTCCTCTCTCAGAGAGCCATCCATATAATAAATATTATTTTAAGACAAAAAAATAAGAATCTGCATAACTGATCAATACATTGAAAAATTCTGAAACTATGTATACTGACTCTTGGGATATCCCACTTTTGCAAAAGGTTGAAGTGGCAGCATATTTTCATTGCTCTTATTTTCTATTATGGATTTTAAGAAATAATTTTAACTAATGAATAATTTTTGAATTTTGGGTGTTCAGTTATTATTTCTTTTTACATTGTTATAATCATTGTGTATATTGTTTTTGTAGCCCTGCTTACTTTACTCTGTTTAGTTCATATAGATCTTTCCATTCTTTTCTCTATTCATACATTCATAATTTCTTACATTTCATAACCAGTCAATTTCAATCATTTGCCACAATTTGTCTAGCCATTCCCTAAGTGATAGGAATCTACTTAATTTCAATTCTTTGTCATCACAAAAAGTATTGCAATAAAAATTTTAGTATATATGGTAACTTTCTTCTCATCAATTGGCCAAAGCTTCTAGATAGCTGTTCTCTTGTTATCAAACATTGTTCACTTACTTATTGATTTCATGCCCAGAGCAAACTTACCACATGGAATATACAAGTAGATTTGACATGACTACAGATTACTGAAATATACAAGTTAAAGAAGAAAATTCAGTTTGGCCAGTAAACTAGGGTTAAAAGCCAATTTCTGATTGAGTAAATCCAGAAATCCCCACAACCTTTGACAACAAATCAGCACTACCCCACAGGGAGAGGTAGAGCTGAGGGATAGATTTCTCACCGGTAACTACAGAATATGTGACTTTTACTTATTAATTCAGCTCATTTGGGAAATATACAAACTGCTAAGATGAGTGTTGCAATCCCCAGGACCAAATTCCTCAGAACTGAATAGAATCAATTTAGAATCTTAGATATCCTCTCTCTGTGTCCCTCTCTCCCAACCCCTGTTCTTTTAAAAATCCAGGCTTGAGCTGTATTTGTGTTGCTAATTGGACACATCCTTTTCAGGTTCATACCTGAATGATACTTGTGGTGCTAGTTGGACAGTTCCCTGTTTTGTGATCCATGGCTGTGAGATGTTGGCAATACTTTGAGACTGGGAAATTCCTGGATGATTAGGAAGTCAGAATTAAGCCAAAAGCAACAATGAATAAGAGGACTCATGGAAGGAAAATGTCCAGAAGTTGATTCTGAAATGGGAACAGTGACACAAACAAGAATTAAAACAAGATCTAGGAGTGCAAATCCACAGCAAGGTCTGAGTTTCAAGCTGCAATAGCTTAGTACCAGATTTGTTGTTTTTTCAGTTACTTTTCTGACTCTTCAGAGACCCACAGACCATCGTATGCCAATACTGTCCATGGGGTTCTCTTGGGAAAGATACTGGAGTGGTTTGCCATTTCCTTCTCCAGTGGATTGACAGAGGTTAAGTGACTTACCCATTAAGCACTATAACATAATCCATATTTTCAAAGCACTATATAGTCTAACTCTATTCTACCTCTCTGCTTTATTTTATATTCTTCTCCTTCAGACACAGTACATAACAACCAAATTGGATTTCTAGCAGATATATGAATGTGACAGTCCATCTTCTATAGTTACCATGTATTTGCATAAACCATCTCATATGACTGGTATTTACTTTCTCCTATGTCTGAGCCTTCCTGAATGTTCATGTTCTTTCAAGACAGAGTTCAAGAGTCACTTCTCTTATGAAGCCTTCTCACAAAAGGGAAAATAAATTTAATTTTAAATTAAAAAAATGACAATAAGCACCATCATTTTTTCCCACAGAAACATCAATTTAGTGTTGTAAGGGTCATTAAGTACTATTTTGTCTAATTTTATTTTTAACATAAGACGATAGCATCTCAAAGAATAGACATGATTTGTCCAAGCTCATTCAGGTGAGATGGAAGAGATGGAATTTGAATCCACATTTTTGGACTTGGAATCCAGTGCTCTTTGTTTTGTACAATTCAGTAAGTACCAACTTTATTCAGAGAACATGATGGGTGAGATATTTATGCCACATATACGTTCCATGTTTTCACTTCAATTATTTTTGCATATACAAGTAAAGGAAGAAATTTAAGTAACCTTTTGAAATTATATGACAATTGTAAGGATACTTTGCCTAATGTTATTAAAAGATTATTTTATGAATGAGTGATTAGTTGAGTGACTTTAGATTGGGGATTCATCATAACCATGTATGTGTTAGTACAAATGGATATGTTTTGGGTAGATAGAAGCAGGATAAACATACCTTCCATAACTGGTATATTCAGAACATGCCTATTAAGGTTTCAGACAGCTTGTCAGAACAGTGAGTGTTGCTATTATATAATAATGTGCTGTTAGCATTGTATATTATATTAGCATTATATATACATATACATGTATAAGTTAATAAGCATTTAAAAATCTTCTGTTATATACTTGGCATCAGAATACATATTCTGTACATGTGTATATGCATATCTGTATATATGTTTATCTGTATAATCTACATATATTTGTGTATACACAAAGACACACACAAATGAAACAGCTATATCATACCATGTGCAAAGAAAGCAGTTATAACCAGGAAAACCTGAACATGTAATATAATATAATATAATGTAATACAATACATTACGATATAATATAATATGGTATGATATAATATGATGCAATGTAATATAATATTATATTATAATATAATATGACATGACACAACATGGCATGATATGACACAACATAACAAAATATAATATCACATCATATGGTGGTCATGGTAGAGTGTTTAAAGTTTCAAGAAAATTCTAAAGTAAGGACTGTGTTAAAGTATAATATATCTGATGATGCATTCCGGGATGATAGGGTATCATGTACAGTCAGGAAGGGACTTTTGTCACATGCAAATTGGTAGTTGTATGGTGATGAGCTTAAATGATGATGGTGTTAAATGATTGGAAATTTTGGGGATGGCAAATGTCTTATTTGGTAGTGAAGAAGATAGAAGATAAAGTCAGAAAAAAACACACCAATGTTTAGAATGGGAAATGTCTGGATAACTGATAGTCCAATTGCCTATCTAGTTGTGTGGTATTGCGTGAAAAAGAGATATTCATCATAGTTTAATTTTCATTTTGGTTCTTTGGGCGTTTGTCTTGTCTTATTTGGGAGATGGTTATTTTATTTTAATTTTTGAATAATTATATTTTATGGAAGATTTAGTGCTTCCAGGTGACTAGGATCAAAACTTGATCCTTCAGTGGATTCAATTTTTCTCCTTACATGGTAATAGCTCAGTGGATCTATATTTTCATCTGTATGGGTATTCTTTTCAATGGTAAAAATTATACACCTCGCATAACTCTTCATCTTATTCCATTTTATCCAAGTCTTCTCATAAGTCATCTAAAGAGGATTTCATTCCAATTTAACAAGAATTTATTAAGTATATATTAAACACATGTCTTTGTAGACCTTCCTCTAGGTCATCTTGTGTTTTGTGTATATCACTTGAATGCGTAGGCTATTTACCTTTTATGTCTTATTCTCATTACTTGCCCGGGCCATCTTGCATTCTAATCATACAATTAATAGATGATATCTATTATTCTATTAGCATGCAAGCCATTAGTGGTAATATGTGACAACCTACTTACTCTGACAATGCATCTCCATTTTTTAGTTCTTCTGCATTTTTTGGTAATTATACTGTTTAATGATTTAAACATTCCCTCACTCTATGAAATCTTAACCACTTATATACCAATTTAACCTTACTCCTAGCATAATAGTCTTTTTCTTGAAGCAAAGAACGCTCATTGTGGTCAGGGGAAAATGTTTGAAGATTGTTCACATTCTAGGATTGTTCCTAAATCCATGCATTTTAGCAAGCCTAAAAACAGAACAAAGCAAACACTCACTAAATGACTCCTCTGTTGTTATGTCTTTAATTAGCACATTCGTATTTTTTCTCTTTTAATAGTAAATAGTTCTGTGGTAATTTATATTATTATTTATGAGATAATTTATTTCATTATGTATACTTTCCTTAGTAGTGGTATTTATTTACATTTCTTTAATGTTGGATATTTAGGGTAGGTAAAAATCAGTTTTCATGCTTTCCTTCTTTTCTTTTTCCCCTTCCTTCTTTTCTTCCTTTATTCCCTAATCCTCCTCCTCTCTTTCCCTCCCTCCCTCCCTCTTTTGTTTCCTTCCTTCCTACCTTCCTTACTTCCTTCTTTCTTTCCTTTCTGTCTCTCTTTCTCTTCCTCTCTTCCCTCCCTCTTGGTAGCACTTTTTTCTTCTTTTCTTTTTTTAAGCAAAATTTTAAATGCCTGACTTTTATTAAGCGTATACACTTTGTTTCATTGATAAATAACCTCAGTTTTACAGAATATGCCATTTTGAGTTGCAGCTTGATTTCGTTTGCTTTTTAGAATATGCTGTGCTATGCTTCTCTATGGTTTATGAGTATAGAATGTTCTGTGTATTCAAATTGCCTTTTCTTTATACTTTAAGGCATCCCTACAATGCTCAAAGAATGTGTTGCTTCAATTATAGTTTTTACTTTGTGGTTTTTGTTTTCTTGGAGGTAGTTTAGTTTAATTTAATTGGTGCTTTGTTTTATGTATGTAGAAGTTCTGGGAAATTTTAAAAGTTGTGTGTCTTTTTCATGTCCATTTTTTCTTCTTTCTTAACATGTTTTTCTTGAAGGCCCATTAAACTTTTAATAATAAATGATTATTGCCTCCTTGACTACTTGTTAACATTGGGAGACCAGTCTTTTTTTTCTTTTTTACTATTGCCATTTGATACATAGTATTAATATATTCAATTTGTGCAACACCTTAGACTTCTCAAAACACTTTCAGTTTCTTATTTCATTTATTTTTATATAGATACAAGTTACCTTCTCCATAGCTCTACTTTTCTCCTCCAATAACACACTCTCTGTTCCAAATCCTATCTCTAGATACCTTGACCAATTTCTCTTGCTCCTGTCTTAAAGGATGAAACATTACTACTCCTGTAAAGTTTCTCTCTATTTCTCTGTGGATTGATCTATCTCCTTCTATCTTTCTATCTATCATTTATCTATCTATTCCTTTGTTCTCATACTGTCCAGTCACCTTTGGGAACTTGACATGTTTCCCAACTCTATTTTATAATTCAGTCTCTTCCTATTTAGTTCTCCCCTATTGCCTATAAACATTGAAAAATTAGCCTTATAAATAATTTCATACCCTTTGACCCAGCAATACAACTTCTAGGGTTGTATCCCAAGAGATCATAGAATTGGGGGTACATATGTACAAAAATATTTATAGCAGCTCTTTTTGTGGTGGTAAAGGATTGGAAATTAAGGTATGCCCATCAATTGGGGAATGGCTAAACAAGTTGTGGTATATCAATGTAATGGAATACTTTTGTGCTATAAGAAATGAGGAGCAGATGGACTTCGCATTTTCCTGGAGAGGCTTATACAAACTGATGCTGAGTGAGAAAAGCAGAACCAGGAGAAATTTGGACACAATTATAGACACAATGTATATGTGACAACCAGCTTTGATGGACTGGACTCTTCTCAGCAATGTAGAGTTATAAGACAACTCCAAAAGACTCATGATGGAGAGAGATGTCTACATTCATAGAAAGAACTAGAAAGAACAGAGTTTTAATGAAGATTGAAGCAAACTACCTGCTCTCTTTCTTTTTCTTGTTTGATTTTGTTTACTCTTTTTAACTGTCCATTCCATCCATTACAATTCTTCTTTATAATCTGACTAATGTCTAATGTGAAAATATTTGCAGATCCTGTACTTGATTACATGCTACCATGGTGGCGGGGAAGAAAAATGAGGGAGAGAAAATTTGAAGCTCAAAGCATTGTGGAACTGAATTTTGTAAACTAAAAGTAGACAGACAGACAAATTAATAAAGACAAAAAGTCCCCCCAAAATTTATTTTAAAAAAGAAAAATTAGCTGTTAATTACTTATGTTACCTAAATACCCTAACCTCCCTCTGTCTCAACTTACTTATTTAACATGATCTGCTCCTTCACCCCTCCTTTGAACTTTGAATTTCCTTTATTTGGTCACTTTCTGTCATTCCACCTCCCTGAATACTGTATAACCCTAAAACTTTTTTTTTTCATTCTCACCTCCAACCACCAATATCTCTGCCCTTCAATTTTTCTCAGGCTGTCATCCCTGCACTCATTACTCTTTCATACCTGTCCCATTTGATCAGCTTGTTAACTAATGTTACAGTCTTCTCTGAAGTCTCTTGCGCCTTTATATCACCAATCATGCCCTGTGAATTATTAACGTTTAATTACTGCCAACATCTGCTAGCTACCTTCATTTCTACTGACCAGCTATTGAATGAAGGTAGAAAAAAAAAACATGAACATAGGTTGATTAGTCCAGTAAAACTTTATGTTTTATAATTTCAACTGGGTCTGCACTGTGTCAAGGAACATAATTATTTTAAGCCTCTCTAATTAACTCAGTGTTTCATTCAACCCAGTAGATTTTCCATAGCTGTTCTTCCCTTCCCAAATCCCCCATTTGTAAAAGAAAAAAAAATAACCAACTTGCATCTCTGGGCAAGAAACTGACTTTACTAAGAGGAACAAATATGGGATCAACAATGCCTTCAGTGTGGGATTCTATCTATCCACAAGATACAAAATACAGTTATTCATAAGTGTCTTGATTCACGCATGGTACAACAAAGTCCTCTGGATGTTGATTCATGAAAGATTGTATTTTACAGGTCACAATATCTTTATTTTGTGACATCCTAAGTGTACTTTACATCATAAAGTGTACTTTAACTGTCTCAGTTAGCCTTTTGATATGTCAATTAGCCCTTTATGAGACTTTCTTACTTTATCATTTTAATGAAAAGATTAATATTTAGGTATTATTATGATTACATACTTAAGATACACACATTATAATGACTTGGTTATACTTTTAACATTAACTAACATTGGAATTTCATCATAGTTTGGTTACATACAGGTTTTTTTCCCCCAACCATTACTGTACTCTTACTATATATCACACAATTATTTCTTATCCTAATGATTATAGCTGATAAGTCTAGTAAGGAAACACAGAGCAAAGAACTCAAGGCATTGATTATTGATCTTTTTCCTTTCACATAGATCCTATTTCATTCACCTTGATAACTGAGAACCTTGTCTCATATTTCTTTAAAACAGTTAAGACCATTAGCCAAGATTTCCCTATTATACAATCCTTTAAAATTCCACATCACTCAGAACCTTTGGCTACGTTCTCCTCTTTAACCCCTATCTCATGAGAAGAGAAGGTCCTTCTTGTCAAAGTAAACCTCCACAGGCACACATGATACTATTTCTTCTGATCTTCTGAAGCATATCATGTTTTTTCTCCCTCACTCCTATTCTCTCAATATTCTTCAATCTCCCTGTTTGCTACATCAGTCTCCCTCTATTGGCTACTTTCCTACTGTATACAAACTTTCCATATATCCTCATTCTCAAAAAAAAAAACCCTTATTTGTTACATTCTTTTTGTTAGGTATCATCTTCCATCACTTTTAACTTTTGTTCGTAAACTCCTTGAAGAGACCATCTAAAATTGATGTCTCCATATACTTTTCTCTTACTGTCTTGTTAACTCTCCATAATCTCTTCTTAAATGGCAATTCTAAAGGCCCTATCTTACTTTGCATTCTCTATGTAAACTCCTTGAGGGCAGGGGTTGTCTTTTGCCTGTTTTCTTATCTCCAACATTTAGCACAGTGCCAAGCACATAGACACCTAATGTTTATTGATTTTTGATTGCTTGAACTCTGCAGCCTTTGAAACTGTTGATCTTCCTCATCATATTCTTTTCTCTCTAGAGTTTCATGTCATTACTCTCTCATCATTGTTCTCCTACCAGTCTTTACCATTCATTCTCAGTGTCCTTTGTTGAATCTTCATCAGTGTCTCATATGCTTTCCATGTGGGTCACCAGGCACTTTGCTGGACCCTCTTCTCTATTTATATATTTTTCAATTGATTATCTTATAAGTTCCCATGAATTCATTTTCTGCATATCTCTGCACATGATTTCCAGATCAATTTGTCTAGCATTAAGTTTTCTCCTGATTCCCAATTTTATTTCCAACCATCTATTGAACATCTAAAACTGGATATACTATAGACGTCTTAAACTCAACAAATCCAAGATTGAATTTACTATCTTGCCCCAAATCCTCCCACCTTCCTAAATTCTCTACTATTATTGATTGTAGGATAACCCTTTCGGTCACTGCAACTTGCAACTTTGGTTTTATCCTTGACTCCTCACTCTCTCAACATTGCTCTCCCCTACCCCGACATAGCCAATCTTTTCCCAAGTCCAGACATTTCTACCTTCATAACATATATTTTGTATTCATCACCTTCTCACCTGTCACTCAGACCATGCTTGTGCACCCTGTCATCACCTCAAATCTGGACTACTTTAACAACCTGCAAATTGACTTTCCTGTCACAAGTCTCTCTCCTCTCCAATTTACCCTCCACTCAAATGTCAAATTAATCTTCCTAAAGCACTCTCACCATGTTTCCCCTTTATTTAATCAACTCTAGTGGCTCCCTATTGCCTCCAGGATCAAATATAAAATCCTCTGCTTGATTTTTAATACCCTGTATCTTGCTCTTTTCCATACTTTCAATATTCTAAAACCATGCACTCCACCCCATATACTCTGTGATACAATCAAACTTTTCTCTCTTTTGCTCCTGGCATATGATACATTATCTTCCTACTGCAGATATATTTATTATTTCTTCTAATATGTGGAAGTCTCTCTCTCCCTCCTCATCCCTGCCTCATAGCTTCCCTGATTTTCCTCAGGTTTCAGCTTAAGTTTACCCTTCTCCAGAAGGCATTCCCAATCCTACTTAAATGTGGTGCCTTCCCTTTGAGATTATGTCCAATTTATCCCACATATATCCTGTGTGTGCACTGTGGTTTTCATATTATCTTGCCCATCACACTGTGAGATTGAAAACTGGGACTATTTTTGTTTGAGTTGTCTTCCTTTATGTCCTCACCATTTATGACAGTGTCTAACACATAGTAGTCACTTAATAAATCCTAGTTAACTGACTTGTAGAATTTTTGTTAGGATCAAATAAGCTGACATACATTAATTACATTTCAAATTTTATATCTATACAAATCTCTATTTTTATTTTATTAATGTAGATGAGAAAATAAAGGTCTAGAGATGTTGATCGACATGCAAAATAACAGAGGTGGTAGTATTAAAGATTGGATTGAATCCAGATTCTGTTATTCTAAATCCAGTAGTACTGACATTTACCACATAGCCTCCATTGGCCTCTGAACTCACCCCTAATTCACTGTTATTCACATTCTATAATATTGTACCGTGCATAAAGTAGGATTACTTTGATTTCTGCACACATATGCCAAAGCACAGCCATACATAAGCTGAAAAAGAATCATGTATTAATTAATTACACTGACTACACATGAAACAATCATCCCTGAATAACCTCAGGAAATTTGGACCTCCTGGTATTTTTGATTGTTAGATAGCATATCTAGACAACATAATGCTGCTGAAAGCCTAGAGGCATTTTCACTTAATAAAGAGTTCCAGATATCAGTAGTAGATGAAGATGCGTAGCCTGTCTTCCTATCCAGGTGAAGCAGTACTTAATCTTTATGTGTTATTGTGCTGCCAAGACTAAACAGCATTGAGTTCACAAGGTAGTGTGAAAAATCATTACAATGGATGTCTTCGCATCCATTGCAAAATAAACTGGACAGAGATTGTATGGCTGTGAATGAGTGAGTATAATGGAAGAGAGCTGGAAGGGACCCTGGGAGGAACATTAAGTCTTTTTATCTCTAAGAGAAACTTCTAGGGTACATTTTTTATCTTATAATTTAAGAAGGCTGAGAAACAAGGGACCCTTCATGAGCTCTGTGTGGTAGCTACACTTTTCCAACTTGTGAGTAGAATTGAAATCAAAGGGACTGTGTAGAAAAAGCTGGTCAAAGCCTGCAGGCATTTCTTTTGCCTTAGACTCTTATATCTAGATGTAATATAAGCAGAAGTTCCAGAAATAACATAAATTCAGACTTCATGAAGTATTCATCAAATCTGATTTAATGGGGTCATTATATCTGGCATTCTGCTTTTTCTGACTGTTGAATGAATAATGATCCAAGATTCAGGTTTTCTTAATGACTCCTTAATATCTGCTACTTTTGGTAAGAGGAGCTGGTAAAAATGCATGACATTTATTTTATATTAGCGGCATGGAAACTGTGCATGTTTGTCATCAAGGTAAATTTTTTCATGGCGGCTCTAATGATTTCTCCTGAAAAGTGGGTGATTATGAAGAGTATATTTGGTAGCATAAATATGGAATGACAGCCTATTAGACAGTGATGGGAGAATAAGTATTAATAGTAGGAAGTATGCTGGTTTACAAATGAGGAAGAAACCATTTCTTTAAAGAAAGTAACCCTCTAGAAACTTTTAAGCTAGAATAATGTCACACCAGTTGGAATATGGATAGGAAACTTTTCCTTTCTATAAAGTATTTCTTTTAAATATGTGTAAATAGCCTCCTTAAGTTTTGTTTCTCAAAGGCATAATTCTTCTTTCTAATCAGGACTGACCCATTTGCTAGGGTAGAGTGACTCAACAATTTGTGCAGGGGTAGGTAAAGGGCAGAAGACATGTTCTTTTACTTGAGACTATTGAGGTCTACGCTGAATCCAGGCAGCTCGTCTCCTATGGAAAATGTTATGTATGAAAAATATTTTGGGATAAAAAAAGTATTTTAAGCATTCTGTGCCAAGCAACTGTGATAAATGCTAGTGATAAAAATACAAAAAACAAAACAGTCCCAGTTATCAAGAAAATTATATTCTAAAAGGGAGGAATATTTAGTATTCTACCTATTCTTTCTTTCTCTCTGTCTTTCTCTGTCTCTCTCTCTCCCTCCACATATGTGTATATGCATAGATAGATAGACAGATAGGTCTGTCTGTGTGTATGTGTATATGACTAGTCAGGGTGTATTGTTATGGGAAGGCTGAGAATGTGAGTGGAGTCATAGAATGATGATGACATGTACTTTGCAGGAATGATCATGCTATTTTGATTATTATTCTCAGAGCATGAGAAAGAAGGGGAAAAAGTGGTAGCAGCATGGCAGGGAGATGGCCAGCGTGCATCATGGTGAGTCTAGAATTGATTAGATTCAGCAAACTTTCAGCAATCAGAACTTAGACTCTGGGCAGAAATGAGAAGACCAGAAGGGCAGGGAGTGGTAGAGCATAGGTTTAAAGTAGACAGGTGGTCAGGGTGTATAGTATTATCTGGGGCCATATATAGTTATGATTAATGAAATTTCACTAAGTAGAAAAACACAGCCCCAAGAAAGAAGCTGAAAGGGATGGGATATTGTCAGATTTTTCACCTAATGTTTTCCTGTACCATCATACTATTAGACCACATTAATTATAAAGATGGATTTGTTACAGATTGACTTCAAATGGGGTTTCATATGGTTGCCAATTCAGTGGGTTCTAGGGCATGATGAGAAATTAGCGAATGTGAAGAAAGGGTCTGGCAAATCCCATTGAATAGTGTGTATTTTTGTGGTTTAGAATTTCAGTTCAATTCAAATTAACATACATTTTTCAGAACACTATGAAAGACATTCAAAGCTTAAATTTAGTATTTGCTTAAAAGAGGCATACAACTTTGTGCAGTTTTACAATCATGTTAATTTATAGGGATATATCCTATCTCTCATTAATTTAATCCTGGATCAAACATATATGTACAATGTTTATCCAAAAGGAAGAACTTGGTTATAAACTTGTTCTTGGTGTCTGAACTTAAGTTGTTTCAGTCACTTAAAACTCTTGGTCTCAGTTTCCTCACTTGGAAAATGAGTGGATAGGAAAGGATGACCTTAAAAGTCTTTGATATTTTATTGACTAGAGTTCCTAAGTCCTTCAAAGCTGTTAATTCAATATTTATGTTATAAAATATTTTTGCTACTCTGTTCACTTTACTTTTCATCAGTTCTTACAATATCCCCAAGTTTCTTTGAACTTGTTCCTTCCTTCATTTGCTGAAGCACATTTGCATTCTATTACATTTATATGCCATAATTTATCCATTTCCCCAGTGAGGGATACCCCATAGTTCAGGGTTCTCTGCCAAAACAGAAAGAAATTATCTTTCTTTCATTTACTTTGTATATAGATTTATCTCTATGCGAGAGGTAAGCACAGTTGAGGAAATTTGGGGGCATAGGTCCAAAATGTTTTCCACAATGGCTGTGTCAATTTGGAATTCCCATAAACAGTGTATCAGTGTTTCTTTTGTTTTTTTTTTATTATCCCTCTAACATTTGTCATTTTCTTTTCTTTTCTTTTCTTTGGGTCATCCTTTGTAATCTGATGGTTTTGAACTGAAATCTAAGTTACACCAATTTGCATTTCATTATTCATTAGTGATTTGGCACATTTTTTTCATATGAGTAAAGATAGTTTAAAATTTCCTCTCTTGAGAACTTCCTATTCTTGTCATTGAGGCATTTATCATTTAGCTCTTAATCTTATGAATTTGAATCAGTTCTTTATATATATGAGAAATGAGACTTTTATCAGAGAAACTTGCAAAGATTTTAATTTAGTTTATGTTTCCCTTCTAGTCGCAGACGCAGTAAATTGTTTGTTTGGCTATTCAATTTTTTTTTAATTTCATGCATGCATAACTGTCTATTTTATCTTTTGCGATCCTCCATAACCATGGTTAAAGAGCTCCTCCCCTAGTTATGAACTTTTCCCTACCAGTAGATCTGTTTTTCTTATATGTTTATAATGTGAGTTTTAGTGTCTCAGCCATGGAACTTCTCTAGGTATGTGGTATGAGGTTAAGACCTATTTCTGATAGACTTCTATTATATTCATCCATTTAATTTATGTTGTCAGTTTCATGGGACATTTTTTCTAATAATATCTTAGTTTACTAATTTGTAGTGAATTTTATTTTTTTTCATTTTTGGTTCTGGCAATTTTGTCCTCTTTCTTATAAAAATTAATCTAGCTAATTATTCATGTATTTATTATTTTAATTACCTCTAGTTTTATGTATTATTTAAATTAAAAAATATTTTAGCTACTTTGTTTTGGGGATTTCTATTTTGTTTTGAATATTGGTTTCTCAATTTGTTGACTTTCTAGCTTATGTGCATAACCAATTCTTTGATTTGTTCTTACTTTCCTTGGGGGCTAAAAGCATTTAGAAACATAAATTTTCTTTTAAGAAGTACTTTTGTTGCAGCTTGAAAATTATGATAAGCTCTCATATTGTTGCCATCATTCTTGATGAAATTAGTAGTCATTTCTATGATTTGTCCTCTGATCTGTCAAGTCTATAAGATTATTTATTTTTCAGTCAATTTTTTTAATCTTTTGTTCAATGGTTTATGAATATATTTTATTGCATCTTAGTAAATACAAAATTTTAAAAATAGATATTTTTTATTTTGTGTAGAGGTTTTTATGCCCTAATACATGGAGGCAATATGATAGCAAGAATAACTGAATGATAGTCATACTCCTTTCTAATCCCATTCAATAGTCAGCAAAAATCTAGCCTGACATCTCCTTAAATTCCATTCAGATCCTTAACACTTTTTTTTTTGATTTCTCTAGATATGAAAGAGATAAATTGGGTTACTCCACTATACTATGTTTACTATCTGTTTTTCCCTGTAATTCTTTGAGCTTACACTATGCAGAGTAGTATGTCCTACATTTCATTGCATATGTTATAAATTAAGATTATTTTATTATCTGTGATAATCTTCAGCAAAATTGTTTCCATTTTATCTATGAAGCTTATTTTAAAATTTACCTTATTAGAGATCATGACTGCTATTCTTACATTAAAAAAAAGTTTTTTTCTTATATTGTGTTACATTACATTATTTTCATCCTTTTAAGATTTTTTTTGTGTCAACGTGCTTCTTGTAAACAATATACTGTTGAATTCTACTTCAAAATCCATTCCATTTTATGAGTGAATTCATCCCATTGCAATTCACAATTATGACAACTATTTTTTACAGTTTCTCTTGACCCTATTCTTTTATTCTATTTATTTATTCATTCATTTATTCACTTGTTTGTCTGTTTGTTTATTTATTTATTTATTGCTTTTTTGGGGGCAATTGGGGTTAAATAACTTGCCCAAGGTTACACAGTTAGTTTTGGGATTTTTTTTGTGTGTGGGTGCTAAGTGTTTGAGGCCCGAACTGAACTCGGGTCCCCCTGACTCCAGGGCGAGGGCTTTGCTCACTGTGACACCTAGCCACTCCACCTATTCTTTAATTCTTTATCTCTTAATAGCACCTCTTCTTTTTTTACAGTGAAGAAGAAAAACAAAGTATAGGGATGTACTTAGCACAGTTGCTTGTTATTTCTTTTTATTTTTCAATTAATTTGTTTGTTTCCTTTAAGTTTACAGGATTCAATTCCACAATTCCTTGAGTTTCACTTTTTGTACCCCTCCCTCCCCTCCCTCCACCATGGTGGCATATAATCAAGCATAGGATCTATAAATACTTTCACATTATATATTAGTCAGGTTATAAAGATGGATTGTATCAGATGGAATGAAAAAATGATAAAGAAAACATAAAACCAAACAAGTGAAGGAAAAAGATTAGGTATTTTGCTTTCACCTGGATATAAACTCAGTTCTTTCTAGTTCTTTCTCTGGATGCACATATTTCTCTCCATCATGAGACTTTTGGGATTGACTTATATCACTGCATTGCTGAGAAGAGTCCAGTCTATCAAAGTTGGTCATCACACATATGTTGTGTCAGTAATTGTGTACAAATTTCTCCTGGTTCTACTCTTCTCACTCAGTATGTTTGTATAAGCCTCTCCAGGTAAATATGAAGAACGTCAGCTCCTTGTTTCTTATAGCACAATAGTATTCCATAACATGCATATACCACAACTTGTTCAGCCATTCCCCAATTGATGGACACCCCCTTAATTTCCAATTCCTTGCCACCCCAAAAAGAGCTGCTATAAACATTTTTGTACATATGGGTCTTTCTCCCACTTTTATGATCTCTTTGGGATATAACCCTAGGAGTGGTATTGCTGGGTCAAATGATATGAAAATATTGATAGCCCTTTGGGCATAATTCCAGATGGCTCTCCAGAAAGGCTGGATCAGTTCACAACTCCACCAGTAATGCATTAGTGTTCCAATTTGCCCACATCCTCTCCAGCATCTGTCATTTTCCTGTTTTGTCATTTTAGCCAATCTGACTGGTGAGATGTGGTATCTCAGAGTTGTTTTGATTTGCATTTCTCTAATCAATAGTGATTTTGAGCATTTCTTCATGTGCTTATAGATATCTTTAATTTCTTTCTCTGAAAATTGCCTGTTCATATCCTTTGACCATTTACCAATTGGAGAATGACTTGTATTCTTATAACTTTGACTCAATTCTCTGTATATTTTAGAAATGAGTCCTTTGTCAGAGACATAGGTTGTAAAGATTCTTTCCCTATTTCCCACCTCCCTCTTAATCTTGGTTACATTGGCTTTTTTTGTACAGAAACTTTTCAATTTCATGTAGTCAAAATTATCCATTTTACATTTTATAATATTCTCCAATTCTTGTTTAGTCATAGAGTCTTTCCCTCTCCACAAGTCTGATGGATAAACTATTCCTTGTTTTATGAGACTGGTTACAGTATCAAACTTTATACCTAGATCATGCACTCATTTAGACTTGATTTTGGTATATGGTGTTAGATAATGGTCTATGTCCAGTTTCTGCCATACTATATTCCAGTTTTCCCAGCGGTTTTTGTCAAATAGTGAGTTCTTATCCCCCAAACCAGGGTCTGGGGGTTTATCAAACAATAGATTACTATAGTCATTGACTTCTGAATCTCATGTGCCTAATCTATTCCATTGATTCACTCCTCTATTCCTCAGCCAGTACCAAGTTGTTTTGATGACTGCTGTTTTATAATACAGATTGAAATATGATATAGCTAGTCCACCTTCCCTAGCATTTATTTTCATTAATTCCCTTGATATTCTGGACTGTTTATTCTTCCAAATGAATTTTGTTACTATTTTTTCTAGCTCTATAAAGTAGTTTTTTGGTAAATTAATTGGTATGGCACTAAATACACAATTTAATTTAGGTAAAATTGTCATTTTTATTACATTAGCTGTACCCAGACACGAGCAATTGATATTTTTCCAATTAGTTAGATCTGACTTTACTTGTGTGAAAAGCGTTTTGTAGTTCTGGTCATATAGGTCCTGGGTTTGTTTTGGCAGGTAGATTCCCAAATATTTTATAATGTCTACAGTAACTTTAAATGGGATTTCTCTTTCTATCTCTTGCTGTTGAGTTTCATTGGAAATATATAGGAATACCGAGGATTTATGTGGGTTTATTTTATATCGTGCCACTTTGCCAAATTTATTTATTGTCTCAAGTAGCTTTTTACTTGATTCTCTAGGATTCTCTAAGTATATCATCATATCAGCTGCGAAGAGTGATAGCTTTGTCTCTTCTTTGCCTAGTTTGATTCATTTGATTATTTTTTCTTCTCTAGTTGCTACTGCTACCATTTTTAGTACCAGATTGAATAAGAGGGGTGATAGTGGACACCTTTGTTTCACCCCTCATCTTATGGGAAATGCTTCTAGCTTCTCCCCATTACATGTAATACTTGCTAATGGCTTTAAATAGATGCTACATATTATTTTAAGGAAGGCTCCATTTATTCCTATACTTTCTAATGTTTTTAGTAGGAATGGATGTTGTATTTTGTCAAAAGCCTTTTGTGCATATTGAGATAATCATGTGGTTTCTGCTAGTTTTATTGTTGATATGATCAATTATACTGATGATTTTCCCAATATTAAACCATCTTTTCATTCCTGGAATAAATCCTACCTGATCAAAGTGTTTTATTCTTGAGATAAGTTGCTGTAGTCTTTTGGCTAGTATTTTATTTAGAACTTTTGCAACTATATTCATGAGGGAGATTGATCTATAATTTTCTTTCTCTGTTTTATCTCTTCCTGAGTTAGGTATCAGTACCATATTTGTGTCATAAAAAGAATTTGGTAGGACTCCTTCTTTACTAATTCTCCAAAATAGTTTTTAGACTAATTGTTCTTTAAATGTTTGATAGAATTCACTAATAAATCCGTCTGGCCCTGGAGATTTTTTCCTAGGGAGCTGACTGATGCCTTGTTCAAATTCTTTTTCTGAGATGGGGTTATTTAAGTAATTTACTTCCTCTTCAGTTATTCTGTGAAACTTTTATTTTTGTAAATACTCATCCATTTCCCTAATATTGTCAAATTTATGTGCATACAATTGGGAAAAATAATTCCTAATTATTGTTTTGATTTCCTCTTCATTGGAGGTATATTCACCCTTTTCATTTTTGATACTCATAATTTGGTTTTCTTCTTTCTTTTTTTTATCATATTGACTAAGGCTCTATCAATTTTTTTCCCATAAAACCAGTGCTTAGTTTTATTTATTAATTCAATAGTTTTCTTAATTTCAATTTTATTAATCTCTCCTTTTGTCTTCAATATTTCTAATGTAGTAGTTAATTGGGGATTTTGATTTTGTTCTTTTTCTAGGTTTTTCAATTGCATGCCCAATTCATTGAACTCTCTTTTCTCTAATTTAATCATGTATGCACTCAAGGATATAAAACTTCCCCAAAGAACTGCCTTTAATGCATCCCACAAATTTTGGTATTTTGTCTCATTATTATCATTCTCTTGAATGAAATTACTGATTGTTTCTATAATTTCTTGTTTGACTCACTCATTCTTTAGGATTAAATTGTTTAATTTCCAATTACTTTTTAGTCTGTCTTTCCATGGCCATTTATTGCATATAATTTTTATTGCATCATGATCTGAAAAGGATGCATTTAAAATTTCTGCCTTACTGCATAGAATTGTGAGGTTTTTGTGCCCTAGAATGTGGTCAGTTTTTGAGTATGTCCCATGGGCCACCAAGAAGAAAGTATATTCCTTTTTATCCCCATTCAGTTTTCTCCAGAAATCTATCATACCTATCCTCTCTAAAATCCTGTTCACTTCCTTAACTTCTTTCTTGTTTATTTTGAGGTTAGATTTATCAAGTTCAGAGAGGGGGAGATTAAGGTCTCCCACTAGTATACTTTTGCTATCTATTTCTTCCTCTAATTCCTTTACCTTCTCTAGGAATTTGGATGCTATACTACTTGGTGCATATATGTTAAGTAATGATATTGCTTCATTCTTGATGGTGCCTTTTCACAGGATATAGTTTCCTTCCTTATCTCTTTTGATTAGGTCAATTTTTGCTTTCGCTTTATCTGAGATAAGGATTGCTACCTCTGCTTTTTTTTTTATTAGCTGAGGTATGATATATTTTACTCCAGCCTTTGACCTTTACCCTGTGTGTATCCCTCTGTTTCAGTTGTGTTTCTTGTAAACAGCATATTGTAGGATTATGATTTCTAATCCATTCTGCTATCTGTCTCCGTTTTATGGGAGAGTTCATTCCATTCACATTTACAGATATGATTGTTATCTGTTTCTTTCCTTCCATCCTATTCCTGCCCCTGTTAATGTTCATATTTTCTCCCCTTCTCCCTCCCCCCCCTTAATAGTTTTCCCTTTGACCACCACCTCCTTCAGTATTCCCTTATCAGGCCCCCTCCCTTTTCCTTCCCTTTCTCCTTCCTTCTTTCCTCCCTACTAACTAACCCCTCCCTTTCATAGCCCTTTTCCCCTCCTATTGGCTGTAGTATATTTTTATACTTAATGAAGTATGTTATTTCTTCTTCACTTCAAGAGTGACAGGAACAAATCTCATGTGAAGCTCCTCTCCCTCCTGTCTTTCCCTCTAAAATGATACTTTTTGCCCTTCTTCTCCATAGACTCCTATGCATAACTGGTTGTTATTCCTTCCTTGACCCAGAACCAATGAGAGAAAAGCTCATATGATTCCCATCTCCCTACTTTCTTTTCCTCTTCTATAATGTTTTTATGCCTCTTTGGGTAGCATAATTTACCCTTTTCCACTTCGTTCATTCCCTTTCTTCCATTAAAGTCCCTTTGTGGCCCTTAATAAGATATTTTTTTAATTGTCATTTTGTGTATTTTATACTCATACCCTCTACTTGTCTATAATCAATTTGCTCTTATCAAATAGCAGGGTGTAGCAGCAAGCACCCCAAGCATCCTCAGGGTTTGCTGCCACCACAGGTTCTTGGATCTGCTTTGATAAAGGAAAGCAACTCAAAATGGGTTAACAAGCTTACTTTAATCAGTCAGACATATATCGTTTACCTTGGTCAGGGGAAAAAGGTCAGCACCCCGAACTTCAAAGTATACAGGCAGAATTATCAAGACAGAAACAGATCAAGTAAACAGCTTTCCAAATTGTCCAGCCATTACATCCATATCAAATCAACATCTGGCTTTCAACATCTGGGTTTTTCAAAGCCGGGGGGGCTCTTGACAACGGCTTCCCAGAATCCAGATCAAATCACAGAACACTTCTCAAAGTGAGCCCCCAAAAACAAAGCTACATATCAGGGCTTATATAGCCTTCTCCTGGCTCAGAGAATGTAACAACCTTTTGGACCCACTGGCCAATCAAAAAGTATCAACTGAAAAATAAGCCTCCAACTCCAGGCTCCAGGTGCACTTTAGCCTAGGGGCAGGGAAGATCTTTAAATTTGCATTTCCATTACACAGGGTGTGTGTGTGTTTTCCTTGCTTACCTTTCTATGTCACTGTTGCATCTCATAATTGGAGGTTGAATTTTCCATTGAGTTCTGGCTTTTTTTCAGGAAGGTCTGGAACTCTGTTATGTCACTGAATGACCATCTCTTTGCCTGAAAGAATATGCTCAGTCTCACTGGGTATGTGATCCTTGGTTGTAACCTGAGCTTTTTTGCCTTCTGGAAAATTGTATTCCACTTCCTCCAATCTTTCAGTGTAGAGGCTGCCAAGTCCTCTTCGATCCTCACTGTGGACCCTCGATATTTGAATCGTTTCTTTCTGGCCTCTTGAAGTATTTTCTCTTTTATCTTGTAGTTCTGGAGTTTGGCCACAACATTTTGAGGACTTTTCAGTTTGGGATCTCTTTCAGCAGGTGTCCAGGGGATTCTCTCGATTTCTATTTTACCCTCAGGTTTTAGTATCTCAGGGCAGTTTTCCTTAATGAGTTCTTGGAGAATGTTGTCCAGGCTCATTTTTTCATCATGATTTTCTGGTAGGGCTATGATTCTCAGATTATCTCTCCTGGATCTCTTTTCCAGGTTAGTTATATTTTCTTTGAGGTATTTTACCTCTTTTTCTAATTTTTCATTCTTGTTGTTTTGTTTGACTAATTCTTGGTTCCTCATAGATTTATTTGTTTCAATTTGGTTGATTCTAGGTTTTAGCAAATCATTTTCCTTTGTTAATTTTTGGAGCTCCTTTTCCATATCATACACTTTTCTTTTTAGAGAGATGTTTTCTTCATTATAATGTTTTTTTCTAATTCTGCTATTTTGGTTTTGGGAGAATTATTCATTTTGTCTTCTATCTCTCTCATTTGGTTTTCAAGTTCCTTTTGATCTCATCTAGGAGAGCTTTCTGTGCTTGGGACCCATTCCCTGTTGAAGTTTCAGCTGTGGGTGTGCAGTCCACATTGTCTCCCTCTGAGTTTGGTTCCTCCCTCTGAGGATAGTAGGACTCCAGAGTCTTTGTCTTTGTAGTCTGCTTTCTACCCATTTTGATGCAGGGCCCTAGACACACCCTTCCTCTAGGGATACCAAGCCTTTACTGTAGAGGGTTTTGCCCTGGGGCAAGAGTTACTATGTTTTCAGGGTGGGGGGGGGTGGTTGGAGCAGGTGAGGTTCACTGTGTCATCCTGGTCTTTGGAGGTCCTGACAGGGGCTTTTTTTTTTTTTTAAATTTCTGGGCTATGAAGTGGTAGCCCTAGGAGTATTTGCTGTATTTGGGGCCCCTGTATTTGGTTCTTACTTTGCTCTTTCCAGTCCCAGCCCTTTTGTGATAGGGCTGGTATTGGCCCTTGTGGTTGGTGGGACGACTTGCCCTCTGAGTTGATCAGGCCCCTTCCAGGCCTGCCTCTGCTGGCCATGCCTTCTGGGCCTGCCTCTGTGTCTCTGTTGCTTATTATTTCACCCTATTATCCCTCTTTTTTTCCCCTCAGCCAGACCTCATTGTGACCTCAATCACAGGGTCTTACCTTTCCTTTCCTTTAAAAAAAAATCCCTTTTTATTATCTCCTCTTTATTATAAACTTGGTCTATTTTATTTATGAATATACCCTCCCTTAATATATCATATTTCTTGTTTCTCCTTTTCCCTCTCTCCTTATTTCCTCCATTTTTTCCTTTTGGGTTGAGTGTACTTCTATGTTAAACTCTTTATGTGTTCTCCCTGCCTTTATCTGGCTCAGATGAAAGTGAGTTTCAAACAAAGTCTGCTACCCCTCACCTTCCTCTATTTTGTACAGAGTTCCTAAAACGCTTCTAAATTCTTTGAGATAAGAAGTTCTTTCCCTTCCTGATTTTTGCCTCCATTATACCCTTGTCCCCTTCTTTTCCTTTAAAAAAATCAGTAAAACATAACAAAAGTCACTCACAGGTCCTTCATCTTAGTTAGTTTCCTTCTTGGTTACTGATGACTTCATAGTTTTAGAGGATGCTTGTATTATCTTTTTTCCCCATTCAAATGAAAAGATTGCATCCTCACAAAGTCTTTTATGATTTTTCACTTGTGTTTACCTTTTTATTTATGCCTATGCTTTTATTTCAAAGTCTCTATTCAGGTTTGATCTCTCCATCACGAATATTTAGAAATCAGTTGTTTTATTAAAAGTACACTCCTCTTTTCCCATAGAATTAAACTCAATGTTTCTAAGTAAGTTATTATTAGCTATAAGACTATATATTTTTCATTTTAGAATATCATACTCTGTGATCTCTATTCCTTTATAATGGGATATGTGGTGTGTTCACAGAGGACAAGTACCTCTGGTGTGGGGCCTTGCTAAGCTCTTTCCAAAGCTGCTCATCACCTTTCACCCAACTCTCATTTATGGCTTCAAGAACCTGTAGCATGCACAACAGCCGCACACCAGTAAAATAATTTTAGTTATTTTATTTATTTAGGTGAGGGTCACTGACAAGCCTCAAGCCCATCAGTGAGTTGGAGGGACATCTAATCCAAGTATGTGAAGACTTCCTCCAGTAGAATGGATGTTTGAGAACAATTTGTCCCAATGGCCAATAACTTGGCTAAATTAGGCACTATGGAATGCTTCAAGCTTAGTCAGACATTGAAGTTAGCAAGATCAAGAAGTTAGCATTCATTCCTGAGCCATTGCCAGTGATCTTGACTTTTGCCTTGCCACTGGACTTTGATCGCTCTGGAAAAGAGAGTAAGGGTAATCACTTTGTGCAACTATGCCTTGCTTAAATCCAATTCACATGCAAGTTAACACATTACCTTGTGATGTGATTGATCCTCTTCAAAAATCAAGGATAAAAAATAGTAGCCCCTAAAATGCATCTGGTAATGACTATAGCTCCTCCAAAGTAAAATTATTAAATTAAATTACTACATATACATACATACATACATACACACAAGTTGAGTTGTGCTTATATTTTATATACATATACACATACATTATATACATATATCATTATGTCAATATATGTATGTGCATATATATACATACTATATATATGTATTTTGGCGAGGACACTCTGAAGTTTTCATTTTGGAGTTTCAGGAGGTGATTGTTAGATTCTATTTTCTTTTTACCCTTTTTTAAAAAATGTTTGGTCAGTTTTATTTCTTGAGAAATATGATACATTGATTTTTTTGGTCCTAGTTTTAGTTTTTCCAGTGGTTATTAAATTATCTGTCAGTGGCCTGTTTTCCATATCAGATGTTCTTGATATATATTTTCTTTTTATTTATTATTTAACTTTATAATATTTCTTGTTGCCTCATACACTCCCCTGCTCATGGTGTAATGGCAAGCACAGAAGTAGTTCACGCCTTGTTTCAGCTATTGAATTAACACCTTGTTTCAGTTCGAATTTCTTTTGAGCCTTGTATCAAGTCTGTTAAGAAACAGGACTGTGAACCCCACAGCTTGTAAACCCCAGAAGTCATGAACTACTGCAACAGGAATGGGAGGAGTTAATGACCATATATAAGCAGAGGCCCAGGCTAGAGACAGAAGAGTTGAGAAGAGGATTCTTGTGGTGGCAGAGACAAGAAGGAGAAAACTTGTGTTATCCCAGCAATTCATTTTTCTGTTCTGTCTGTGTTGATGTTTGTGATATTTCATACAGAAGCCCTGGGACCTTACTGGAAGCCTGGAAAGAGGATTTTCTGGTTGTATGTTTATAGATGTCCTGGAGGAGGGTTTTGGAGGTCATGGGACTTTGTTGATGATTTGTGCTGACCTCTTATACTTTTTTTGCGGGTCTGAGTTGATTTCACAGGCAGATAGTGAATTGATAATGGTGACAGCAATGTGTATGAATATTACTGTGTCTATGTCAAGCTTTGTCTTCCCAGAAAAAAGGAACTGCGAAGGACTTGAGGTACACTGGACACTGTGAACTTCGATATAGAATGGAAGTTGGATAAAGAACTGGACAAGGAGTTGGACAAGGAACTGGGAGCTGCCTGCCTTTGAACCCAGGTGACAATTGGAGCTGGGACAATGGGAGAGAAACCACGGAAGCTGAGAGCCAGTCTCAAGTCAAACTCAAAGAAGACTTTACTTGGATATTGTGTAGTGACTGAGAAGATTATGATTTACTGTGATGTAGAGGTGGAGAACTTTGACTTTTATATTTTGTGATTGAATTAAGGATTTCATGATTGATTAAATGAATGTATTTTGTTTAAAACTATGTGACCACTTTGGTGGAAATTATGTGGCCATTTCAGTGATAAGTTGTTGAGCTGTGATATGGTGAATGCTGTATTTTGATTTTCTGTGAATGTTTTGCTCTGATTTGTTATTGAATAAGTAGTGAGTTTGCTATACTATGTAATCAGATCCTTGAAAGCTGTTCATAGCAGCAGTCTTCTGGAAAGCTGCTTGTGCTTGGCTTTACACATGGTTAGTTCATTCTATTTGCAATTGTTTGACACTGGTATAAAATTTTGTTCTCCTTGTGCTAAGTCGTAAATTCATTTACCATTTCTTTCCTACATCTTTGGTTTTCCAATTCTTCCTCTATCAATGTAATTTTAATAATAAGAGTACTACTACTACTAATGATATAATTTTTAACATTTTAAGTTCTTGCTTTATTTGTTCTAAGATTTTAACTGATCTTGTAACCATGGTATCTTTTCTTTGATGCTTTACTCTTTTTTTTTTCAAATTAATTTCCTTTTTCTTTACTTTTGATTTGTGTGCCCCTGGCATCATAATAGCTTTTTGTAATTTTTGTTCACTCATTCTTCATGTCTTGCTTCTAAAATTGTGATTCTGAATTAGGCCTGGTAGAGTGTGCTTCTTTGTGGCATTTTGTGGTCCTATTTTGTTTCAATTACTTTCATCAGGTACATATTTCTTTGTATTCCAAGGATAATAGGGGCAGCATTGTTCAATGGTCTGCAAAGTTTCAGTTGGACTTTTTAAATCAAAAGAAAGACATGGGATGATCATTGTCCTCCTAGACTTTCAAAGGTTTAGATTCTGGTTGATAGACTTACCCATAGGTTGCACTCTTGTAAGTGTTCATATTGAGGAAGCTTGGTGGCTATAGTGCTGGACTTGGACTCCGGACCTGAGTTCAAATCTTGCTCAGACAATTATTAACTCTGTGATCTTGGGCAAGTAACTTAACCCTGTTTACCCTAATTTCTTCAACTGTAAAATATGCTAGAGAAGGACATGGCAAACCACTTCAGAATTCTTCCAAAGAAAACCCCAAAAGAGGTCATAAGGAGAAAGATACAATTGAAAAATCACTAAACACTATCAAAATACTCACATGCCTCAGACCCTGTCAGCTAACTAGAAGGCTCAGTAGGTTTTGAGTAATCAAGCTGTTGACTTGATTCTCTTTAGGGCTTGGGTCTGAGTTCATAATCTGCTCTCTCTCTCTCCATATACATATATTAATATAGTATAATATAATAACACATTATATAATGTATATTGCAATATATTATGTATAATATATTATTTATATAACATAATAATATAGACAAATATATAATATGTTATGTTGTATATACTTTATATACACATACATGCACACACACACACATATATATGTATATACATATGTATACGTGTGTGTGTATCTTTTATCCAACTGGGCCACCCAGGATTGTTGGCATAGCTAGGAGGTTTGGAAAATGAACCTGAACACTAATTTCTTCTGTCTTCAGGGACCCTGTTTCAACAATTTGCTTTTACCAATTCTATTGTCTGTGTTCTGATTCCATGATTCCATTTGGAGGACCTTGTGATATTGGCTGGGTCCTAGAAATGAGTTGATGAACTGCTCTGGGTATTCTTGCTGTAATGGTCCAGCTTATATCTCTGGGGACTGAGTCCTTAGTCTTGGCCACATGAGAGATCCTTTGATGCTTTTCTGGGTCCCAGGCTGAGTCCTTCATTACTCCAGACATCTTGACACTGAGACAGTTTATCTTTGAAGTCTGAACTGAGTCTATAATGCCAGGCTATTCTTATTCCCTAGTTCTTATCCTGGTTACTTGCCTATAGGATCAAGTTGTGATCCTGGGCTAGACAGGTGACATGTAATCTCTCCTTTGTTTTCTCTTTTCCAATTCAACCCGTTTTCTTAAATTATTTTTGGAGTAGTTTTGAAGGGAGTCAAGATGTGCAGCTTCCCACTGTTTCTGCTCTGTCAACTTGTTTGATTCTCAGAAATAAGTTATTATTTAATACTGGGGAGACTATGAAAGCAATAGTATACAATTTTGAGGAGAAATATTTTTGAATTGATTAATTCTGTAGCAATATAAAAATTATTCCATAATAAGAGGTGAGGACAAAGCATAACATTTTTCAAATATTTATAAAGCCCCCATCTCACATAAGGGAAGGCACTGTGTTATGTAATTCAAAGTAAGTGTTAAGCTCAAGCAGGATTAACACAGTGGCTTTTACTTTATTTTAAATTAGATGACATCATCCCAAGGCAAGGCAGCTGAGTCAGGCTAGCCATGAGTATATTCAAATCAGAGGCCTACTGCAACAACAAGAAATGAAGAGCTCTTTGGGAGTGCTGCTAGTCTTTATGAGTGACTCAAAGCCATTACACCCAAAGTTCATCTACCAGATGTTTCAGAATTTTTTCATACTCCCTCTTCTTGTTTTCTAAAATAGAAATAGAAATGTTGAGCATAAGTGAAAAGAATGAAAATGAATACCTTAATGGAAATGATCTTCAAAAAGAATTCTCTTGGAAAAATGACTTCAAAATTTAAGTTGGCTAATGATTTGTCAGGAGAGTTGGAGAAGAGTGGGTAGGAGGTTTCTTAAAAGTGTTTATCAAAGAATAAATAGAAACATAGGTGAAACCAGTCTTGGAAATCAATGAGAAGATTCTTTTAAAAAATTCTATTGTTGTTTTACATGCACACATGAAACACAAAACCAAAACAAAAATACCCTGAAAACAACAGAAGAAATTGAAATGAAATAAGGAAACAAAGGGTTTGTATTCTTATCTAGATCTTAAAAAACATCTAGTCAATCCTCCAACCCCTAATCTACAGAAAAAGAAATTAAGGTCTACAAACATTAAATGATTTGTCCAAAGTCAAAGAGTTAGTATGTGAAGCTAAACCATTCGCTCCAAATCCAATGCTCTTTCCAATAAATATTCATTTGGAAAACTGAGTCCCAATGTATTGCTGTTAATTTACAGATGGAATTGCTCAAAATCCTAATAAAATAGAGTAATGGAGAAAATTTAGAAATCTCATTCAATAGGCATTAAATACTTGTTAACTAATAAAATGTATTCAACACAGTTTTAGTCATTGTGAAAGTAGAAATGAAATATAGGATACAGTTCCTAGTTTTTAAGGAATTTATAGAGTTGATATAGTATAATGAATAGAATGCTAGACTTGGAGTCAGGGATACAGCTTTAAAATCATGGTTCTTTTCCCAACAATTTTTCAAAAAAATGTCATAATGAATGAGACAATGTGGTCAAAGATCCTTAATTCCTTCTGAAATATCAGGATAGTAGGCTTGTTTATTTCTCTAAAATGAGAAAATGTTGGCCGAACAGGTCACTAAAGGGAAAGTTTTATGTTAAGCATGTTCTATAGTTATAAAGATACCTTTCTTTGACTTTTTCTATTTAGTATCATTTAAGTAAAGCCACTATTATAAAAAAGTAACATTTCACTGATAGTGGCAAGCTTTTAATAAAATGAGAAAGATCAATTAGATCAGGATTCTATGATAGACAAGAAGTCAGGATTATAAGGAAAGAAAATAAAACTCTTTCCTTTTTATTGCTTTATATTACAAGACAATTCACTCAACAGTATAAACATTCATGCCTTCCTTTAATTTACAGGGTGACAAGTAACATTCTTCCTTTTAGACAGGAGAATTATGTGCAACATTAACTATAAAATTCAGAGCTGAGCTGCCATGAATTTTGTGCTGGTAGTTACAACCATGCAAGAACATGATAGGCTATCTCCTTCAAAAATCTTCTGGGCTAGCTAAGTGGTGCAGTGAATAGAGCACTGGCCCTGGTGTCAGAAGGACCTGAATTCAAATCCAGCCTCAGATACTTGACACTAACTGTGTGACCCTGGACAGGTCCCTTAACCCTAGCTGTCTTGCCTCCCCCCCCCCCCAAAAAAAAGTATTCAGAGACAAGAATATAAAATCCCAAAAATGTGTGATTTTTTTCTATTAGAACTTATAGTTTTGTATTTACTCCTTAGAAGCAATGGAATTTTCATTTTTAAAAATTTACTCTTTCCATTCCCATGGCTAATATAAACTATGTTTTGGGGGGAACAGTCTTTGGAATGAGGTTCTTCACTAGTCATGGAAGATGAATGAACTAAACATATCTTATTTCTTTTCTTTCAAATATCTTATTTTACAAAGATTTTGAACACCAGTATCATTTTGGTTTCTGTTTGAGTTCTCTTAAGTCAACATAGAGTTCAACTGACAGTTTATGATACTATTTGTTCAAGGTGATTTATTGTCTGTTTGTTTTAAACATCCCATTGTGGTAATCATGCAGAGGTGACTACAAGACTATCCTTGAGCCATGTGCTCATTGACATTAATGTCAGTTTTGTTTCTGATGGCTAGTATTAAAATTGTGGATATGATAATTAGCAAAGAAATGACCTCCAGAGAAATCTGCTAAATTTCAAGAGTCTATTAGGCTATGAGTTCCTTGTGAGTTTGGATTATTTTTTTTCCTTTTGCCTTTTTATAATCACTAGAGCTTAGTGTGGTGCTTGGCACATAGTAACAGAGTAAATGCTAGCTGACTAACTTGAGTCAATTTGACTGACTGGAACCAATGGAACACCAAGGGAAGAGTCATGGTGGTTTTCAAGTGTGGTTTTATCTCTCAAATTGGTTTCCTGATTGATCTGGAATAAGTCATTGAATGTGCTGGTAACAGAGGTAGTGAAGATTTAAGTTCAGGGGCCTTGTAGACTCTCTCATAGACTAAACAATTGCTATTCTTTCAATTACTATTTATAAGTTACATATATAGTCCTTTCATCATCTGATTTTCACACTCTAGATACATTCAATTTGTTAATATCCCTCTTAAAGTAAAATAATGCACCTAGTTTCATTGTTTCAAATTATCATTTATGGCACCTGACTTCAATTTACATTAATGTCAATAACATTCCCAGGTAGGCATAGCATATTCTAGTGGATAAAATCTAGGCTTAGCATCAAGAAGACCTTGGTTCCAGCTTTGCTTATGACATAGATGTGTTACTCGAATCTGTTCAAATAATTTGACCTATTAGAGTCACAGGGAAAGTTTCTAAGACTGTAAATTTCTCAAAAGGTACTGATCTATATTATTAAAGGAAGTTTCTCACCAATGAAGTCATAGGTCAGATCAAAAATTCAAAAAAGTAATGCTTTCTCCTGGAGACATACAAAGCATATTCCAGAGAGCTCTGATGCATTTATTTACCCACCAGGCTGCTTTGCTTGGACTCTAGCAATCAGGAATTAAATTTTAGCTCTACCATTACCACGATGGTAGTGGGGTCAGGAATACATAGTTTTTAAATCATGGTTCTTTTCCCAACCATTTTTCTGGTTGGAAGTGTTAAGAGTGCCTCTGACACTCATAACAGTCTGACCACAGGCAAATTATTTACCTCTTTGCCCCTCAAGTTTTTCAATCATTTTTTGAATACTAGTTTATTTTTTCCCACTTACATGTAAAATATTTTTACATTAATTTTTTAAAAATCTTTAGTTGCAAATAATCGTCCTCCCTTTATCCCCTGCTCCCTCCCTGAGATGGTAGTCAATCTGATACAAGTTATACATGTGCAATCATGCAAAACATATTTCCAATATTAGTTATGTTGTGAAAAAAGACACCAACCAAAAAAAAAGACCACAAAAAGAAAAGAGAAAAATAATGTTTCAATCTGTATTCAGATTCCATAAATTCTTTCTCTGGATGTGGATAGCATTTTTTATCACAAGCCCTTTAGAATTTTCTTGGACCATCACATTGCTGAGAATAGCTATATCATTCTCAGTTGACAATTGTATAATGTTGCTGTTATTATGTACAATGTTCTCTTGGTTCTGCTCACTTCACTTTGCATCAGTTTGGGTAAGACTTTCCAGCTTTTCTGTAATCATCCTGCTCATTTCTTATTGCACAATAATATTTCATGACAATCATATACCACAACTTATTCAGCTATTCTCTAATTATACACATTCCTTCAATTTCTAATTCATAGCTCCCAGAAAAATAGTTACTATAAATGGTTTTGTAAAATTAGTTCAGTCCTCCCTCCCATTCTTTTTTTTTTTATCTCCTTGCAATACAAACCTAGTAATAGTATTTCTTCATCAAAGGCTATGCACAGTTTTATAGCCCTTTGGACATAGTTTCAAATTGTTCTCCAGAGTGGTGGATCAGTTCATAATTCTATCAATCAAAAGTACATTACTATCCTATTTTTCCCACATCTCCGCCCACATTTATTGTTTTTCTTTTTTGATATATTAGCCAATCTGATATGTACGAAGTGGTACCTTAGTGCTGCTTTAATTCATATTTCTCTAACCAATTGTTATTTGGAGCATTTTTTATATTATTTGAAATCACTTTGATTTAATCTGAAAACTGCCTGTTCATATATTTTAACCACTTGTCAATTGGGGAAAACCTTGTATTCTTATAAATTTCACTCAATTTTATACACACACACACACACACACACACGTGTGTGTGTGTGTGTGTGTGTGTGTGTTGGAGCTGATGAGAAATATATTTGAGAAATGAGGCCATATCAGAGATACTTGCTGTAAAATTTTTCCCCCAGCTTTCTGCTTTTCTTCTAATTTTGGTTGCTTTGGTTTTGTTTGTGTAAAACCTATTTAATTTAATATAATCAAAATTTTGTATTTTATATCTTTTAATACTTTTTATCTCTTATTTGGTCATAAATTCTTCCCTTTTCCATAGATCTGACAGGAAAACTATTCTTTACCTCCTAATTATTTATGGAATCACCCTTTATACCCATTTTTGTCTTATCTTGCTATATGATTTAAGATGTTAGTCTGTACCTTTATTTTCTGCCATACTGTTTTCCAGTTTCCCCAGCAGTGTTTGTCAAATCAAGTTCTTCAATTCTAAAATGAAAAGGTTTGGAGGACTACTGAGTTCCCTATTAGGTCTTACCTAGGATTCCAAGAATACTCTTGTCCCTTCTTTCCTAGGCCACACTGCCTGGGTCAGAAGCATAGGAACCCTACTTTTGTGTCCTTTTTTTTTTTTTTGTTACAGGAAAATTTTTTACTATGACAAAGATATCCTACAATTTTTATGATCTTTGTCTTTCCTTCTTGCCTTTGTACAAGGCCAGAAGAGAAACATTTGCAACTTTTACAACCTTGAATCGGACTCCAGGAATATCACCAACAGCATGACCTTTCCAACCAAACCCAGCAACCAAAACTTCATCGTTTTCCTCAATAAAGTTTAAGCAGCCATCATTGGGAACAAAGGCAGTGATTTTTTTGCCATTCTTAATCAGTTGAACTCTAACACACTTCCTGATGGCAGAATTGGGCTGCTTGGCTTCCACACCAACTTTTTCCAAGACAATCCCTTTTGCATGAGATGCTCCTCCAAATGGGTTGGCCTTCAAGGCAGTGCCCAAATGAGCTTTCTTGTATTGTTTGTCATGCCACTTTTGGTCTCTCCGGTGGCTGCGGAACTTTCTAGCAGTACGAAGACCACGGCACTTACCCATGCTGCCACCGTCTGGGCCGAAGGAAAAGAGAGAAGGCTTTTGTGTCCTTTTCAAAGATTAAATTCTGAAAAGAACCTCAATTAGATCAACTCCTTTTTTATAGCTCTGAAAATTTAGATTAGAGATAACACAGTTATAAAGTAACAAAACCAGGATTTGAACACTGGTCCTTCTGACTTCAAAATAAATGTTCTTTCTTCTAAACCTTGCTGACTCCTTCTTCAAGCCTTGCTCTTCCCCTGAGCAAAAATATAAATTACCAGGACCATGAGGATTGGGAGAAATATCTGATAACTATGAAATTATAGAGAGTGGATAAGAGAGTACCTAAAGGCTTTAAAATAAACAGTTAAAAGAGCCAGGATTAGAGAGGAAGATAACAATGAAGTGTAGATAGGAATGCTCCATGCCCTTGTTGTCTTTGAGACACTTCTTATAAATTTCATGCCTTAAAACAAAATTTGAAATGCCAAAAAACCCCAACCTTCACAATTAAAGCAATACAACTATAAACTTGTTTCTATTTTATGTGTAATAAGTAATGTTTTCTATAATAACACATCATTTTTTATATTTTATAGTGAAGTATCATAAAAATCATAGTTTAATAGAGCTAGAAGGCAGAGTTTATCTTATACAAATTCAGAATTAGATACATGAAAATAGTAGAAAGCAGAGATGAGATCTGAAACCTAAAATCAAAAGCATGCACTATAAGCACTATGAAAACAAAAATCTTAAATCACAACTGAATATTACTGTAATCTTCACAATTTTGATGATTTCCTGTGCAATTTAAGGAGGAAAAAGCTAAACACTGTTCTTTGTTATTGTTGTTTTTTTTAAGCAATTGGGGTTAAGTAACTTGCTCAAGGTTACACAGCCAGTTATTTCTGGGTGTAGTACTGAGTATCTGAGCCCAGATTTGATCCAGGTCATCCAGACACTGGAGCCGGTGCTCTTACTCGCTGTGCTACCTGGCTACCCCCTATTGCTGTTTTTTTTTTTTTAATATCAACTTGACTTTGCTTAATCTAGCATCATTCTTTTTGCAATCCATTCCTACATGTACCCTAGTCCACATCTTCTGTAAATTTTAGCCATGGATTTCTTTCCATGGTTTTACACAATCTGGGCACTGAGCCTTATTCTGTAAAGCACTGATATGAACAACATTAAGAAATAAGTTGAAACTTCATCACCTAATCCTGGGATAGCTATAGGATTCTTTGGAATGTAACCTTTAGAAAACTCTGCTGACCTAACATGCTCACTTGAAATGCTTGAAAGAAGGTGAGATTGTATACTCAGAATCTGAAAGATAGAGATATTTTCCACTGTTGTGAGAGAATAGATATGGCTTCAACCCAGGCATGTCTGTGCTATATAGATGGTTTGTGTGTTCGATGAGGTGAAACTATTTTTAATTCAATTCAGAGCATAGCACATTGGGAACTAATGAGCCAATTTCTCCCCCAGTGCCTGTCACTTTGTCCATAGTCAGGCATGTAGGACTCACACTGAAGAACCATTTTGCTGCAGTATACTGAATGAGCCCCTAGTGGCCTGGAAGAGTTAATAAAACCAACAGTAACAGAGAATGACTTAGTAAGCACTGAACATTATTCCCAGAACATGAAAAAGTAACCATGGTTATTCTTTGTGTTAATTTTATTTATTCTCTTCATTTTTGCTGTCATCAATTGGTTATATAGTATATTTGAAACCAAAATAACTCCATCAGATCCAATTTGACTATGGCCAGATTATGTAAAAGAACATACTTTCTACATTTGCATGGACTCCATTAGCTCTATTGCCCTCATTTCTCTGTTCTATTTGCAATATACTTGAGTAGATCTTTGGTCTCATAGACATTAGTATTTCCTTCAAAAGTACAACTTGAAACCTATTTAACCCTTCCTATTCCCTATGACTTGTTCATATATTCTCATAAATTCCCCACATGAGATCCACACAACATGGTGGGGAGGGTGGAAAGGGACTTTCTCTGGACATCTTGACTTTATATGGGTGCCAATAAAGTAATGATCCACCATTTTTATCTCATGATTTTATGTCACTGGTCTATTTTATTAATATATTTTAATTCACATATTTCACTGATGATGTATATTGCTCCTTTTGTACTTATAATGTGCTTTTTCAATTATACTTTTTTGTTTAAAAAAAGTTTTAGGCAAGAGCAACAAACAAATAAACCATATTAAGCAGATATTAGCTTTTGTGAAGGCAAAGTTCAAGCTTTTGCCTTTTCTTAGATACCTAGTCCTTATCACAGTGTCTAACACAGAGTAAATATTACTGTGTGTGTACTGATAGTTCAGTTGCAAACTGAAGAAACTCTTTCCAGTCTTATCAACATCCAGCCTTATTTGAATTACCACTTGTCCTCATCCTGGAATTACACCATAAAGTTTTGTTTTTATGTTTAAATCTATGTGTTATTATCCCCCAAAAATGTAAACTCTTGGAGGGCAGAGGTTGCTCTATTTTTATTAGTATACACAGTGTTGACCAGAGTATATCTCACAGGGCAAACATTTAGTAAATAGTAAATAAATGTTGACTAAGGATAAGATGAGATAGTATTTGTAAAGCAATTTGCACAACTCAAAGTGCTATATAATAGGTGAGCTGTTATATGGTAGCACATCTGTGAATATCACAATCAAGGGAGAGTCAAAATTACTGGTCAACAGAGAAGCATATTAAGTGGTGATGGGTATAAATTGCCTATTACATCTTACCTGTAATGAATTACCTGCAATACATGAATTGAAGGACAGCTTCAAAGACAAGGAAAAAAAGGAGGAGTAAGGGGTGGCTAGGTGGCGCAGTGAGTAAAGCGCTGGCCCTGGAATTGGGAGGACCCGAGTTCAGTTCCGGCCTGACACACTTAACACCCACACAAAAAATACTAGCCGTGTAATCTTGGGTAAGTTACTTAACCCCAATTGCCCCTCCAAAAAGGCAAAAAGAAAAAAGGTGGAGTAGACCTCTAGAACATTGTATGCCTTTTGTGAATTTACAGGAAAAAACAACAAAAGGTAAGAATTGCACGGGTTAAGAATGCACAAGTAGGTTATAATTTACATGGTTAGAAACTATAATCAGATCTGTAAAATTACAGATGTATCAAAATATTATAACATAAAAGTCTCATGACTTTAAAGTCTTCTAATCACTGATCAAATGGCCTGTGACTCTAAGAGAATATAGACTAGAAGCTGCCTAAGAGCATGACAAGGTTTATTTGTTTGTTTTTTATAGGTACAATTTTAGTTTAATTTTTCACATAGGTTGTTGTATATGTCATAGACACCAGGCTAAAATTTTTAGAACCATTATCAAACAGAACCTATGGAATCAAAATTTATGAAGTATTAAATAAGTGCCTTCTATTTGTGATGAATTATGCAAGGTTTTAGAGATATCCATGATCATAATTCAATATGAAGGCTAGACTTCAGGGGAGTGATGGGAGGGTGATGTACTTTCTCCTTATGTTTACTATAGCCCCTATACCTCACCTCACATTCCAAGACCATTCTGACTTTCTTCACAGTGCAACCCCTCCCCCAACTTTACCTAATGTAACTTTGTCTATGGATAGACTGCTCTCTACATTTTCACTGCACACCCAGACCTGCTCAGATTGACCCCTCTGTCACTGCTGCAAACTTTGTACTCACAGTCTTTTAGACTTCCCTATATATGGTCTATTTGGGGTTCTCTCAGAACCTTGAGAATATGTTATTATTAATTAAAAGAAGAAAATAAAGAACAAGAGATATATTTTTCCTTCATAGCTTAGATATGCAATAGGAAAAGAAATCCTCATCTGGAAGAATTAGCATTTTGAATATTGTAAATAACCCTGACACACTCGTGAAAGGGACTCAACAGGAATGCAAACATACAATAGATTGCTTTCAGACTTTATTCACTAGTCTCACTAGGAAAATGTATCCAGTGGAATAAGGGCAGCTACTAAAGAGGGCTCTAAATAATGCATAATGCTGTCAAATAAGAACAGAAGATGAATGTTATATTCAATGAAATTGTAAAGGAGTTTGAGATAAGCAGAATGGAATTATCCAAATTAGATTTTTTTTTCTTTTTGGCTTCAGGGTTTTAGTTCCTACTACTTAGCTCCTGAGAACAATGAGAAGTATCTAAATTTAGAATTGTACTCATCAGACCAGAGTAAAATGGAAATTACTTTGGAGAGAAGAAAACAGTGAATACTAAAATCATGTTAGTGACTTGTCATTATTAAGAAATGACATGGGGAGAGACAGCATTGTATATTAAATAAAGAGCTGTCTTGGAAGTCATGAAAACTTGGGTTCAAATCTTGTCTTTGGCACATGCTAGTGGTGTTAATTTAAGAAGAGTTACTTAAACTCTAAGTGAATGCAAGCAATTATCTATAAGTTAAAGATGAGTAGAGAGCAATTCCACATGAAGAAATCCCCAGCCATGAAGATAAAATATATTATTAACTTCATAATAAGAAGAAATAAACATTTTTTCTAAGCTGAACTTTGTTTTAATTCACAAAGTGAGAGACAGAATTGATGTTATTATATTTTGCTGTTCATTCATTTATGAATGCATTTTGTCCAGGAGTTTGATAGACTACCATGCATGGCCATAATTCATTAGCACACTAATCTTGGATGAATGATACAAATGAATAGGCCCCAGAACTGAGTGAAGTGATGGGGGTGTTTTCTTTTAGAATCTTTTTTATGATTTCAAGTTTCTTCTTGAAGCAAAGACCTGAGGTGTAATCAAGATAATGAAGTGAGAAATCATATTTTTGCCTTCATTTACCCCCAAACCTTCTTCACAATGACCTATAAAGTATACCAAAGCAAATTCTGATTGGAAAATCCAAGGAAAGTCACTTTTTTTCCTGGCCAGGGCAACTGAGGTAGATATCAGGGTGGAACTAGCCAGGACACAGCAAATCAGTAGGCGTAGCAGAGGGGTAACAAATAAAAGTAGCACCAGACTGTGGTCGTGGCAGCAGTGACAAGGAGTAGCCCATTGCCCAGCGATGGCAAATGGACTGATAACTTAAGCAGGAAAAAGTCATAGGGGAACTGTGTATTAGTTGTAGGAGCAGGAATCTATGCTATCTGTAAGTTCTTTCACCCATGAGCCAGTTCCAGGTCTCAGTGGAGAGGAGTATTTGTGGTCATGAAGGAGGAAGAACCTATCTGTTCTGGAAGCAACTAGAATCAACTAGGAAGTTCTAGAAATATGCATGCATGATTCTGAGCCAAAGAGCAAAGAAAGACTCAGTCCTAGCCTTTAGCTCTACACATAAACCTGTATTGTAATAAACTAGGCCAAAAAATCAAAATCAAGGGAGAGGTACATTTTAGTCATTATGGAACTAAAGAACATTACAGTGAGCTAATCCTGAGTGAGTCCAGCAAAGTCCAACAAAAACTCAACTACAAACAAGTCAACAATCCCTAAACAGGTTAGGAATTTGCAGATTGCAGACCAGGAGGGCCAGGAAGAGACCACTTCCTGGATGACACTATTTTGGAGGCCAAAACTTTGCAAAATGAGCTATCAAAGCAAAAGGACATAACAGACAGAAGCTCAGGATAGACGTTTCCTAATGCCTCTCTTCAAGTGAAAAGAGTTCAAGAATAAAATACAAAGTTAAGAAGCAGCCCATAAAAATGAGTAAACACCCCTTACAAATCCCGCCCCCCCCAAAAAAAAAACCCTGACCATAAAAAGCTGCTGTAGTGACAGGAAAGCTCAAGACAAAAACATAGAAAATAACTTGTAAACATTTACAGAGGAAGCCACAGAGAAAATGCAGATTGAACACAAACCCAATAAAATTTACAGGAATGGTTAAGAGATAAAAACAGAGCAAAAATAAATAAAATCAAACAAGTGCAGCAGAAGGAAAATTGGGAAGAAAGTGAGAGCTATGAAATAAAATTATGAAATGAGAATAAACATCTTGGTATTAAAGGTACAAAAACACTGAGGATAATAACTCCTTAAAAATCAGAATTGGCCAAATAGAAAAAAGAAAAAAGGCATCAAACCTCATTGAAGAAAACAACTTTGTAAATATTAGAATTAGCTAAAAGCTGATGACTCTGTGAGATATCAAGAAACAATTTTTTTAAAGCCAAAAGAATGAAAAAAATAGAAGATGTGAAATATAGCTAGTGGGGAGGGGGAAGCAGCAGATCTAGAAAAGAGATTGGAAGATAATTTAAGATGCATTAGACTATCCAAAATCCATGAACTAGTCATGTTATTGCAAGAAATTATAAAGGAAAGCTTTCAAGATTTCTCAGAACTAGTGGGTAAATCAAAACTAAAGGAATTCACTTCCTGAAAGAATTCACAAGATGAAAACTCCAAGAAATATTATAATCAAATTCATAATTCCCAGGTCAAAGAGATAATGTTATAAACAGACAGAAAAAAAATAACTCAGATAACATGGAGTCATAGTCAGTATCATACAAAATTTGGTGTCTAATCTACAAGTATAAACTAATATAAGGATAGGAATATGATATGTTGTAAGGCAAAGGATCTAGGGTTACAAGCAATTGCAATTCTACTCAGTAGAACTGAGTTCAAACACGAGACAAAAAAGAAGCATTAAAAGTTAAACATGGGTGACAAATCATAAGGGACAAAACAAGATTAAATTGTTTATATTCCTACATGGAAAGATAACACCTAACCTTTCAGAACTTCATCATCACTAGTGATGTTAGAAGAAGCCTATTTAGATAGAAGACAGGGTTGTGAGTCTATTATGTTGAAATGATCTCAAAAGAAAAATAAAAGGGTGAGAAGGGATACACTGCAGGAAAGGGGAAGGGAATGGGAACATTGGGAAAATTATCTCATAAATGGGGTTCACAAGAAGGAGTTTTTAAAAATGGAAGCAGAAGGGTGGAGCAGGCAACACTTGAAACTTAATTTGATCTGAACTGCTTCAAGGAAGGAAGAATATACATACACACTTTTAGGTACAGAAATTCATTTAACAAATAGAGAAGTGAGAGAGAAAAGGGTAAGAGAAAGAAGGGAAAGGGCAGATTAAGGGAGACAATGTTCAGAAGCAGAGCAGATTCTTGAGGAACAGATAGGTTAAATAAAAAGAAATATATAGTTGGAAATCATAACTGAATGTAAATGGGATGAACTCACCCCCAAATTGAAAGAAGATAGTAGAATGGATTAGAAACTAGAATCAAATAACATATTAAAGTACTAACAATTGAGACAAAAAGACAGTTATGGATTTGAAATAAGGGAACAGAATAGAGTCTATTACACTTTAGCTGAAGTAAAAAAAAAAGGGCAGGGATTAGCAATAATGATCTCAGACAAAATGAAAGCAAAAAGTGAACTAAAGTAGGAAAAGTACATTTTGCTAAAAAAAATAGTACCCTAGAAATTGAAATAATTTCAGTATTGAACATATATGCACCAAAGGACATATGATAAAAATTCTTGAATGAAAAGTTAAATGACTTATAGGAGGAAATAGAGCATAAAACTATAATATTGGGAGACTTCAGCTTATCTCTCTCAAATTTAAATAAATTTAACCATAACACAAATAAGAAGTTAAGGTGATGAAAAGAATTTTGCATACTTTAGATATTATAGACCTCAAGAGAATAATAAATGAGAATAGGAAAGATTATGCTTATTTCTCTGCTTTTGTGAAGGTCACCTTCACAAAAATTGATTATGCATTAAAAATGAAAAAAAATTTAAAAAAACAAATTAAAAAAATATGAAATGTATTTTTTGGCCAAAATACATGCATGATACCTACAATTTCCATCACCTGAACTAGAGAGTTCCAACCATGGAATAAATAAAAAAGAAGTTAAGGAGATGAAAATAATTTTTAAATTTTAGTTATAATAGACCTCTGGAGAAAATTGAATGAGAATAAAAAGGAGCATACCTTTTATCTCAGCTGTACATGATACCTTCCCAAAAATTAACCATGTATTATTAAAGCATAAAATCCTCACAAACAAATACAGAAAATCACAAATATTAAATGAACCTTTTCAGACCATCATTCAACAAAAATTATGTTCAACAAAGAGACTTTGAATATAGATTAAAAATTAATTGGAAACTATATAATTTAATATTAAAGAATGAGCTGGTCAAATAACAAATCATATAAATAATAATTGAATTAAAGATAATAGCAACCTTGAGATAACATACCACAGATTGGTAAGGGAAACCTCATAACTCTAAATGCTTTCATTAACAGAAGAGAGAAAGAATAGATGACCAAATTGGGCATGCAACTGAAAAAAAGAACACTTAGAAAAACAATTTAAAAAACAATTAGACACCAAAATTAAAGTCCTGGAAATCAAAGGAGAGATTAATAAATTTGAAAGTTAGAAGCAAAGCCTCATAATTTTTATTTTATTTTTTATTAAATTATTTATTTCTAGTTTTCAACATTCACTTCCATAAAATTTAATTTTTCTCCCCCTCTCCCTCCTCCCTCCCTTCCCAAGATGGATTGCAATACAGACTCTGCACATACATTCCTATTAAACACATTTTCACATCAGTCATGTTGTGAATTATGTGAAATATGAATCAGCCTAGAAGAATTATAATGTATGGAAAAAAACACGAGACAGAAAAAATTAAAGAAAAAAATAGTCTGCTTCATTCTGCATTCCAACTACATAGTTCTTTCTCTGGATATGGTTGGCATTCTCCATCCTGTGTCCTTTGGAACTGTTTTAGGTTCTTACATTTCTGAGAAGGGTCAAATCTATCAAAATTACTCCTCACACACTGTGGCTGTTATTGTGTACAATGTTCTCCTGGTTCTGCTCCCCTCACTGAGCATCAGTTCAGGTAAGTATTTACAGGTTTCTCTGAAGTCGTCCTGTTCATCATTATAGCATAATAGTATTCCATTACATTCATATACCACAATTTGTTTAGTCATTCCTGAATTGATAGACATCCCCTCAATTTCCAGTTCTTGGCCACAACCAAAAGAGCTGCAATAAATATTTTTGTACATGTGAGTTCTTTTCCCATTTTTATGATCTCTTTGGGATACAGCCCTAGAAGTGGTATTGCTGGATCAAAGGGTATGCACATATTTATAGCCTCTTAGGCATAGTTCCAAATTGCTCTCCAGAATGGTCGGATCAGTTCACAAATCCACCAATAATAAATTAGTGTTCCAACTTTCCCACATCTTCTCCAACATTTATCATTTTCCTGTTTTGCCATGTTAACCAATCTGATAGGTATGATATGGTGTCTCAGAGTAGTTTTTATTTGCATATCTCTAATCAATAGTGATTTGCAGCATTTTCATATGTCTATAGAAAGCTTTGATTTCTCCCTCTGAAAACTGCCTGTTCATATCCTTTGACCATTTATCAATTGGGGAATGACTTGTATTCTTGTAAATTTGACTCAGTTTTCTATATATTTGAGAAATGAGGCCTTTATCAGGCACACTATTTGTAAAAATTCTTTCCCAGTTTTCTGCTTCCCTCCTAATCTTGGTTGCATTGACTTTGTGCAAAAAAAATTTTAAATTTAATGTAATCAAAATTATTGATTTTTGCATTTTATAATGTTCTCTATCTCTTTTTTGATTATAAATTCTTCCATTCTCCATAAATTTGACAGATAAACTATTCCTTGCTCCCCTAATTTGTTTATAGTATCAACCTTTATACCTAGATCATGTACCCATTTGGACTTTATTCTGGCATATGATGTCAGACAATTGTCTATGTCCAGTTTATGCCATAGAATTTTCCAGTTTTCCAAGTCATTTTTATCCAACAGGAAGTTCTTATCTTAGAAGCTGGGGTCTTTTGGTTTATCAAACAGTAGCTTGTTATAATCATTGACTACTATGTCTTGTATACCTAAGTTTTTCAGTTATCTACCCCTCTATTTCTCAGCAAGTACCAAGTGGTTTTGATGATTGCTCCTTTATAATACAATTGAATATCTGGTATGGCTAGGTCACCTTCCCTAGCATTTCTTTTCAGCCTCATAATTTTAAAAATAATTTTGGGGATTAGGAGCCAACATGACAGAGTGGTAGGAATCTGTACAGTGAGCTCCCTTTCAAAATAAAATTAGAAAATGCAGAAGATCAGATCCTGGTGGAAAAATCCAGCAGAAGTCACAATCAGTTGTCTAGTTCAATTCAGCAGAGTGAGGTAAACAGAGAAGTCTCTGTCCAACAGGGTTGAATCAAAACAATAAGCAGAATGTCCACAAAGTGCTTGGGTATGCAAGGAAAGTCTGGGAACAAGGGCAAGAGGAGGTCACATACTTATATGAGGAATCATCAGATTAATGCTAGTGCATGGGTGATAGCTGTCAACTTTGTTACTGCTCAGCTTCAGGTCATAGATATATGGCAGAATTAATGGTGAACTTGAGCAAGGGAGTACCCTTCCTGAGTAAGAGGACTTTGGGCTATGTATAAAGAAAACAAAGATTTGAGAAGATTTGCAACATCAGTGATATTGCTCATACCTCATGCTCAAAGTATAATCTCACTTGTACCACCTAGACCAGACTCCAGAGGAATAAACAGAGTGGAAACCCCAGATCTGGGAAAGTGTATCCCAAAGAGATTATAAAAATGGGAAAAGAATCCACATGTACAAAAAGGAGCCTACACTTCTTTCACTCTAAACTAAAGGAGCTTTCCAACTGGATGAGTGCAGTAGCAGTCTACTCTTGCATAGACCCATACCCAGAAAAGGAATTTGTAGAGCCCAGGTTTGGGGTGAGGAGTGGAGGCAGCAATCATTCTTTACCCTGGATCAGATGGTTTGGGGAGTATTGAAAACTTGAAGGACCTCAGTCTATCCTGGAAGTCCCGGAATAACACAATTCTCAAAACTCTATCAAAACAGTTTTAGAACTAGCTGAAACCTTCTCTCTAGAAATGTGGCAGAGTCCATCCTTAACATCAAGTCTGAAGTCAGGAAGTAGGCTAGAAGAATAGTTAAACAAACAAACAAAAATTAACTATAATGTAATGAGATATTATGGTGTCAGATTAATTAAACTACATGGAGGCAGGAAAGCTGGAGTTAAAATCTGAGCTCAAATAGTTACTAAATTGTAACTCTGGACAAATAATTTAATTTCTATGTGCCTTGGTTTCCTCCTCTGTAAAGTGGAGATAACAATGGTACTTGTCTCCTAGAGTTGTTTTGAAGATTAAATGAAATAATATTTTTAAATTTCTTTGCAAACTATAAATCCCTATATAAATGTGTTAAATGTAATTTAAAATTACATTAAAATTTAAATTAAAATTACAAAAAAATTCTTATAACATTCAAACAAATTGTGAAGTCTCATCTTCATCATGAATACTATTCCTTGATCATCATTGTCATATTATCATTTGCAACACCTAATAGCTCACATTTAGATAGTGCCTTAAGATTTATAAAAATATTTAAATATATTATCTTCTTTGATCCTTACAACTACCAAGTATGATAGGTGCCATTATTATTCCTCTTTTGTAGATAATAAAGCTGCAAAGTAATTTGACCTACCTGGGATCATGAAGTGAGTAAATGTCAGAGGCAGGATTTGAACCAAGAATTTTTTTTTATTCTAAAAAGAATACATTAATATCATATACTTGATTCACTGACTTTCCTGAATGTTCTGTTTTATTTCCATGTGGGATACACAGAAAAATACCATTCAGATCAGTTGACATTTACGATCAGCTAGTGACCCAGACAAAGATTTTCTTCTCCTGACTCTTCTACCCCTGAACACTCTATCTCTGTCTCTCTCTGTCTCTCTCTGTCTCTCTCTGTCTCTCTCTCTCTGTCTCTCTCTCTCTGTCTCTCTCTCTCTCTCTCTCTCTCTTTCTCTGTCTCTCTCTGTCTCTCTGTCTCTCTCTCTCTCTGTCTCTCTCTCTTGTCTCTCTGTCTCTCTCTGTCTCTCTCTCTGTCTCTCTCTCTTGTCTCTCTGTCTCTCTGTCTCTCTCTTGTCTCTCTGTCTCTCTCTTGTCTCTCTCTGTCTCTGTCTCTGTCTCTCTCTGTCTCTGTCTCTCTGTCTCTCTGTCTGTCTCTCTGTCTCTCTCTCTGTCTCTCTCTCTCTTTCAGAATGAGCTCCAAATGTCTTCACTCAGATAACCTTTATCACTCCACAATTCTGAAAAGACAATCATTCCTACTTAACCCTAGATCTACATCCTCATTACAAGTATTTAACACCTGCTTGGTCATGCCCAATAGCTGTTCTGTTTTCTTTAAATTTTCTTCCTCTTACAATCTTTAATCAATCTTGGTCTCACACTCCATCACAAACTCAACTGAGGGTATATGTGTGTGGTATCAGCGCACTAAAGCCTGCTCAAAGAGGAATCAAGAACATGTCAGTGCTTTTTTCTCTCCATGTTGGTGGTGGTGCCAGTTGTGCATAACAGTGTGCTCAAAGTGGCTTTACTTCATTTCCCTAATAATTCTTAATCTTAAATGAATTTATACTCCTATTTGCATAGAAACTTGAAATTTACTTTTCTTTGAAAATTTTCTCTAGCATTATAAGAATCTAAGATTACATTGCTATAAAATCTCTACCAATGTAAATTGTTACCACTCTATATCTCAATAATATTTTTGAATGACTTTATCTTCTTGAAAAAATGAACAAACTGCACACAACTTAACTTGTTCATAATCTTCTCTGATGAAAATTAGGCTGGTGTTTAGATCATAAATATATGTCCCTTTGCCAGATTGCACATGAATCCTTTCTAAGCTTGACAGAAACTATAAAACCTTGTTATAATAGCATAGCCCTTGAGAATCGACAATCATCCTTGGCCCTTATACAGTATCAGAGTATAATTAAAGAATGAAGTGAAACATTTTATATAATAATTGTCATTGATTTTAGTTTTATCTATATGTCAATACATAATTCAAGATATTATTTCAGAATAAAATAAACATTTTATGATAATTAGCACATATTCAAAATACATTGATAAGAAAACTGAATCTTACTTTTTTAAAGAAATAAACTTATTATTGGATTAAATTGCTGTTATCTTCAATTCAACTAAGCTAAGCAAAATGTAGGTGCCAAATAGTTGCTTGTGGAATTTTTCCACATGAATCTAGAGGAATGCTTGATTTTTTATACTTTAAAGGAAAATTCCAAAGGAATTCCCTTGAATTATTGTATTGATCAGTGTAGCCAAGTTTTTCACAGTTGATCATTATTACAACATTGCTGTTACTGTGCACAGTGTTCTTCTGTTCATGTAAGTCTTCCCAGGTTTTTTTCTGGAATCATCCCCTTCTTAGTTTCTTATAGCACAATACTCCATAACAATCTTATACCACAATTTGTCTTACCATGCCCCAAGTGATACACATCCATGCCCCCGATTTCCAATTCTTTGTCACCAAAAAAATAGTTGTTATAAATATTTTTGTATATATAAGTCACTTCCTATATATATATTTTAATCCATCTCAAAAAGCATTGATGATTGCTGCTTTATGATACAGTTTGAGATCTGAAAGCCCTATTTCTCTTTTTTCTTCTCTTTTTTTTTAGTTTACATCATTCATTTCCACAAGATTTTGAGTTGCAAGTTTCCTCCCCATTTTTCCCCTACTGACAACCCCAAAACAGCAATCTTACTGAATATCCCCTCCCCCAATCTGCTCTCTCTCATATCTTCCCCCATTCCCCCTCCAACTTTCCAGTAGAGCACGGTGGATCTCTTTTCTCCAGTGCCTGTATATCTTATTTCCTAGTTACATGTAAAATAATAAAAAAAAATACTATATATATATATATATATAGTATATAAATTTTAAAACATTTGATTTTAAAACTGTGAATTCTAGATTCTTTCCCTTCCTCCCTCATTACCCACCCTTACTGGGAAGATAAGCAATTCAATATAGGTTGTACATGTGTAGCTATGCAAAACATTTCCATAGTGAATATACTGTTAAAGACAGACTATATTTCCCTCCATCCTATCCCACCCTTCACTTTTTCTATTCTCTACTTTGATCCTGTCCCTTTCCAAAAGTGGGTGCTTCCAACTTCCCTCCCCACCAGCCTGCTCTCCCTTCCATCATCCCACCTCTCATCCCCTTCCCCCCTACTCTCCTGTAGGGTGAGATACCCAATTTAGTGAGTATGTCACTCCTTCCCTAAGCCAAATTCAATGAGAATAAGGTTGGCTCATTCCCTTTTGCCTTACTCTTCTTCTCCTCAATTGTAACAGTTTTCCCTTGCCTCTTCTGTATGAGATAATTTACCCCATTCTGTCTCTCCCCATCTCCTCTAATTATCTTCCTCTCTCACCTGTTAATTTCACCTTTTAATTTTCATCCCTTCCTATTAAATTGGTTCTATGTCCTCTATCTATGTATACCTGTACACATATATATACACACACTCATATATGTATTCATATGCCCATATACCTCCTATGTAGACATATATATGTATGTGTGTGTGTGTGTGTGTGTATATATACACACACACACATTTATATTCTCTTCAACTATTCTCATACCAAGTAAATTTTCATAAGTTACAATTACCATTTTTCCATGTAGGAATGTAAATAGTTCGACTTTGATAAGTTCCTTATGATTTCTTTTCCCTGTTTACCTTCTCATGCTTCTCTTACCTGAATGTCAAATTTTCTATTCAACTCTGGTTTGTCCACCAAGAATGCTTGAAAGTCCTCTATTCCACTGAATGCCCATATTTTCCCCTGAAACATGCTGAGTAGGTGATTCTTGGTTTTAATCTCAGCTCCTTTGACCTCCAGAATATCATGTTCCAAACCCTTCAATCACTCATTTAGAAGTTGCCAGATCCTGTATTATCCTGAGTATGTTTCCACAATATTCAAATTGTTTCTTCCTGGCTGCTTGTAATATTTTTCTCCTTGATCTGAGAATTCCAGAACCTGGCTATAATATTCCTAGGAGTTTTCTTTTTGGGATCTTTTTCAGGAGGTGATCAGTGGATTCTTTCAACCTCTATTTTGCCCTCTGGTTCTAAAACATCAGGGAAATTTCCCTTGAGAATTTCTTGAAGGATGATTTCTAGGTTCTTTTTTTTGATCATGTCTTTCAGGTAGTCCAATAATTTTTTAATTATCTCTCTTGGATCTATTCCAGATTAGCTTTTTTTTTCCAATGAGATATTTCACATTGCCTTCTTTTTTTCATTTGTTTGGATCTGTTTAATTGTATCTTGATTTCTTAGAAGGTCACTAGCTTCCATTTGCTCCAATCTAATTCTGTAGGAATGATTCTCTTCAGTGAGCTTTTGAGATTCTTTTTCCATCTGGCAAATTCAGCTTTTTAAGGCATTTTTCTCCTCATTGGCTTTTTGAGTCTCTTTTGCCATTTGAGTTAGTCTGTTTTTTAAGGTGTTATTTACGTCAGCCAAGTTGTTGACTCTCATTTCATAATTTTCTTGCATCGTTCTCATTTCTCTTCCTAATTTGTCCTCCACTTCTCTTATTTCGTTTTCAAAATCCTTCTTAAGCTCCTCTATGGCCTGTAACCAGCTCATATTTTTCTTGGAAGCTTTTGGTGAGAAGTTTTGACTATGCTGCCTTCCTCCTTTTCCATGCTTTGATCCTTTTTGTCCCCAAAACAGGAGTCTAATGCCAGATTGCTGTGCTTTCTTTGCTTCCTTTGCTTGCTCATGGTGCCACTCAATTACTTGACTTTGGAGCTTTTTGCCACAATAGAACTCTGCTACCAGAGAGGGGAGCTTTGTCCCAAGTTGCTGGGGTTTTCACAGCTGCTAGAGCTATTAGTTGAATGCCCTCTCTGAAGCCTCCATATGCTCTGGCATACTGGTCATGCACCCCAGGACCTCCACCCTACACTGCAATCCACATCCAAGCAGGTTAAACTAAGAGTGATGACCCCTCAGGCTGGTGGCTTGGTCCTCCTACAATCTGCAGGCCAGGAACTCTGAAACTGTCATGTGGCTGTGGCTGCATGGCTGTGGCTCCTCAGTTTCTTCTCCCTCCAGGGGCAAAGGCCAGACCATACTCCTGAATTCTTAGTTCACAAATCCACACTGCACTGACCTCTCACTTTGTCCTTAGCATCTATTGCTTGATAATTTTGGAAACTGCCACAGCTGCTAGTGATCTAAAGTCCCTCCACCAGTGTCTGGTTTTGGCCACCCTGAGGATAAAATCTCAGGCTCATGCATAGCTGGGCTCAGCTCCCAGAGTGCTATGCTGGCCCCTTCCTGCTGGCCTGATGGCCTGTCTTCAGTGGAAGGTTAGCTTCTGTCTTTCATTTTGTGAGTTCTGTAGCTCCAAAGTTTATTTAGAGTCATGTTTTCATGAATTGGAGGAGGTGGAAGTGGGAGCCATGTGGAAGTCCTATCTCTATGCCCCCTACTTCTCTTTCATTTCTACCTTTCTTCATTATTTCCTTTCATGTTCTAGATTTTTTATTTAATGAATGTCGTTATATTGTCTAACTCTATAAAAAGTCCCTTTGGTAAGTTGGCATAGCATTAAGTATGTAAATAAACTGATTCAACTTTATTATGTTGACATGCCCTAGAAATGAGTACTGAACAAATTAGTCAAAGGCATCTCTGACTAATTCAGTTGATCTTTATTTTGAAAGCATTTTGTAATTAAGTCTATATGGGTAATAAGTGTGCTTTGACAAATTCACTCCCAAATATTTTGTGCATTTTGTAATCATTGTAAATAGGATTTCCTTTTAAATTTTTGTATTCTGAATTTTGTTATAACTATGTAAAATGTTACTGATTTTTCTGAGTTTATTTTGTAGTCTGCCATTGTGCTAAAGTTATTAATTCTTTCCCTACTAATTCTTTAGCATAGTCTCATCCTAGAATCATCAGGAAATAGGTATAGTTTTGCTTCCTCTTTGCTGATCTTTATGCCTTGTGTTTCGTATTTTACTGATATTGATAGTATTTTAATATCAAATAATGATGAGAAGAGTGTCCTTGCTTGACTTCTGTGTTTCTTGGAACTCCTGTGTAATCTTTAATTCAGTGATACTTCTTTGCTGTTCTTTGAATAAGGCACTCCATTTCCTGACTCTAGGCATTTTTCTCTGGCTATCATCCATACCTAAAATGTTTTCCCTCCTTATCTCCACCTAGTTTTCTGAATTCCTTCAAGTTTTAACTAAGTCTTACCTTTTAAAGGGAGTCTTTTCCCATCCTTCTTAATTCTAGTGCCTTTTCTCTGTCACTCATTTCCTATATAACCCACAATTATATATGTATGTGTGTATGTATATATGTTGTTTGTGCATATTTATTTACTGATTATTTCCTTCACTAAATTTTGAGCTTCTCAAAGGTAGGGGCTACCTTTTGTCTCTTTCTGTATCCCTAGACTTTAGCATAGTGCCAACATAGAAGGCACTTAATAAATTCTTAGTGTCTGACTCAAATATTGAAATAAAACATCCTTGATGAAATACAGATAATATTCATATGGAATATCTCCTTAAAATTGTGATTCCCCTCCTTAAATTCTTAAAATTCAACTTAGGCAAGTCATTTAATTTGAGGAAGGGATGGGAAGGGAAGGGAAGGGAAGGGAAGGGAAGGGAAGAGAAGGGAAGGGAAGGGAAGGGAAGGGAAGGGAAAGAAAGGTGAGGGAAGGGGAGGGGAGGGGAGGAGAGGGGAGGGGAAAAACAAAACAATGAAGCCAAACCAAGAGGTAAAATGCTACACCCAAAAGAGCATGCAATATTTTCTACCTCTAATCTCCCACTTTTTACTGTCCTCTGAGAATAAGATTGATCATTATTATTAATCTCACTTCAGATATCTTTTAGCATTTTTTTCATTTTAGATATATAAATATACATATATACACATTATATGTGTGTATATGTGAGTATGTGTTTGTATGTATATATTCTAGTTCTTTTGACTCCCTCCATTAGTTCATATAAATCTTCACATTACTCTTCCTTATATGTTTTATTATATGTATAATAGTACTTTATTATAAGGCATTTTAGTTAATTCCTTTATTAATGAACATTCACTGTCTTCTTCAACCATAAAAATGTGTTGCCTTGAATATTCTTGTATATATAGAGTCTTTTATTTTGTGTTTGAATTCCTTAAGGCATATGACAAGGAGTGGAATTACTGAGTCAAAAAGTATTTACTAGGTGGATAACTTTTCTCATGTAATTCAAATTATTTTCCAGATTGAGTCGCCTAATTCATAGTTTCATCAGTGGAATACTAGTTTACCTGTCTTCTTGCAATTTATCCAACATTTATTATTGCAGTTTTTTTTAATGATTTCTGCCAGCATCTGGTTTATTTAAGTAAATCCTTCCCACTTTCCTATAAGTATCTGAACATTCTTGCTTATAGATAGATATAGACATAAATCAAGATAGATGATAAAAATACATTTCTATACACAAATGTATTTATGTATATTATATGGGCAGCTATTGACACAGTGAATGGAGTCAGGAAAATTCATCTTCCTGAGTTCAAATCTTGCCTGAGACACTTAGTAGCTAAGTGACCTTGGGCAAGTCACTTAATCATGTTTCCCTCAGTTTCCTCATTTGTAAAATCAACTACCATTAATAAATGGCAAGCCACTCTAATATCTTTGTCAAGAAAATCTTAAATGGGGTTACAAAGAGTTCATAATGACTGAAAAATACTTGAACCAATTCATTTATATACATAAATATATCTAGCATTATTTGCCTCTTTGCTTTACATGTATAAATGCAATTAATTTAACTTTCTGCTTCTTCATATACAAAAAGGCATAGTACTAAAATATGTGACTTGAGTAATTTAATCTCTGAGATTTATTTTCTCACATGCACAATAAGTAAAAATAAGCTTATTTTTATATTACTCTGTAAAACATGAAGTATGTTTTATATTCATTATCTCTTTTAATCCTCAAAACACATATCATTTTTCCAAAATTGTGCAGCAGGAAAATGAGAGTCCAAGTGCCCCGACCATCATCATACTGCTAGTGAATGTCAGAGCAGGAGACAACATAAGCTTGTTTCCACTTGACTCTAAGTCCAACACTCTAATTCTTGTCTTACATTCTATGATCTGATGCCTTTCTTCCCTCATACTTCCCCATCCCCCTTCCCCATCTCCAGTCCTGCTCCTCTAAATAAAGAAGTGGAAGGAAAGATAGAGGAAATATATTTGCCCAATTCTTTGGAACTTCAAAACCTCAGTGGATCTGACAAGTCAATGTAAACATTATAGGACAGTTTGGTTAACTAGTATAGTTCATCTCTTCCTAAATAGAAGCCCATGTTCACTGTTTCAGATCTCAGAAATTGTATCAAGCTTTTTTATATCAATGATCAAATCATGAAATCAAGGTGGAGATGGAATATGCTTACTTGAAGCAAGGTAAGAATTTTCTTCTTGGGAAAAAAATACACTTACACACACACACACACACACACACACACATATATATATATATGTATATATATGCATATATGCACACATATCTATATATCTATAGTTTGGCAGTGATTACACATGACTCCCATAAAAAAAAAGTCCATTAAAATTTCAGTGCTTGCTTGGGACATGTTTGAATCTGCCCTGCAATATTTCAGCAGGTCATGAAATGAAACTTTCCAAATCTGATACACAAAACCACATATAATAAAATATAAGACTGAGGAGGCAGGGAGTACATCTGCCAAGTGAAAAAAAAGATTTAGTAAGAGCATATGAGCTGCCAATCATCTCTCTGATTCCTCAAAGGACAGTGAACAAAATGGCCCTCTTTAAATTTCAATAAATTGGTATAAAGATACCCCAGCTTCTTTAATTTATAGTAAATACTCCAAGTATGATGTAGGATTTTAAACTTCTTTTTTTTTAATCAATGGACACATATATATATGAAGAAATATATAATTCAGGAGGTTTTGATACAAATGTGGTAAGAAACTCATCTTTTGAAAAAGGAAAAACAATGATACATAGTCTTTGATTCTTTATATTGGTTAAAAATCTGTAAAACATTTCTATACTTTACATTATTCAAATTATCTTTATTACAAATTTAAGAGATGAACTGAAATGCACCAATTTATCTTTGCAGAAAACAGTGGTCCCTATGCCAAATCTTACTCTGATGAGTTATTGTGATTAGTAGGTGAACCTGAGCCTTTGAAGGTTTTTTTTAAACATGCGAACTCCAAAAGGTTTTACCATGATGGAAAAACTTTTGTGTATGGCATAAATAACAGACTATGTCTGCTTTCAAAGGACTAGTCTAACTAATTATGGAAAGGCTACTTTTCAGTGAACTGGACACTTGGACATTACCATGGTAACCCATGAGAGAAAGGAAAATAGAAGAGAGCCCTCACTACTGTGCAGCTCCTTATGTTTCTGAAGTGATAGTGACAGCAGGAAGGAAAACAGCACAAAAGATGCTGTACATGTCTTTCATAACTGATGGAGTATTGGCTCTGAGAACCCCCTTGAACTCTCCTTGAATCTTCCCACTTGGAAGGGCCAAAAGCCTTCCATTATCAGTCTTCTGTTTCCCATCCTTGATCCTATCAAAATATCTTTAACCTAGCCTAGTCCCCCATTGTCTGTTACCTCCAGGTTGCCTGTAGCTGCGTCCCACCCTTAATCCCATTCTCTGGGTTCCCAAAATCTGACCTCCAGTCACCACAGTCCCATCACAATCCTCCTTAGACTCCTCCTCAAGATCCTCTCTGGACATCTCCTCCCATCACCTCAGAGTACTAGACCACTCCTAGATCTCTCCCACAGTCTTTCTGTATATAAAATCCATCTTGCCACATGAAGGTGCCCAGATTCAGTCTAGCTCAGATTCATTTTGGCCTGGCTTTCAATACAAGCTTCACGAATCTTTAGATTCTATCCATCATGACAAAGGCTCAAAGTTCAATCTGGCCTGCTCCTGTTAGCTGTACAAATGCTCAGGCTCCTTAAAAATCTACCCAAAACTTTAATAAACTTTGTTTTTCCTTGACTGAGAAAAGGTTTGAGTCAAATTCATTTGGGCAGGACTGGGCATGTCACTATTTTGGGGTCCTGAGCACCCCTAAACCTCAACATTTTAACCCCCCAACATTTTGGTTTCCTGACTACTACATCTATAAACATTAACTTAATAATGTTTATTATAATATAATATTCTATATTATTATATATAATTATATATTACATATATAATTATATATGTAATTAAATATATTATATAAATATTATATAAATATATATTATATAATAATATAATATATAATATAATTATAATATTATAATATAATATTATAATATAATAAAGTATTATACCTGTGTGACATTAGGTGAATCATTAACTTCTTTTGATCTCAACTCTAAAATGAAGAGGTTGTGGTAGATTGACTCAGGTTTTTTTTCATCTCTAAATCTATGATCTTATGTATTTTTGAAAGAGTAATCAAAGTATTTTTGTGCAGCTAGTCAAGAACTGAATTCAAGATTCTATAGACATGTATTAAATGAGGTAGGAAACACAAGTCTGGAGAACTGACTATCAGACTGACATAAGTCAGGCAAAGTCAATCAAAGTGCAACAGAAATAATTTTTGTTGTTGTTTATTTTTTTTAGCATAACACAGGTGGGGGAATATCAATGAATGAATAGTGGCATTGATTCAGATGGATAGGACAAGGGATAAAGGAGAAAGAGTGTTACTGCTCAAATATTTTTTACTTCTCCTATCTCTGACAGTAAGAATGACCTTTGAATTAGAAACAAGGGTAAACAGAGTGATAAGAGGATAAATATCATTTATCTCTGATAAAATTTAACTAGGACTAGATGAATCATATCTCCACATATTTTTTTTAAAGTCTAAATGAACTCTGAACAATCCTGGGGAAGGGGGAGATGTTCAGCAGGACTACGAAAAAGCAAATGTCTTGATTTTTCAAAAAGAGAAAAGAGTGTAGACTGAAAATTATAGGTCAGTAATTTGATTTCAATTTCTTGGAGAACTACTAGAGAGAATTTTTAAATAGATGGTTAATAAAGTCGATAACAAAAAGCAATGATCACTGTAGAGAAGAAGTCTCATTCATTATTCCTAGAATTGCAAAAATATATGATCATATTTCAGAGAAATCTGGAAATACCTACTAAGAATTGCCCCCCCCCCAAACTGCCTAAAACATCACGCTTAAAAAAAAAATTACTTAGCACAGCGAGTAAGAGCACCGGCTCCAGTGTCGGGATGACCTGGGGATCAAATCCTGGCTCAGACACTTAGCACCCACCCAGAAACACCTGGCCGTGTAACCTTGAGCAAGTTTCTTAACCCCAATTGCTTAGGGGTAGCCAGGTGGCTCAGCGAGTAAGAGCATCAGCCCCCGTGTCAGGATGACCTGGGGATTAAATCCGGGCTCAGATACTTAGCACCACACCCAGAAATAACTGGCCATGTAACCTTGAGCAAGTTATTTAACCCCGATTGCTTAAAAAAAAGTTTACTTCATTTTTGTTTTTTAAGATTAATTAATTTTTATTTTTCAGCATTCACTTTTATAAGATTTTGAGCTCCAAACTTTACCTTTTCCCTCCTTTTCTATACTCCCCCAGATAGAATGCAATCTTATAGAGGCTATACATGTATAATCATATTATATATATTTCCACATTAGTTGTGTTGTGAAAGAAGAATCAGAACAAAAGGGGAAAACCATAAGAAAGAAAAAAAAACAAATAATAAGAAAATATTAAGCTTTGGTCTGCATTAAGACTCCATAGTTCTTTCTGTGGATGTGTATAGCATTTTCCATCATGAGTCTTTTGGAGTTGTTTTAGATCATTACATTAAGTTGAGCTTGGGCAGGGACCTATTGTGATCCAATCTATGAGCTTCAGAGTGGAATGGGCAAGATGAAGGAAAGAAAGAAAGAAAGAAAGAAAGAAAGAAAGAAAGAAAGAAAGAAAGGAAGAAAGAAAGAAAGAAAGAAAGAAAGAAAGAAAGAAAGAAAGAAAGAAAGAAAGAAAGAAAGAAAGAAAGAAAGAAAGAAAGAAAGAAAGAAAGAAAGAAAGAAAGAAAGAAAGAAAGAAAGAAAGAAAGAAAGAAAGAAAGAAAGAAAGAAAGAAAGAAAGAAAGAAAGAAAGAAAGAAAGAAAGAAAGAAAGAAAGAAAGAAAGAAAGAAAGAAAGAAAGAAAGAAAGAAAGAAAGAAAGAAAGAAAGAAAGAAAGAAAGAAAG
>NW_027187391.1:50065770-50081876 GCF_028583685.1 Petaurus breviceps papuanus
AGAAAGGAAGGAAGAAAGAAAGAAAGAAAGAAAGAAAGAAAGAAAGAAAGAAAGAAAGAAAGAAAGAAAGAAAGAAAGAAAGAAAGAAAGAAAGAAAGAAAGAAAGGAAGAAAGAGGAAGGAAGGAAGGAAGGAAGGAAGGAAGGAAGGAAGGAAGGAAGGAAGGAAGAGGAAGGAAGGAAGGAAGGAAGGAAGGAAGGAAGGAAGGAAAGAAGGAAGGAAGGAAGGAAAGAATCTAGGCAGTAAACCCCAACTTAACTTAGGATCTTCTGACCATCAAAATTTACTTTCCTTTAGAGATGAGAAGGATAGGGAGAGGTCTGAATTACCCAGCTGGCTGGGTGCCCATTCAGGCTCACAGGTTGTGTTTGTCTTTTGTTTTTGAAGAGGTACAGTTGACTTTGATTTGAGTGAGGGAGGGCTGTACAAGGTCACCATTCTCACTTTCTGCTCAGAACTATCTGTGTCCAGTGTCCTGATCCTTACTATGACTGGAGATGGCACAAGATGCAATGGGAGACCCTGACTCTTTTAGACTAAGGTCTTTTCAGGTTCTTTGAGTGAAATAACAATAGGCCTCTTTAGGAAGTGAGTCAAGGGATGGTCCCTGCCCAAGTTCTACTTAATGGCTACATTTTGCACCTTCCTGGATCAGAGTGAATGTCAATTGTAACTGTTTCCCTTTTTACTAGCAACCCTGAGGGTTTTCCCCTCCCAGTTTGATGTTTTTTTCCTTTTTTCTAATTAAAGGGGTCACCCCTTGACTCACTTCTTAAAGAGGCCTATTCACTGAAAGTGAGAACCTGAAAAGGCCTTACCCTAAAAGGGATAGAGTTTCCTGGTGCATCCTGGGCCATCTCCAGCAATCCTGAGGAATATCAGGCCACTGGACACAGATGGCTCTGGAAGAAAAAGTGAGGCTGGTGACCTTGCACAGCTGTAATGGTAATGAAATTTGAAGATCCCTTTGTATTGGAAAGCTAAGAGGTACTTAGCACCTAGTTTCAAATTTAGGCTCTGTTAAATAAACATAAGGCATGAACCCCTGTTCCTGACATAACAGGAAGGGGCTTAATAGAGAGAAGCAATATTGAATATAAGGAAAAACCACAGCTGGGAAAGTCAGAACTTCTTGGGGAACTTCTTGAAGAACTTCTTGGGTTAAGCATCGTGGAGGCAGGGCAGCTGCTGCTAGACTGAAGACTGAACTGAGAATTGAGAAGAACTGAGAAGAGGAATGAGAATTGAGAACTGAGACAGAATTTCTTGGAGCAAGCCATGTGGAGGCTGGATAAAGTGATTCTGATTTTGAGAATGGGACTTATGGTGCTGAGGATTTTGGAGGGCCAGCTGGAGCTGCTGAAGACTGAGGAAGCATGACTGTGGTGCTGGTATTTTGACCAAATGTTGCAGTGACTTTGTTCGTGTGCATGAATGTTCTTGTGGTTTTGTTAAGCCTTGTCTTCCCAGGAACAGAAGCTGTGAAGGATTTGAGATGGACTGGACACTGTGAGCTTCAATATGGAACTGGAACTGGATGAAGAACAGGACAGGGAACTGGGCAAGGAACTGGGAGCTGCCTGCCTTTGAACCCAGCTGAGCATTGGTACTGGAACCATGGAAGCTGAGAGATAGCCTTGAGTCAAGCTTAAAGAAGACTTTACTTGGATTTTGTCCACTGACAGAGAAGATTATGATTTACTGTGACCTATGGGTGGATAACTTTGACTTTTGTACTTTGTGATTGAATTAAAGATTTTGTGATTGACTAAATGAATGTACTTTGTTTAAAACTACGTGCCACTTTGCTAAAAACCATGTGGCAATTTTTGTGATAAGTTGTTGAGTTGTGACATGGTGAATGCTGTATATTGATTTTCTGTGATAAGTTGTAACATTGTGAATTCTGTCCCTTGATTTTCTGTGAATGTTTTGCTCTGATTGTTATTGAATAGAGAGTTCACTATACTGTGTAATCAGAAACTTGAAAACTATTTACAGCAGCAATCTTCTGGAAAGCTGCTTGTGCTTGGCTTTTCAACAGCCCTCTCTCACTCAAAACAAAGTCAATTGAAAGTCATGTCATCATTTTCCTGATGTCATGGTCCTCTTTGAAAACAAAAGACAAACACAAATTCTTTACATTGATCTGAGAAGAGCCAAGTCTATCAAAGTTTTTCATCACATTATATTGTTGTTACTGTATACAACATTCTCCTGGTTCTGCTCACTTCATTCAGTATCAGTTCATGTAGGTCTTCTCAGGGTTTTCTGAAATCCACCTGCTCATCGTTTCTTATAGCACAATGGTATTCCATTACATTCATGTGCCATAACTTGTTCAGTCATTCCCCAGATAGTCATCCCCTCAATTTCCAATTCTTAGCCACCACAAAAAGAGATGCTACAAATATTTTTGTATATGTGGATCCTTTTCCCTATTTTATGATCTCTTTGGGATACAGTCCTGGTAGTAGTATTGCTGGATCAAATGGTATGCATAGTTTTATAGCCTTTTGAAGCTATAAATTATTTGAGCTAATTTTTGACTGAAGATTAAATCAGCCATCAAAAAAAGTGAAAAATGAACTAATTACTCATTGATTTTCATAGCAGCATTATTTATAATTGTAACCTACCCAATAACTGAAGTGATTACTAAGTTGCAGTATATTAATGTAATGATATGAGGCAATTATGATAACAAATATAAGGAACAAAGAAATTTGGAAAGATTCCTGTGAAATAAGCTAAAGTAAAAACATATAAATTAGAAAGATTAAGTACACATTCATTATGACTCTGTAAGAAGAAAAATCATTTGAGATGAGTGGACAAAGAATATTGTTGATGACTTAGGCTTAACTTAAAAATTTTACATTGTTTTATGCAGGAATATTTATTTATTTCAATGTCATTAACCACAAAAATTTACATGATTACTTAATATATTTATAAAAAAATATCATTAAAACAATAAAATAAAAAGGACAGCTAGCATGACTTTATGGATGCTCCATGACAATTTCATTTTTTATAGGAAAACTAGGCTAATTTTATAAAATTTTATGAAAGCTATCTATAAAGTCTTTCATATTATTCTTGTAGAGGATAGAGAGATTACAAGCTAGACAGTAGTACATCTGAGGCTTTGGAAGTGGCAGAATAGAGAGTTAGATGTTTATTTATGAGTGATCCAAGTGGCTGTTCTTGAAAATATTTCCTATGACATTGTTTGTAATTGTTTAGTTAACAATGGAGATGGTATGCTTGTCAAATATTAAGAAGAGCTAATGTACTAAAGAAGAGTCTAAATTTTTAAAAAATCACCCTGCTTAAATGAAAAGTCAAATCTAATGATTAAATTTAATAGGGATAAAGATAAATTTAAGTTTTAAGAAATAAAATTCATGAAAATGAATTTAGAGAATTACTGGTTAGTATTTAGTAGTCAATCTGAAAATTACAAGATATAAGATGGTTTTGCTTCAAGAATATAATATATTCAACAAAGATTAACAACAATAAGAGCATTTATATGGCGCTTTAAGGTTTACAAAGTATCTCGTTTTATCCTCTCAACAATGTTAGGAGGTAGGCGCTGCTATTTGTCATTCCCAGGAAACTGAAGCATACAGAAGTTAAGTGACTTGCTCAGGTTGTTCTTGTTTCTCCTCCCTTTTGAAGAGGACCGATTCCATCACAGGGTTGGGTTTCAACTTGTTTGTCAATTGGATTTAAGTGAGGCAGAGTTGCACAAAGTCATTAGCCTCACTCTCTTCCAGAGTCATTGAAGTCCAGTGGCAAGAGAAAAGTCGAGATAACTGGTGATGACCCAGGATGCAATGGATGACCTTAGCATTTTCGATGTCTGACCAAGCTCAAAGTGTTTCACAGCACCTGCATCAGTCACCTTCTTGGTTTTTGGAACACATTTTTTTCTTTTGCTCATTCAGTTGGGGAAAATCTTCACATGTCTGTGGTAGATACCATGCCCCCAACTCATGATGGGATTTAAGGTCTGTCTGTTTCTCTCAGAGTTGCTTGGGGTTACCCAACAAGTAAACACCTGAGGCAGGATTTGAACTGAGTACCTACTAAAAATTCCTCTCTATTACTTAGCAGACTTTACCGTGATCTTATTTTTCATTTGAATAAATATAATATCTAGGGCTAGGGAAGTGGCAGTCCCTTTGAAGTTTATACTCTTTTCAGGACAGATCTTTTCTATTTTGTTCAGTTCAGATTTTCTTAATTTTATGAAGGTCTATAACAAATTAGAAGTCAATTAGAGAAGAGTGACTATGATGTGAAAGGCCTAAAGATCATTCCTGATGAGCAGAACTTGAAGTTCTGGGATTTTATCCTGGAGAATAAAACGGTAAGTGACCTGATAATTGTCTACTAGTAAATGCTTAATAACGAATTCTCGGGGAGCGGGGCATTATGATGCAGAACATATTTTAACTTTAATATGCATTATCAACATTTTTTTCCCAGTAATAGAAAAACAATGAATCAAACTTTGATTTGCAACATTTCTGTTGTTGAAATGGTAATGCTCATGCTGAAAAGTTAGCAATCTGTTATCATTAGCTGGTAAGAGCTGGATCCAGCACACTCCTGGTTGTCATGTAGTAATGGGATTTGATTTGTCCTATTTGAACCCAGATAGAAGAACTAAGAACAATGGCTAAAAGTAGCAGAAAGGTAGCTTTTGCCTATTGTGGAAGGAAAACTATTAGAGCTTTCCCAAAACTGAATGAACCACCTAAGTAGAGAGAGATTTCCTTTCACTAGTGAATTTAGATGTTTACTTATTTGCTAAGGATGCTATAGAGGAAATGCTTATTTAGAGATAGTTTGAACTGTGTGGACCTTCCTTCTCTGAAATTATGCGATTCTGTGAACAATTCAGCCATAGCAATAAAGCTAAGTTCAGTATCATTGTGCTCTGCCATTTTACCGTGTGACCTTAAGCAAATCACTTCAGCCCATTGTGTCCTGGTTTCCTTATTTGGGAAGTGAGAGCTTTAGACTTTGTTGTCCCTTCCAACTTTAATTCTATTCTCTGATTAATCACATAAGCACATGTTCAGTATCTTTAATTTTAAAATGATTTATGTAAGATAATGTATACTTTTCATTTATATATAAATTGTATATTTGTGTGTATATACATACACATAGGTATAATATATACATATCTCCATACACATTGTGTGTATTTTTATATGTAAATATATCCTAGATAAGAAGTCTAGAAATCATCACTTTTCTCTCTTTGTGACTGTAGTGTATAAAGAATTACTGTAAAAATGCTGCTGCTATTTTTTCTTTCTTTCATGGATTCTAAAAAATAAGTATCTTTGAAAAATATCACGTTACTTGACATTAATTGAATGTTGTCAGTGTGCCAGACAAAGTATAGTGTGGACTTCCATTTTCAAGGATAACTTGTATTATTCCTGTCACTACTTTTGATCATCAAAACATTTTAGAATGGTTTTCACAGGGATAATATGTGGTGTAAAAGTCTCTGAAACTGGTAAAAGTAAAATTCAACCTGGGATTTCTCTCTCATGTTTAAAACAACCTCTAGAGTTAAAGAGACATTCAAAATGTACTAAAATTAATTTAGCTATTTAAAATTCAGGTAATAAAGGTGATTTTACTATTCAAAAGAAATGGAAGGGAGAGAAGGAAGTGAGAAGAAAGAAAAGAAGGAAAGAGTGGTAGAAAAAGAGTGGAGAAGGGATATAAGAAAAAAGGATTAGTTGGAGCTAAGGAAGGAGAAAGTGGAAGAAGGAGAATAAAGAGGAAGTGGAGAAGGGAGGGAGGGAAAGAAGACAAAAAAGACAGACAGAAACATAGAAAGAAAGAAGCAGAGCACTAACACAAAATCTAGATCTTTTTTCCCCTGAGATAATTAAATGTATGTTCAAATCCAAGAGAAAATTATTTCTCCCTCCCTTCTCTTTGTTCTTTATAGACTGGTTAAGTGGTTAGATTTTAACAATAGATATAATAGAGTAAAATATCATTTTAACTATAAGATTTATTATAATTATATGAATTCATGTACTTACTAAGTTGAATTCTTTCCTATGAAACCAAAACCCAAATAGAGCAAACTAGAGACCCACTAAACTACTGATATATTATAGCAAGTGTGTAATATTGTTTCCTTCTTTTAGTACTACTGCTAGCAGTTTTTCACTGCATGTGTCCAAAATGTATTTTATCTTTTTTTAAAATTCTGAACTTAAACATCAAAAAAGACACACAAAAGATAATTCTCTATGAAATTGTGGATCTTTTTTCATACTGCTTACTTCTTTTTTAAAGTATATAATGAATTCCTCACATTATTTTCAAAACTACTGCTTCTCTGTGGTCCTTTCTTTTAAACTCCCTTTTCTTCTCTGCATTTTTTTTAAATAATGGTTTCCTTTTTGTTGTGTCACTACAGTATTGTTAATACCTTCCCCTTTAGTCACCTCAAAATTAAAAATGGAGAGGGGGGGCATTGTAAGAAATAATCATAATTTAAGCAAAACAAACCCACAGAATGGTTTCGTCAAGCAAAAGTACATCTTTTCTTCACCTTACTTTGATCACCTCTTTGTCAGGAGGTGTATGACCCTTTTCATTGTTGGTCCTCTGGATATAAAGTTGGCCACAATGATCAGAGTTCTTTAGTCTTCAGAATTTTCTTTACAATGTTGCTGTCCTTGTAAAAGTGTGCTTCTTACTTTGCTCTTCTTAGATTATACTACCCAGGATTCTCAGAAAATATCTTTCATCATTTTTTAAGTTTGCAACAATTTGTTTAACCATGTCTAATAGCTGAAGAGGCAATCAAAAACAGCAACTGAGATTTTTAGTGTTTCCATTATTTATTTTTCTTTTAATTTTCCCGTCATGATCATTTTTCCATGTGATTTTTGTTTCTCTAGTATTACCCAATCTTAACTTCATAACATTCTACCTCTTGCTTTTTTTCTGTTTATTTTGAAATATTATCTACCAAACTGTGTATTTAACCCTTTAACCTTTAATTTTCTGTTTCAAATGAGTATGCTTCATTTGATACCCATTCCCTCCACTCCTTCTTCAATGTATATCTAAGTACCTACATATATCTACCTATCTACCTATCTATCTATCTATCTATCTATCTATCTATCTATCTATCTATCTATCTACCTATCTTTCTATCTTTCTTTCTATCTGTCTGCCTATCTTTTTTCACACTCTCTCCAATTATGACACATAACAAGTTCCTCTATGACTTTCTCCTTTATCACTAATATATTCCTCCCTTTTCCAACCCTTCTATTTTCCTTCTAAAGACCATCAGCACTGAAATATACCACCTCCAGGACTTTTTTTTTAACCTTCTTTATAACTTTGAAAATATTAAGGTTCATAAAGCACATATTTCTTCTCCCTTTACTAAAATTTTACCTCTATATCATTTTACAAGTCCTTCCAATTGTTCAAATAACTTTAGGGTTTTTTTTAGGTTTCTCTGGATTCTTGAGTTGCATTTCAAACTTCCTACTCAACTCTATCTTTCCATAGAAATATTTGAAAGTACTCTATTACATTAAAGGTCTATTCGGCCCTTCTTCCAACCCCCACCTCCAATAAGATTATACTTAACTTTGCAAGGTAAGGTCTCTGTGGTTATAAGCTTACTTAATATTTTTTTTTTGTCTTTTAGAATATGGCATTCCAAAATTTCTCTCCTTTTAATAGAAGCTGTCAGGTATTATGTGATCTTTAAAATAATTCCTTGGTACTTGTACTATTTCTTTCTAGATGGTTCACTTGGGAGTTTTGACTAAAATATTCTTGGGACTTTCCATTCTGCTGTTCTTTTGAGGAAATCATTGGCATATTCTACCTTTGCCTTATCCTCTAATTACGTTAAATCTAGGCAGTTTTCAATTTATAATTTCTTGAAATATGGTGAAATATGTGTCCAGAATTTTTTAAATTATGGTTTTGTGGGCATCTAGCGATTTCTTACATTATCTCTCTTTGAAATGCTTTCCAGGCATTTTGAATATATGTCTAATATTAATTGAATTCTGCTGGAGTTGGTGATTTCTGTTTGGTCTATTCTATCTTTCTGAGGCTAAATTTCTTAGGTTAGATTTATTATTTTCTTTTCTAAGCTAATAATTATCCCACCAATTCTTTTCTTGAAAGCCTTTATCATCAAAAAAACCCCAAAACAAACAAAGAAAAAACCCTCCTGCTTTTTTTCTTCTAGGTGTGAATGCTGTCCTTGTGGAAAATTTATTTTTTTTCCTTTGAGTTCCAGCTTGCATTAATTATGAAATTAGATTTGTAATAAGTTTTTAACACGTTGATATTTGCTTTGATTTACTTATCCATCCAGTTAAATTTGCTCAATTTGAGTTTTGTGCCTAGGCCAAGACCCTTATTACGTGGATGGAATGGCCCTGTTTGGTATCTCTCTTGGTCTCCTGAGTTCTAGCACTGACATCAAATTCCAATTTCTAGGTTTCCCTGAATCTATGAGGTTCAGATACTCATTTTTTTTTTGGTAAGCTTCATGACATCTTAGGTCAGAGTCAGATGCCTAGGGTGTTCCATAGTTCCCACTGTAGTATTGTTATAGGAATGTAAATTTTTAAGATCTTTCCTGACCCTAGGTTAAGTGCACCTGGAGCCTGTGGTGGGAGGCTTGTTTTTTAGGAGATACTTTGTGATTGTGCAGTGGGTCAAGAGGGTTGTTACATTCTCTGAGCCAGGGGAATGCTATATAAACCCTGTTGTAAGACTTTGTTTTGGGGTTCACTTTGAGAAGTGTTGTGTGATTTGATCAGACAAGACTCTGAGCAGCCGCTAAGAGAGCCCCGGCTTTGAAAACCCAGATGTTGATGCTTCCCTCTCTGGTAACTGACTAGGTATGGATGTAGTGGTTGGACAGTTGGAGGCCTCTCTGCTTGAAATGTTGTTTCTCTGTCTTCTTGTAATTTCTGCTTGTAACCTATGTATACTCTGAAGTTTGGGGTGCTGACTCTTTCCCCTGAGCTAGGTAAATGATATGTTTGATTGTTAAAGCAAGATTGTTAATCCATTTTGAGTTGCTTTCCTTTAGAAAAGCAGATCAAGAACCTGTGTTGGCAGCCTCCCTGGGGATGCTGGGGTGCTTGCTGCTACAAGTGTTCTCTGATCACTCACAGAAAACTCTTGCTGCTTCCATGTAGAAATTTTTATAGGCTACAAGAGATATGTTCATATAATCACTTAACTTTACTTGACATTTCCCTTTCCTATATTGGAAAGGTGTGAGGAAACATAATTATATATATATATATATATATATATATATATATATATATATATTACTGAATTTCTTGATCATTGTCAGATCTTATCTTTACTTCAGTTAGCCTCAAAGAGTGATTGTGAAACCGAACTTGGTGCTTTCTGACCACCCTGGGGCTTTCTTGGAAGATCCGTCTCCTCTTATGGACTTCAGGAACAGAGGCTTATAGTCTATATCTAGTCATCATATGTGGCTACCCTTCTCAGGCACTGGCTTTTCTGGTTGGCTAACTTTCCTATGTACAATGGACTTCTGGTTGAGTTATGGTGCAGTTATGACATGGAAAATATCACTTACTAAATTTTTTTCATTGAATTTCTTGATTATTATTCAACCTGATGTAAATTTTGTAGTTTTATTGGAGTTTATATGTGTGAGCTAAATAGTCTCCCTTCTTTTTGAGGCAGTAATCTTGGCTAGAAAGTTCATCCATAGTTATTTTGATATATTACATTTAAGAACATCTAGATATACAATGTACATCTGAGGTAGCTGAGGGTTCTTACTGCTTCAATTATTTCTATCTGTAATTTACTGGTTATAAAATTAAATTCAATCTATATATGCTTCCTGAGGAATCAAGATATATGTGTGTGTTTACATGTATGTGTACATATGTATATGTATTTATACATATATGTGTGTTTTTCCTTTTAAATATTTGCATTTTTTCCTATTTTCATCTGTTCTTTGAGAGGTATGTAAAAGAAGTGAAATTTTGAATTCTTCTCACTTCAATAAAGGATAACTGACAAACATACTTAAGGAAAGTAGAAAGTGGGGTGCATTTAGAAAAGCATCCTAGAGTAATAGATTGAGAATTGGACTTAAAGTCAGTAAGACCAGGGTTCAAAGTCTCATGTCTAGCATATATCAGCTTTTTGGTAAAGTTTTAGATCAGATATCTTGTATTTACTAATATATGTATATGCATTTCTCCCAATTTAATGTAGGGTACTTAATCATAAGGAATGTTGCTATTCTTAATTCCTAACATAATACAAGACATATAGTAAGTCCTTAATATATTCTTATTAAATAAATACATGCACTAATATAAATCTATGTTAACAAAATAATGTTATAATAGAGAAGCAATATGTTTACATTATAACAAAACCCTTTAACATGCTTGATTAAATTGAGAGACAATGCACATTTGGGGGAAATATAGCATTCAGTGACTATTATATGAAAATACATAGGCAGCAAAAGACTCCCTTTACATATCCAACTGACACATACTGTTCAAAGTGAAATGATAGAGGTTTATAATTCAGGTAGGATAAGGTATAGTTAATAGGATAAGAAAACGACTTGGTTCCATGGAAAGAGTTCTGAGTCTGTATACTCAGCAGGAGCCTGGTTTCAAGCCTGTCTTTGCCGCATACTACCTATGTTACCTTAGGTGAGATATTTAACTTTTATGGAGCTTAGTTTCTTTATTATAGAATGAAGAGGCTGGACTCTATCACCAAGAAGGTCCTTTCTTGCTCTAAGTGTATGATTATATGAATGATAATTGCTCAGAACACAAAGATATATGCATCTTTAAATTTTTACAATTAAAATTATCACTTGAAAACTATGTAAAGAATGAAAAGGTATAGGTACAAGTTTATAATAAATTGTGAACAGAATGAAATCTTGAGATTTATCTATTCTTGAGATCAACAAGTTACTGAGGACTGGTGATTTTACTGATATCTGCAGGTGACTGAAGAGCATTTAATGTGACTTCTATTCTGCCATTGGGCTTCAAGTGTTGGCAGATTTACTTGGTAAAAAGAGATTTTATTTTTTTCTAGTAATGAAGCTTGATTAGCAAGGGGAAAATATCACTTGAAGAAAGATTCTCATTTAATGGCCTTCCCCATTCTCTCTGTTCATTTATTTTAGATGTTCAAATCTAATTTCTTCCCCAGCAGGTGATCATCAGCTGGAAACATCCCTGTTGACCTCTATCTTCCATTCTAGTTAAAATGTGTGTGTGCCTTTTTTTTAATTCACAAGTCTAATTTTCTCCCCAGAGGGTGTTCACAGCTTCTTCAAAGGCTTCAATGTTTATGTGGTAGTTGAGGTTTTCTTTGACAGTGTTCACACATTTCCTGCTTCAGGTCTCCCTGGTCAGCTCAGTGGAGAAAAAGAAACTCCAGTCAGGATTTTCACTGAACTAGCTGTAGCTAATTAGAGGATGTTAGAGAAACACTACATTTTATTCTGTTTTCCTCCCTTCATCTGTGAGTTTAGCCATTAACTAAGTAGAAAGTAGCAGCTATTTGATCTGAAAATAAATCTACCATCCCAATTCCATTACATTTAACCTTAGATTTATAATTGTCCTTATCTTATTTTTGTTGACTTTCCAAAGACTGTTTTAAATGTTGAAGTCTTGAATGTTGCAACCAAAATATCTTGTATCATGTTTGGATTTCTCAAAGACCTGAGTTTTCTCAAATGTGTGGGTTCATTAAGTGGGGTTGCCTATTGATCTACTCTTTTCCTTAGGATCATTGTATTCTTAATTCTCAAATTTTGATTGAAGAAATTTTAGTATTAAAAGTGATTTATTCTTTGCAGTTTTATATAAATCCACAGATCATAGGAACTTATCCCTACCAGTAATTTGGTTGAATGAAAGTTAGAAGTCAGCTAATTTAAACTCCTCATTTCATATTTGAGGAAACAATGAAAGAACATAAAATTACTTTCCTAAAGTCATTCAGACCTCTTCATGTTTAAGGCAGAATCTTAACCAAAGTCCTCTGATTCCAAAGTCAATCCCTCCCCACAAACACACATTGCACTGTGGTGTCCCTGCTTAACTCCTATACTGAGAAATCACTCTGATATTAAGGTAACCCTAGGAAAAACTAAGTTGACTGAAAGTAAACTCTGGGCAATTCTATCTTTGAATATGGGTCTAGTGATGGATTCAATCTATAAACAATTATTAAACACCTACTAAAGGTTATAATATAAATTAAATTATAAATATGAAATTATAAGAATATAAATATTTTTAAAAATAAATTGTATTAATTAAATTAAAATTCTAATAAATATAATATAAACACTATAGTAGGGGTTAGGTATAAAATACAAAGAAAGAAATTTTGTTCTCAAGAATAAGGGGAAGAAACAAATGTGTGTATGCATGTATATATACACAAATATATAAACACATATGTAGATAGCTTATCATGCATAAATACATATGTATACATCTGAGCACAAGTGTACTCATATACATGTATTGTGTATATGACTGTATGTATGTGTGTGCAACTGTTTCACACATATGTACATGTGCATATATGTATATGAACATTGTTTTATATGCATGCATATAGACAGAAAATAAAAATAGATTAAATATATAAATAAGTACAATGGATTTAGAAGGGGGAACTAGCAATTTGGAGCATCAGGAAATGATTCATGTAGGAGATATTAATCTTTTTGTGAAATATCACGTTTGTTATTCACTATGCAAAAATGTATAGATAGAGTAATAGATGCCAGTCATTAACTAGTCCTTATTTCTTTCTACAAAATGTCCTTTAATGAAATTATCATCATCCTATCTACATTGTATTTAAAGACAAATGTTGGATTTTCTACTTTCCATTTAGGCATACCTATAATTTAATAAATATTTCACCAAAAAGATCATATTGACTTAATGATGTGTGTCCAATAAAAATGAATTCTTATCAAGCTATAAGAGCAGTATTCTCTATAAGGAATCTAATCTCCATGAGCTATAAGAAGTACCTATTTGCCATACTCTATTAATTGTAATTAAAACATTGAATATCTAATTTAAACTGTTATTGGCTAGAAGTATACTACTGTATCAGCTCATAACTTAAACTCCCAGTAGTGTAGGTATCCTAATTTTACTCAGTTTAAGTTCCATTATTACATAAACCATTGGATTTATAAAATGACCGTTCATTGTCTACTTCTCTCTGGGAATGGAAATTATTATAAGAACTTTAATGGCATTCACATTTTAGGTTATATTCAAAAATAAAAGTTCAGTCACTTGATATTCACTATCACAATATTAATTAAATGGTGTTATCTGAATATATTTCTTTGCAAAATATGACACAATCACTCATCTATACTTTTATTTAGTTAAGTGGTTCTGCTTGAGTGTGTCTGGACTTGGCAGCATTCCAGTACTGTTGATACTTCTGTTAAGGGAGATTTGATGAATGAATGGAAACTAGTGTTCAGGGAGGAACAAATCTACCTATCTAACAGTTTAATGTAGATGCCCTTTATCACTTTCAGGTTCAGCAGTTTGGTTTTAACAATGGTTATCCATTCAACACTCGCTCTCTCTCTGTCTCTGTCTCTGTCTCTGTCTCTCTCTCTCCCTCCCTCTCTCTGTCTCCCCCCTCTCTCTTTCTCTCTGTCTTTCTGTCTTTCCTGTTTCTTGAAATTTTTTACACCTAATGTGCAAACCCAAATGTCTGAATTATGTTCTTGTGAAAATGCCAAGAAAACTGACTGTGTTATCACATCGTTGTAGAAAGGCCAATATGATAATTATAGGAGCTGTTTTCTGAAGCTTTGAATACCATCATCTCCCCCTCCCATATCCTTATAAAAAGTCAATAGAAAACATCAGGGGACTGAACTGTATGGATTCTTAAGAAAATTATATTTGTAAAATCTGTCTATTATAGTCTAGCTTGTAACTCCTCAGGAGTTATGCAAAGTCTAGCCTGGAAAAGTGGTAGTGTGACTCAAAGGGGAATATTCATAGGGGGTTAATTTCATTTGACTACCAGGGCATAAGAGACATAGCACTGAGTATTACTGGGTATTCTGTATACTATTATACTCTGACCATGCTGAAAGGCTGACTGAATACAATCATTCAAGATTTCAAAATGGATTTTTATAAACAAAATCCATATTATAATTTTTTAATTTAAAACAAGTTCTTAAACATTTCTGTGTCATGTTTGCCTTTGATAGTCTGATGAGGCCTATGCACCACTTCTCAGAATAATATTATTAAGTAAACAAAACAAGATGTATAGACAAAGGAAACCAATTATATAAAAATAAAGTTACCAAAATCTTTTAAAAATATTCTTGGATCCTAGATTAAAAATTTATTGTTTAAGGGAATGTCTTTAATTTAACAATTTCCAAATGCCTTATAAAGTTGTTATTGTTTGAACTCCTGACATTCGAGGCCTTCCAAAGTTGCCCTGAATCTACTTTTGTGAATACTATTCCCCATCTTAAATCCTCTACTTTTACCAGTCTTCTCTAGAAACTGTCTCCTAAACATGTCTTAACATTTCCTTTTTTCACATCTTTGCATGTAGCATTTTCCCTTGAAATAAAGATTCTTCTCCTTTTGGCTTATCAAGATTCTACTCTTCATTCCAGCCCTTCTTAAACTATTTACTTCAAGAAGTTTTCCATTACAACCACCTCCCTTGACCTGCTAGTGCTGGAATTGGCATCACTTTTCTTTGAGTTTTTAAGTTGCTTATTGTCTAAACCAATCAATTTGGACATCATTTATTCATATTGTTAGGAATCTTTTATTGTGACTAAGTCTAAATTTTGACTACACCAGAACCTTCAAGCATGTAGCCTGCAACACTCCTGAGTGCAGCCTGAATAAGATAACAAAGTAATTGGGAAACATTTAGCAATATAAATAAAATACAATAAAACAGATAATATTAATGACTGGTTTTCTCAGTCAATATGCAGCCCACAGGGATTTTTATATATGGTTAATGGCCCTTGTGTTGCATACCACTGAATCTCATCTTCAGGATGCAGATCGTATTTTATATGATTTTTGTTAAATGTCATAGTTACACACACATGTGTACACATAAATAGATGGATATGTACGCATATATAATATATAATATGTGTACATACATATATAACTACAGACACTATTATTATATATTCTATGTAAAATATATGCCTATATATGTGATATGGCTATGTATGTGTATATATTTATGTACATGCATGCATACATACACACATGTATATGTGTGTGATATGTGACAACCAGAGGTATTTAATCAAATACTAAATACATCCATGTCCTCAAGGTGTAGTTCAATGGCATCTATCTATCTGTCTATCCATATACCTACTTATGTATCTATATAGATATATGCATATATGCACACATATACATATGTTTATATACAAATTCTATCCTATACTATACTATGATACATATATTAGTTGTGTTTGTATATATCCATGTGCATTCATATATGCACAAATGTATATATTCATATATCAAAATGTATACATACATATGCACATATGTGAACGTGCCCTGTGAGAAGTCTCATGGGGGTATTATGCCCTTACTTGAGGGTGTTTTGTGCAAAGAAAGGTAAATTTTGATGGTAAAAATTACCTAGATAAGATTGGGTTTACCCACTAGATTTCTTTCTCAAAGACCTTGCCTTAAACCCTGGATCTTATTGATTGAAAGACCCTGCCCAAGCACCTCTTAATGGTTATCTCTTGGGCCAGTGTAATGGGAATGCAAATTTGGAAGATCTTCCCTGCCCCTAGGCTAAAGTGCACCTGAAGCCTGGGGTGGGAGGCTTGTTTATCAGTAGATACTTTTTGATTGGCCAGTGAGTCAATAAGGTTGTTACATTCTCTGAACCAGGAGAAGGCTATATAAGCCCTGATGTGTAGCTTTGTTTTGGGGG
>NW_027187391.1:50081886-50101221 GCF_028583685.1 Petaurus breviceps papuanus
ACAGTTTGGAAAGCTGTCTACTTGATCTGTTTCTGTCTTGATAATTCCACCTGTATACTTTGAAGTTCGGGGTGCTGACCTTTTCCCCTGAACAAGGTGAACAATATATGTCTGACTGATTAAAGTAAGCTTGTTAACCCATTATGAGTTTCTTTCCTTTAACAAAGCAGATCCAAGAAACTGTGCTAGCAGCTACCCTGGGAATCCTGGGGTGCTTGCTGCTACAGCCAGGGACCTGACTCGGAGTGAATGTAAATAGGAACTGTTCCTTTTTTGGCCAGTAACTCTGAAGATCTTCCTCATCCCATTTGTTTTTTTTTTTTTTTATTAAAGGGGTCATACTGACTCACTTCTTCAAGAGGCCAACTCACTGAATGGGAATTGCATCACTCAGAGTAACAATCTAACAAGACTTAAGCTTAAGAAGGCCAAGGTCTCTCACAAAATTCTGGGACATCTCCAGTTGTCCTTATTTATATCTGGCCACTTGACCCACCATGAGACAGCATACCAGACCTTCTGGAGGAAAAAGTGAGGCTCTGACTTTGCACAACCTTCCCTCACTCAAATCCAACTCAATTGCAAGTCATGCCATGGTCATCTTTAAGCAAGAAGGACAGACCATAAAACCACAACCACAAATGTGTGTATATATAGACACATACTAATAGTGTATGTATCTAAGTATGGGGGATCTATGGGCTATTCAGGGAGAAAAAGCACCTCTGGTGTGACAGTTTGCCAAGCCCTTTTCAGGGTTGCTCATTCACCTTTGGAGTCTACCTGGCATTCAACTGTCATCTGTGACTACAAGAAATTATAGAATGTAGTCTCTCCACCCTGTTAAAACTATCTCACAGTTACCCTAAAAATAGTTGAGGGTAACTAACATGCCTCCAACCTATCAGGGAATTAGGTGGTAGTCTATGCCAAGCATTTGAATACTTCCTTCAGTGGAAGATAAGAATTTGTTCTTATGAAGGCTGTGAAAGCAATTAAAGCAGGTACTATGGAATGCTCAGACCTTGGTCAGACATAAAAGATGCAAGGTAATCCACCACATCTCAGGTCATATCTAGTCATCTTGTCTTTTCTTGCCACCAGAATTAAATGACCCTGAAAGAAAAAGTGAGTCTGATGTTTCTGTGTAATTTTTCTAAAAAAGCCCACAAATTATTAAAACTATGTGAAAGACTATTTCAAAACACTAATGCAAGAAATGAAAATCAAAACCACCCTGAGAAAAGAGCAGAGCAGAATCAAGATAGTAGAGTAGATGTAAGAACCCAGAGGTTACATTCAACCAAGGTAAATGGAAATCTAGATTAAAAATTAATTGGAAACTAAATAATCAAGTCCTAAAGAATAAGTGGGTCCAAGAACAAATCATAGAAACAATAAATAATTAAATTGAAGGAAATGATAACAATAGACAGCATACCAAAATTTATGAGATCCAGCCAAAGCAATACTTAGTGGAAAATTTATTTCTTTAAATTCTTACATCAATGAAATGGAAAATAATAATAGATCAATGAATTGAACATGCAATTAAAAATAAACAAATTAAAAGTTCCCAATTGAGCACCAATTCCAATTCATATTGGAAATCCTGAAAATCAAAGGTGACATTAATAGGAATTAAATTTTTAAAAAAAGACACTTTGATCTAATAAGCAAATCTAGGAGCTGGTTTTCTGGAAAAACAAAACAAAACAACCCAGTAATATAGAGAAACCATTGGTTAATTTGATTAAAAAAAAAAAGAAAACCAAATATCCAGTATTAAAAATGAAAAGGGTGAAATCACCACCAATGAAGAAGATATATTTTACCCAATCATATGACAATAAATATGACAATGTGAATGAAATGGATGAATATTTATAAAAAATAAATTTCCTATATGAACAGATTGGGAAATACAGTACCTAAATAACCCAATCTTAGAAAAAGAAATTGAAGAAGCCATTAAGAATCTCAATAGGAAAAAATCCCCAGGGCCAGAAGGGGTTCACAGGTAAACTTTACCAAACATTTAAAGAACAATTAATTGCAGTATTAGGTTAGCTATTTGGGAAAATAGGCAAAGGAATCCTACCAAACTTCTTTTATGACACAAATATGATGCTAATACCTAAACCAGGAAGAGCTAAAACAGAGAAAGAAAAATATAGACCAATTACCCTAAGGAATATCAATGCAAAAATTTTGAACAACATATAACAAGGTGATTACAGCAATATATCATAAGGATTATACACTATGTCCATGTGGGATTTATACCAGAAATACAGGGATTGTTCAATATTAGGAAAATTATTAATATAATTGACCATATAAATAACAAAACTAAGAGAAATCCCACAATTTTCTTAATAGATGCAGAAAAAGCATTTGACAAAATATGACAGCTTTTCCTATTAAAAACATTATAGAAGATAAGAATAAAGGGACATTCTTTAAAATGAAAAGCAGTATCTATCTAAAAACCATCAAAAAGCATTATCTTAATGGAGATAAGCTAGAAGCCTTCCAAATAAGATCAGGGGTGAAGAAGGGATGCCCATTATCACTAATATTACTCAAAATAGCACTAGAAATGTGAGATGTAGCAATATGAGAAGGAAAAGAAATTGAAGGAATTAGAATAGGTAATGAGGAAACAAAACTACTGCTCTTTGCAGATGATGTGATGGCATACTTAGAGAACCATAGAGAATCAATGAAAAAATTAATTGAAATAATTAACAACTTTAGCAAAGTTACAGGACATAAGATAAATTCACATAAATCATTATCATTTTCATAGGACCAATAAATCCCAGTGTGAAGAGATAGAAAGAGAAATTCCATTTAAAATAAAAGTAAAGAAAATAAAATACTTAGGAGTCTATTTGCCAAGAGAAAACTAGGAACTATATGAACACAGTTACAAAACACTTTTCAGACAGAAAAAGTCAGATCTAAACAATTGGAAAAAGTATCAATTGCTCATGGCTAGGCTGAGCTAAATAATAAAAAATTACCATTCTGCCTGACCTAATTTACCAATTCATTGCCATACCAATCAAAGTACCAAAATATTTATTTAATAGAGCTGGAAAAAATAACAAAATATATCTGGAAGTAGAAAAGATCAAAAATATCAAATGAATTAATGAAAAAATACAAAGGAAGGTGGCCTATTAATACTAGATCTTAAACTATATTATAAAACAATAAACATCAAATCTATCTGGTACTAAGAAATAGAATGGTAGATCAGTGTGATAAATTAGGTACACATGACACAGTAGTCAATACCATAGTAAGTTTGTGTTTCATAAATCCAAAGATCCAGACTTTTGGGATAAAAACTCAGTATCTGACAAAACTTCTGGTAAAACTGGAAAACAGAAATTCACATATAGACAAACATCTCACACTGCATACCAAGATAAGGTCAAAATGGTGCATGATTTAGCCATAACGGGTGACACAATAAATAAATTAGAAAAGAATGGAATAGTCTACCCTATTCATATCTGTGGGGAGGGTAAGAATTCATGATCAAAAAAGTGATAGAGATCATTACAAAATGTAAAATAGATAATTTTGATAGTACAAAGTTAAAAAGCTTTTGTACAAACAAAATAAATGCAACCAAGTTTAGAAGGAAAGTAGAGAGCTGGGAAACAATCTTTACAGCAATCATTTTTTTTCAAATACATAGAGAACTGAGTCAAATTTATAAGAATATAAACCATTCCCCAATTGGTGAAAGATATAAACAGGAAGTTTTCAGATGAAGAAATCAAAGTTATCTATAGACATATGAAGAAGTGCTCTAAAATTCCTTTTATTAGAGAAGTGTTAATTAAAGCATCTCTCAGATACCACCTTCCACTTATCAGATTGGCTAATGTGAAAAAAGGAAAATGTTAAATGTTGGATAGGATGTGCAAAAATTGGGACACTGATGGTGGAGCTGGTTGTGGAGTTGTGAACTGATACAGCAATTTCAGAGAGTAATTTGAAACTATGTCCAAAGGGTAACCAAACTATGCATACCCTTTGATTCAGTAATGCCAGTACTAGGTCTGTATCCCAAAGAGATCATCACAAAGGAAAAATAACTATATGTGCAAATATTTTATAATAGCCTGTTGTGGCTATATTAGAAATAATAGTTGTGGCAAATATTAGAAATTGAAGGGAAGTCCATCAATTGAGAAATGGCTGAACAAGCTCTGTTACATGAATATAATGGAATGCTACTGTGCAATAAAACATGGTTAATAGACAGACTTCAGGAAATCTTGAAAATTCTTGTATCAACTGATGCAAAGTGAAAGGAGCAGAATAAGAAAAACATTTTACACAGTATCAGTAACATTGTGTGATAATGAACTATGAATAACTCAGATAATCTCGACAACACAATGATTCAAATACAAACTACCTGTGAAGGAAAATGCTAACCATGTCCAGTTGAACTGATGGACTCTGAATGCAGATCAAAGAATATTTTTTCTTTTACTTTATTCCTTCATTTGTGTTTTATCTGTTTCTTCTTTCATAACTGTGACTAATATGAAAATATATTTTACATGATATCATGTGTATAACCTATATCAAAACACCTACAATTTTAAGAAGATGGTTACAGAGGGAGAAGGAGAGAAATTTCAAACTCCATATGTTGCAAAAGTGAATGCTAAATTTTTTCTTGACGTGTAACTGTAGGAAAAAATACTATTTTTAAAAAAGAATGTATATTAGACTCATAGCAAAAGGCTATACTATTAATCTAAGATCAAGTTAAGCAATAATCATCTTTGAAATTTGTGTTTGTGTGTATGTGTATGATGCACTTTGAAGTTTGTGTGTGTGATACATCTATTTAAAATCATAGATAATAGTTTGTATTTATTGTTCTTATAAGAATAATATGGGTGGTTCTAAAATTGGAAGGGATTTGCATTTTAAAAAGAAAAAATCACATTCAAGATGTATGAGTTTATACTTATATCTAAGAATTTTTGGTTACTTCTCTAAATAAAGAAGGATTTTACAAAATTTGCAAAATGGCAGTTTCACGAAAAAAGAGAATGTGCTATGAAGTAAAGGTATAACAGAAATTCAAGGACTAGTTTAAGAAATTGACTTTCAGGGAAAAAAACTCATTTCCTCATCAATGAATCAATATTATAAATGGTAGGACTTCCTTATTGCCAGAATAATGATACAGAAGGATACTGTTTTTCCAATTAACTCTGATTCTTTGTCTTTATTTGTCTCTGTGTACTCCTCCTTTCCCTTTTTCTATCCCTGTTCCTGTCTCTGTCTCTCTCATTTTCTCTCTCTATAGATATCTACAGATATTAATAGATATTACCTATAAAGATTGATTTATACTTTTATATAGATTCAATAGATGATTAAAAGTCTGAATATAACTAATATTATTGAAGGTGGGGTAGAGTGAGGAAAAATTAGGTGGGAATCTAATATGGAATGATTCTCAGATGATAAAACCAAATTTCATCATTTTTTAGGGATGGTTGCATGATATCAAAAAGGGTCAGTGACAATGTAAAATACAAATAACAAGACTGTACTATACTTACAACATAATTCATATTATGCAATATTGCTTCCATCAAGGATTAGGTACGTGGGTAATAGATTACATAAATTGCTAAACTAAAGAATACTAAAAGATACAGAAAGAAAAGACAATTTCTTGGGAAGGGGTTTTGCAAATAAATGTCACTGAAATAAAAGAATTCATGAAAAAACATGTTTTTAGGACAACATGGTTTTAGTATTACTTTCTTATATGATCTGAGAAAAAGAAAAATGCATAATAATTAAACCTAATATCTTTGGATTGGTCAATGTAAGGGGATATTTCATTTAGATTTGTTTAGAAAAATTAAATCTTAATCTGATTTAAAATTGTAGGCAAATTTATATTAAATATTTTAAATATTTTCATATAATGGATAATTATATGATTTTATAATATTTTAATTCACTATATAGTTTATAATTATAAGCCACAATTTACATAATTGATTACATAATTTTAAACTATAATTGTATTTAATGTATTATAAATTTTATCTTCATACATTCATATTTGATGATTTATAATATATGAAGTATAATTTTTCATATAATGAAAACAAAAATTAAAATTATAGCTCAATTCTAAATATATAAAATTCCTTCATAGAAAGAAAAAAAGGATATAGGAAAAAATAGGAAAACAAAATTCAGAGAAATAGGGGAAAGTTTCCATGAAATGATTGAAAATAAAATAAACACAGAGTAATATATACAATGACTATAATATAAAAGAAAAAATAACTAATAAAAGTTGTATTCTAAGAAATAGACAAACCAAGGACAGTTCTCAAGGAGAGATCAGGTAGCATATTTCCTTCCTTTGATGCTTTTTCCTTTATGCCTACACATATATTTATATAAAATATTTATGTGAGAGTCTTTTATGTTTGAAGATATCCTCAATTGGAATATTAGTAGGAAATAAGCTGACTTCATTATCAGCATTCCAGAGCAGACCGCATCTTGATCTTTTTAAAAATAGCTGAAGAATGTAAAGAATATAAGATCCCATTGTCCTTGTATTTTATTGATTATGAAAAGGGATAGTACAAAATGCCTCTTTACCGACTCTTTATAGCCTTGTCTTTTTAGACTTTTTAAGTTTTCACCTTCCTTTCAGTATTCTGTACTTCAAAGATACTATTCCTCACACAAGATGTTCTGTTCCTACTCCATAAATTTTCTTTCTTTTTCATAAATTTCCATGTTAGTCATGATGTAAAAGAAAAAACAGACAACCCCACCCCACCCCAAACAAATGAAGAAAAAGTATCTTTTGATCTGCATTCAGATTCCATCAATTCTTTCTCTTGAGATAGGTAGCATTTTTTATCATAAGTCCTTCAGAATTGTCCTGGATCATTGTATTGCTTAGAATAGCTAAATCATTCACAGTTGATCATCATACAATATTGCTGTTACTGTATAGAATACTCTTCTGGTTCTGCTCATTTCATTTTGCATCAGTTTATTAAAATTATTTTCCCATGTAGGAATGTAAACAGTTTAATCTTCTTGAAATCCCTTATGATTTCTCTTTCCTGTTCATATTTTTGTACTTCTCTTGAATCTTTTATTTGAAAGTCTAATTTTCTATTCAGCTCTAATCTGTTCATCAGGAATCCTTAAAAGTTTTCTAGTTCATTAAATATCCATTTTTTCTCCTGAAGGATTATAATCAGTTTTCCTTGGTAAGTGATTCTCATTTTTTCATTCATTTTGTTTTGTTGCTTCTTGATGTCTCATAAAATCAATAACTTCCACTTATCCAATTCTAATTTTCAAGAAATTATTTCTTTCTGGGAGCTTTTCTATCTCTTTTTCCATTTGGTCAATTCTTCTTTTAACATGGTTCTTTTCTTCAATTAATTTGGTACCTCTTTTTCCATTTGACCAATTCTACTTTTCAAGGCATTCTCTTCATTGGATTTTTTCTGACTCTTTTACCATTTAACCTGTTCTGTTTTTTAAAGTGTTATTTTCTTCAGTACTTTTTGTGCTTCTTTTTACCATGCTGTTGACTTTTTTTCCATTATTTTCTTATATCACTCTCGTTTATCTTTCCATTTCTTTCTCTACCTCTCTTTCTTGCTTTAAAAAATCCTTTTGATCTTTTCCATGTCCTGAGACCAAATCAAGTTTTTCTTTGAAACTTTGGATATAGCAGTTCTGACTTTGTTGTCTTCTGAGCTTATGTTTTGATTTTCTCTCTCACCATAGTAGCTTTTTATAGTTAGAAAATTTTTCTGCTGTTTTCTCATTTTTTCCAGTATTTTTAATGAAATTTTAAGTCGCTGCTAAAGTGTGGTTTTACTTTCAGAGTAAAGGGGGTACTGCCCTAAGTTTTAGGTATTTTTATGCTACTGTCTTCAGAAATAATTCTGGGAACCTGTAAATTCCCATTTCTTCTAACACAGTATAATCCAGGATGAAGTGTGTTTAATAATTTCCTGACCTATAATCTGCTCTGTGAGTGAACACAAGTACTCTTTCCTACCCTGGAACTTGGACCAGGTTCTGAGCTCCTCCAGCAGCAAGCACCCCAGCCTTCCCAGGGTGGCTGCCAACACAGATTCTTTGATCTGTTTTTCTAAAGGAAAGCAACTCAAAATGGGTTAACAATCTTGCTTTAATCAATCAAACATATATCATTTACCTAGTTCAGGGGAAAAAGGTCAGCACCCCAAACTTCAGAATATATAGAGGTTATAAGCATAAGTTACAAGACAGAGAAATATTTCAGTAGATAGGCTTCCAAACTGTTCAACCATTACATACATCCATACCTAATCACAGTTACCAGAAAGGACGCATCTACATCTTGGTTTTCAAAGCTGGGAGGCTCTCAACAGCTGCCCAGAGTCTGGTCTGGTCAAGTCACACAACACTTCTCAAAGTGAGCCCCAAAACAAAGTCTCACATCAGGGATTATATAGACTTCTCCTTGGTCAGAGAATGTAACAACCCTCTTGACCCACTGTCCAATCACAAAGCACCAATGTGTGGGCATTCCTGAAAAACGAGCCACCTACCACAGGCTCCAGGTGCACTTAACCTAGGGGCAGGGAAGATCTTAAAAATTTACATTCCTATAACAGCTCCCCTGAGGCCACAAGTTCTGGTCAGCTAATGCTATTCATTATCTTGGGGCTGAGACCCAGGACTGCAACCAAGTATTAAGAATAGACAATGCAACAAAGACCTGACCCCAGTATTGGCCAAAGGACCTCTGTAATTTCCTTCTGACTAATTGTCTGACCCAAAGGCCTACTGCTGGTTTGCTGGCTTCCTATGGTACAACCTGCACTCCCTTCTCTTCACAGTGTAACAGACCTTTCTTGCTGATGTCCTAAATTGTCTTGGGCTGGAAAATTGTTTCATCTCATCCTTTTGTTGGTTTCCCACTCCAGAATTTGTTTTGAGTCATTATTTAAAGTCATTGGAAAGGATTTTTCATAGTTCAGGTGAATCCCTGCCTTTTCTCCACCACTTTGGTATATTAATTTATTGAAATGCCATCTTATGATTACATACAACTTATCATTCAAAATAAATGATATATTTCTCTTAGTACTTAAGTGATAGAACTACTAGAATGCAGTTGGGAGGAATATTTATGAGAGTTACTGCAAAATCCCAATGTAATCTCTGGCCTTTGATGCCAAGCAGAGCCTACTGCCCACATAAACAATCTAATATCAAAGCATAATCTTTGATGCTACTCTTTGCAAAGTATGTTTTTTTATATTTTGCAAATATGGAAATTGCCTTTTTATTCTTCTCTTTCATATAGAAAATTCCATGCCATTTCACATCCTGGTCCTTTCTGTCTTCAGTCACGCCAATCATTCATGCAGACATTCTATCCTTCCCTCTAAATAACTAACAATAATGGTGGATAGTTACAAAGATATGCTTCATTGTTTCTGCCGCTCTGGGGATTTATGGTCATTTTTGTTAACTCTCAGTCCTTTCAGTGTATAAAGTCCTTGAGAGAGTGGATCATACATTTTGCTTTTCTCTTCACAAGTATCAAGTATTTTTCTGTTGCATGTGGCTGATGCTACAATTGTGGTTTATTGGCAGAGTACCTGGTTTGGAAACCTGGCTCTGCCTTTTGCTACATGAACTTTTTCACTTCATGTCTCTGAGTCTCTTTCTTTATATGTTAACTGAAGGAGTGGGTTAGGTATACTCTAAGATTCCTTTTAGCTCAAAATCTGCAAGTTTCTGATGAAAGAACGTGTTTCGAGAGCTGTTAAGGTGGCTGAACACAGTCATTTCATGTAGCCATTTCATAAACAATATTTTCATGTAATTGTTGTAGTTAATCCACTCAAACTTTTGCAGACATAATAATGACATTTACCTAAAAGTTTAGGATATTTTTATTATAATATATATATACAATTTTATTACATAATCTTCCATCTGTAGAGCTAAAATGATCTTTAGAGATTAAGTACAAACCTTTCATTTTACAAATTAAGAAACTAAACACCAATGACTTTTGTAAATCACATGGGGAGTAATCATCAGATGTGTGATCGATCTGAAACCTACTCTCTTCATATTATAATCTAGCACTTCTGTCATTGTACCACACTAAAAGACTCAACAAAACCCTATGAGGGTAATTAAGTATCACAACTGTTGTTAATCCCTCTCTTGTGGAGGAGGAAAGTGAGGCTCATAAGAATGCAGTGACTTAGGGGTGGAAAAGTGGTACAGTGAATAGAACACCAGCCCTGGAGTCAGGAGGACCTGAGTTCAAATTTGGCCTCAGATACTTAACACTTACTAGCCATGTGACCTTGGGAAAGTCACTTAACACCAACTACCCTGCTCTCTTCCCTCCAAAAAAATAAAGAATTCAGTGATTTGCCCATGTTCACAAAGCTAGTAAGTGACAAGAGAGGTGGTTTGATTTTGGTCTCTTCTGAATCGAAGTCCAGCACTCTGTATTGTCTGTCATTTCCTAGAGTAATTACAATGGTCAAAGACCTAGACTTTTATTCTTCCCTTTTTCCATTTTAGACACACTTCCTTGACAATATTCTCTATGTGCCATCTTGTGTCTAGCTTGAAATTCCAAAAACATTTAGTCCTACTAAAGAGTGTGATGCCTATATGAACACCATTAGTTTTAACGCATTTTAAGGAGTTTAAAAATGGACACTAAGGGTATAATATAACTTAAAAAGTTCTGGAAGGGGATAATTACTTGATTTTCTTCATAGATGAGACATATTGTTAGTTATGGAATTCCTAAGTTCTTATTAGCTTTGGTTGTTACTATACTGTTGTTAATTCATAGTCATAAATCTATAGATTTAAGTGCAGTGTGATGATATCTTAGAAGTTTTTTAAAAAGCTTCATTTTTCTCACAACTGAATGATTCTTAATTGTTTTAACCAAATATAAAAAGTAGGATTTCCAGTATTTCACATATATCCCTGTATTAAATACTGCTTGTTGTCATAAAAAAAACCATCCAACTATTCTTATAAATACACATAATATAGACATAAAATTATCAGGATTTGATCTTAATTCTTCAGGCAAAATGTCTAACAAGAATTCCCCATTGGGAAATGCCATACTGGAATAATAGGTTTAGGATTAGACTAATAAAGTATAGGTTAGTTAAATGGCATGGAAAAAAGTTTTAGAATGATATACTCTATTCTAAAAACTTTAACTGCCTGACAATTCCAATATAGAAGTTAGTTGATTTTGTGGTTTATAAAAAGAGAAAAAAAAGTTAATTGTAAATTAACAAACACCCAATGAATTTTGAGATTAATAGATCACTCCCTTGATTTTATTTGTAAATGAATAGGGAGACAAGCAAATTGTACAGAATCAACAAAGAGTAAACTACATTTTAAAATTTGAATATTTCTAATGTCTAATCAATAGGCACTCACAAAACAAGGTAGCCAGTATAGTTGAAGTAACAAGGCACCTTAAAAGAAAGAGTAGAGACAGCATTTGGTAAGCAAGTTAAAAGACAGCTCTCATTTCATTGACAAAATCTCCTTAGACATCATTGGATATACCCTGAAGGCAGGAGCATTAGGAATAGCAGTGGCCCCAAACTATGAGTTTTGTTTCCAGCTCAGTTCCTACAGTCATTATAGAGGGGAGATAGCATTACAGAGATTGAGTGCAAATTCCTCATCACCACCAGAAAAATATTGCTAATCAATTGCCACCAAAAGGCAGATAAATACAAATCCCCTGGTAGCAACAGAACTAACCCATTCCCAGACCACTTATTGCTTCCAATCTAACCCCCTTATTTATTATCTGAGGAAGCAACTCCTGTAGAAAAAGGCACCATGTGCCATCCATGAGGAAGGTGTGCCATCCATGAGGAAGATGTGCCATCCATGTGGAAGGTGTGTCACAGGGCACATTGAAGAAGTAAAAGGACAAAACATGTGCCAGATGGTTCAAATCATCACCACCAATTCCATTCAGATTTTGATGGAGACAGCTCTGATACTAAGAGCCCTGGAAATAGGAATAATTCCAAAACAGTGCCTTTAACTGTTATCCTGACAAGCAGACATGGTAGAGATTGGCCACTGCTTCTGCAGGTGTTACCTCCACAATAACTGAAGACTCAGAAAAAAAGAGTTCTTGCCATCAGGTACTATTAAGTGGTTCTACAACAGAAATTGGAATGATTTCATTAGTAGGATTGACATTAAAGAAGCATAGCCATCTGCTTTATCTTGGTACCCTAACAATCCTGGGACAATTCCATATAATTTACATGTCGGAAATTTAGATGATTTGTTGTCTACCCATAAAAATGTGAACTTGGAGAAAGAAGGAACTGTCCTTTTCCCTGTGTGTGCTTAGCACTTAAGCCAGTGTCTTTCACATGCTAAGTGCTCACTTTAAAAATTCATTACTTTATTTATACTACTTGAATTTTTAACTTTTAAGTTAATGAAAATTACATCTTAAAAGATGGTCCTTTGTTAAGAAATGACTAAACAAACTGAGGGATATGAATTTAATGGGATTTCACTACACCCTAAGAAACACTGAATATAAAGAGAAGCTTGGAAAGACTTTGAAGAACTATGCTTGTCAAAGTGAACAGAACCTGAGAACACTATCAGATGGCTAAAACAATGTAATTAGAAACAGCAAACGTAAGAATAATGCAACAAAACTGAACATTATGAAATTATAATGATAACCTTGTCCTTGAAAATGAAAGGTCTTTTTTTTTGTAGAGCTGGAGTCCTATTGGTGTGGAACTTTGCATATATTTATAGATTCAGTGGATTTAGTTTTGTAGAACTGATTTAAAAACTTCTTCAGGGGCAGCTGGGTGGATCAGTAAATAAATCACAGGCCCTAGATTCTGGAGGACCTGAATTCAAATGTGATCTCAGACACTTGACACTTAACTAACTGTGTGACCTTAGGGAAGTCACTTAACCCAAATTGCCTTGCCTTCCCCCTCAAAAAAAAAAAAACAACTTCTTAAAATTTTTATTATAAAGGATTCTTTTCAGGGTATGGAGGGAGAAATATATGTTGGGAAACAAAGGTACTAAAAACAAAAAATAAAAAAAATTTAAGAGATTTATCAATGGGACAAATATTCACGAATCATTACTTTGCTTTAAAAGCATTTTAAAATATCCATGTTATAAAATATGATAGATTCTGCTATTATATTGTTTGAATTCTTCTCTTTCATTCTTCCTACACTCTATATAAATTATATAAATGCCAGTATTTGTGTGCTTTTAACATTTTTCAGATATTGTAACTTTTTTTTTCTTACAGAATAAAGTGACAGTGGAGTCCTAGTGGAAGTTATCTGTTAGATGAAATGTCAAAAAAGAGTATTCCTCCAACCCAAACCTAAAAAACAGAAACACTGGTAAACTGATACAAATGAAGAATGAGAATTAAAATGAGATATGGATAATCAGTCAGAATACACTCCAAAGTAACATTTATAAAGTGTGATTTATCTTATAAAAACTATAGTAAAGAAAACAATAGAAAGTAATCTAAACAATGTGAAATTGCTTTTTTTTAATGATTTTTTTGACTACAGGTGAAAATCCAATTGATTATTTTAGAGTAATTATAATTTCAGAGGAAATATTGCAGTTTCTTGCCCATTTGGAAAGAGTTAACTTTCTCACATTTTTAAAATTTTTTCCATCAGGTATGTGAAGAGAAAGATTGAAACGAGAAGTATCTGCTTCAGTAAAAATCTATTTTCTTTATTCTAGGGGGAAAATGGTAAAGGGATTATTATTATATATACATATTCATCCAATTCTAATAATGTGTGGGATGGTCTTTAAAATAAATTGAATACATGAAATTTGTCCCCAAGGAACTCACACATACTATAATCTTTCAACGAGTCTCAACAGAACAATGGAGGGAACCAGAGAGCTATAGAGATATCTCTAGGATTTAAATCAGGAAATGAGAAAACTAGAGGGAGGAGGAATGAGGGTTGAGATGTTATATTTGAAAATTAAAGTAAACCGAGGTACAAAGTTTCAAGCACATCCAATTGTTTGATAATGTAAAGATTTAGCAATAAATGTGTTCTTAGCTTCCCCAGCAACACTTAGACCCAGTTATGGGAATGATAACATTTTTAAAAATAGTTTTTAGGGAAGGACAGAACAAAGATCAGAGTTGGTTAGGTGGGGAAGACAATGTAACGGTTATAGGTTAGGAAAATATCATGGGTGTGGGGACAACATGATTGGTTACATGAAGGAAAGCAGGCTAATACCTAGGTTGGGCTAATGACCACCACTTCCCTTTGTCATTAAGCAATGTTGATTAATTTATGGGATCCATCTGCATATTGCATACCTGGTTAGTGGACCTAAGTTAACATACTCCCTATTTCCTAGAAAAGTTTGTTAGACAGATTATGGCTTTTCTTAATGGTACACTGACAGCTCAGAGACAATGGATCTCTTAGAGTTAGCACCAGGTGTTTTGGTATTTATCCGAGAGGTAATGGTACAGAAGATGACAATTCTTTCTGTGACTTATGGTCAGGCCACTCTTAAAACTAGCACAGAAGGAAAAGCTAAGTTCCTGAATTTAATTAAATTACTTAGAAAGAGGAAACAAACAGATACAGAATCAATTACATTATCAAATCCAAACAATATAGAATCAATTACAAAGTAGAATTAATGGAATTTCTTAGCACCAATTCAAAAAATTTAATTTACGTAGTAGGAGCAATATTTTAACTTTTCTCCTATGCAAGTTAGACCAATTTTTGCTTTGGTTTGGGACCATCCTCAAGATTTGTCTCAAGGACTAAAAGCTCAGGTTGTTGACATAATTTCCTGATGTCCTAAATACAAAGTAAGTACAAAGCAGTTATAATGAGCTCCAGGCAATACTCTTGTTACGTGGATAGTGGGCTGTTTTGGGCAATTCAATAAAGACAATTTCACTGAGGTAAATGAATTTGAAAGATTCTCATTGCCTAAAACTGATTTTATAATCTTGTCTTACCAAGGCTAGGTAAGTGTCCTTTTGTCATCCAGGATGATATCTGAGTAAATCAGTTGTTTTCAATATTCAACCTGTAGCACCAAGAGACTGGCTTTAATTAGACTTGTACAGAAAATGTTGTTTCTTTGAGTTACATATAATTGTCATTTCACATGTCTCATATTCACTTTGCTTATAGCATTTTTATACCAAAAAAAAAGTATTGCTATGTATATCATTCATACACACATTTTTTATTTCTATTTTTGATCTCCTTTGGGTACATAGTAGAAAAGACTTTGCATCAAAGAATATGAACAGTTTAGTCACTTTCCTAGAAAAATTTCCAATTGTATTCCAGATTAGTTAAATAAATTAGAGCTCTGATGATGAGATTTAAATAGAGCAGTCTATGCAGAGCCCTTTTGACCCAGATAAATCTCAAATACTTGAATCCACTTTAGGAGACAATGAAACTAACAGGGACCCTTCTGCCCTTGGGTGAACAGAGGAATAGATAGCCTTGGGGTGAGCAGAATAGCTAATGTTCCAAACTCTGAAACTACTGTCCCTAATTACCCCATTACCCTATCCCTTTGCTTATGTGTCTCAGGTAACCTCATCTCTCCACCCACAATAGGTTTTACTCTATAAGAACCCCTTGCCTCTCCTGCCAAGGGAGCATTATACTTAGAGGAGGACATCCCTCTCAGTAGGGGACCCCCTTAAGTGGGGTGGCATCCCCTTCTTGGGCATCTTCCTTAAGCCCCCTGTCCTTTGGGAGCTGCTCCCACTTAAGCTGGGGTTTCCCTTAAGCTACATCTCCCTTAAAATACAGGGGAGCCTGCTTGCTGTGTTGTGCATTATCTCCAATAAATATTTATATTTCATTTGGAGATAACTTGAGTGAATTCTTTCAGGACAACCTTGTACTCCAACCTTTTGGGGTGCCCGTGAACTTCATCATCACCAATAGTTTTTCTATGTTCCTATAGTCTCTCCAGCACCGATTACTTCTCTCTTTTGTCATCTTTGCCTGACTGTATCTTAAAAGACCAAGAATGAATAATTACCAATATTGGATTAATTTTAGAGTCAATTGTTTGTCAGAAATTGTATCAACAATTGGTTAGGCAAAATGTTAAAAAAAAAAGTTAAAAAAAGAAAAGATAAACACAGAGAAGCAAGGCATATAATCATAAAAGCTTTCACATAATCTACTTAAACAAACTGTTTACATAATTGAAATGAATTATAGAGAAAAGTAATGATACATTTTACTTTCAAAAAAACTTTTTAGAGAAGCTTTACTTACACAAAATTTCTTTTCAATAATACAATTTCTGTTCTTTCAGTATCATTCTTTGTTGTTATAAGCAACAGTTTTACTGAAAGAACAAAAATTGTATATCACCCACAAAATGCTTGATGCTTTTGTCAGGGAATGATATGAAAGCAGAGGTCAAAGGTACTTCAAGGAAAAGATAATTGTAAAAGGATTACATAAGAAATTTTAAGAAGATTATGACTCACAAACTATGAAAAGCTAATGAAAAGACATCAATAGACATTTCAAATATTACCTTAGTTACCCAGATTTAAAAAAAAAAAAGTGTGTGAAAAACATATATTGCTATCTGTAGTGGGGGAGGCAGTAAAGATAAATGATAAATTCTGCTCAAAACTGAATTAAAGTTTAACAGAACCAGTTTTATGTGAACATTTTCTCAGTGCTGCAAAGTTCACAGGCTGCTTGCTTCCACAAAAATTCACCTTTTTATCACTATTATTTTTTGATTATCCTTTAGGGCTATAATTCAGGGAAAATCATTATCTCAGAGGAATCAAATTACAAATGACTCAAACTACATTGGAAGTATTCATGGTGAATATAAGAAGTCTATAAAATATGACAAATGAAGAATTATACACAAGAAGTGGTAGAAAAATATCATTAAAGAAATTGAGGCTAGAAAAAGGAGATGAACTGTTAAAATAGCAAATTAGAATTAGAGTAAGGAAGAAAATAGATGACTAGCTGGAAAGTTTTGCTCAAATGTATGTGTGTATACATATATACTCATATATAGAGAGATACAGATATCTATATCTATCTCTCTCTCTCTCTCTATATATATATATATATATATACACACACACACCCAAACACATAAATTATATTGTAATAAATATAACATAACTTCTCAGAAAATGGTCCCTTATTGCATTTGATTGATTTTTAGAGAATTTAAGAAATGGCAGGGACAGGAATTATAAAAAAATATTATAATATATAGTTGTTTTGGGAAAGTTACCAATGAGGTCCTTGATCCATTAAAGTAATAAATAAGAAAAATTACATTACAGTTTACATAGGCATTCAACAACAAGGCAAAATGAAAATTTAAAAAGGATTTACAAAAACATGATAATAATAGCAGGAATTTATGGTTTACAAAATATTTTGCATATATTATCCTATTTGGTCTTCAGAGTAGCCCTCAGAAAAAATTGTAAACATCACCCACATTTTATGGATGAGGAAACTGTGATTGAGAGAATTTATGGATAAGAAAATTGTGATTGAGAGACTTGTCCAGAGTCACAGAGGGTCATAAATGCCTAATGAAAAATATGAACTTAGGCCTTCAAGATTTCATATCAAGTGACCTATCCACTTTGAGATATACCGTGTTTCCCCAATAATAAGACGTATCCCGAAAATAAGCCCTCCCCTTACTGTGTAAGATTCCTCTAAAATAAGCCCTCCCCCGAAAATAAGCCCTATTGAGATAGCTACTGTAGTGAAGGTGATCCCCTGCACTACATGCTACATTACGGTACCCTCTGTATGCACCGTTCCACCCCCCCCCCGGGTGAAACACACGCCGTGCTCCGAGCTGCATCCAATCAGAGCTACAGCAGTAAGCGCGTCATCCTGTTCTTCCCCAGTGATTTGCTTATTGAATAAAGTTACATTTTTTTGTTCACATTTACCTGTTTATTAAAATTGCTGTCAATGTTCATTAAAATAAGCCCTCCCCTGAAAATAAGCCCTCTGGTGTTTTTCTGTACAAAAAAAATTAATAAGACAGTGTCTTATTATCCGGGAAACACGGTAACTGCCTATGATTAACTGGTAGGGTAAGCCTACCTTCCTGTGCCCTTATTTATGCATAAAATTTGCTCAGTTTTATAAGGTACATAATATCACCTTCATTTTTCTTTTGTTAACTATTTTAAAATTTTGTTATTTATTTTTGACATTATTTTATTTTTAAATTTCAATTTCCAAAATCTCTCCCTTTCCCACTCCTTGTTCCACCCACTGAGAAGATTAGTAGTATGATATCAATTATCAATATATATCAATACATAAGAAATAATAAAATATATATTTCCATGTTAACCATTTTTTAAAGTCAAGAAAAGTAAAATGAGAAAATTCTACTTCCATTTAGACTCAGAATTCATGAATTCTCTTTCTAAAGGAGGATATTATTTGTTTTTATCTTGACTCCTTTGTAAATGTTTTAGGTTTTTGTATTGATCAAAGTAGTAAAGTTTTCCATAGTTGATCATCATTACAATATTGTTATTACTTTTAAAATATGATCTCCCATTCTCACTTCACTTTATTTCATTTCATGCAGGTCTTGCCATGTTTTTCTGAAACCACCCCCTCATCATATAGGTGATATATATGGTGATATATATATATATATATATATATATATATATATATATATAATATCTATCTATCTATCTATCTATCTATCTATCTATCTATCTATCTATCATCTATCTATCTATCTATCTATCTATCTATCTATCTATCTATCTATCTATCTATCTAATCTATTTATATCTCACCTAAAATACAATAGGACTCCATCAAATTCATATGGCATGAATTGTTCATCCATTCCCCAGTCAGTGAATATTCACTTAATTTCCAATCCTTTGCCACTACTAAAAGAGCTTCTACAAATTATTTTTTAAATATAGGTAGTTTTCCTTTATTGTTGATTTGTTTGGGGATAGAGTGCTACTAGTGGTATTACTGGGATAAAGGGCATGAGTTTTTTTTCCCTTTTTTTGGAGGGCAATTGGGGTTATGTGACTTGTCCAAGCTCACATGGCTAGGTTTGTGTGTGTGTGTGTGTGTGTGTGTGTGTGTGTGTGTGTGTGTGTGT
>NW_027187391.1:50101231-50145486 GCF_028583685.1 Petaurus breviceps papuanus
TGTGTGTGTGTGTGTGTGTGTGTGTGTGTGTGTGTGTGTGTGTGTGTGTTAAGTGTCTGAGACCAGATTTGAACTTAGGTCCTTCTGACTCCAGGGCCTATGCTCTATTCAATGTGCCACCTGGCTGCCCCTGAGCATGCAGTTTTATAGCCCATTGGATCAATTTCAAAATTGTTCTCCAGAATGTTTCAACTATTTCACTACTCCACCAACAGTTTTTTAGTTTACCTGCTTCTCTCATCCCCTCCAGCATTTGTCATTTCTGATAGATGTGGAGTTACCTCAGAATAGTTTTAATTTGCCTCTTTAATTTTTAAAATTTGCCTCTTTTTAATGAACAGTGATTTTAAGCATATTTTTTTCATTTTATTTCAGAGACAGCTTTGATTCCTTCTGAAAATTGCCTATTTATACCCTTTGACCATTTATCAATTGGGGAATGGCTCTTATTTTTGCAAATTTGACTTAGTTCTATACTCAGTATATATTTGAGGAATGAAGCTTTTATCAAAGAAAAATGCTGTAATTTTAGAAAAATATTACTTCATAATCCATAGTACCTTTGGGTAAAATGTAGTTTCCCTGATTATTCCTTTTAATTAGGTATACTTTTGCTTTTTCATTTTCTGAGATCATGATTGCTATGCCTACTTTTTTTTTTTAAACTTCCCCTAAGGTATTTAGATTTTGCTCTAGTCCTTTATTTTAATTCTGTGTGCCTTTCTGATTCAAGTATGTCTCTTTTAAACAACATATTGTTGGATACTGATTCCTAATCTATTTTGTTATCCACTTCTGTTTTTTAGGTGAGCTCATCCCATTCACATTCTTAGTTATGATTCTTTTTTTCCCTCCATTCCATTTTCTTCTTTTTCCCCTCTCTCTTTTTATCTTGTCTCTCCTCAAAAGTGTATTTTGCTTCTAACCACTGCCTCCCTTAATCTGTGTTCTTTTTTTTTATCATCCTATCCTTTCTCTAAACTTCTTCCCCTCCTATTTACTAAGTTACATTTCCATACACATCTGGTTGTATATATATATATATATATATATATATATATATGTATGTATGTATATATATATATATATGTATGTATGTATATATATATATATTCTTTACTCTTTGAATCAATTCTGATGAGAGCAAAGTTTAAATATTGCCCATCCCCTCCCTTCCTCCTTCATTATAAAAGCTCTTTTTTGCATACCTCTTTTATGTAAGAAAAATTTCCCCATTCTATTGCTCCCTTTCCCTTTCTTCCAGTGCATCCTTTTTTCTCACCTCTTTATTTTTATAAAAAAATTTTGGATTTCATTCCAAAAAATGCACTCACATTCATTCCCTCTTTCTATGTAAATCCTTTAAACTGCCCTAATAATGATAAAGTTCTTAGAAATTATACACACACGCGTATGTGTGTGCATATGAAATCCTTCAATATAGTAAGGTAAACATTTTAACTTTATTGAAACTCTTATGATTACTCATTTGTGTTTAACTTTCTGTGTGTCTTTTGAGTCTTCACTTTGAATGTCAAAATTTATATTTAGCTCTGTTTATTTCATCAAGAATGCCTGAAAGTCTTCTATTTCATTATATATGCTTTTTTTTCACCTGAAGAACTATACTGAGTTTTGCTTCCTAGATGATACTTGGTTGTCATCCTAGTTCCTTTATCTTCTTGAATTTTATTCTAAGTTCTCCACTCCTTTAATATGGAAATCACTAAATCCTGCATAATCCTTATTGTGGCTTCACAATATTTGAATTATTATTTTTGGCTGTTTGAAGTATTTTCTATTTGATATGGGAGATCTAGAATTTGCATCATTCCTGGGAGTTTTCATTTTGGAATTTCTTTTCATGGCGATGACTGGATTTTTTTCAAGTATATTTTAATTTTTGGATCTAACATGTCACTGGAGATTTTTTCTTGATAATTTCTTGAAATATGATTCCTAGGTTCTTTTTTTTAATCATGGTTTACAGGTAATGAACAATAATTAAAATATCTGTCCCTGATCTAGTTCCAGGTTGGTTGTTATATCAATAAGATATTTCAAATTTTCTTCTTTTCATTTTTTGCACTTTGCTTTGTTGTTTACTGATGTCTAGTGGAGGCACTAGTGTCCACTTGTTAAATTCTGATTTTTAACGAATGATATTCTTCAGCAAGCTTTTGTACCTCCTTTTTTCACTTGGGTTACTCTTCTTTTTATGGAGTATTTTTTATGCCAGTGAATTTAAATATCTTTCTTCTAATTAATGGGCTAATACTGATTTTTAAGGTTATTTTTTTTGGTATTTTTTGTTCCTCTTTTACCAAGCTGTCAATATTATCTTCATGAATTTCTTAAATCAGTCTCATTTCTTTTTCCAGTTATTTTCCCTCTACCACTCATTTCTTTAACTCTTGCAGGAATTTTCTTTGAGGGTTTTTATTTTTTGGTAGCTATTTATCACAATTTTCTCTTTTTATGAGTTTCAGTCTTAGCCTTCTGTGCCACTCTAGTAGCTTTCTATCATCAATTTTTCTTTAATTAGGTTGTCCTTGTACAATCATGTTAAACATATTTCCACATTAGTCATTTTGTGAAAGAAGAATCAGAACAGAATGGAAAACCCATGAGAAAAAATAAGACAAATAAAAAGTGAAACTAGCATGCTTCAATCTTCATTCAGAGTTCATAGTTCAATCTCTAGATGTGGATAGTATTTTACATTATGATTTTTTGGAATTGTCTTGGATCATTATATGACCTAGAAGAGCAAAATCTATTGTAGTTGATCATCCCACAATGTTGTCATTACTGTGTACAATATTCTCCTTGTTCTGCTTACTTCATTCAGCATAAGTTATATCCACCTGCTCAATATTTCACATAACAAAATAGTATTCCATTACATTCATATATCAAAAGTTTTTCAGCTATTACCCAAAGGATGGGCATCCCCTCAATTTCCAATTCTTGGACACCACAAAAACAGTTGCAATAAATATATTTGTACATTTGGGTCCTTTCCCTGTTTTTATGATCTCTTTGGGATACAGACCTAGTAATGGCATTGATGATTCAAAGCACATGCATAGTTTGGCTGTCCTTAGGACATAGCTCCAAATTGCTCTCCAGAATGATTGGATAAGTTCACAAATCCACCAACAATACTTTATGTCCCAGTTTTCCAACATCTTCACCAATACCCATCATTTTACTCTTCTGTCATAGTATCCAATCTGATAGATGTGAGGTTGTACCTCAGAATGTTTAAATTTTCATTCTTTAATCAGTAGTGATTTAGAGCATTTTTTCATATGACTAGATAGTTTTCATTTCTTTGTCTAAAAACTGCCTGCTTGTATTGTTTGACTATTTATCAATTGAGGAGCAACTTGTATTCTTATAATTTTGACTCAGTTGTCCATAAATGTAAGAAATGAGGCCTTTATCAGAGACACTGGTTGTAAAAATTGTTTCCCAGCTTCCTAGTTTCCTTCTAATTTTGACTTCATTGGCTTTGTTTGTGCAAAAACTTTATTTTAATAAAATCAAAATTATCCATTTTGTATTTCATAATGTTCTTTATCTCATTTGGTCATAAATTCTTCCCTTCTTCATATATTTCACAGGTAAACTATTCCTTACTCTTCCAGTTTGCTTATAGTATCAGCCTTTATGTATAAATCAGGTACCCATTTTGATCTCATATAGGTGTGTGAGATGTTGATCTATGCCTAGTTTCTGCTATACTATTTTCCAGTTTTCCCAGCAACTTTTGTCAAATAGTGAGCTCTTATCCCAGAAACTGGAGCCTTAGGGATACCATAGTCACTGACTACTGTTTACCTTGCATATTCGACTGACCCACCACTCTATTTATTAGCCAATATCAAACATTTCTGTTAATTTTTGGTTTACAATAAAGTTTTAGGTCTGGTATAGTTAGGATAACTTCCTTTGCATTTTTTCATCAATTCTCTATATATTCTTGACGTTTTGTTCTTCCAGATGAATTTTTCACCTTTTTTTGCTGTATAAAATAAAGTTTTCATAATTTAATTGATATGGCACTTTTGTTACAGTTGTCATTTTTATTATATTAGCTCAGCCTACCCATGAGAAATTGATAGTTTTCCAGTTGTTTAGATGTGTCTTTATTTGTGTGAAAAGTGTTTTGCAAATGTGTTCATATATTTACTGGATTTGTCTTGGTAGGTGCATTCCCAAATATTTCATATTGTCTACAATTATTTTAAAAATAATTTAATTTTCTATTTCTTGCTGCTGGGCTTTGTTGCTTATATATATATATATATATATATATATATGTATGTATGTATATATATATATGTATATATATGCTGATTATTTGTGATTATTTTATATTCTAAAAATTTCCTACAGATGTTAATTGTTTCAAGTAGTTTTTTAGCTGATTCTCTAATATTCTCTAAATCTACATATTATATAGATATTTATATTATGTATGTTATATACAATTTTATATAATAATTATATATAAATATATCTACATAAATATTTGACCATAAATATATATCACATGCAGATTGGTAGTTTTGTTTTCTCATTGCTTTTTCAGATTACTTCCATTTCCATTTCTTCTCTTATTGCTAAAGATATGATTTCTAGTACAATATTGAATAACAGTGGTGATGATGGGAATACATATTTCACCTCTGATCTTATTGGGAGGGCTTCTAGTTTATCCTCATTAATTATAATATTTGTTGATGATTTTAAATAAATACTGCTTATCATTTTAGGGAAAACTCCATTTATTCCAATGTTCTCTAGTGTTTTAATAAATAATAATAAAATACAGATAGCTTTTTCTGCATTTATTGAGGTAATCATATGAAATCTGTAATTGTTGTTATTGATATGGTCAATTATGCTGATAATTTTCCTAATATTAAATCATTCCTGCATTCCTGGTATAAATCCTACCTGGTTATAGTTTGTTATCCTGTTAGTAAGTTGCTGTAATCTCTTTGCTAATAATTTATTTTAAATGCTTGTATGTACATTCGTTAGGGAAATTGGTTTACAATTTTCTTTCTCTGTTTTTGCTCTTCCTGGTTTAAAAATCAGCAATGTATTTTTGTAATAAAAATAATTTGGTAGGATTCCTTCTGAACTTGTTTTTCCAAATAATTTGTAGATTACTGGAATTGATTGTCCTTTCAATGTTTGATTGAATTCATTTGTCAATCCATCTGGATCTGTATATTTTTTTCTGAAGGAGTTCCTTGATGGCTTGTTCAAATTATTTTTCTAAAACAGGGATATATAAGCATTTTACTTTCATTTCCGTTAATCTGGGTAATTTATATCTTTAAATATTCATCCTCTTCATTTAGATTGTCATATTTATTGGCCTGCAGTTGGGCAAAATATCTCCTAATTATTGCTTTAATTTTGTGTCTTTGGTGAATTCATCCTTTTCTTTTTTGATATTGGTAATTCTGTTTTCTTCTTTATCTCAAGCAAATTAACCAATGGTTTATCTATTTTATTGGTTTTATTCATAAAAACAGCTTTTAGTTTTATTTATTAATTTAATAGTTTGCTTTCAATTTTGTTATTCTCTCTTTTGATTTTCAGAATTTTTAATTTGGTATCTAATTGGGAGTTTTTAATTTGTTCTTTTTCTAATTTTTTTAGTAGCATGCCCAATTCATTGGTCTCCTCTTTCTCTATTTTATTCATGTAAGCATTTAGAGATTAAAAAAAAAAACCTCCTTTATGAACTGCTTTGATTGTATCCCATAACTTTTGGTATGTTCTCTCATTATTCTCATTTTTTGGATGATGTTATTGATTGTTTCTATGATTTATTGTTTGACCCATTCATTCTCTAGGATTAAATTATTTAGTTTCCAATTAATTTTTTGTCTATCTTTCTGTGGTCCTTTGTTACATGTAATTTTTATTGCATCATGATCTGAAAAGAATGCATTTAAAATTTCTGCCTTTCTGCTTTAACTGTGAGTTTTTAATGCTGTAATATATGGTCAGTTTTTGTGTATGTTATTTATACCACTGAGAAAAAGGTATATTCCTGGAGGTGGAATCAAGGTAGTGGAGTAAAAGGAAGGGACTGACCTGAACTGTCCTCCAAAACCCTCCAAATACCTTTAATTAATGACTAAACAAATTCTAGAATTACAAAATTCACAAAAAGAAAGCGCGAAACATTCCCCCCCCCCAAAAAAAAATTCAACAACTTAGAAGGCTGTCAGAAAACATCTGTTGCACCAGGGTGAGAGAGGAATGCAGTTCGTGGCAGGCCAAGACAGCATAGACTGGGTCCCATTAAACTGGGAGCCAGACTTGGGGTGTCTGAATCAATGGCAGCAGTGGCAGTTTTCAATACTCTCATCCCAAAGATGTCAAGTGGATCAGAGATCAGGTAAGAAGAATATTTACTAGCCTCCCTTTGCTGGCACCAGTTAGGTTACATTACTTATACTTGGCTCTGGGTCACAGTTTTGGGTCTTTGGTCCAGGATGATGAGGGATACAACACAGCAGAGCTATCTGCAAGGGATCAGGGACCCTATTCATAGTTCCAGGGTTGAAATGTGGTACCTCATGAGCCAGTGCACAGTTCAGGAGAGTAGTAAACACACCTCTTACTAGAACATACAAACATGTAAGAGCCCCAAACATACAGATCCCCAGAATTCTCTCTAAAAATAGCTGCACAAAAAATCTGAAGAAAAACAGTGCCTCCCCTTATATCTGGAAGCAGAGCCCCACTTTAACATAGAGTTGAAAGTCAAGAAATTGACTGGAAAATGAGCAAACAACTGAAAAAAAAATTCTGACCAGAGAAAGTTACTATGGTGACAAGAAAAATCAAAACATACACTTAGAAGAAGACAATGAAGTCAAAATTCCTGCATCCAAAGCCTCCAAATAAAATGTATTGGTCTCAGAGCATGCAAGAGCACAAAAAGGATTTTAAAAAATCAAGAGAGTAGAGGAAAAATTGGGCAGAGTGATGCAAGAAAATTATGAGAAATAGTCAACAGCTTGGTAAAGAAGCACAAAAAATACTATAGAAAATAACATTGAAAAAAATAGAATAGGCCAAATGGTAAAAGAGACACAAAAAGACAATAAAGAGAAGAATGCCTTAAAAAGCAGAATTGGGGGGTGGATTCAAGATAGCAAGTAAAAGGAGGACTTCTCCTGCGGCTCCGGATTCCACCTTCCTCAAACCACGTATAAAGGGGACTCTAAGCAAACTTGGGAGCTGCAGACCCCACAAAATGACACAGAGAAGCAAACCTCATGCTCAGGACAGCCTGGGAGGCTGGCACCAGGCAGCCAGCACAGCACTCTGAGAGCCGATCCCAGCCCCACACCAAGGCTTAGCTCCAGGGTGGGCCTGACCTATGCCCAGCAGGATGGATTCCAGATCAGCAGCAGGTATGGCCATTTCCAGATTTATCAACACATAGATGTGAAGGACAAAGTAAGAGGCCAGTGCAGTCTGGACTTTGGGACCCAGTAAGTGGAAGTGTGTGGCTTTTGCCTCCGGGGGGAGAAGCAAATGAGATGCTGGCACAGCCAGCCAGTGACACTTGGCAGCTTCAGCTCCTGGCCTGCAGAGTGTAGGGGGACCAAGCACAAGGCTGAGGGGTAATCACTGTTGCTTTAACCTGCGTGGATCTGGATTGCAGTCTAGGGTGGAGGTCCTGGGCCATGTGTTCAGCTTGCCAGAGCATGTGGAGACCTCAGAGAGGGCACCCATATAATATCTCTGGCAGCTGAGAAAACCCCAGCATTTGGGACGAAAGCTCCCCTGTCTGGTGGCAGAGTCCTACTGGGGCAAAAAGCCCAGGGGTCAAGTGACTGAGGGGTGACATGACCAGGCAAAGGAAACAAAGCAACAGAAGATTCCAACATTAGACTCCTATTTTGGGGACAAAAAGGAGCAAAGCATGGAACAGGAGGAAGACAGTGAATTCAGAACTCCTGCACCAAAAGCTTCAAAGGAAAATATGAGCTGGTTACAGGCCATAGAGGACCTTAAGAAGCAGATAAGAGAAGTGGAGGAAAAATTGGAAAGAGAAATGTGAACAATGCAAGAAAATTACAAAATGAGGGTCAACAGCCTGACTGAGGAAAATAATACCCTAAAAATAGACTAACTCAAATGGCAAAAGAGGCTCAAAAAGGCAATGAGGAGAAGAATGCCTTAAAAAACCAAATTTGGCAGATGGATAAAGAATCTCAAAAGCTCACTGAGGAGAATCATTGCTTCAGAATTAGATTGGAGAAAATGAAGCTAATGACTTTATGAGAAATCAAGATGGTGTTAAACAGATCCAAACAAATGAAAGAACAGAAGGCAAGGTGAAATATCTCATGGGAAAAACCACTAACCTGGAAAATAGATCCAGGAGAGATAATTTAAAAATTATTGGACTACCTGAAAGCCATGATCAAAGTAAGAACCTAGAAATCATCCTCCAAGAAGTTCTCAAAGAAAACTGCCCTGATGTTTTAGAACAAGAGGGCAAAATAGAGGTTGAAAGAATCCACCGATCACCTCCAGAAAAAGATCCCCAAAAGAAAACTCCTAGGAATAATATAGCCAGGTTCCAGAATTCCCACATGGAGGAGAGAATATTACAAGCAGCCAGGAAGAAACAATTTGAATAATGTGGAAACACAATCAGGATAACACAGGAACTGGCAGCTTCTACACTGAGGGATTGAAGAGTTTGTAATATGATATTCCGGAGGTCAAAGGAGCTGGGATTAAAACCAAGAGTCACCTAACCAGCAAAACTGAGTATCATGTTTCAGGGGAAAATATGGTTATTTAGTGGAATAGAGGACTTTCAAGCATCCTTGCTGAAAAAAAAAACAGAGTTAAATAGAAAATTTGACATGCAGATACAAGAAGCACGAGAAGCATGAGAAGGTAAACAGGGAAAATAAATCATAAGGAACTTATCAAAGTTGAACTATTAACAATCTTCCATGTAAAAACAATAATTGTAACTTATGAAACCTTTCTCAGTAGTTGAAGTGAATAATATATATATATATATACACATACATACACACACACACACACACATATATATATAATGAGGGTATATGAGCATATGAATACATATGTGAATGTGTGCATATATGTTTACAAGTATAAATAGATAGAGAGCACAGGACTAATTTAACAGGAAGGGATGATATTTAAAAGGTGAAATTAAGAGGCGAGAGAGGAATATAATGAGAGGAGATGGGGAGAGACAGAATGGGGTAAATTGTCTCATATAGAAGAGACAAGGGAAAATGGTCACAATGGAGGGGAAGAAGAAGAAGGCAAAAAGGAATGGGTCAACCTTATTCCCATTGAATTTGGCTTGAGGAGGGAATGAAATACACACTAAATAGGGTATTTCACCCTACAGGAGAGTAGGGGGAAAGGGGATGAGAGGGGGAATTATGGAAAGGAGGGCAGCCTGGGGTGGGGGGGAGGGAAGTTGGAAGCACCCACTTTTGAAAAGGGATGGGATCAAAGTAGAGAATAGAACAAGTGGGAAGTGGGATAGGAGGGGGGGAAATATAGTCAGTCTTTTACAATGTATCTACTATATTATTGTTTTGCATTAGCTACACATGTACAACCTATACTGAACTGCTTATCTTCGCAGTAAGGCTGGGTGACAAGGGAGGAAGGGAATGAATCTCAAATTCAAAGTTTTAAAATTAAATGTTTAAATATATATATATATATATATATACACACACACACACACACACATATACATATATATACACACACATACATATAAATGTATATACTATTATTAATACTATTTTACATGTAATTGGGAAATAAGACATACAGTCACTGGGACATAGAGATCCACCATGCCCTACTGGAAAAGTCAAAAGGGGTATGGGAGAAAATATGGGAGAGAGAAGATTGGAGGAGGGGACATCCTGTGGGACTGCTATTTTGGGGCAGTGGGTAGGGGAAAAACAGGGAGAAAATTTGTAACTGAAAATCTGGCAGAAATGAATGATGTAAATCAGAAGTTAACAAATCATTTGAAAAAAAAGAAAAGCAGAATTGGTAAAATGGGGGAAAAATACACACACACACACACACACACACACACACACACACACACACACACAAATTCACTATGTGTGTGGACCATGGCCAGGTTTCCACTTGATGTCATAAACTTGCCCACCTCCTAAGTTTTCTTAGACCAAAATATATTTTACTCTGAACTTTTTTTGATTCTGCTGTTATAAAATTTGTTTTGAGGTGATATTTTAAAGTTTTTTGGAGAGGACTGTTTATAAAGTTCAGCTGTGTAGCCTCTTATACACAGTTTGTCTCTACCCTTCTTGCCTTAATTTTCCAATAGAAATATACCATGTTCCCTTAGAAAGGACAAGGACTGTCCTGAAATTTCATTAATATGGGAAACTCCCAGATGAGCAATCTCCTATCAATGTAGGTTGCAACTCTCTCCAAGACTTAGAGCTCTGGAGAGGTCCTTAGAGCACTGAGTTTAAATTTACCTCACGATTAACTTTTTTAAATGTATGCAAATTATTCCTTTGAAAATATGAAAATATGTTTGAAAATATTTTCATAGCGCCTACTTCCTCAGGGTTGTTGTGAGAATTAAAAAAGATACTTGTAAAATGCTTAGTTAGCATTGTCCCTGAAACATAGAAGGCACTTAATAAATTATTTTTCCTTAATAATTTCCTTAATACATTCTTCTTTCCTTCTTCCATTCTTATTTTCCTTCCTTTCTTCTTTCCTTCCTGTTTTCTTCTTCCTTCTTTCTTTTTTCTCCTATTGAATTACAAAGATATGTAAATTATCTGGCTAATTACTTTAAACTTCCACTTTGTGAAATTTTACTACTATTAAACATAATCTTTAGAGTTTAAAAAATGTTTATATTTTAAGTCCCTTTTCACTTTGTTGGTGGGAAACTACTCTTGGGTGACAGTGAGCTGAAACACTCAGAGTAGTCTACATCTGTCCATTTTACCCAGGATCTTAAAGTAAATTAAATTGAATCACATGTAGATAGTTTTGCAATAATAATTATTGGACGTTACTGGCTAAGTACTATAATTTGTATATAAATGAAGCTGAATTGCAGCAACAAGAACAATGGCAGGTAAACAGTCAGATCCCAATGAATCAAGAAAGACAACATTGGTAAATTAAAATAATGCATCAGTTTTAACTGTTTCTATAAATGGCACATTTCTCAAGAGTGTTTAATACTTGATGAAATAGAAGAATCCCAATTTAATTATTTAGCCTTGTCTCAGGATGCCAATTAACTGTTTTAGAGTTACATTACATTTTATTTATACTTCTTTGTGGGTTTTTCCAAATCAATCACTGAAATGGCATTTCAGCCTAGGGCTGGAGAGAAGCAGCTGCAAATGGAGATGAGAGAATTCTGCTTTGTTTTCTCCTATATGTATACTGACATCCTCTTAGTAAGCCAGTGTTAGTGCTCATGAAATTAACACAGAAAGTAGTCATTGTGACACTGGAATTGAGCAGTAAGAATGAAATAACTTAACTTGAAAGGTTGGATTTCTTGGTTTCTTTCCTTTGAGAATATAGCAGGAATTTCACACACACACACACACACACACACACACACACACACACACCCCTCCCCCAATTTTCATTGTATGTTTACTGTGAAGCCATAAGACATAGTAGATGCTTAGTCAACTAGGTGACAGTGAATAGAATGGTTAGCTTGAAATCAGGAAGACTTGAGTTAAGAATTCCTCAGACACCTCTTTACTATGTAATCCTGGGTCAGAAAATAATAAATTTGTTATTAAATTAAATTTCATTTTTTATTAAAACTTATTAACTGAATGGGTGCTGTCTCAGTCAAACTGAGACCTGCTAAAGAACTTAGCTTAAAAACCTCATGGTCCCCCACTACATCCTGGGCCATCTCCAGTTGTCCTGATCCATATCTGGCTGTTGGACCCAAATGGCTCCAGAGGAGGAAGTGAGACTGGTGACTCTGCATGGTCCTCCCTCACTTAATTTCAATTCATTTTCATGTCATGGCATCACCTCCCTGACATCATGGCTGTCTTTGAGAATGAAGGACAAATAGCAGCAAGCAAGCATCAAGCAATCCTGGTTAAATAACTTTGCCTTTCTCATGCTAAGTTTCCTTAGCTATTAGATAGTAATACTGACAGCACCAACCTCACAGGGTTTTTGTCAAGATCAAATGAGATTATATATATAAAAGTGTTTTCATACCTTAAATTCTAACTATTACTACTTGTTGTTATAGAACAAATTTGAAATAAATTTGTTATTGACCAACAATAATGGACAGTCTGCCATTTGTTTTACCTGATGAATAAGTCTATCTTTGGTCAGGTTCTAAGCAATAAAGTACAGGAAATGATTACATCAGAGATTATAAAAAGTGAGATTTATCAGAATACACAGGGACAGGTGGCATTCCCCATCCACTTGGGCTAGGGAATACAATCACAGCAGGCCCTGAATCAGCAGCTCAATCAGCCATGCATCATCCCAGACCCCAGATTGCTGAGTACTGAGAACATGATGAGAGCCCCATCAACAAAATCACTGAGAAATACCACTTTGGGACTGATCTTCCATATGTTGAATGACTAAATGCCCTTTGAAACCATTAAGATTTTACATCCCAAAGGAGGTTGAATAGAAAAATACTGGTACTTCCATTGTGACTTATCTTGAAATAGTGATACATGTCCAAGATAAGATATAGGGGTCTTGAAGGAGATTGTAACATGAGGGATGTAACATCTTATCTCTTGGATGGAACTGCAGGAGCTAAAGGGTGAGAATCCTAGGTAAACAATTGAAACAGAAAAGCAGAAATTCAGATAATCAGTATATAACTATTAATGAAATTACGTTAAAAGCAAAGTTGCTGTCTTAATGTTTGTAGACCAAGTTATCATTATTAAAATTCTATTTATGAGGCTTCCATCTGTGCTTGGTTCTGTGCCAAAATCAAGACTTTAAAAAACTCAGATTCACACTGAAAGCATGTAAACTAAATATATATATATACACACACATATATATATGTATACATGCGTATGCTTTTGAATTAGACTTTTAAAATGGTATATTTGCTATTGAATTATATTTTTTAAATGAAAAACAGTCTAACTTCATAGTTAATCATTTAAAATTTGCTTAGATTCATCAAGAGATTTCAGAAAAATTTCTATTTGTACTAGTTTTATTTATTGAAATTTATTTCTAATACTAATTTCAATTGAAAAAATGCTATTCTGAGATAATACTGTCTTTTACAGTCTCTTGTCATTTAAATATTGTCATGCCAAGGTCCAATTAAGTCTATATCATGCATATATACAGATATGTACATGCATAAAGTATGTGTAAATTTTATACTATATGTACATGTATGCTATGTGCACATATAATGTGTATGTATACATATATTTGTGCATTGATAGACTGATAAGCTACCCCTAATTTTCTAGGTTTACCTTTACAACCCTGACAAGGCAATAAATAAGCCACCTTCCAAGGGTCCATCTTGCCAGTGTGATTGAAGTTCAGCAGTTTGAATTCAGAAACAGGTAGGATGATACAGAAGCACTTATAGGATGATGATGAGAATTCCAAATCTTCAGACTTTTAAAAATTTGCAAGTTCATCTTCTGATCAAAAGACTCTCTACTCCCCAAATGACTAAACAATTCTCTTTCAGAGGCTTGGTTGAAGTTACTCCACCCCTAAGCAGCCTGCTAGTCAGCTAGTGTACTGATTCTGAAGGGGGTTACCATTTTCATTCAAGCTTTACAAGGTTTGGCCAGTTCTCCTCAATTAACCTCAAGAACTTTCCCATGTGGTAGCATTTGCTTTCATCCAGTAATTCAGTAGCATTCCATGCATTCTGTGATTGATTATAACTAGTTTGAGCTGCTTGATTGAGTTGCTAGAGTTTTTTAACCCTTGTTCAAACCTGGTTTATACCTATACTTGATCTATTCAATTTAGAAATCTAGGCTCTATAATTATTGAGATAAGGAATATTTACACTATAACAGAAGCCACATTGTAAATGTAGTTTCCAGGCAAAACCAAAAAACAAAACAAACAATAGAGAAAAATCTAATGAAATTTGAAACTATATACTGTTAGATCTGAAAACAAATGAACAAAGAGCCATAGAGGTTATGTAATTGCTATTAACTCTGAAAATACCAAAGACCTAACACAGGTTATCCCAATCACAATTAACTTTAATATAAAATAAAATAAAAACAGAATAAAACCATAGGGCTAACAGTGGTCATAAGCAAAAAAGCTTTATTTATTCTGTTGGAGGAGGGAAACTAGACACATATTTAATGGCTTCCTCTACTACCAAGGAAAGCTGCTTTAGTGTGGTCAAATCTCAATACTTCTACTAAGGGCTACACAGTGAATTGTAGGCCTGACAATGAGGGGTAACAGTCACAATGCCACATATTTGATTCATAGTTGGACTTTATGACTGGGACATGGTCTCTGAAGGTACTTGTCTGAGCTCAGGGACCACTTGGTACCAATTTGAAGCAATTCTTGGATTTTCCTATGGATGAATTCATTCCAAAAGTGAGCACAAAGGATTGTTGTTATGCCAAGCACAGGGCCCAGATTTTTTGCTGGGTTTTAGTTCTGGAGAATAGAATGTCTCAAAATAGTAAAGAGAGGGGTAGTCTTTGCATGGAGGTCCTGACAGGACAAATCTCAGTTACCTGGCATGTTAATGAAACTAGGAAGCCCAGGTCCAAGACAGATAATATTAGGTGAGCGAAGGATGTTGAACAAACAAAATGGGTCTATGAAAGAAAAAAAATCAACAAGTAAAGGTAGAAGCAGAAGAAATATTGATTTATTCAAGGGAGTATAGAGTATACAGGAAGAAAATATAACCAATGGTGACCAAAACTTCAGAGAAATCAAGAGGAATGAAGACTAGAGGAGAGATCATTGGATGTTGTGCATGAGATATCCAATTAATTTTGAAATTTCACATTCTGACCATGCTATTAGAGTGGTTGGGTGGGGAAACAGATGGCAAGAATTTATGAAATGGGTTTGTGACAAAGAAGTGAAGGTAATGGACTTTTGGGAGGCAAGGGGGTGGAATAAGCAGTCTCCCATATTGACCTCAAAAAAATCCCAGAAAATATCACCCCAGGAATAATCCTGGAATAGCAGAGAGAGCAGAAAGATGGGGTACACCAGCCTTTTAGCCCAGGAGACTTGGGGGATTAAGAAAAAATACTCCTGTCCTTGAAATGAGAGCAGTACAGGATGGGGGGTGCCCTAGCAAGCCAGCAGCAAGCTCCACCTCAGCAAACCAGCAGGAGATCCTGAGCCCCAGGCAAGCACCAACATCAGGACCCTCATGCAGGCACATGGGCCCACCCACACACAGACACATACACACCCTGTCTCTCTCTTTCCTTATATTTAGTATAGTCAGGGGAACTGGCAGATGCCAGCTCATGGGAACTGAAGAGTGTCAGCATAAAATGATGATGTATAGGGTTAGAGGTGCTCAAAACTCCCAAATACCAACATGCTGGGTCCTGCCAAATGAATTCAACTCAAGTCTTCTCTCAGCCAAAGAAAAGCAAAGTCTATTAAAAGTTGGCCATAATGGGTAGACTCTTAAGGAGCCTCAGTATCTGTAAGGTTTGCATTGGGCAAGCAGGTCAGAATCATCTGACACAGTATGAGTTTGTGCTAGGTCATTCTATGGCACTCTCACACCGCATGGAAGGAAGATGGGATCTTATATACATAAAGGTTGTGGGAGGAATCTAGGGGTGGTCTAGAGGAGGAGTTTGGGGAGGGTCTTCAGGAAGAGTCAATGAGGTTATACTCCAGTAATGAGTTTGGGGAGGGTCTTCAGGAGGAGTTAATGAGGTCAGACTCCAGTAAATGAGTTATCTAGGGTGGGAAGTTGCTGTACCAAGGAGGGCTAAAGATTTGGGCAGAGCCACAATGACAGGCCTATGCTTCAGGCAGATGCCTCATCAAATGGGAAGATTCAATCAGAGTTCAAGGGGGTTGCCAGGGCCTATACCTCATCAGGAACCACCACATGAGGCTAGTGGAAACTAAATAATTTAACCCTAAAGTATCAGTGGATCAAACAACAAATCATAGAAACAATCAATAACTTTATCCAAGACAATAACAATAATGAGACAACATACCCAAACCAATGGCATGCAGCTAAAGTGGTTCTTGGGGGAAATTTTATATCTCTCAATGCTTACATTAATAAAATAGAGAAAAAGAAGATCAATGAATTGGGCATGCAATGAAAATAGCTAAAAAAGAACAAATTAACTATCCCCAAATAAATACCAAATTACAAATTCTGAAAATCAAAGAAAAGATGAACAAAATTGAAATTAAGAAAACTATTGAGCTAATAAAGTTAAAAACTGGTTTTATGAAAAAAATAGATACACTTTTGGTTAATTTGATTAACAAATTGAGAGAAAACCAAATTACCAGTATTAAAAATGAAAACGGTGGATTCATAAGCAACGAAGAGAAAATTAAAACAATAATTAGGAGCTATCTGTATGTCAATGAATTTGACAATCTTAGTGAAATGGATGAACAATTACAAAAATATAAATTGTTCAGATTAATAGAAGAGGAAAAAAATTACTTAATCCCATTTCAGAAAAAAAAGAAATTGAAAAAGACATCCATGAATTTCCTAAGAAAAAAATCCCCAGGGCCAGATGTATTTACAAGTGAATTCTAACAAGCATTTAATGGACAATTAATTCCAATACTACACAAACTATTTGGGAATATAGATGAAGGAGTCTTACAAAATTCTTTTTATGATGCAAATATTGTACTGATACTTAAACCAGGAAGAGTTAAAATAAAGACAGAAAATTATAGACCAATTTTCCTAATGGATATAGATGCAAAAACTTTAAATAAAATATTAACAAAGAGATTACAGCAACCTATCTAGAGGACAATACACTATTATCAGGTAGGATTTATACCAGGAATGCAGGACTGGTTCAAGATTAGGAAAACTTGGGGCAGCCAGGTGGCGCAGTAAGAGCACCAGCCCTAGAGTTGGGAGACCCGGGATTGGTTCTGGCCTCAGATACTTAGCACCCACACCCGCCGTGTTACCTTGAACAAGTTATTTAACCTCAATTGCTTTAAAAAAAAGATTAGGAAAACGATTAGCATAATTGACCATATCAACAACAAAACCAACTGAAATCAAATGATTAGCTCAATAAAGTAGAAAAAGCCTTTTGACAAAATTCACCACCACACATTCTTACTAAATACACTAGAGAACACAGGAACAAATGTGGTTTTCCTTAAAATGATAAGTAGCATCTATCTAAAAGCATTAGCAAGCATTATATGTAATAGAGATAAGCTATAAGCATTTCTAATAAGATCAAGGGTGAAATAAGGATGCCCATTATCACCACTGTTATTCAATGTTGTACTAGAAATGTTAGCTGTAGCAATAAGAAAAGAAAAACTAAATTGAAGGTATTAAAATAGGCAAAGAAGAAACTAACCTATCACACTTTGCAGATGAAAAAATGGTATACTTAAAGAATCCTAAAGAATCAGGTAAAAAACTGTTTGAAATGGTAAATAGCCTTAGCAAAGTTGCAGGATATAAAATAAACCAACATAAACGATAGGCTTTTCTATATATTATTAACAAAATTCAACAAGAGATAGAAAGAGAAATTGCATTTAAAATTACTGTAGATATAAAATATTTGGCAGTCTACCTGCCAGAAACAAACCCAGGAACTAGATGAACACAATTACAAAATATTTTTCACACAATTAAAGTCAGATCTAAATAATTGGAAACACATCGGTTGCTTATAGGTAGACTGAGCTAATATAATAAAAATGACAATTCTACATAAATTAATTTATTTAGTGCCATATAAATCAAACTACCAAAAATATTTTATAGACTGAGAAAAAACAATAACATAATTCATCTGGAAGAAGAAAAGGTATATCCAGGGAATATATAATATCCAGGGAATTGATGAAAAGAAATGCAAGTGAAGGCATCCTAGCCATACCAGAATTAAAACTATACTATAAAGTAGAAATCAACAAAACTATTTAGTACTGGCTAACAAAAAGGATGGTGAATCAATGGAACAGGCTAGTTACAAAAGACACAATAGTCAACAATTATAATAACTTACTGTTTGATAAACCCAAAGACTCCAGCTTCTGGGCTAAGAACTCACTATTTGACAAAAACTACTGGGAAAAGTAGAAAATAGCATGGCAAAAACTGTATATAGACCCACATCTTACACTTTATACCAAGATAAAGTCAAAATGGGTACCCAATTTAGACAGAAAGGCTGATACCTGAAGCAAACTGGGAGAGCAAGAAATAGTTTACCTGTCATATTTATGTTGAACAGAAAAATTTATGACCAAACAAGAGATAGAGAACATTATGAAGTACAAATCAATAATTTTGTTTAAATTAAATGCAAAAGTGTTTTTTTTTTGGAGGGGGAAGGGGATGACAGGGTAATTGGTGTTAAGTGACTTGCCCATGGTCACATAGCTAGTAAGTGGGTCAAGTGTCTGAAGTCAAATTTGAACTCAGGTCCTCCTGACTCTGGGACCGGTGCTCTATTCACTGTGCCACCTACCTGTCCCCTAGAAAAGTTTTTTTTTTTTTTACAAACAAAGACAATGCAACCAAGATTAGAAGGGCAACAGAAAACTGGGAAAGGATTTTTACAACTAGCATCTCTAATAAAGGCCTCATTTCTAAAATATAGAGAGAGCTGAGTTAATTTTATAAGAATACAAGTCATTCGGGGTGGCCAGGTAGCACAGCGAGTAAGAGCACCGACTCCAGTGTCGGGATGACCTGGGGATTGAATCCCAGGCTCAGACACTTGGCACCCACCCAGAAACACCTGGCCATGTAACCTTGAGCAAGTTACTTAACCCCAATTGCTTAGGGGCAGTCAGGTGGCTCAGAGAGTAAGAGCACTAGCTCCAGTGTTGGGATGACCTGGGGATCAAATCTGGGCTCAGATACTTAGCACCACACCCAGAAATTACTGGCCGTGTAACCTTGAGCAAGTTAGTTAACCCCAATTGCATAAAGAAAAAAAGAATACAAGTCATTCCCCAATTGAGAAATGGACAAAATATATAAACAGGCAGTTTTCAGATAAATAAATTAAAACTGTCTATAGTCATATAAAAATGTGCTAAATTATTATTGATTAGAGAAATGCAAATCAAAACAATTCTGAGGTACCACATCACACCTACCAGATTGACTAACATGACAAAACAGGAGAATACTAAATGCTGGAGATGTTGGAAAATTGGAACACTAATGCATTGTTGGTGGAGTTGTGAATTCTGGAGTCAACCTTTCTGGAGAGCAATTTGGAACTATGCCCAAATGCCTATAAAACTGTCCAAATCCCATGACCCAGCAATACCACTGTATGTCTACATCCCAAAGAGATCATAAAAACAGGAAAATGGCCCATATACACAAAAATATTTGTAGTAACTCTTTTTGGGTTGGCAAATAATTGGAAATTGAGGGGATACCTATCAGTTGGGGAATGGCTGAAAAAATTATGATATGTGATTATAATGTTATGATTACATTATAATAATTTTATAAATATATTTATAAATATATTATGAATAATATATGTATATATAATATATAAAATAATATTAATTGTAATTTTATAATAATGTTATGATTAAATTATTATAATTTATTATAATATAAAATATTATAATATTTTCCCATAAGAAATGATGAGCAAACACATTTCAGAAAAACCTGGAAAGACTTAAATGAACTGATGCTGAGTGAACAGAACCAGAAGAATATTTTACAAATGGAACAGCAATATTGTGTGATGACTAACTTTGACCTACTTATCCTCTGCTTAGTGATACAAGGATTTAAGACAATTCCAAATGACTCATAATGGAAAATGCTATTCACATCCAGAAAAAGAACGTTGCAGCTAATGATTAGCTTAATAGATATAGAAAAAGGTTTTTGACAAAATACACCATACATTCCTATTAAATACACTAGAGAACACAGAAAAAAAATGGGGTTTTCTTTAAAATAAGTAGCATCTATCTAAAAGCATTAGCAAGCATTATATGTAATGGAGACAAGGTACAAGCATTTCTAATAAGATCAGGGGTGAAATAAGGATGCCGATTATCACTGCTGTTATATAATATTTGCTCTCTCTTTTTTAGTTGTTGTTTCTTCTTTCTCATGGTTTTTCCTATTCATTCTAATTCTTCTTTGTAACATCACTAATATGAAAATATGCTTAATATTAATGTATAGGTAGAGCCTTATCAGATTGCATGCTGTCTTGGAATGGAGTGATGGGTGGGATGGGGAGAAAATTTGGAACTCAAAATATTATGGAAGAGAATGGTAAAAACCAAAAATAATTAAGTAATTATTTTTTTTAAAAAGTAGAGGTAATGAATATACATGGGTTTCTAGTTTTCTGATCAAGAACTTGAAGAGACATAGTAGATGCTAGGTTATGGAGTCATTGTGGTAAAAAAAAAAGTGTTATTTAAAATGGGGTAGATATTGCCCAACATTATATGTTATGTACACATGTTTGCATACATATGTGATATAAACTTAATTGGAATTTGGCATGTCAATGCTTAAATGACAAAGGACTGCAAAAGCTAATATTATCCCTGAATAGCATTTTCTTTTTTTTTTAAGCAATTGGGGTTAAGTAACTTGCTCAAGGTTACATGGCCAGTTATTTCTGGGTGTGGTGCTAAGTATCTGAGCCTGGATTCAATCCCAGGTCTCCTGACTCTGAGGCCAGTGCTCTTACTCACTGCGCCACCTGGCCACCCCTGAATAGCATTTTCTACTTATTTGAAATGAATTTTAGAAATAAATCTGCAACAGACAGAAATCTTTTAGAAACAAAAATGATTGGACTGTATATGTTGATTTGTGTATGTGTGAGCTGGGGTGGGGGGGGGAGAGAGAGAGAGAGAGAGAGAGAGAGAGAGAGAGAGAGACTACTGACATAGGTAAAAGGGAAGATCGTGTTTTTTTTATTCTTAATCGATGAAATAAAACAAACATTTCCATAATATAGTATAATAAAAATATGATTATACATGAAACTGCAAATCTACTATGTGCAAACTTGATATTTCTTTCAAATATGCAACAAAATTATCACATGAACTTCCTTATTGTCTTTTTTTATCTTTCCTCCTCCTGTACCCTAGATATGGCTACCATTAGACACAAATAGGTATACTCATATATGCATATATGTAAGATTATTTTATATATACTTCTATTGATTAGTTCTTTCTCTGAATGTAAATAACATCCTCCTTCATAAATAAAATAACTTTTTCACTCAAATTCATTCTTAAAACAATATTGCTGTTACTGTATACAATATTCTGTTGGTTCTGCTCATTTTTCTTTTCATTATTTCATGCCAGTCTTTTTAAGTTTTTCTAAAATCATCAAACTCATTATTTCTTATAGTATAGAAGTATTCCATCACCTTCACATATTACAACCTGTTCAGCCATTCCCAAATGATAGATATGCCTGCAATTTCCAGTTCTCTGCCACCACAAAGAGAGCTACTATAAAAATTTTAGAAATTATAGGTTCTTTTCCTTTGTCCTTAATCATCTTTGGAAAAAGACCAAGGAGTGGTATTGTTGGGCCAAAGGGGATAGGGACTTTTATAACCCTTTGGTATAATTCCAAACTGCTGTCCAAAATAGTTGGATCATTTTACAATTCCACCAACAATGAATTAGTATACTAATTTTTCCACATCTTCTCCAGTATTTGTCACTTTTGTCTTCTATCCTTTTAGCCCATCTAATAGGTGTAAAATTATGTCTCAAGGTTGTTTTAATCTGCATTTCTCCAATCAATAATGATTTAGAGCATTTTTCATATGACCATAACTTGATTTATTCATTGGAAAACTGCCTGTTCATGACCTTTGTAATATTTTCTTTAGAGACTTGAGCAAAGAGAAAGAATGTCTGTGAAGATCAAGAAGGGTCTTAGTGTGTAGAAAAGAGAAGGGTATGACTTCTTTGTGACACAGTAGCAACAGGATGGCATAATGATAATGATAATGTCAACAATTTCAGTCACACTAACACAGTTTCAGACAGCTTGTTCCAGGAAATTGACTGCTGATTGTACATACAAACATGGAAGCAAGAAGAAAGTATCCTAGAATCTTAGATCACTACCAGTTGCCATTGTACTGTTCTCTTAGAGTCTCATTTGACCTATATTATTGTACACTCTACACCCTTTCTTTGTTCATCCCCCAAATTAGCCCCATTTTGAACCAACATAAGCTTTTGTGTTGGTTGGTTTTCTCCATTTTTCATATGTAAATGTACTCCCAGTGTTGTCTGAAGTTGTTGAAATCATCTATAATGCTTCATCCTTCCTGAATTTCTTTGTCTCTCTTTGTCCCATCTCTCTATGTTGACAAAAATCAGATATCAAATTTAGCTAAATTAAAAATGGTCAAAAGTAATGGTGTGGATAAGTAAACATATGCTTATTTTATATTTGGTACCATAGCCTTAGTTAATATAATGGTTATTCTTCTTTATTAACTAGAAATGTTAGAATACTAATAACAAGTGACAGGATACTTGTAGTCTCATACAGAATACAATTTTTAAATTTTAGCTGGGGAACATATGTCAAGAAATTGTACGCACATATATATTTGTAGATGGACAACAATACTTTAAAAGACTTAGGGGATGGAAATATGTGTATATGTATATAAAAATATATAGATTTTATATACACACAATTAAGAGATTTATGCTATATAAATTCCTCTTAAAATCTATTTGTAGCTGTCAGAATAAAAGCATGGCATAAAGTCTTCTATTGACTAGCTTTAAGATATAAGCAAATCACTCTGAATTGTACTTCCTTAAAATTTAAAAAGTCATAATATCAAACCTATCTGCCTCAGAAGCTTGTTTTAATGATAAAAATGAAATAATGAATGCAAAATTAGTTTGTAAGTGGGAAATACTATGATAAGATGTTATATTTATATTTGTTGGACTCAGACTTTTTTTGGGAGTGGGGGCTGTTCCCATGTGCATATGTGTATATTTCTCTATCAATCTCTGTCTTTTTCTCTGTGAGTACCTTTCTATTCTTTTTGCCCATCTGCTTCTGTTACTTTCATTTTATCCCTTTCTTATACTTTTCTTAACTGTGTCTCTTCCCTAATTGGTGTAAAAATTAATGTTCTTTTTATTTTTTTTCACTGTGCCTTTAAGGTCAAATACTTATTTGTATTTATTTAAAATTTTACTTTCAGTTCCAAATTTGTTTCCTCTGTCCACCCTTCCCTTACCTATAGAAAAGGTAAGAAATAAGATAACCACTTTACCTATGAAGTTATGCAAAACACATTTCTGTATTAGCAACCTTCTAAAATAAAAAGAAAACCTAGAGAAATTAAGAGAAAAATATATTGTTTCCTTCTTTAAAAGGGATTTTTGTCAAGTAGGGTTCTATGTCATTTATTAATTTCAGCTAGTCATTCAAGAAACATTTCTTAAGTCCTTGCTGTGTGCAGGTGTTGTGCAAAGCCCTAAGGAATACAGACACAAGCAAAAAACTGAAAGACATTCCATGTCCTCATGGAGCTTATATTCTAATGTAGGAATTCTACATAAAAAGAAGCTGAAAGAGGAAGATTCAAAGCCTGGAATGAACTTCAGGTTAAAGAGGTTTCTGGTTCATTGTAGAGAAAGAACAGAGTGAGTACAGCTTGGAAAGGAAAAGGATTTCAAGAAGATTCCCCTTAAAAGGTAAGGAAATGCCCATATGTATATAAATCCAAGGATTAACTGGAGCAGACAGGGCTTTTTGCTTCTATAACCAAAGAGCTAGTCTCCTAGACATTCGGTGCTCAGTGAATCATGCCACATCTGGGTACAGAATATCTGAGCCTACACAATGGTTCCAAGGTTCTTTCAGGACAAACAATCACAATGATGCTAGATACAAGTTTGCCAGCTTCTTTTTCCATGAAAAGGAATCTTGCATGTATGTGTCAGACTCCATTTGCTGGTACCATATAAATGTAATGATAAAGTTCCAAGAAAACACTATCCTGATGGAAAGACAAAAGAGTAGGAAGCACCTAATGAATTTTTGTGAAAAAATAATCATGTATTATATTATTATGTAAAATAATCTTTTATTGTCTTATATTATGGAAATATTTGTTTTATTCCATAAAGTAAAAATAATATTTAAAAAAGAGTAAAATAAATTGTGGAGGGCTTACCAACTGAGGTTATTTTTGTTTTAATCATTGAACTCACAATTTTCAGTAATGTAAAAGAAGATATGCTCATAAGTAAATAAACTTCCATCTACTTGGTATTTATTTTGCATTGTCTAATTTATGTGTGCTCTCTCCCCTCTAAAAATATAAATTTTGTAAGGTCAAAGGATTTTTTTTGACTTCCAATTATATCTGACTATGCTTAGCACATTACCCTGAGCATAGTAAGTATTTAATGAATTTCAGGTGCTGTATTACTTGATGTAAAAGCAAATATTTATTCTTAATTGCTAAGGGAATTGGACACCAGGAAAAGATGAGATATAGGTCAGACCATCTATGATTTTATATAATTACCTAGATAATTAAATCAGTGAGGGAGAAGAACAATAGATTATAAGTAATGATAAATACATATTTTACATCCATAATCAATAAAAAGAATAAAATATCTTTTAGGTACTTCAAAAATAATTTTTATTGATGATGGAAATTTCCAGTTTTCTTTCATAAATTTCTTCTTCATTATTTTAGTCTTTTATTACTTATATATCAGCCAATAAATATGTGTTAAGTAACTGTCAGGTACTCTAAGTGCTAGCAATAGAAAAAAAAAGTCAAAGCCCCTTCCCTCAAAGAGCTTATAATCTAATGGAGGAGACAATATGCAAACAAATATCTACATATACATACATGTATGTGTATATATGTGTACATCCATATAAGCAAGTTATATAGAGGATAAATAGAAAATGATTAAAAGAGAGAAAACATTGGAATTGTGAGGGTTTAGGCAAGGCTTCTTATAGGAGGTGGGATTTTAGTTAAAACTTGAAGTAAGCCAGCCAGGTAAATAGTTGAATTGGAAGAGGGAGAGCCCTCCTGGCACTGGGGACAGCCAGAGAAAATGCCTGGAGTGAGAGACAGAATGTCTTATTCTTGAAATAGCCAGAAGGTCAGTGTCACTGTAAAAAAAAAAAAGTATATGTTGGGGAGTAAGCGTAACACTGATCAACACAGCACACTTGATGGGCTCTATGCGACTCAGCATGGAATGAATCACACCTGTGAACTGGGCTGGAGTTCAAAGCAGCAAGGCATCTGTGATTGAAATACCTGTGTACCTTTAGACCTGGGAACACAGCCCCTGTTTCAAGGAAAAAAAGAACACATTTGGTCACATAGGGCTATAAATGGACAGGGAAGATATTTTATTCCCTTAACCCTTCATTAATGTAATGTCAATCAGGGCAGTACACCTGAGTGCTGATGCTGTGAATAATTTTAAGGGTTTAGTCATAGGGTATAATGAGCACTCTGTTTATTCAAAACTGAAGCTTGACTTGGTGTAAATGATAATATGTTAAGGGGGGCTAAGGATTCAAGAGAGGAGAATAATGTAGAGTTGAATTGGTTCACCAAGGATTCAAGATGGAGAAAAGAGGAGAGAGTGACTAGAAAAGGAGAGATGGTCTGGGAGAGAATGGAAGTATCAAGGGACTGGAGGCCAACATGTGGATGAAGATTAGGTTTATGTAAGGGAATGCAGATATAGAAGGTTGGAATACCAATAGATGATGGTAAGATAAAGTGATTTCAGAATTATTAAACATGGAGGTGGTACATTTGGAAGTGATGATACCTTTTATGAGAGCAGGAGTTGGGGAGGAAAATATACATATATATATATATAATCCAAGTGCAGAACTTGTTGAGGAAGGAAGTGTAGTAATGTAGGACTGTTCAGACAACAGCTACCAGGATTTTGATACAATGGTAGATATGAAGAGTATAAATTCCAAGGAGAAGAGGTTACTGAGTGATGGAGGAAAGGGTAGACCCTATAAGAGGCAATGGGGAACAAAGAGAATTTAAAACCCCTGCATTGACCAGTGAGATAAAGAGAATGAGTGAAAGTGTAGCTGTCACTGGAAGGGGCAGGCAGGGAGGCTGTGTTATCAGAGGAAAACCAAGTTTCAGTAAGAGTTAGTAAATGCAAGAAGTGATAGAGGAATAGATTTAATATGAAGAAAAAGCTATTGCCTATGGAATAAACTTTTCAGAGGATACAATGGAAGAGCTGGGTGTAGTGAGGATGGAAATTTGGGGTGGGAGCGTTGAGGGTTGAAGTGTGACGATATTCATCGTTGAATGGAGGGCACCATCTTTTACACTTGAAAGACAGGGACAGCAGCGGATATAAGACCTGAAGCCAGAAGGTTTACTCTTTGCACTGGAGATTCTTCAGGTCATAGTTGGGAGACTGAATTGGCAGAAGGAGGTAGAAGATGGCTTATTCTAGAACAGATGGAAGTGAAAGATTTGGGGCAAATGGAAGCTGCCTGGCTTGGCTCCTAACAGTCTTTCTTCAGGGAACACAGTGCACTGAGTAGAAGATGGGAGACTCAGGGTACTCTGTATATTGTTGTATCATATAATGGTATATATACATAAAACACATATATAAAATTCTCTCTATATATATGTATATGTTTCATTTGTTCCGGTTTACTAAGCTATGAAGCAGTTGTAGATCATGAAACCAATTTCTCTGAACCTATGATTTCATTGGTGTAAGTTAAAGCCAGTGTACAAACTGCTTTCATTAATGAGATCAGCAATATCTCTGCAATTCATATTCTTAGATAATTATATTGGACATTGAAAGGTTAAGGTGTTTTTTCCATAATTTAAAGACAAATATCTGCCAAAAATAAGTTAGACACATGGTTCTTTCTAACTTCAAGGTCAGTCCTTTGTCAACAACTTCATATTGTCTTTTCCTCATCATATAAAAGTATGAACATATAAATGTATATTTGTGTTTTATAAAAACTTCAGCTAAGAGAGTCACTGAATGATATCCACTTGAGCCCCTGGGTTTCATAAACTTGCAAATCATAACTTCACTTTTATTTCTTTATAAATAAATTTTGTGGGTTCATTCTTGGGATGTTCCTATTAAATATTTGTATTCACTTGATACTCAAAGCAACCCATGTTGAGAGAGAAAAAACTTCTTCATATACACAGTAATCAGCATATTTGTGCTGTCTTTTTATTCTACTGAAAAATTGATGTCTATCCTCTCCATCCTAATAACATAAGAGAAAGGCTCTCCATAGGAATGAATAGAGTTTTCCTTAAAATAAGTAGTATCTATCTAAAACCATCAGCAAGCATTATATGTAAAGGGGATAAGCTAGAAGTTTTCCCAATAAGATCAGGGGTGAAACAAGGATGTCTATTATCACCACTGTTATTCAATATTGTGCTAGAAATGTTAACTTTAGCAACAAGAGAAAAAGAAATTGATGGAATTAGAATAGACAACGAGAAAAAAAGCTATCACTCTTTGCAGATGATATGATGGTACATTTAGAGAATCCCAGAGATTCAACTTAAAAAAAAAAAACAACAACCTGAAACAATTAACAACTTCAGCAAAGTTACAGGATATAAAACAAACCCACATAAATCATGAGCATTTCTAAATATTACTAACAAAGTCCAGCAGCAAGAAATAGAGAGGTTCCATTTAAAATAACTTAGATAAAGTAAAATATTTAGGAGTCTACCTGTCAAGAGAAAGCCAGGAACTATATGAACACAATTACAAAACCCTTTTCACACAAATAAAGTCAGATCTAAATAATTGGGAAAATATCAGTTGCTGATGAGTAGGCTGAGTTAATATAATAAAACTGATAATTGTACATAAATTCATTTGCTTCTTCACAGTGCCATAACAAACTACCAAAAATATTTTATAGAGCTTGAAAAAATGATAAAATTAATCTGGAAGAACAAAAGGTCCAGATCATCAAAGGAATTGATGAAAAAAATGCAAAGGAAGGTGGCCTACCTGTACCAGATGTAAAACTATATTATAAAGCAAAACTATTTGGTACTGGCTAAGAAAAATAGTGGTGGGATCAGTGGAATAGGTTAGTTATTGTGTCCTGTAGAAATGATAGTTGATGACTATAGTAATCTGCAGATATCTATCAGCTCTTTTGGTGGTAGCCAAAAAATGGACACTAGGAAAGTCCTTTCCCATTTGTTGGGGAATGGCTAAACTAATTATGCCTTATACATGTAATTGGATACTATTGTTACATAAAAGAGGAAACAGACAATTTCTGAGGAAATTTTATGATGCAGAGAGAACCAAGTAGAAGAGAATTCATAACAATAACATCGTTCTAGAAAAAAACAACTTTGAAAGACTTTAAATTTTGACTCAGTGGTAAATCATGAGACCAAAATAATGAATATAAAACACCACATTCATCTTCTAATAGAGAGGTGATCAACTTAAAATTCAAAAAGTGACAATCATTTTCCTTCATGACTAATGTAAGAATTTGTCTTTCAACACTATGGAGATAAGTTTTGAGGATTCTGTTTTGTTTTGTTTTTGTTATTCATTTTATTTTTATTTGCTCAATTGGAGAACAAGGTAGTAGGAAGGGATAGATTGATTTCTAAAATGTATTTCTTATATGAAAATAATTAACTTTTTACATGGAAGAATTATGACGAATTCCAGTATTACCCACTAGAAAAGTAGCATTTCAGAAACAAAACTCATAAATTGTATGATCCTGAGATTCTGCCAGCTACTGAAGCTCTCTTTCAACTTCCTACAGAAGTTTTCAGTTGGGATTCTACTCTCACCTGAACAAAGATCATTTTGACTCCCCTTTAAGCTTTAAAGCTCAGGTGTTATCTATTATTCCTGCATAAATGGATGGAGACCCCAGTTCTAGTTCACAACACCTAGAAATCCCTGTATCCCTTATATATAAGGCCTATTTTTTTTAACCTCAAAAAATTCCCTTAGGGAGAACTGTTCTGATCATCAAATCTAAAAACTATTTCCCCTAGCTTTCATCCTTTTTTTCCTGCACAGTGCTTTGCACATAGTAGACATTTAGTGAATGTTTATTGATTGACTGGTCTTGTTTTGTATAATATATATATATACATACATATATGTATATATATATATATATATCTTATGATACTTTCTCTTGCTAAATCTGGTCTCTAGACCATAGATTCCATGAATGAAGAGACCATGTTGTATTTAATCTTTCTGACTCACCTGTCCCTATCATAGTACTCTGCACGTAAGAAGGTCTCAAATGTTTACTGGACTGGTTTAAACATTGTTTAGACTCACAAAAATTTAAGTTAGACTAAATTAACTTGGTCATTTTACTTTGTCACTAATTTTTCACCTCAAGTCTTTTGCTTCCTATAATTTAATAGACAAATATTTGAGACTTTTCCAAAAAGCAAATATTTTAAAGAATATTAAAAGGGAAATGATTCACATTTTGATTATTTAAGCAAATTTTCTTTGGCTCACAGAATTCCCCATTTATATCATCCAATGGGTTGTAGCTGCCATGTAACCCGACCATGCTGATGAATTTGAATGAATTAGGATTAATCATGCTGCTTTCTCTTCTGGATAAGATTTAGAATTATTTTACAAAATTTCACAGTAAAAATTGAATTTGTTGATGCAATTATCTTTATAAAAACACAAACTCAGATAGTTTGATCCATTGTATTACAATCATTTTTACCATAAGAACACCCAAAACTTCTTAGAGGAAGAACTGATGTTTTGAATATTATTGTTTGTGGATTTCCAAGAAAAAAGGCATTTGAAATTTGGTTTATGATGCTTCTGTCTTATTTTACAGAATAAAACAATATGTCAGAATTGTAGCAGTAGATTTATTTTATTATTACCAGTACTAATTGAACTGCTGTGTTGCCTTAAGGCATGTTGCAGACCAACTCAAATGTGTCCATAATCTACTTTTCAGTATATCTGTGAGAACATACATTCTAATACCCCCCTCAAAAAAAAGCACCAGAATGAACTAAATTGAGCATGAAATCTAAGGTAGTTAATTGGGTATGAAAATGACTTCATGATGTAAGAATTAATAAGAAACAACAAATTTCATGTGTTTTTCCTCAGTATGGATATTATGGATGACTTGATAGATTTTGTCTTATTGAAAGGTCTCCAATCCAGTCCTACAAACACTGAGGCCTTTTGCAGATTAGCTTTACAACAATTAGAAAGGGTAAAGAAGTAAAAGGACACTTGGTAAAAATAGAGAAGTAACTTTCATTTCTTCATAGATTCATTATTCAATAAACACATATTAAGGGAAAATTCTGTGCCCAGAACTGTGCTAAACACTGAAATTACATAGACAACTATCAGATAATTCCTATACTGATGGAGATTATATCAAAACAAAGTCTCAAAAGGAGAAATTTAATGTCAATTAACTAGTATTCTATTGTTATATTGCTTTCTCCATCGATACCAATAAATGGTCTTCAAGAATTTCTATGACTGACAAATTCAGAAGCATGGGGTAAACAAGGATTGAGACTCTTTAGACATGTTTATATTGGTCCCCCAAACCTGTGGGCTGCTACCAGGACTAAAAGTCCTAAATAAATATGAGAGGTCTCTTATAATCCTTTAAGTAAGTTCTCAATATTATAATTAAGACTGATTTAGGTAAAGTCCCATCAGCCCCTGTGCTACATCTTTCCTTCTCTCTCTTTCTGTTGGCACTTCCGGTGGAGGGGCCGCTGTCTCTTTGTAGACGTCATGCCTGCCCTCAGACCCCTTGTGAAACCTAAAATCATCAAGAAGAGGACCAAGAAGTTCATCTGGCACCAGTTCCACAGATATGTCAAGATCAAGAGAATCTGGTGTAAACCAAGAGACATTGACAACAGGGTGGGAAGGTGATTCAAGGGCCAGATCTTGATGCCCAATATTGATTATGGAAGCAATAAGAAGACAAAACACATGCTGCCAAGTAGATTTAGGAAGTTTTTGGAGCACAATGTCAAAGAGCTAGAAGTGCTCCTGATGTGCAATAAATCGTACTGTGTTGAGATTGCTCACAATGTTTCCTCTTAGAAACAGAAAGTTATTGTTGAGAGAGGAGCTCAGCTAGCCATCAAGATCGCCAATCCAAATGCTAGACTGAGTGAAGAAAATGAGTAAAAAGCTTTGCACATTTTTATTTCTGTTAAACCCTCAAATTACTAAAAAAAAAAAAAAAAAAGACTGATTTAGATTTTTAAAAAAGGGTGGGGGCAATTCTTACCTGGCATCAAACACACTTGTACACTCCTAGATTCTGCTTAGAGAACCCCTAGCCCCTGGGAGGGCCTCCTGATGCAAAGGCTCACTAAGAAAATACCTTAAGGCCTTGCAACCAATAAAGCAAGCAGAATACTAATAGGCTTGATGAAGTCATTCATCCTACTTTAAGCAAGGTCACAAGGACTGATTTGGTACCGTTTTAAATTCCATGCACTAGCTCAAATGATGAATAAGAACTCTTTCTATATGAATGTAAAGGACTAAGTAAAATCTATTAAATGGAATTGCTTTAGGTGGTAAGCAATAGTGAATACAGATTGCTTATGGAAAGGAATTTTCATGACTAAAGAAACTTCTTGATTACCCTGTGGATTAAATTAAGCAAATCCTAGCCCATCTGACAAGGGCTATGATAGCAGAGACCTACTGAAAGAAAATAATTTTCCATTATGGCTGTGTTTGAACAAATCAATCTTTTCTGAGTTAGAGCAAAAGTTGACCACCAAACTAATTAAGATCACCTATGGAAAAAAAAAATTAACAGCAGTACTAGATACACAAGGAATTCATCTGAGAGAAGGGAATCGTGTGTGATGTTACTTGGCAATTGTTTGTAAATTCTCCTTTTTATCAATGGTACAACAACTTGTTTGGAGAGATTGAACCATTTTAAGCGGTGGGAAAGGGAGACTAAACTAAGTGGACAGTCTTAAACTGGGAATCAGGCAGATTTAAACTAAAATCCCACCTTAGACATTTGCTAATTGTGGGATCCTATGCAAGTAACTAAACTACTGTCAATCTAAGTTTTCTCATTTGTAAAATGAGAATAATAACATATTTCATAGATCTGTTGTGAGAATCAAATAAGATAATATTTATAAAGTACTTTAAAAACCTTAAAGAATTACATAAATATTATTCATTATTATTCTTCATCTTAGAAGATCTTGTGGGTCCTGATTAGTTAATAGAGGTATGAGTGAAAATTAAGTAGTTTTCTGTCAAGAAAATAGAAGTGGATGCACAAACATACATATATACACATATATTATAGATACAAATATATATGTATGTATGTATACACATACACATAATAATTAAATAATAAAGTATCTTGATTAGACTTAAAGGAATGAGAAAGTATAATAAAAATCAAAAACATATAATATGTAATATTATACATAGCAATGTCAAATAAAAGTACAAAATATACATATGTATCAATATATTATATATGTATACATATCACTTTATTTATATATATCCTATATTGTAATTTTCAAAGACATTTTGGCTACTAAGGTTGGTTTATGGGACAATGGTTCAAGGTTTTGTAAGATGGATTTATGGGATGCTGTGTGATATAGTAGAAAGGACACTGGCCCTAGAGTCAGATGTCTTGGGCTTCAATCTCTTCTATAGAAATTGCTATCTGTGTGTTCCAATGAAAGTCATTTAACAATCAAAGATATACTTAAAACCCAACTTATGTATATGTTGTTGTTGTCTAAGTTTGTTCCTATCTTTATAGATCACATTACCTCAATGTAATACTGAGATGTTGAAATAAACTGGGACTAATATTTCAAATGGTTCACCCCATCAGTAATGACAATGAAAAGCATTTGTCAAATTGGAGAGTGATTCTGTCAGTCAACAATCATTTATTAAGCACCTGCTATATGCCATGAACTGTGTTAAACACTGGAGCTAGGAGCTATTAACTGCATTTACTTGGGTTGTGCTGAAATATTAAAAATAAATAGCAGTTTTCCTCCATTTCTATCTTCAATGTCATGTCAAATTATTTTTAAAAATATGCAACTAGTGAAAAAAATACCAATTCTTCTGCAGCAACAAAAGTTCAAGAATGTTAAGAGAAATGAGTATTTTTTTAAGTGAGAAGAAGAGGATTGTAGTAGTACCATATTTGAAACTATAGTACAGAGGAAGAATCATAAAAACAAACAAACAATGCATTCTGGTTAAAAATAGAAAAATTGAACAATAGAAGGTATAGATATATGCTATATAGTAGAAGTATATGCTATATAATAGAAGCAATAGATACATATTCCATAAATAAGTGAACATAGTGACATAGTATTCAATATATGCAAGAATTCCTACTATAGTGAGAAGGATTAACTCCAACAAAACTGCTGGGAACTTATAAATCAGTCTGACAGAACTTAGATTTTCATTTTAATTTCATAATTTCATACCATATACCAAAATGAGAACTAGATATAAACATCATAAAGAAATTAGAGGATTAAGGAAGGAGACTATTGATAAGGGAATATAGGATCATAGAAAAAGAAATGAAAAATTTTAATGTTATAAAATTGTAAAATATTGCAAATAAACATAGAGTTAGAATGTATTCAGTTCATTCAGGGAAATTTTATGTAGCATTTTTCTCTGATAAAATTATGATATTTGAGATGTAGAGGACATTAATTCAACTGTATATGAACGAAAGTCATTTCCCAAGAGATAGATGCATGAAGGAGATAAAAAGGCAGTTCTTAAAAGAAGAAAGGCATGCAATCAACAACCATATAAAAATTATCAAAATCATAAATAATTAGATAAGTAGAAATGAAGATGACAAAAGGGTCAGATTCACAGTTGAAGGACTTGCACCAACTAGTATACAATGAGGTGAGCAAAATGAAGACAATGACTTATAAATTGAATATAATATAAATTTTAAAAATACTGTGAATTATTTAAGAAATACAATAACTACATTGACAAAACTTACAACTTCCTAAGAGTGATGATAAATCATGTACCTCTCTCTCCCTACCACCCTCAGGTGACAGAGAGAGAGAGAGAGAGAGTAGATGGAGTAGAGATGAGGAATACTAATTATATTTTCAGATACAACTGATATATCAATTTAAAATGGTGTTTAAAAAAATAGTAAGAAAAGAGTTTTATTCAATAACTTAAAAGAAATACAGAGAAGAGAACAGAAGGAAGCCTAGAGGGAGACACAGTCAAGCATGATAATGTTTGAACTACCATATTAAAAATTAAATATACTCTTAAAAAACCTATCTTTTACTTAGTGGAGATTCATACTTTTCAATACAGTCTTCATTTTATGTTATTTGTATAGACAGATAATTATTTTTTGTGTTTATCAGATTAATAATATTTAAAACAGAAAATAAAATTAGAAAAGGGAAAAAAAAATCTAACAAGTCAAAAAAGAAGAAATTACTTTATCCTCTTACTTATCAAAATGATCTTTCTGAAGTATAGGTCTAATCTTGCCAATCTTTTATTAAATATACTCATGTACCTCCCTATTTATTATTTCTAAGATCAAATGCAAGATCATTTGGCTTTTAAAGCTCTTCATAACCTGGTTCTTCCTACCTTTTCACTCTATCTTACTTCCCTCCACATACTCTATTATCCAATAACCTTAAGTTTTACAAGACATTCCATCACAGAAATCCATATATTTTCTCTGGCTAACATATAACTGGAATACTTTCTCTTGCCACCTCAACCTCCAGGCTTCCTTCATGTCCCCAGAGAAATCACACTTTCGATGAGAAGCCTTTTCTGGTCCTGTTTAATGCACACTTCAATTTGTATTCAATATGTTAAATAACATTTTGAGGCAAAGAATATGATAAATTGCTAGCCACAAAATAAGGTAAAACCACATATTGGGTGGGTGGGGGAACTAGGTAAAAATACAGTGTATCCTCAAAGGAATACAACTGTGCTAATAATTTTGTGACATCTTATATTGACTTACGTGTTGTGTTGCAAAAATGTTGGAATTCAAATCATGTGAACCTAATTTGAATTCCTACTCTGCATCCAGTCTGAATTTGGGCCTGCCAGGTCATCTCTATGGCCTCCAATTTCTTAATATGCAAAATTAGAGGGATTGGACTAGATTAATTTTTAAGGTATCTTTCAACTTTATAATCTAGTAAGTCTTATAGATGTAAAGATCAAATATAAGCATATTAAACCTTCCCCAAAAGCCTCCAGTGTCTCTCCATTGCTCCTAGCATGAAAAATGAAATCCTTAGCATGGTATTTAAAGCCGTACTCACTATGGATCCATCTTACCTTTTCTGTCTTCTTTCATATCAGCCTCCTTCATGCCCTTTCTATGCCAAAATGGCCTTCCCTCTATATTCTCTGTCTATACTGCATCTTAATAAGCACTTATTAAATGCCTACTTTGTGCCAGGTACTGTGCTAAACTCTGGGGATTAAAAAAAAGACAACCTCTGTCCTCAAGGAATTTATAATCTAATGGGAGAAGAAGACACATAAAATGAAGCTGAAGGGGGTGAGAAGGGTAAGCAATCCAGTGAAGGGGCATGATGGAGCCCAGTGCAAAAGAGTATAGGAGGTGCAAATATATCAATGTCTAGTCTAGGATTTTTCTTTAAATGGAGACTTTGTGGGGAGTTATTTATTCTTCAATGAATGAGACATAGGGTATTGAGAAATATCTAGAATACACTCCCTTCTCACTTTTACATCCTAGAATTTCCTACTTATAAGCACAAGTGCTATACAAGGTCTTTCCTGCTACTCCCACATGTTATATTCTCTAATTAATGTTATTGCTTTCTATTAATTTAGACACACCTTGCATTTATATGTTTGTGTACATGGTGTGTCCTCCCCACTCTCACTCCCACAATGAGTCCCAGTTTACTGAGAAGAGGAATTGTGATCTCTTTTTTTCTGTATATAAAAATCACCTTACACACTACCTGGCCCAAAGAAATCACATGACAAATGTTTATAGAACTAAATTAATTTAATTCTTCAGGATTATTTAAACATAAGGGAAGTAAAACATGAAGATATTCTTAGGACTAAATTTCTAGAAGGGTCTTAGAGATCATCTGATCCAACACCTTTCTTTATATAGATAAGGAAAAAGGCATATGGAGATGAAAAGATTTTGCTAACATTGCATAGGTAATAAGTATGAGAACTGGGGGGTTGAGTCAAGATGGCTGAGTAGAAGAATGACCACCGAGTCGCTCTGGCTTCCACGTTCCCCAATCAATGTAAAAAGGGGACTCTGAACAAACTTTGGAGCTTAAAAACCCACAAAATGACACAGAGAAGCTAACCTCCCTCTGAGGATAGCCAAGCAGAACAGAAGGAATCAGCCAGTGCAATGCTCTGGGAGCCGAGCCCAGCCCCACGCCAAGGTTTTAGCCCAAAGGCAGGCCTGACCAGCCACCAGCCAGAGGGACTCCATATCAGCAGCAGTTGTGGTGCTTTCCAGAATTATCAACACATAGATGTGAAGGACAAAGTGAGAGGTCAGTGCAGTCTGGACTTTGAGACCCAGTAAGTGGGAGTGCGTGGCTATTGCCCCCAGAGTGAGGAGCCCCTGAGACACTGGCACAGCCAGCCAGTGCCACATGGCAGCTTCAGCTCCTGGCCTGCAGAGTGTAGGGTGACCAAGCAACCAGTCTGAGGGGTAATCGCTCTTGCTTTAACCTGCTTGGATCTGGATTGCAGTTTAGGGTGGAGGTCTTGGGGTGTGTGACCAGCTTGCCAGAGTGTGTGGAAGCTTAAGAGAAGGCACCCAACTAATACCTCTGGCAGCTGAGAAAACCCCAGAATTTGGGATGAAAGCTTCCCTGTCTGGTGGCAGAGTCCTACTGTGGCAAAAAAGTCCAGGGGTCAAGTGACTAAGGGGCAACATGACCAGGCAAAGGAAAAAAAGCAGACAGAAGGTTCTAACATTAGCCTCCTATTTTGGGGACAAAAAGGAGCAAAGCATGGAACAGGAGGAAGACAGTGAAGTCAGAACACCTGCACCAAAAGCTTCAAAAGAAAATATGAGCTGGTTACAGGCCATAGAGGACCTTAAGAAGCAGATAAGAGAAGTGGAGGAAAAATTGGGAAGAGAAATGTGAACAATGCAAGAAAATTACAAAATGAGAGACAACAGCCTGACTGAGGAAAACAACGCCTTAAAAAAATACACTAACTCAAATGGCAAAAGAAGCTCAAAAAGGCAATGAGGAGAAGAATGCCTTAAAAAACCAAATTTGCTAGATGGAAAAAGAATCTCAAAAGTTCAATGAGGAGAATCATTGCTTCAGAATTAGATTGGAGCAAATGGAAGCTAATGACTTTATGAGAAATCAAGATGCTATTTAACAGATCCAAAGAAATGAAAGAATAGAAGGCAAGGTGAAATATCTCATGGGAAAAACCACTGGCCTGGAAAATAGATCCAGAAGAGATAATTTTTAAAAAGCCATGATCAAAGTAACAACCTAGAAATCATCCTCCTGGAAGTTCTCAAAGAAAACTGCCCTGATGTTTTAGAAACAGAGGGCAAAATAGAGGTTGAAAGAATCCACCGATCACCTCCTAAAAAAGATCCCCAAAAGAAAACTCCTAGGAATATTATAGCCAGGTTCCGGAATTCCCAGATCAAGGGGAGAATATTACAAGCAGCCAGGAAGAAACAATTTGAATAATATGGAAACCCAATCAGGATAACACAGGATCTGGCAGCTTTTACACTGAGGGATCAAAGGGCTTAAAATAGGATATTCTGGAAGTCAAAGGAGCTGGGATTAAAACCAAGAATCACCTATCCAGCAAATCTGAGTATCATGTTTTAGGGGAAAAAATGGTCATTCAATGGAATAGAGTATTTTCAAGAATTCTTGATGAAAAAATCAGAGTTGAATAGAAAATTTGACCTTCAGATACAAGAAGCATGAGAAGGCAAACAGGGAAAAGAAATCTTAAGGAACTTATCAAAGTTGAACTATTAACATTCCTACATGGAAAAACAATAAACGTAACTGATGAAGCTTTTGTCAGTATGAAAATAGTTGAAGGGAATAGAAATATATATGTTTATATATGAGGGTATATGGGCATATAAATACATATGTAAATGTGTGTATATATGTTTACAGGTATACATAGATAGAGGACATAGGACCAATTTAACAAGAAGGGATGATACTTAAAAGGTGAAATTAAGAGGTGAGAGAGGAATATAATGAGAGGAGATGGGGAGAGACAGAATGGGGTAAACTATCTCATAAAGAAGAGGAAAGGGAAAATGGTTACAATGAAGGGGAAGAATAGGAAGGCAAAAGTGAATGGGTCAACCTTATTCTCATTGAATTTGTCTTGGGGAGGGAATGAAATGCACACTAAATAGGGTATCTCATCCTCCAGGAGAGTAGGGAGGAAGGGGATGAGAGGGGGGGATGATGTAAGGGAGGGCAGGCTTGGGGGAGGGGATTTGGAAGCATCCACTTTTGAAAAGGGATGGGATCAAAGTAGAGAATAGAACAAGTGGGAGGTAGGATAGGAGGGAGGGAAATATAGTCAGTCTTTTACAATATATCTACTATGTTATTGTTTTGCATTAACTACAAATGTACAACCAATACAGAACTGCTTATCTTCCCAGTAATTGTGGGTGACAAGGGAGGAAGGGAATGAATCATTAATTCAAAGTTTTAAAATCAAATCTTTAAATATATATATATTTATATAATTATTATTAATACTATTTTACATGTAATTGGGAAGTAAGATACACAGGCACTGGAGCATAGAGATCCGCCATGCCCTACTGGAAAAGTCGAAAGAGGTATGGGAGAAAATATGGGAAAGAGCAGATTGGAGGAGGGGATATCTTGTGGGACTGCTATTTTGGGGTGGTGGGTAGGGGAAAAATGGTGAGAAAATTTGTGACTCAAAATCTGGTGGAAATTAATGATGTAAATCCAAAGTTAATAAAGCATTTGAAAAATGGGAAAAAAATAAGTATGAGAACTTGGATATCAGTGTATTTTCCCTGATTCTAAATTCAAGGCTTTTCTATTTGCCTTCAGTGTAAAGTGCTGTAGGAAACAGTTGCGGTAGTTGAGCAGCTCAGTGTATAGAGTCCTGGGCCTCTAGTCAGGAAGAGCAGAGATAAAATCCAGATATTTATTACCTGTGTGAACCTGGGCAATTAACTCAACAAGTCAGATTCTTCATCTATAAAATGAGCTGGAGAAGGAAATGGAAAACCATTCCAGTATCTTTGCCAAGAAAATCCCACACAGGGTCATGAAGAATTGGATGTGACTAAACAACAACCAGAAACTATTGTATGCTAAAGATAAAACTGAAGAGAGTTCACTTTCATTTGTCTCTTTTGTGTACTCTATGATCCAATCACAGTGGACTTTTTGTTCTTCACTCAGAACATACAATCTCTCATCTTCCTGCTTTTCATCTCCAGGCCTAAAATCTACTCTCTCCTTGCCTCTACATCTGAAAATATTTACTTTCCTTCAATGCCTACCTCACATGATACTGCCTACATGAAGTCATTCTTGCCTTCCCTCAAATCAATCTGTAAATATTCTAATATATTTAGCATCTGAATTCTTATACAAATTAGGTCAAAGTATAATTATGAATGTATTCCTATACTACTAACATTATAGTACTTTCTATTTTTACAACCTTAATAAGTAATAATCCCTCTTTGCTTCAGTTAGTGATTATTTTACGATTTGACACAAAGTTCACAAGGTCTGTGTATATATGTGTTTGTGTGTGTATGTTTGTGTATTGGTGTTTCATAAAAATTCACTTAAGTCATATTAGATATTAAGCGTCCCACTGATTAAAAATCCATTTTCCTCATATATAGCCTTGATTTTAGTCAACAAGTTTTCAGATCTATTCCTAGGTAACTGAAGCATATTTATCTCAATGTCTTGGATATATTTTGTAATCTTTCCTGACATATCATATGATACAATTCCATGTTGCTATCTTACACCATCCATTGGGAATTTCTGTAATTCTAGAACTATTGTGCTTCTCAGTATATCAATATTTTATCCAGACCACATCTTTTTTCCATTGAGATAAGACTTCCAGGCTCACTGAAAGTAACAAATCCCTAAAGTATCTTTGAGTGGATCTTTTACAGTATAATAAACATAACCAAATCATACAAGCTCTCCAGGACTTCTGACAATGGTTTTTGTATATGGTATTGAATGAAAAGGTGTGTTTCAACAGTAAAAATTGCCTTTCCCACTGTACAGCAACCCAGTTACTGAAATGATTTTTAGCAGTTTGGTTTTTTTATTGCTATTGTTTCTTTTCTTTTTCCCCACTGCTCCGCTTGCTTTTCCCAAACTTTAAGAAATCTTTGCCAAGGTGTGAAAGAATAAATAGAAATCTGTCTGGAGGATCTGCTTGTTTCCTGAGCATTAATTTGGCTACTTTTGTCTATAGCTTGACACTTTTTGGAGTTATTCTCAACCCTGCTTTCCTTTGTATTCCAGTGTAATGTATCCTATTTCATTGTGGTCCCGAGTGATTTTTGAAACACATGAAACACCTACTGCCATGTTACTTAACCATAATGGTAGCATAATTGTGTTATCTTCAAGAGCTGAGACTTTTGAAATTTTCCTTAGAGTAATAACCATGTTTAAAAACACAGAATTAAAAAATATAACAAATGAAATTAGTGAAATGTCTGGAACCAAATATAATACTCAGCTGACAAAGAAGTAAATACAAGTTCCATCAGTTCCATCTAATTTTGTTTTATCTATGTTCAGACATTGAGTCAGTCCAATGTCAGTAGAAACTCACAACATGATTACTGTTGTCACAAAATAGAATATAAGAAAATTAGTGCTTCCTACAAGTAATATGCACAGCAGTGTATATATGATCACATTATTTACCAGGATAGAATAAATGCTTTTTGATATCAAAGGTTATTTCATTTTTGACTTGTTATCCTTAGTGCCTCACACAGTGCCTTACATATAGTAGGCATTTGATAAATGTGTTTTGGATTAAATTTCATTAAACACAAAAGAGGATGCACTCCATATTTTAAATTCATTATGTCTTAGTAAAAAGGTAGGGAAGATCAAATAGACAGATGTTCTCAAATTTAAGTAATTAAAGGAACATCCCTAATGCTACTCCTAATATCATTCTGGACATGTGGCACTGATTATTTAAAATGTTATTGATAATTGGCATCAATTAAAGTTCAATTTCACATTAGTGGAAATATAGAAATCCCCTAAATTTACCAGTAGTTTCTTTTTTACAATAAGAATTATACCTTCATTCTCCAGCTTTCCCCCTATGTCTGTTAACCAAGGGGAAAAAAGGGTGAGAAGCATCAGAAGTAATAGTCAACATCTCTGACAACTCTGACAAGCATAACCAGTATAATACCTTTGTGTTCACAGCCCCCTAGTGAGGGGTCGAACAATGCCTTAATTATCTGAGGTGCTCAGGCAAGGCAGGATTCAACCCATGAAGATTAGATTATTGTTCCTCCCTTTCAGCTGACTTGCTCCATAAGGCCTTACACAAACTCCCGCTGGTGAAGGACAGTGTTGCCAGGCTCTTTGTGAAAAGGATAGAATTAATCAAATTGCATTTCACCTGGTCTAAAATCCCTTCCTTGACTGCAGGTAAAATAATAATATTAATAACAATAAAACAATGTTCTGACCCTAAAAGAGCTCTTTTAATTTAAGGGACATTTGTTGACTCAACCTCAATATATTTCCCCCTCTCCAATGCTGTAACATTTTCAGATTCCTGGCCAACTGCTTTATTTTATTGAAGTCAACAGCATTTACAAAGTTCTATTAAGAACCTTATGGAGCAGGAGTCTTAAGTTGTTAAATATCAACTTTCCCTACAATCCCAGAGGAATACTGTTTTTTTTTTCCATTAAAGGTTATAAATCATTTTTGTTGCCCAGAGTGATCTGTGACAAGATTTTTATTTTACTTTTGATTGCCACCCCGAAACCCCGCCCCATTGCCTAGAATACAGGTATGATACATCCCAACTTTCTCCCAGGGTGCTTTGGTAGCCTTAAGAGAACTTGGGGGTAAAATATCTCATCTTTCTGCCATTGGCCACCCCCACAATTATGGTAATCCCCTCTTTATTTTCTTTTTGAAGGGGGAAAGGTAGGGCAATTGGGGTTAAGTGACTTGCCCAAGGTCATATGGCTAGTTTTTTTGTGTTAAGTGTCTGAGTCCAGATTTTAAATCAGGTCCTCCTGATTCCAGGGCCGGTTCTCTATTCACTGAGCCACCTATTCCACCCCTTGGTAATCCTCTATTAAGGGGTCCCTTGTTACAGTTAATCACTTAAATTATACTTATAATCACTCAGGTTACATTTCACAATAGAATATATTTCATAGGTAGAGCAAGAACAAATATACAAACACTTTCTCAACATAGGCCTCCCTTACACCACTTTATTCCCTGGGAAGGGAAAGGAGGTTATGTTCATGGTTTACCTCAATTCCTATATAATATATAGTCTCACTAAGTTCCAAGTAAAAAGCTCAAGTCCTGGGGCTCAAGTTCTGGACGCCTTTGCCTTTTAGGTCTTCTTGCTGGACTAGCAGCAACATTTGTTCTAGAATCCTGACCCCAAGGTCACCATGGCTCATGTCTGGGTCTAGGCACTCCAATCTTTTTTCCCAGAACTGAAAAGTAGAAAACAGATTAGACCAAAACCCCAAACTAATTTCTTAAAACCACTGGATTTAAGAGGGTAAAGGTAGCCCTTAAGCCCACCCCGCTAAATTTATTTTTGCCTATGCTGTGGTGAAAAAGATCTATATTCAGTCCCCTATATGCCACAGGAAAGAGAATGAGAATGTCTCCAGTCTGGTAGTTTTAAAAATGCAATATGTTCCAGCTATGTAGCCAACTGAAAAAGGTTGCTTCCACCCACATGGTAGAGAAATGCAAAATGTCTTCTCCCAGAAGTATGTGCCTCCATCTGAGGTGATCTGGGCATACCATGTTACAAGAGAATGATAGATTTAGAACTCCAAGGGAACAAAAAGGATGTGTGCCTCATCTACATAGAGATTCTCTGCATAGATATAGATAGACAACCAAAAAAGCAAAAGTACCATTCTCCCAGTTCTTGGATATGTTATTGAAATACTGAAATAGAAGATATTTAGTGATTAAAAAGAAAATCAAGAGTCAATCTCTCTCTCTCTCTCTCTCTCTCTCTCTCTCTCATTTCTCTCTCTCTTTCTCTTTCTCTCTCACTGATAGAAACCAAAAGTAATCAATAAAAGAAAAAAAATTACTATGCCAAGAGAACAAAAAATATTTGAAATACAGATTAATCAAAACTGAGTCTCCAGATCACGTAAGCACATATAACATTGTGAAAAATATTAAAGACATGCAGTATTTCTTCTAAAATGAATGCTAAAGATGAGGTACAAGCCAGACACTAAGGCTCTTGTTAAGTAAAACTATCAAATAATCGACATATTTATTAAATATTTATTATGTGCCAAACTCTGCTAAGAGCTGAGGACAGAGAAAAAGGCAAAAACAGTCTCTCAAGGAGGTAACATTCTAACACAGGAGAAAACATGTACAAAGTGTGTGTGTGTGTGTGTGTGTGTGTGTGTGTGTGTGTGTGGAGAGAGAGACAGAGAGAGAGACAGAGAGAGAGAGAGAGAGAGA
>NW_027187391.1:50145586-50160586 GCF_028583685.1 Petaurus breviceps papuanus
GAGAGAGAGAGAGAGAGAGAGAGAGAGAGAGAGAGAGAGAGAGACAATTGTTAGTAGATTCTCAGAACTCTGAAGAAGCCCTAAGTTACATCAGGAACAAAGTAGATTTTGTGCCATCGACAGTTACCCTAGAGAAGAGTTTGACTTATATTAGGTAAACTCTTCCCTTACAGGTGACACTACTTGACCAGATTTGATCATAATCTCTTCAGCTGACCCTGGCTACAATGGTCATAATCCAAAAAAACATAAAAATATAAAGCCCTCAAAATGACTTTAGTGGCTTTGGCTAAATGTATCATTTTAGCCAAAAGGAATTGACCTGTTGATACAGAGATTGTTGCTTTGATGTATGAGACCTAAATCTAATATGGACTTCTTTGAGGAGCCTTACCTCACCTCTACCTTACTTCCCTTTTTTAACTTCACATGACACTTTATCCTTCTTTTATATACTTGTGTACTAATTCTGCCTCCACTAGATTGTAAGTTCTGTGAGGGCCAGCATAATGTCTTTATGTCATTCAAGCAAGAAAGTCAGCAAGTATTAAACACCTATTATATGCCAAACTCTGTATTAGATGCTGTGAATATAAAGTTAAAAGACTATCCCTGCTTTCAAAAAACTTAAATTGAGATAAGCTATATACACGTGTGTATGCATATACATATGTACACAAAAAAGATGAAAGCAGATATAAAGCAAATAAAAGGTTATCCTCACGGGAAAAGCATTAGAAGTCAGAGGGACCAGGAAAGGCCTTATTGTAGAAGAATAAATTGAGTTGTTTTAAAAATGAAACAAATACATGAAAACATCACAAATGAGTGATATCAAGTGAATATAGCCAGATCAAAGGAAAAGAGATAAGAAATGGAGTGTTTCATGGCAATGCCAAATGGCAACGACAAGTAGATTACAATAAATTAGAAGATTTGAAAGGTGGGAAGGGCTGAAGCACTAGGGAGTCACTGGAGTTTATTGAGTAGGGAGGTGACAGTCAGATGTGAATTTCAGGAAAAAAACAATTTGGCAGGTGATTGAAGGGTTGCTTAGAAAGAGGAGACTTGAGGCAAGAACAATTAGGAGTCTATTTCAACAGGCTCATTGAGATGTGATGAGGACCTGTGGATGAGGACAAAGGCAGAAATGTAAAAGATGATATGGACACCAAAATAATTTAAGATTTGACAACTGATTGGATATGTAGAGGGAGAGAGAACGAAGAATGAAGGATAACACTAAGGACAAGAACCTGAGGGATATTGCTGCCCTCGACAGTCATCATAACAGTAATTCACAAGAGGGGATGAGAAAGAAAAGTAATGGGTTCTGTTTTAGACACATTTTAAAATTAATTAACAAGCATTTATTAAGTGATTACTAAGAGTGAGGTGAAATGTAAAATGCCTATTCAGCAGCTTTAAAAAATTTCTATGTTTTGGTGGTTTTAAGTCACAGCCTCCCAACATAGTATAATGAGACTTATTAATGGTACTTTATTTTAGCTTGTTAAAGCTTCTGTCAATTAAAAAAGGGTATAGTATTAAGTATAAGTTGTTGGAGCCATTTTTCTTTTAATCTGAGTTGGCAAAAGCTTTTTGTGTTTTAGCCATTGTGTGTGTGTGTGTGCGTATGTATGTCTTTAGGAAATACTTATGCTATAGTTGCTTCGTGTCATAAAGTATCTTTCTACTGGTCCCTTGGGGAGGGGGAAGGATACCAAGATATATAGAAAAGAGATAAATGCAAAGCTATAAGTAAATCTTCACCAAAATGTCAGGGTGTTGTTATAAAGAGCCCAAGAGTTCAAGAAGAGGAGCTCATTACAGCCCAGATCTATTCAGGACTGAATAATTTACCAAAAATATGCATAGTTCTAGAGCAGATGGGCCTTTTAAGAGAGAGGCAGAGGGCACTGTGCCTTAATTCCCTCAGAGGAGGTTATAATTTTTAAACTAACAGGAAGAATTAAAGTTTTGTTAGAATAGGAATTGATATTATATTCCTCAATATAAATAGGGGCAGGGATAAGGTTGGTGAAGAGGCAGTGTGGGATGGAAGGGGGTAGAAGGTAAGAGAAAAAGAAGGGAAATTGAAAACCAGAAGGTGAGAAGGATGTGGGAGGTGACAGACAGATATAGAGAGGGAAGTCAAATGCAAATTTTCCTTTTGATTATGTTACCTTGAGGTAACCATCTGACACAATTAATTCTGGGCATCAGTAGAGCATGAGACCCTTACATTTCTCTCCTAAGAGACTTATCAAACCTGCCTAGCACTTCCAAGGTCAGAATATATAGCTAATCCCAGATTTGTTTTCCTCATGGAGGAGACATTTTGTTCCATTAATTTTAATGAAATGTAAATCACCATAAATGCCAGATTAGCAAAATCCTATGAACTTGCTGTAGTGAAAAATAAATTATACAACATTCCTTTTTCCATTCTCTATATTTTCTCCATTTTTTCCCCAAATGTTGTGAAGAGTGATACAATAATATTGACTGCATGGCTTTTCATTGCTATATTTCCCCCTAGATTTATTGAAATTAACCTTACCAGAATTAGTAATGACTAATGATCACTGCTAGACTCCTAATTTAGTACTACTTAAAATCAAGGATTTCTTCTGCTCCCTACCCCCCCACACAAATTGCTTAATCATTCCTCCAAGTTCTGCTGTTGCAGAAGATATATAAATGGTGAATAAACATTTAATAAACCCCTATAATGAATTAAGTACTAGGAATACTAAGAAAGGTAAATGACAGTCATACTGAAGGAACTCACAAGCTAATGGAGGAAACAAACAACATGCCAAGTGACCATACAGAAACAGGATATATTCTGAGATATTTCTTATTTGTCATATATATATATATATATATATTTGTCATATATATGTATATATATATATATATGACAAATAAGAAATATCTCAGAATGAAGGCACTGGAATTAAAGAGGACTGGAAATGCTTTGGAGCAAAAAGTAGGATTTTAGCTGGGACTTGAAGGAAATCAGGGAAGCCAGGAGGGAAAAGATGAAGGAGATCATTCTAGGAACAGAGTACAGCAGTAAATATAGCCCAGGGTGAGGAGATGGAGTTTCTTGCTGCAGCAACGGAAAGGATATCAGAGTTACTGAATCACAGGGGAAATGAGAGAGGGATTTATAAAATGTAAGAGGACTGGAGCATGTGTGGAGGGGAGAGAGAGAAGTTATGAATGACTTTGAATGCTAAATGTACAATTTTGTATTTGATCCTAAAAGGAAATCATTGGAGTTCATTGAGTAGAGGAGTGGGAAGACAACAAATAAATAAATCACTTCATTGGGCAAAATACAGGTCTTCCCTTTGGGGATAACAGAAACAACAACAAAATGGAAGTAATTTAGATGCTCATTGAGTGAGGAAAAGAAGAACACATTTGTATATATGAATGCCAGGATTATTTTCAGGATACACACATATATTCTACTTTATTTTAGTGTGATTTTCTTTAATGCTATATATGCATATACATATGTGTACATCACAAACATATCATATTGTATATATGTGTGTTTACACGTGTATATGAATTGCATACATGTATGATGCATATACGATGCATACATACGATGCATATACACATACATATGTGCACAGCCACATATACACACATACACAACCACCTTAGGAAATGAGAAGTAAATAGAACCAGGATATAAATATATATTAATTTTTAAAAAATTAACTTAAATTCCAATGTAAAATCAAATTAAAATTTAAGATTAAATTTACATGTAAAATGTAAAGAATCTATAATGATTAATGTATGTATTCTATTTCATTATTATATATACATATATACACATATACAAAACAAACACACAGACATATATCTTCTGCTTCTATTTTACTTGCTTTATCTAAATTTTTTAAGGTTCTCTACATATTTATAGGAATATAATATTTATAATGTATATACACACACATATGTATAATGCTAATAAAAATCACACTAAAATTAAGGTTAGTGCTAAGTAAATGACATGAAAAATCCTGGCTCTGCAATGTAACTAATATTTAGAGGGAGGTGGGAAATTGGGAAAGAATCTTTACAACCTATATCTCTGACAAAGGACTCATTTCTAAAATATACAGAGAATTGAGTCAAATTTGTAAGAATTCCCCAACTGATAAATGGTCAAAGGATATGAACAGGCAGTTTCAGAGAAAGAAATTAAAGATATCTATAAGCACATGAAGAAATGCTCTAAATCACTATTGATTCAAGAAATGCAAATCAAAAGAACTCCAAGGTACCACATCTCACCAGTCAGATTGGCTAAAATGACAAAACAGGAAAATGACAAATGCTGGAGAGGATGTGGGCAAATTGGAACACCAATGCATTGCTGGTAGAGTTGTGAACTGATCCAACCTTTCTGGAGAACAATCTGGAATTATGCCCAAAGGGCTATCACTACTTTCATATCCTTTGACCCAGAAATACCACTCCAAGGGTTATATCCCAAAGAGATCATAGAAATGGGAGGATTACCCATATATACAAAATTGTTTATAGCAGCTCTTTTTGTGGTGGCAAAGAATTGGAAATTAAGGGGGTGCCCATCAATTGGGGAATGGCTGAATAAGTTGTGATATATGCATATTATGGAATACTATTGTGGTATAAGAAACAAGGAGCAGACAGTCTTCATATTTACCTGGAGAGGCTTATACAAACTGATGCTGAGTGAGAAGAGTAGAACCAGGAAAACTTTTTACACAATTACAGACACAACGTATGTGTGATTACCAACTTTGATAGACTGGACTCTTCTCAGCAATGTAGTGATATAAGTCAATCCCAAAAGACTCATGATGGAGAGAAATATGTGCAAACAGAGAAAGAACTAGAAAGAACTGAGTTTATATCCAGGTGGAAGCAAAATACCTGATCTTTTTCCTTCTCTTATTTGGTTTTATGTCCTCTTTACCATTTTTCCTTCCATCTGATACAATCCATCTTTATAACCTGACTAATGTATAATGTGGAAGTATTTACAGATCCTATACTTGACTATATGCCGCCGTGGGGGGGGGGGGGGGAGGGGGGGGCACAACAACAAAAAAAGAAAAAAAAATCCTGGCTCTGGAAAGGAGATCAATATATGCACTTTCATTCCTTTCGTTTCCTTAGAAAAACTGGGGACTCTTAGCAAAAATCATTGTCTCTGCTGCTAGATGGATTATGGTTTAGGCTACACTTTGTTAATTACTTTTTTGTTGTTATAAGTGTGGCTCAGGGAGTGAACGGGGGTGGTGGTAGGATATGACTAAAAAATTTACACTAATATGGCAATAATAATTTAATTTAAAAAATAATGCAATAAAACGAGGGATAACGATAGAAACTGGAACACTCTGGTGAGGAAAATCCTGGCAGCTTGGTATAACAATGGATAGAATGATGATTCAGAATCAGGAAGACCTCAGTTCAAATTCTGCCTGAGACACTTCCTAAGCTGTATGACTAATAATTGACTTAAATACTATCATGTAATTTAACTTCTCTCAGGAATAATTTCCTGATCTTTAAATAGATATTAATATGCCCTTCTCCTCAGTTGTGAGGATAAGATGAGATATAATATATTCAAAATGCTTTGCAAAACATAAAGAATTATATAATGTAAGTTATTAACTCATTATTATTATAGTTAATTCATGTCAGCACCTTCTCTGCAATATATAGCCTTACAGAGTTGCTTAGGGCATCAATTTAAATGACTTGAATGGAATCACACAGCTATGTGTCAAAGGTGAAATCTGAAGCCACATCTTCCTAGCTGGGATTCTGACTCTCATCCATGTGTGAGTTCTCCATAAAATGGTCTTTTTGGCAAGCCTATATTTGTATTCAAACTACATGGTTAGTCAATTGTAGTAACACCCTCTAATATACATATACATGCCTACATATATACATGTGTACATTAGTATTAATTAGGGCTGCATTTAAAAATAGAGGTAAAGTATCAATAAAGATGATGTAAGAATTCAATAAGAGTGGAGGTCTACTGAAAATACGAGTTACACTTTTAATTTTGGAGATTCAGATTCTTCTAGCCACAGGGCCCAGTGACAACCAGGAGAAAAGAGTCTAGAATAGAAGAACCAGACTAGACATTGCTGGGAAATGTTCACAGTAGAGATCTTCTGACAGAGTAGAACAAGGAACATTGAGAGTTAAACAGGATAATAACATTGTGTTCTAATAATCAACTAGGTAGGAATAGGTTAAAAACATGGAAACTCTTCAAGAGCAGTGAGTGAATCCTTTTGTAACTCTATATAGGAATGCACTTCAGTGTTTATATGAATTGACTTGATAAAATTTGAATTTACTAAAAGGAATGCATGACTTTTTATTGTTGGAGCTCTTCCTTAAATTTGGTTATTAAATATTTGTAGATGAAGATAAGAAATTAATTAAAATATTAATTTGAGAAAAAAACAACAAAAATAATTTGTGCCATTATAAATAGCTCTTTCTCTTGAAATAAACATTTCTTATGCCCTACTACCTATAATTTGATGTTATATGAATCCTTTATTTCATGAGTATGGGCAGAAGTTTTCTTGAGCTGGCTTAAACCAGCTTGAGAGATATTATTGTTAAATTTTAGTGATGAGTATTTTGCCCTGACATCAGCAGTCACTATGAATCAGCATTTGATTTATAACTTTGTTTTGTTGTCAAGTTTTAGGAAAGTTTTAATATTACAAATTAAACATAAAAAATGTTCCTCTCTTTTTTCTGTAGTGACTTGTTAAATATTTGCTAACACACACTTGTGTCATACTACTTGAGTTCAGCAGTACATTCTAGTACTACTACTGGCAGTAATAGAAAGCTCAGGGAATGAAGTCATCAGCAGATTGCAATACTGGTGGCTGTTGGCTAATAAAAATTACTGGCATTTATATAGTGCTTTTCTTATTTAAGCCTCAATATTCCTGAGTTTGGGTACTTACTTCACTTGTTTAGGTTATAACTCAACATATTCTTTCATGTTATGTAGTTTTTAGACATAAACCTTGTTGTTAAGAATCTACTCACTACATGTGGAGTCTTTATCTGGTTGTCATTTCAAGGGTATATTCTACAAATGCCACAATATAAAATAGTGGAAAGAGACTCCTTATTTAATAAGAAATACTTAGAAAATGGAAAACAGTTGACAAATTATAGTTTTAGACCTTAAAACAACTCTGAGTCATTAGCTTACACCATTCCAATTTGTAAAGAAGGAAAATATCAGTGTTGATGGGGCTATAAGGAGACAGAGATAACAATCCATTGCTGAGAGAACTATGAATTGATCCAAATGTTCTGAAAACCAATCTGGAATAATGCAAAAGTTACTAAGCTGTTCTTGAACTAGAGATCATATTTGCATATTTGCTATACCTGGAAAATGTTAACTTCTAAGAATAACACATACAGAAATACAGATACATATTTTTAATCACAAAAATATGAAAAAAATTGTGCATCATTTGGTAATTGATACATCTTTGACTATTTTCATATGGCAATGCATCACGATATTATAAGCCAAAAGGTATAACTACTATGATTTTTGAGACACATGGGAAGTGTTTAAGAAGTGATATAAACTGATGAAAGCAGAATGGAAAGAATAAATTACAAGATGATTCATAGAATTACAGAATCTTAGTTGGACAGAACCTCAGAAGTCATATTGTCTATCTTACATCTGAATAATGATCTCTTCCATAAAATACATACCATGTAATCTTGCATTCATCTTTGCCTCTTTGCATCTTCCATGACATGTGCATTGTTATGTCCTTTTTTAAAGAATTGGTGATCTCTCTGGGGCTAAACTGTTCAAATCTAATTGATTTTCTTCATGACAGTCTTCAAATAATATAGCTTTCATATTCATCCCATTGCTACTAAGTCCTCTACTTTCTAAGCTAAATATTCTCAGAACCTTCAGATGATATTCTTGGGGCAGGATTTGGAGGTTTTTTGGGCTTTAAATCACTCCAGATTATTACTGTTCTTGCTTAAATATGGCACATAGAACTGAATGTAATACTTCAAATATGGTCACACTAGAGCAGAATATATCAATCAATTCTATCATCTCTCTAGTGCATAATACTGTGCCTGGCTTAGTGTTCTCCATGTGGCTTAAGATCTCATTAGTATTTGTGTGTGTGTGTGTGTGTGTGTGTGTGTGTAAGGGTATATGCTGCAATATATTGATCTTGTATGTTATTAAAACATCCTGTTCATTTTTAAATGAACTGCTATCTACTCATCTATTTTGTTCTTGTGAATAGATTTCTTTGAGAGTGCTTTTAAGATTTTATTTTTATTCAAGTTTTGGTGATCAGGAAGAGTCTATGTAGTAGAAGAAAATGGAAGACAGGTAGAAAATATGAGATTTGGGAACTTCTATATATTTTAGGAGTTCTGTATTTTGAAGAGGTGAATATTTTTAAAATGGGGTGAAACTTGCAAAAGTGTCAAAGCTATAAAAGGAAAGTAATATGTAGAGAAAACCAGGGCAATATGACAGTCAGTCAAAATCAATTATTATGTTCTAGGCATGAACATATGTGAGGTGGATGATATCTAATTAGTCTGTAAAAATGTTAGAGTCAGATTGCAAGGATCTGTAAATATCAAAATAGTTTATATTCAGTAGGAATGAGTAAAAAATGATGAATCCAAGGTCTCTGTTGACCTTAAGGGAAAATGTAGTGTACAGATTGTGTATGTATCTCTTTGTGGGGAGCCATGTTTAAAAAAAATAAGGAAAAGTTCATGAGAGAATAGAAGCATTGAATATTCTCAGTTTCCCTATTAGAACCTAGGATCAGTCATTTACACTAAAATGTGAATGAATGATATTATAGATCAATGTTATTTTCTCCTAAAACATAAATTTAAGTCATCAAAATTTTATTATCTATAAGATAAGACTCCTAAGTAGAATTTCATTCAGCTTATAGGTATAGGAAATCTATTTTGCATATTGGGCTTTGGTTCCTCATTGGTGAGGGCAATGTTCTTTTACTATTTACCTTTAAGACATTTTTTCTCCTACTATAAACTTCTGTTGTATTGGATTCTGGTGACTGCTTTACATGAGAACACACGTATGGCTACTTATCAAACAAAGAATAAATAGGTAAATCAACTGAGACAAAGAAAATTCAACATTTTCATTGTTCCTGGAATCTTTTATCTCAGCATAGCCAGTGAAGTAGGACCACAGATTATCTTTGAAAATGGCACCTAGGGGAAAATACCCAATGGACCCTAGGTTGGGAAATTAAATGAAAAATGAGGTTGGGGAAACCTAACATCTGAGAAGCATGGGAATTCAAGGCTTAAAGAAGAGCATAGTAAGTGGCCTAACCTTTTGATTTCATTATGTTAGTCTGCCTATAAGCTTGAATCTGTGTGCATTCATGGCCAGTGAATTTAGAAAAAATAAATTATATATATATATATATATATACACACACACACTCCTCTCCCTGCAAGAAGCATTACTTGTTTGATTTAGCTAAGTTTGCACTTACTGAGAGAATCAGCCCTATCCTAAAGAACTAGATATGACTCAATAACCAGATGGTTTCTTCACTCAATCTTTTTTTTTATGTGTCTACTAGAGTTAAAAACCCAGCTGAGACTAATAGTCCCAGCAAGGTAGAGACACTAGCAGATTCATAAATTAGGGTCCTTTTACTATTTCTTTTCTCTGGCAAAATCAAACTACAGTCTCATATACAAAATGCTTTGATGTGAAAACACTGACTGAGCATGGGTCCTTGGAAGCAGCATGGTACAAAAGAAAGAATACTTGATGTGGCATATGAAGATCTAGTTCAAATCCTAGATCTGTCATTTACTAGCTGTGTGACTCTGGGCAAATCATTTGACTTCTCTTGACCTCAGTTTCCTCTTATAGAATACGGAGGGATTAGGTTAAAGCTTTTTCCAACCTTAAATCCATACTACTATGATGACTTTGAATGGTGTGATTGCAGCATTTAAATGAAATATTATTTAAATAGTAATAGCATTAAATATAAAGAACATAAAGGACCTTGAAAATTGTGAATGTAAAACATAAGTGAAAAGGGACACTAATGAATTAATTTATTAGTTATATGTTATTGAAAACAGATTGACATCACACACACATGCATGCATGCATGTGTGAAAAGTAATCATGCTTCTCCTTCCTTTCTAAATAAAAAGTTAATGAAAGGTAACATCTAAAAGAAGTGACACTTCATCATTATAGAAGGCAAGGAAAAGTCTTGTGTGCATCTGCATTCATTTTTGATGCTGAATTGGCTCTTGTGATGTGTCTTTAGGGATGTTTGTCTTCCTCAGGCAAAATTTCAGGAAAACAAAGGCATCTCTAAACAGCTGGCAGATTCTGGACTGCTGCTGACCAATATTAGGAAAAAGCTGTTGTTCCTAATCAGAACAGACACTAGTATCTTTCTCATGCAAATAATTACTTCTAACTAGCTCTCTGAAACATTCTAATTCAGTCAAGGCTTCTCAGTAATTGTATGGGGTTGCTAGGTAACGCCCATTCCTGAGTGTGAGTAAGAAGCTAGTTCATCTTCACAATACAGATTTTGTAGAATGATAGATAGTTAATTTAGGGAGCTCTGTGAATTAAATATTATTTAAAAATGAAGACAAAAGTCTATATCAGCTCAGAAGACATGTTTCTATCAAGAGAACTAGACATCTTTTAATCTGAAAATATCAGCTCTTTTAACAGAGGGGCAAAATCTCTTCTTCAGTGCTATATTTCTGTTGTGCACCTACAAGTGTCAGAGGATATTAATTAGCATGTTGTTAGGGTGTACAGGATTTTAATGGTATAACTGGAAGGTCGCCCACATATCCCTAGAAAATTATAAGCAGAGATGCAATAGCTGCAACTGATAACAGATGGATAAGTATGAAGCTAATGTTATTTCTTCTGGGGCCAGAGTGTCAAAATGAATATCTAATTAGGCTTCTGAACAACCTGAAAGAACCACAAAGAAAAAAAAAATAAATCAAGTAGCATTTTTAAGGGAACAATAAAAAGGGGGGAATAAACCATGCTAATATTAGAAAATAATTAGAAAATAAGGTGGATAGAAGTGAATCTTTGGAAATAAAGGAAATGAGAAGAAATAGAACACCCAAATACTATATTCTTTTAAAAATGAGATGTAAAATGCAATTGCCTTCTCTTACAATTGATTGTTATAGCACTTTATAAATTGGAGAGGTGAATGTCAACATTACAATGTACGTATAAGTCAATTACTTCAGTCAAAGGTAAAACAGATATCTGGGCATGTAAACTTTTGTTATCAAGGAAAATGTTGGTTAAGATACCTCTCTAGATATTATTTTATTGTAATGGAATATATTTTAATAGTTTCAAGTTGAAACAATGACCTATAGAATTATGACATAATGTCCTTAAAATTGCTTAATTGTTTATTGAGAATAATTTTTAAAGATAAGGTGGGTTTCCAAATGACTTGACTCACATTACTGCCCAGGTGTGGTATAAAGGAAAAACAATTACAAGACCTCTGGATTTGGAGTCATAGAACTGGGACTATATTGTTCCTCTACTTCTTACTGCCCATCTGACTTTGTACAAATATACTGCCCCCTAATTCTCAGTTCCCTCATTTAACAAAGGAGGGGTTTAATATACATAAAAAGGGACCATGATAGCAGTGTATAGGCGGAGACCCAGTTCATTCTCCCAACATTCCCCTCCAAAAAACTTTAAAATAATGCCTAAAATAAAATTTTGGAGTGACAGAGCCAAAAAAATTCAGAGGTAGATATTTTTAAGCCTAAAACAAATTAAGAGGTTTGTAGGAGAAGGAGACTTAAGTGTATTCAGGCCTGGAGTACAGCATAAGCACCAAGCAGTGGTTCTTAGAGAGAGCTCTGACAGCATCAACAGAAATGGCAGAAGGAGATTTCAGCTGAGAGGGTAAGGGGGTCATATAACTGGTTAGAAAGAAATTATAAGGCGCCCTTTGCTGGGACTAAGTGTAGCTGGTGCTGATTGGCAACTTTATTGCTCTTAAATAGTTCTGGGTAACAGTTCCAGGGCAGAGAGGAATGCTTGTAATAGATCAGAAAGGATAGGAGGCCTGGTCACAGTTCCAGGGTCAAGAAGAGATTTAGAACTTGAGACTGCACAAAAGCAGGGGACTTTCCTGGAAAAGAACAGAGCACAGACCAATTGACCCAGTGACCAGACTTCTCCCAGTATACCACCATAATGTAAGTACCAAAATCTTTCAGGACTAGATCTAAAAACCACAGCACAAAAAAAAGCCTGAAACTTGGAAAAGAGTTTCCCCACCCCCAGGTCAACAGAGCCCAACAAATAACATGAAGTTAGAATTCAAGAAACAGGTTGGAAAAATGAATAAACTTGACCGTAAAACATTACTATGTGGTAGGAAAGAACAAGGCATAAATGTAGAAGACAACAATGTGAAAACAGCTACAAGCAAAGCCTCAAAAAAATACTAATTGGACACAAGACCAGAAAAAAAAAATTGCTGGAAGAAGTAAAGAATCGGGTGAATAGTACAGGAAAAACTGGGGAAAAAAAGAGTGAGGCAAGACAATTTCAAAAAGATAATTAATGTCATAGGTAAAATAGGCACAAAAATACTTTTAAAAAAATAACGGGGGGAGGGGGCAGAGTAAAGATGGCGGAGTAGAAACAGGTCTTCCATGGGGCTCCAGGTTCCACCTCCCCCAATTCATGTAAATTGGGACTCTGAATAAACTTTGAAGCTAGAGAACCCACAAAATGACAGAGAGAAGCTAACTTTCCACCAAAGACAGTCCGGCAGGCCAGCAGGAATTGGCCAGCGAAGCACTCTGGGAGCCAACCCCAACCTCGCATAAGCCTGAGGTTTTAACCCCAGGGTGGGCCTGACCAACCACCAGTTGGACGGACTTCAGATCACCAGCAGCTATGGCAGTTTCCAGAATTATCAACCCATACATGCTAAGGACAAAGTGAGAGGTCAGTGCAGAGTGGAATTTGGGATCCAGTAGTTGGGAGTGCATTCAGCCTTTGCCCTTGGGGCTAAAAGCCACTAAGGCCTCACAGCCATGCAGCCACCCCCATGTGGCAGCTTCTGCTCCTGGCCTGAAGAGTGTAGGGGGAGCAAGCAACCAGTCTGAGGGGTAATCACTCTTGCTTTAACCTTCTTGAATCTGGATTGCAGTCTAGGGTGGAGGTTCTGGGGTGTGACCAACTTGCCAGAGTGTGTGGAGGTTTCATAGATGGCATCCAACCAATACCTTTGGCAGCTGAGAAAACCCCAGCATTTGGGAGGAAACTCCCCTGTCTGTTGGCAGAGACCTACTGTGGCAAAAAAACCCAGGAATCAAGTGATTGAGTGGCAACATGTGCAGGCAGAGGAAGCAAAATAAACAGAGCAACCCAACTTTACACTCCTATTTTGGTGACAAAAAAGATCAAAGCATGGAACAGGAGGAAGACAGTGAAGTCAGAACTTCTGCATCAAAAGCTTAAAAAAATATATGAGCTGGTTACAGGCCATAGAGAACCTTAAGAAGCAAATAGGAGAAGTGGAGGAAAAATTGGGAAGAGAAATGAGAATGATGCAAGAAAATTACAAAATGAGAGTCAACAGCCTGACTGAGGAAAGGCAATGAGGAGAAGAATACCTTAAAAAGCCAAATTTACCATATTGAAAAAGAACCTCAAAAGCTCACTGAAGAGAATCATTCCTTCAGAATTAGATTGGAGGAAATGGGAGCTAGTGACTTTATGAGAAATCAAGATGCTGATATACAGATCCAAACAAATGAAAGAATACAAGGCAATGTGAAATATCTCATGGGAAAAACCACTGGCTTGGAAAATAGATCCAGGAGAGATCATTTAAAAATTATTGGACTACCTGAAAGGCATGATCAAAGAAAGAACCTAGAAATCATCCTCCAAGAAATCCTCAAGGAAAACTGCCCTGATGTTTTAGAACCAGAGGACAAAATAGAGGTTGAAAGAATCCACCGATCACCTCCTGAAAAAGATCCCCAAAAGAAAATTCCTGGGAATATTATAGCCAGGTTCCAGAATTACCATATCAAGGAGAGAAAATTACAAGCAGCCAGGAAGAAACAATTTGAATATTGTGGAAACACAATCAGGATAACACAGGATCTGGCAGCTTCTACACTGAGGGATCGAAGGGCTTGGGATATGATATTCCAGAGGTCAAAGGAGCTGGGATTAAAACCAAGAGTCACCTACCCAGTAAAACTGATTATCATGTTTCAGGGGAAAATATGGTCATTTAGTGGAATAGAGGACTTTCAAGTATTCTTGATGAAAAAACCAGAGTTGAATAGAAAATTTGACATTCAGATACAAGAAACAAGAGAAGCATGAGAAGGTAAGCAGGGAAAAGAAATCATAAGGAACTTATTAAAAGTTGAACTAATATCATTCCTATGTTGGAAATGGAAATGGAAAAACGATAATTGTAACTGGTGAAACTTTTCTCAGTATGAAAATAGTTGAAGGGAATAGAAATATATATATATATATATATATATATATATATATATATATATATATATATATATGAGTGTGTATATATACACATATGTCTATATAGGAGGGTATATGAATACATATGTGAATATGTGTATATATTTTCACAGGTAGAAAGAGGGCACAGGACCAATTTACTAGGAAGGGATGAAACTTAAAAGGTGAAATTAATAGGTGAGAGAGGAATATAATTAGAGGAGATGGGAAGAGACAGAATGAGGTAAACTATCTCATACAGAAGAGGCAAGAGAAAATGGTTACAATGGAGGAGAAGAACACGGAGACAAAAGGGAATGGGTCAA
>NW_027187391.1:50162089-50185729 GCF_028583685.1 Petaurus breviceps papuanus
AAGAAAGAAAGAAAGAAAGAAAGAAAGAAAGAAAGAAAGAAAGGAAGGAAGGAAGGAAGGAAGGAAGGAAGGAAGGAAGGAAGGAAGGAAGGAAGGAAGGAAGAAAGAAAGAAAGAAAGAAAGAAAGAAAGAAAGAAAGAAAGAAAGAAAGAAAGAAAGAAAGAAAGAAAGAAAGAAAGAAAGAAGGAAAAATAGGGCATTGTAGGAAGATTACAGAGTTGGTAAGAAATTTCCAGTTTCTCCAGATTTCCACCACATATAGATACAAAATTTTGATGAAATGAATGCTTAGCAGCAAAAATAATGGCATAAAGTAGTTGTCCTCCTAAGACATCTTAAGAGGACCTCACGGAACACTCCAGGGTCCAAGGTTTGGTCTAAATGAAGTGTAAACACCTCCAGGTCAACTTCACTGAATCAACAAATAGTAAGCCCTGAGAGAAGCAGCATAGGCCTCAAGAAATTAATTTTTTCTCAGGAGCTTTCACCTCACAAACTTTCATCTAAATAACAGCAAATGGTTGAGTGAGGGAAGATTTAACGAGCCCCTGCCATTTCTGGAAGTTAAGCCTACTGGTGCTGATTAGGCATGAGCCCTGGCTCTGGTTGCAGGCGAGGAAGAACAAGCACAACTCTGGTTATTGCAGTGCCATAGGGAGCAAGAACATTTTGGGGAAAGCATGAGGGAGGCTTAGGGAAGGAAAAGAGGAGTTCCAATGGTTGAGCCCCAAGGTAGAATTCATAAAACAACCATAGAAGGACCTGAGACCTAGGGCAACATTACCCACAACTCAGGATTAAAGCTTGATTATAATAATATTATGTTGCTAAAAATAAAATAAGACAAATTAAAAATAAAAACAAGTAAGCAATGAAAAAAAAACTGACCATTGATAGTTACTTTGGCATAAAAGAAGATCTGGGTTCATTTTCAGATGAAGATAGTGTGGTAAAAAAAAAAAGTGACTATTATCCTAAAGAGTAAAAGTTAAGTGGTCACAAGTCCCAAAAGAAATCTTGAAAGAACTTAAAAAGAAATTAAAAAATCAACTAAGTGAGGATGAGGAAAAAATTAGAAAAAAATAAAAACAATTCAAGAAAATTATGAAAAGACAGTTACCCAATTGGAAAAAAAGATATATAAAATTATAAGGAAAAAATAAAATGGAATTCAAAAGTCAAATAAGAAATCAGGAAAAACTAGAAAAAATAAAACAACCCAAGAAAATTATGAAAAGAAAGCTAAACAATTTGAAAAAGAGATGCAAAATCTTAAGGAAGAAAATAACTCCTTGAAAACCAGAACTGGAAAGGTGAAATCAACATTATAATAAGACACCAAGTTATAATAAAACTAGAAAAAAATAGAAGAGAATCTAAAATATCTCATTAGAAAAAAAACAATTGATCTGGAAAACAGTTCAAGTAAATACAAACAATATAAGAATTTTTGGACTAACTGAGAGCTGCAATTAAAAACAAAAGAATCTGAATACAGTGTTATGAGGAATGATTAAGGAAAATTGCCCTGAAGTTCTAGAACAAGAAGGCAAAGTAGAAATAGAAAGAATCTGCTGACCACCTCAAAGAGATCTTAGGAAGAAAACTTACAGGAACGTCATAGCCAAGTTTGAAAATTTCCAAGTTAAAGAGAAAATATTGCAAGCAATAATATTTTAAAAAATACATACTGTGGAAAAATAATCACAAGATCTAGCAATTTCTACACTAAAAGATCAAAGGTTTTGGAATATTATATTTTGAAGGAAAAAGGACTTGGGATTATACCCAAGAATAACTTATCCAGCTAAGTTGAGTATAATCCTGAATGAAAAAAGAAAAACAATATTTGATGAACTGAAAGACTTACAGTTATTTATAGCAAGAAGATCAGAACTCAAGTGAAAATTCTATATGAAAGATCCAGAAGAAATATAAGGAAATCATGAAGACTAAGTATAAGACTATGATTAAGGTCAAAGTGCTTACTTATGATATATGAAAATGTTATTAATATTAATAACTATTGATTATCATTAGTAATAATATTCTTAAAACTGTTACCATTACTAAGGTAGTTTGAAAGAAAGGTTGGAACTATTGTAATGCCATGCACAGAAGCTTTCCAGAAGAACTGCTACTATGAACAGCTTTTTTTAAAGATTCTGATTACTCAGTATAGTGATCACTCTATTCCATAACAAAAGCAAAACATCCATGGAAAATCAAAGTACAGCATAATTCAAAATACAGCATTCACCATATTTCAACTTATCACAGAAAAATCACAATATAATATTCACAACATAGTCTCAAAGTAAAATAATCACTCTTAAGTTAACTCAATTAGTCACTTATCAGTAGTCTCAAAGTCTTCCACTGTTGGGGCAAAGTCTTGATTAACTCAATTAGTCACTAATCACTAGTCTTAAAGTCTTCCAAAGTTGGGGCAGTCACTAATTGGTAACAATAGTCAAAGTACTCAAAGTACAATCAGTCTCTTATTCAGTAAAGTTTTACTAAGTATCATACACAAAATTCTCCACCCCTTAGGTCACTAGTAAACTATAATTCCATAATTACTCAGTACCCAAGGAGAGGTCTTTTCTACATCTTGACTTGGAGCCTGTTCTCAGATTCCCTTCTATGGTCAAAGATTCTACCTGGATCAATGGCAGACAGCTCCCAGTTCCTTGACCAGCTTTCTGAGGAGGTCCTGCTCCATACTGACGTTCACAGGGTCTGCTCCATGTCAGCTTCTTCACCATTTCTGCTCCAAGGAATTCAAGGCTCAACCAAGCCACAAACAAAGTCTCAGCATCCTGGTCATGCTTCCATCACCTGGGCTCCTGGCTCCTGGGCTCCTGGCTCTTGGGCTCTGGGGCTCCTGGCTCCGGGGTTCCTGTCTCCTGTCTCCTGGGCTCCAGGCTCTGGGCTCTGGGCTCCTGGGATCCTGTTCAGAAAAAGCTCTACCACCACAAGCCCTCAGGACTCAGTTCTTCATTCTTCTGTAGCTGTTCTGCCACCAAATCTCAGTCTCAAGGAAATTCTGACTGTGCCTCTCTGGGGCTTTTCTTATATACATAATATTAAGTACTTCCTTCAGCCAATTTCCTGTTATATCAGTAACAAGGGGATAGGAGTTTATACCTTCTGTTCGCCCAATCAGAGGCTTGATCCGTTACTAAGTGTTAAGGACCTGCTACTTTTGCCAACACAAAGGGATCTTCAAATTCAAAATTACATTACCATTACAACTATGTTGTCTATTTTGAGGTGATTCTAAAATACAAAACTGGGTAAAGAAAAGATTGAAAGGGGAAATTATTTATTAAAAACAAGGTGTGAAAGGAAAAATTAATAGAAAGGAAGAAGGTCAAGGTAGAGCACTGGTTATATTGGAACTTTACTCTCACCTGGGCTGAAGAGGAAACAATGTATACATCTGAAGAGATTTAGAAGTATTCTGAATTTGTAGAGAGGTAAGAAAACTGGTGGCAAGGGTGGGAAAGGACACTTTGAAAGGAGTACAAATTAAGATTAGGAAGGTGGGGTGAATAGATGAAATAATAATAGAAAAGGGAGGGACTTTTAGAGGGTTAGGTAAAATAAGGAATAAGAAGATAAGGGGAGAAGATAAGGTAACAGGGATAGGGTGAAAAGAGAGGCTGAGAAGGAAAATAGAGCATAAAAATAACTGGGAATAGAGTAATATCTTACATCATTTACCAAGAGAAAATCAAAACGGATACATGATGTAGATATAAAGAGAGATTTAACAAGAAAATTGGAAGAACACAGAACATATTACTTAGTAGACTTATGGATAGTTCAAAAATTTATGAATAAAGAAGAGACAGAGAGCAAAGTTAGGTGTAAAATGGTTAATTTCAGTTGCATGAAATTAAAAAGATTTTATACAAATAAATGTAGCAAAGATGAGAAGGAATGCAGAAAATTGGGGAGGGATTTTTATAGATAGTTTATAAGATAAAGGTCTCATATCTAAAATACATAAATAACTTTTTCAAATCTATAACAATATGAATCATTTCCTAGTTGATAAATGGTCAAAGGATATAAATAGGAAGTTTTCCAATGTAGAAATCAAAACAATTCATAGTCCTATGAAATAAAGCTCTAAATCATTATTTATTAGAGAAATGAAAATTAAAATAACCTGGAGATATCATTTTATACCTACCAAACTGGCTAAAATGATAGAAGCAGAAAGTGACAAATGTTGGAGAAGATGTGGAAAAACTGGTGAACTGAGATAATCATTTTGGAAACCAATCTGGAATTTTGCCCAAATAGTTATTAAACTACCTATTCCCTTTGACCCAGTAATTTCACTAATTGATCTATTTCCAAAGATAATTAGGGGAAAAGGAATAGAATCTATATATTCCAAAATATTTATAGCAGCTCGGCAAAGAACTCCAAATTTTAGTGATGTCCATCAATTAGAGAATGATTGAACAGATTGTGGGATATGACTGTGATGGAATACTATTGTGCTATAAGAAATGATGAGCTCAATGACTTAAAAAAATCATGAAAGGACTTGCACAAAATAAAAAAGAGTGAAATGAACAGAACCTAAAGAACATTGTATACAGTAACAGCAATATTGCTTTAAGAATGAATTTGAGTGAATTAGTTATTTTAAATATTATAAATACTTAAATTAACTATAAAGGATATATGAAGAAAGATGCTATCTGCCTCCAGAGAAAGAACTGATAAATACAAGTATATGTGGAATAAATTTTACGTATATATGCCTACTTGTATAAGGGTAACCATTTTTAGGGCACTGTGAGAGTGAAGAAAAAAATAAATTTACATAATTATTTTTTTGTATATTTGAAAGGAATGGCAAGTTGTGCATAGCAGTTTTTCATTTTCATGTGCAATCGTCTTTTTTTAAATTGTACTATAATAGAGATTCTTGTTTTACCCCTTAAATTAAAAATAAACTACCCATGCCTTTTGACCCAGTAATTCTACTAATTGGTCTATTTGCCCCCCCCCAAAAAAAAGAAAGGAAAAGAAATGACACCCACCCATAAAAATTAACTAATCTGGGAAATAGATAAAGGAGAGATAATTTAAGAATTATTGGACTGCCTCAAAAGAGCCATGATCAAAAAGAACCTAGACATCCCATTTCAAGAAATTATAAAAGAAAATTGTCCCAATAATTTTAAATCCAGAGGGTAAAATAAAATTTACACAATCCACTGATCACATCCTGAAAGAGATCTCAAAATGAAAACTCCCATGAAGATTATAGGAAAATTTTAGAGCTCCCAGGTCACAAAAAAATATTGAAAGGAGCCAAAAAGGAATTCAAATATTGTAAAGCCACAGTCAGGATAATATAAGATTTAGCAGCTTCTACCTTAAAGAAGAGGAAGACTAGGAATATAATATTCCAGAAGGCAAAAGATTACTCTCCTAAATGGTTCACAGTTCCACCAGCAGTGAATTAATCTTGTCATTTTGTAGATTTTAGATGTTTGAGATTAAGGAGATTAGAGATTAATAACTAAAATTCCAAGGGAGAATGCGTGACACTTTGGGTAATTTCAGGAACTCATCCCCTTGTTTTTGTCCTTTAGCAGAAGTTTAACATAAGATGGAATGTCTTAGTTGTTGAATATCACTCTATAGAGTATTTTAAGGGAAAAAAATAAGAATTAAATTCTGTGGAAGTTACAGGGATAATAGCAACATCACTCTTTCTCTGGTGATTGATAGATCTATTGTTTTTGCATAATAGAGGAAGGACGTTTCACTGATTAGAGACAATTTTTTTTTTTAATGAACCTGCAGTTTGTAGTTTAAATTTAACTGGTACTTAACCCTTTCTTGACCATGAAAACAGAAAAGCTTGTTTAAATCAAGAAGCAATTTAAGAATAAGTAAAATTTAGTTCAGGTATGAAAAGGAAATTTATAATAATTATAAGAATCCTTCTTTCAAAAGAAGAAATCGAAGCTATCTATAGTCATATTAAAAATGTTCTCAATGCGAGTCCAGGAGCCGCTGCTGCCGCTGCCCCAGCACCCCCAGCCGTAGCAGGGAGGGAGGCAGGGAGAGGACCAAATTGAAACATTGGCTGCCGCTGGGGGACTCTGGCTGGGACAGGCAAAGAAGGCCACAGTTACACTGGCCGCAGATGCCATGATGCAGAGCATCAGGCATGTAGTGGTGGGCGACAGGGCAGTGGGCAAGATGTGTCTTCTCATCTCCTATACTACCAATGCCTTCCCTAAGGAATACATCCCAACAGTGCTCGACAACTACAGTGCTCAAAGCACTGAGAATGGGCGCACAGTCAATCTGAACCTGTGGGACACAGCAGGCTGGGAAGAATATGACCGGTTACGCACCTTGTATATTTGTCATCTGCTTCTCCATCGCCAGCCCACCTTCCCTATGAGAATGTGCGGCACAAATGGTACCCAGAAGTATGTCACCACTGCGCTGATGTGCCCATCTTGCTCATGGGAACCAAGAAGGACCTGTGGGCTCAGCCAGATGCCATAAGCCGGCTGAAGGAGCAGGGCCAGGCACCCATCAAGCCCCAGCATGGTGTAGCCCAGAGGAAGCAGATCTATGTGTTGCTACCTCAAGTACTCTGCACTGCAGCAGAATGGAGTCAAAGAAGTGTTCCATGAGGCTGTCTGGGCCCTGCTCAATCCAACACAACTCAAGCCAGGACACTCCTGTTTCCTCTTGTGACTCCCCAACCTTGGGGAAGGGACAGATTCCCCCTCCCCACACTGCTGGCCCTGTCCCAGGGCTTGTCATCTGTCCATCTTTCTGAGCCCCCTTTTTCCCCTCTCACCTCAGCCAGATGTACCTTGATGTACTTTCCAGATGATGTACTTTCCAGAGATGTACACATAAATGATGAGGTTGATGTACACAATGCCAGAGCTAACCCACTTCTGAGGGAAAGTATGGTAGAGAAGAGGTATTAGATTGCCAGTCAAGCTGAAGGTCTACAGAGCCTTTGTGTTGACCTTACTGTATGCCTGTGAAAACTGGACCATATACAAGTGCCGTGACGGGAAACTAAGTCACCTCCATTTGAATTGTCTTAGGAAGATTCTAAAGATCAATGGGAAAAACAAGGTACTAGACACTGAGGTCCTTTCTTGAACTGAACTACAAAGCATTCAAACTCTACTGCATAGAACACAACTCCAATAGGTTGACCAAACATATATTTGCCTAAAAGAAGATTTTACAGAAAACTCACACAAGGCAAGGGCTAATGTGGAAGTCAGAAGAAGGGATCCAAGGACACTTTTCAGGGTGAAAAACTTTGGAATTGATTGTGAGACATGAGAGATACTGGTACAAGATTCCCCAGCATGACATACCCACATCAAAGAACACACTGTGTTCCCTGAGCAAAGCAGAAGTGGAAGAACACAAGAGAAATGTGATGTTCAGAAATTTAGAGACATCCCCACTCCAAATGTTCATATGGACTGTCTGTGCTTTATCTTACCCCTTTGGGCTCATACTGGTTTGATCAGCCACAGTCAGACACACTATATACCATGATGTCAACATAGCAATGTCATTTTGTTTCTCTTCAAGAATGAAGGACAACAACAAACCAATCTCAAAGACATCAAAGAAAAGGAAAAAGACTTGTAGGTACAAAAATATAGCAGTTCTTTTTGTATTGGCAAAGACTTGGAAATTAAGGGGATGCTCATGAATTGGGGAACGGCTGAACAAGTTGTGACATATTACTGTGATGGTGTATTATTTACATTGGGAAATGATGCGGGGGGGGGGTAGTTTCAGAAAACAAACAAACAAACATGGCAACACCTATACAAACTAATGCAGAGTGAAGTGAGAAGAACATGGAGATCATTGTGCACTGTAACAACAATATTGTAATGATGATCTACTATGAGACTTGGCTACTCTGATCAGTATGATGATCCAAGACAATTTCAAAGGATTTATGATGGAAAAAATGCTGTCCAGAGACAGGACAAATGAACTGAAGTGTAATATTCTTGCTTTCTTTTATTCGTGTACCTTTTTGATGCATGATATGGTTAATGTGGAAATATATTTTGCATGATTTTACATGTGTAATTGATATCATATCATTTATCTTCTTAGTGGGTGGGGGAGGTTTGAGAGAGAGTGAGAGAACATGGAATTTCAAACTTAAATTTAAAAAGAAAATAATTTTTTAAATAAATGAATGATTTTTTAAATTAAAAAAATGATGAACTGGGCTAGATGGCATATTAGATTTCTTCTATCTCTGAATTTATAATCCCATTGTCTTTTTACCTATCCTGACCCAACTTATTCCCTCACTGAAACTGTGTGTTTATGTATGTGTGTGTTTGTGTGTGTGTGTGTAGTTCATCAAACACAGATAACTTAGATAACTTGTATTTATAGGCCTTAATTGAGTTTGTAATGTAATTGTACTTTACACTAGAAAACTTTAGGTCAATCGTTTCTTTATTTTCTTTGTTGGTTAAAACCTAGGTTACAGAATATTTTCCAGAGATTTTCCAGAACGAGAGCAGAGATGTTTTAGGAGATGTCAAAAGCCTGCCAGGTACTCTGGCTCAGCACAAGTCTTAATTGACATAGATTGAGGAGATTTGGGCTACAAGCTTTCTTGATGTCATGTAAAGCTCTTTGAGTGAGAAGATCAAATCAACTCCCATCACAACAGCATTCACTGGGTTGAGTTACTTTACTTATGAATCTGTTTTGTCTTCATCAAAATGGGGATAATAATAACATTTTTGGCTACTTTGGAGTGATAGTGTAAAAATCAAGTAGCATAATTCATATAAAGTGCTTGATAAACAGTATGAATATATATATCAATTACCCCACAAAATTGAACATAATCTTTCAGGTGAAAAAGTGGATATTTAATAAAATAGAGGAATTTCCATCATTCCAGATAGGGAAGAATAAACACATGTGAAAAGAAAATTTTATCTTCAAATACAGAACCCCAGAGAATCATAAAAAAGGTAAACAGGAAAAAAGACTCATTATTCAATAAAATTAAATTGTTTACATTCTTACATGGGAAGATGACACCCATAACTCTTGAGAATTATATCTTTATTAGGGCAGTCAGAAGAGGTGTATATAGAAAGAGGGGTGGGTATAAGTTTATTTGATACAATGATAAAAAATAATCATGGAGAGGGGAAAAAAAGAATTGTACTTGGAGAAGAGGAAAGGAGGAGACAGAACAGGTAAAAATTGTATCACATGAAGTGGAGCAAAGACCTATTATAATAGAAGGAAAGAAGGGAGGGAGGAGTAAGTATTATTTGAACCTTACTCTCATCAGATTTAAGTAGGAGGAGAAAGAATAGGGAGCAAGTAGATAGAAAGGAGGAAGAAGTAGTAGGGGAAATGGGAAAGAAAAGAGAAAGGGGCTGATAGAAGGGAGGGCAGATTGAGGGAGTTGGTGATCAGAAACAAAACACTGATGAGGAGGGAAAGGGTGAAAGGAGAGAGAAAAGTATAAATGGGATGGGGAGGGAATAGGATGAAGAGAAAGACACATTGAGTAATCATAACTGTGATTGGGATAAAGTCTCCATAAAACAGAAGTGAATAGCTGAGTGGATTGAAAAACATGATCCTAGGGGTAGCTAGGTGACTCAGTGAATAGAGCACTGGTCCTGGAGTCAGGAGGACCTGAGTTCAAATCCAGCCTCAGACATTTAATACTTACTAGCCATGTGACGTTGGGCAAGTCCATTAACCTCGATTGCCCTTTCCCTTCCAAAAATCCAAACAAACATGATCTTATAACATGTTGTTTACAAGAAACACATTTGAAACAGAGGGATACACATAGAGCAAAGGTAAAAGATTTGAACAGAATATATTATGGTTCAGCTGATATAAAAAGAAAAAAGAAAGCAGAGGGAGCCATCCTGATCTCACACAAAGCAAAAGCAAAAATAGATATAATTAAAAGAGATAAGGAAGGAAATATCATCCTGCTAAAAGGTACCATACACAATGAAATACTATCAATACTATATATCTATATCAATCAATCTATCTATCTATCTATCTATCTATCTATCTATCTATCTATCTATCTATCTCTATCTGTGTGTGTGTGTGTGTGTGTGTGTGTGTGTGTGTGTGTGTGTGTGTACCAAGTGGTAGAGCATCCAGATTCTTACAGGAGGAGTTAGGTGCATTACAGGAAGAAATGGACCTCAACTTCCTCATCTCAGCACTAGATAAATCTAACCACAAAATAAATAAGAAGTTAAGGAGATGAATAAAATTTTAGAAAACTTAGATAAGGCAGACTTTTGGAGAAAATTGAATGGGGATAGACAAGATATAACATTTTCTCAGTGGCACATGGCACATATATAAAAATTTACCACCTGTTAGGGAAAAAAAACCTCACAATTCAATGCAGAAAGGCAGAAATATTAAATGCATCCTTTTCAGATCATGATATAATAAAAAATACATATAAACAAGGACCATGGAAAGATACACTAAAAAATTAATTAGAAACTAAATAATCTAGTACTAAAGAATCAGTGAGTCAAACAACAAATAATAGACACAAACAATAACTTCATCCAAGAGAATGACAATAATGAGGCAACATAAAAAATCTTATGGGATGCAGATAAAGCAGTTCTTAGGGAAAATTTTATATCTCCAAATGCTTACACGAATAAAATAGAGAAAGAAGAGATCAACAAATTGGGCATAGAACTAAAAAACTGGAAAACAAAACAAATTAAAAATCTCCTATTAAATACTAAATTAGAAATTATGAAAACCAAAGGAAAGATTAATAAAACTCAATGACAAATATTGAAGTAATAAATAAAACTAAGAGCTCGTTTTTTTGAAGAAAATGATAAAATAGATAAACCTCTGGCTAGTTTGATTTTAAAAAGAAAGAAGAAAACCAAATTACCAATATAAAAAATGAAAAAAAATGAATTCACCACCAATGAAGAGGAAATTAAAACAATAATTAGGAGCTATTTTGCCCAACTGTATGCCAATAAATTTGACAATCTTAGTGAAATAGATGAATATTTACAAATATATACACTGTCCTGATTAACAGAAGAGGAATTAAAATGCTTAAGTAGCCCTACTTCAGGAAAAAAAAAATTGAGGAAGCCATCAATGAGCTCCCTAAGAAAAAATCTCCAGGGTCAGATGGATTTACAAGTGAGTCCTACCAAATATTCAAAGAACAATTAATTCCAATAATATATAAACTATTTTGGAAAAGAAACAAAGAAAGAGCCCTACTAAATTCTTTTTATGACAAAAATATGGTGCTAATTCTTAAACCAGGAAAAGTCAAAACAGAGAAAAAAATTATACGTCATTTCCCTAATGAATTTCAATACCAAAATTTTAAATAAAATATTAGCAGATAGATTATAGTAACATAGCATAAAGATCATACACTAATACAAGGGAGGTTATATACCAGGAATGCAGGGATGGTTCAAGATTAGGAAAACTCTCAGCATAATTGACCATACCAGTAGCAAAATTAACAAATTATTTTATTTTCTTAATAAAATGCAGAAAAATCTTTTGTCACCCAAACCTATTAGAAACATAAAAGAGCACAGGAATAAATGAACCCTTCCTTAAAATGACAAGTAGCATCTATCTAAAACCTCAAGCAAGCACTATATGTAATGGGATATGTAATGCTATAAGCTAGAAGTTTTCCCAGTAAGATCAGGGGTGAAATAAGGATTTTCATTATCAACTAGATTATTCAATATTTTACTAGAAATGTTAGCTTTAGCAATAAGAGAAGAAAAATAAATTGAAGGAATTAGAATAGACAATGAGGAAAAAAAATATTTCTCTTTCCATTTGATATGATGGTATACTTAGAGAACCCTGGAGCATCAACTAAAATACTACTTGAAAAAATTAACAACTTTAGAAAATTTGCAGGATATAAAATAAACCTACATAAATCATCAGCATTTGTATGTACCACTAACAAAGACCAACAGCAAGAGATTGAAGGAGAAATTCTATTTATAATGACTATAGATATCAAAAAATATTTGGGATTCTATCTGCCAAGACAAAGGGACTATATGAACACAATTACAAAATACTTTTCAGACAAATAAAGTAACATCTAAATAATTAAAATATATTAATTGCTCATAGCAGGCTGAGCTAATATAATAAAAATGACAATTCTACCTGAATTAATGTACTTATCCCATGCCTTACTAATCTATCAAAATGGATGGTGACCTAGTCATACCAAATCTTAAATTGTATTATAAAGCTGCAATCGTCAAAACAATTTGGTAGTGGCTAAGAAATAGTGGTGGTGGGGTGGCCAGGTGGCACAGTGAGTAAGAGCACTGGCCCCAGTGTTGGGAAACCCAGGATCAGTTCCGGCCTCAGATACTTAGCACCCACACAAAATAACTGGCCATGTAACCTTGAGCAAGTTACTTAACCCCAATTGCTTAAAAAAAAAGAGTGGTGTATCAGTAAAATAGGTTAGGTACACAAGGCACGGTAGTCAATGTCTATAGTAATCTACTCTTTGATAAACCCAACAATTCCAGCTTCTGGCATAAGAACTCAGTATCTGACAAAAATTTCTTGGAAAACACCAAAATAGTATGGCAGAAACAAGGCATTTAGCATCTAGACCTACATCTTACACTCTATACCAAGATAAACTCATGATTTATAATGATATATTTATATATTAAATTACATATAAAATTTAATATATAACATATATTAAATTTTATATAATTTAATATATAATATATTAATATATATAACTTAATATATAAAATATATGATTTAATATATAATGTATATTAAATATATGATTTAATATATAATATGTAGAATTATATATTTATAAATATAGAATAATAATTCATGGTTCATAAACACATAATTTAGAAATAAAGAATGATAACATAAATAAATTACAAAAGCAAGGAATAATTACACTCAGATCTATGTACAAGGGAATAATTTAGGATGAAACAAGAGATAGAGCACTTACAAAATGCAAAATGAATAATTTTGATTACATTAAATTAAAAAGTTTTTGCACAAAGCCAATACCACCAAGATTAGAAGGGAAGCAGAAAGGTAGGAAAGAATTTTTACAACCAATGTCTCTGATAAAAATCTCATTTCTCAAATATAAGGAGAAATGAGTCAAATTTATAAGAATGCAAGTCATTCCCCAATTGATAAATGGTCAAAGGATATGAAAAGGCAATTTTCAGAAGAAGAAATTAAAGCTATCTATAGTCATAGGAAAAAAATGCTCTAAATCAACACCTATCAGATTGACTAATATGACAAAAAAGAAAAATGATAAATGTTAGATAAAATGTGAGAAAATTGGAACACTAATGCCTTGTTGGTGGAGTTGTGAACTGATCCAACCATTATGTAGACCAATTTGGAACTGTGGCCAAAGGCCTATAAAAAAATGCATATGCCTTTATCCAGCAATGCCACATCAAGGTCTATATACTAAAGAGATTTAAAAAAAATAGGGAAAAGAACTAATATGTACAAAAATATTTATAACAGTTCTTTTTGCGGTAGCAAAGAATTGGACACTGAGAGGATGCCCATCAGTTGGGGAATGACTGAACAAGTTTTGGTATATGAATGTAATGGAATACTATTTTGCTATAAGAAATGATGAGTAGGAAAACCTGGAAAGAATCATATGAACTGATGCTGAGTGAAATGAACTGAACCAGGAGAACATTGTACACACTTCCAGCAATATTGTATGATGATCAACTTTGATAGATTTAGCTCTTCTCAGCAATACTAGCTACATCCAGAAAAAGAATAATGGAATCTGAATGCAGATAAAATTATGATATTTTGTCTTTTTTGCTTTTCATTTCTTGAATTTTTTTTTCCTTTTTCTCCTGATTCTCCTTTTACAGCATTACTAATGTGGAAATATGTTTAATGTGGTTGTATGTTTATAACCTATATCAGATTTATGCTATATTAGAGGAGAGAATGGAAGGGTGGGAGAAAAAAATTGGCACTCAAAATCTTATAAAAGTGAATGCTTCAAACTATCTTTACATGCAATTGGGAAAAAAGTAAATACTATTAAGGGGGCAGGAAAGGAAATGCCACAGAAAATAAAATTTTAATAAGCAGTGAAAATGACTTATGTCTAAATATTAAGTGTCTTGAGCTAGGAACAGTGAGGACAATATATTGTATCATAGACTATATTGGTGGAATATAAGATGTGAGAAGACTGAAAGATGGGTGCAGGGGCTGGGTTATGAAGGACTTTGAATACTGAATGGAATATTTTATATTTGATACTTGTCGGTAATAAAGAGACACTAGAGTTTATTGAATATGCAGATGACTTGGTCAGATGTACTCTCTAAGAATATTTTTTGTCAGCTTAATGGAATGTGTACTGGATTGAAGAGGGACTTTTGGCAGGAGGCAGCAGGTTATTATTGCAATACTATGGTCATGAGGTGATAAGGGCCTATCCTGCCTTTGTCAGAGGAGAGAAGGGGACATATGTGAGAGATGTTATGAAGGTAAAGTCAACTTGCCTTAGCAAAATGTTGAACATGGGGAATGAAGAAAGTTTAGGAGTTTTGAATGACACCTAAATTATAAGTGTAAAGATGCAGTACCCCCTACACTAACAGGGAAGTTAGTAAGAGGGGGGTAATTTGAAAGGAAAGATAATGAGCTTTTGACACATTGAGTTTAATATTCTATGATACATTCAATTTAAGATGTCCAATAAACAGTCATTGATACAAAACTGAAGGTGAGTGGACAAATTAGGCCTCAATAAGTAGAATCAGTAACATAGAGAAGATAAATGAATTCATTAGACTTGAAGAAATTGCCGAGTGAAATAATATATACAGAAAATAGAATTGGACCAGAAAAGAGTCTAAGAAACACCTTAGTCAGTGGATATTATTCAGACATTACAACAAATATGAGTGAGTAGGAACTGTCATAAAGTAGGAACAGAATCATGAGAGAAGACTGTCATGAAAATCTAGAGAGAAGAGAGTTTAAAGGAAAAGTGTCAGAACCTGCAGAGTGGGCAAAAAGAATGAAAATTGGGAAATGGTCATTTGTTCCATCAATTAAGAAATCATTGATTCCTTTAGTTGTGTTTTTTTCATTTCTATATTATCTCTTATTTTTTCATACTTTTTTTCTCATCAATATGTCTGGATGATTACAATAGCTTTTTTTTTAATTAAGGTTTTTTTTAATTTTTAAATTTATTTTAAACATAACATGAGAAAAGTAAAAGAAACCATTGACACAATATAAGGGAGGATTCAATATAAAACAATAAATTCCATCTCAAGAAAGCCTATATAATAAATACTACACCTTGTTTTCAAAGCTTTTTCTTTAGCTTTCTTCTAGATTTTTTTGTTTTATTTTGTTTTCTGCTTTGTAGTTTTTACTTTTTCTCCCTTACCCCCTGCCCTAAAGAAGACTACAATTAAACACACACACACACACACACACATCACAAATATCTGAAAACATACAAATATATAAACATATATGTAAGAACATACTATGCTTTATTACCACTTGGCATTTGTTTCTCTGAAAGTAGATAGCATCTTCCCTCATAAGTACAAGCCTTTGAATGTTTTTTCTAAATCATTCAGGTCATCATTTCTATACCACAGCAATGTTCCACCCAAACACATACTATCTGAGAGATTGTCTATGCAAGTTTTCCCCCAATTTTCTGCATTCCTTCTATTCTTGACGATATAGATTTTATTTATACAAGATGAATTTAATTTAAAATAATCAAAATTATCTATTTTAAACTTCAATGATGCTTTCACCTTGTAATATATTTTAAGGTCTGATACTGCTGAATCTAATCTGCATCCTTTGTATCTTTCCCTCCCTTGTTTCTTTGAAATTCCTGACATTTTGTTCTCCCAAATTAACTTTGTTATTTTTTCCAATAGTAAGATATTTTTCAGTAATTTAATTGGGATGACATTGAATAAATAGATTAGTTAGTAAAATTGTCATTTAAAAATATATTGGTTATACCTACCCATGAACAATAAATATTACTTCTATTATTTATATCTTTATTTGTATAAAATGTTTTATGTTTATGTTCATATAGTTTTGGCATCTGTTTTGTCAAGTATACTCTTGGGTATCCCATACTGTCCAGTTATTTTAAAAGGTCTAAAATAGTATTGAATAATATTGCTGACCAAATGTAGTTTCCCTATTTTTGTCTTATGATTAAATCTATTTTAGTTTTAAATTTGTCTGGGATTATAATTACTACTCCTGCTTTGTTCATAATAAATTCCAACATAGGCTTTTATTTCATGTTTATGTGTATCTCTCATTTTTATAGCATTTTCTGAAAGCAACATATTGTTGAATTCAAATTTTTAATCTATCCATTTCCATTCTATGGGTAAATCCATTCCATTTACATTGAAAGCTATAATTACATGTATATTTCCTCCTTCTTGTTTTTCCTCACTATCCTTCTCACCCTATTTACCCTATCTCTCCTCACTCTTCTGTCTTACTTCTACCTGCTACCTTGCCCTCCCATTCCTTAACCTACCCACCTCTCCAAGAGTCCCTTCCTTATCCTCTCCCCCTGCTGTTTCCCCTCACCCTCTTATTGATTTCTGAATTCAGAAGATTTTTTGACCCTGCTAGATATGTGATGTTCCCTCTTTAACTCATTGCCAAAGAGAGTAAAATTCTAGAACTATCTGTCCTCCCACGAGTTTCTTCTATATCAGTTTTTCCTTTTGTGCCTCATTTGTATAAGATAATTAGTCCTTTTAATCTCTCCCTACAGAGTTTTATTTTTTTTTAGAATCACCATTATACAGAGTTCAGTCCAAGTCTTTCTTTCAAAATACCCAAATAATCATAAGAGTATGTCATAAGGGGTCGGAGCCAAGATGGTGGAGTAAAAGCAGGAACTTACTTGAACTCCCCTCCAACCACCTGCAATACCTATAAAATGACTCTAAACAAATTTTAGAGCTACGGAACCCACAAAGTGACAGAAAGAAAGAAATATCCCACTGAACACAACCTGGCAGGGCAACAGGAAGGGTCTATTACACCGAGCTGGGAGCTGAGTGCAGGCCTGTCTGAGCTGTGCTGGTCCAGACTCACATCCCAGACTGGCCAGAGCAGACTTCAGGAGAGAGAATCACCAGCAGTTGTGGTGGTTTCCAGATTCTCAACTCATTAAAAATCAAAGAGAAAGTAAAAGATGAGTAGGGAATTCTGCTGCACCTGCCCCTGGAGCAAGAGGTAGAGCCAGTGCAGAGGCTGCAGCTGCTGCAATGTGGCTGCCTCCAGAGCTCCTGGGAGATCATAGGGGGACCAAGCATCCTTTTAGAGGGTAATCACTCTTGCTTTAACATGCTTGGAATTGGGTCACAATCTTGGGTGGTGATCCTGGGATTAGGAACGCTAGCATGGCAGAGGTTGTTCAGGCTGTAGAGACGGTGCCCTCCTCATAACTCTGACAATAGTTGCAAAAACCCCCAAAATTTGGGACACAGCTCTTTCAACTCTGGAAGCAGAGTTCTACTGCAGCAAAGAGCTCAAAAGTCAACTAATTGACTGGCAAGAAGAACAAACAGAGGAAACTCAATCAGACCATAGAATCTTTTGGGGCAACAAAGAGAATCAAAACATGGAACTGAAGGAAGGCAAGAAAGTCAAAACTCCTGCATCAAAAGCCTCCAAGAAAAATATGAATTGGTCACAGACCATGGAGGAACTCAAGAAGGATTTTGAAAATCAAGTAAGAGAAGTGGAGGAAAAATTAGGAAGAGAAATGAGAAAAATGCAAGAAAATAATGAAAAGAGAGCTAACAGACTGCAAAAGGAGAATATTGGAGAAAACAACACCTTAAAAATAGACTAACTCAAATGGCAAAAGAGGCCCAAAAAGCTAATGAGGAGAATAACTTAAAACTTAAAACTTAGACTGCTCTCTGTTTTCCCCACAATTTATCCCCTCATCCCTTCTAATATTCAATTTCTCCTTATTCATTGGTTCCTTCATTTCTTCCTACAAGCATGATCATGTCATCCATTAAAAACAAAACAAAACCTCTCTTGACCATCCCAATACCTCAAATTATCATCTCAAATCTATGTTCCTTTTCATCAAAAAGAGAGAAAATGCTAAAAAAAAAAATAGAGCCATTTCTACTTGTAACATCTATTTCCTCTCCTCTTATCATGTTCTGTATACTTTTTGTTTTGTTCTCATTTTCTCTCCCTTTTTTATTTCATTAATTTCCAAGAGTTCAATTATGATCTTTTCTCAAATGACTGTCAATATATCTCGACTTAATCTCTCTTCCAACATCAAGCCTGGGAGATATTTCTAACTGGATATAGTCTAGTATCCTCGAGTTCAAAATTTCCAAAACATAAGCAATCATCTTTCTCCCAACACCCCCCTCTCATCTCAAATTCCCTATTTTTGGCAAAGATACAACCATCCTTCCAAAAACCATAAATGCAATTTGGAGCCAGACTCAAACTTTCTCTTTCACTCTATTATCCCACAGCTAAGACACTTCCTAAGTTATTATTTCTGAGTCCAAAACATCTCTCACTTCAGTTCTCTTCTTTCCACTCATGTCTACTATGCTCATTCATTCTCTCATTATCTCTTGCCTGTTAAGTCTATAATAGCCTCCTAGTTGTTTTCATTGCCTGGAGTCTGTCCCTTCCCTAATCTGTACTCCACACAGTTAGCCAAGTGATATTTCTAAAGCACAAAAAGTTACAGTAACTCTTTATTGCCTCTAGTATGAATTGTGTTTAGTCTGCATTTGCAGACTTAATACATACTCATCTATTTTAATGCTCTTAATGACAAACTAATGTATTTTCCATTCCTCACTCAGGACATTTCATTTTCTGATTGAAAAAAAAAATAAATTCTTTACCATTCCTGAAATTCACTTCTTCTGCTCCCCCTTTTATGATCTCAGTCTTGCCTTATCTATTAAATCCTGCATACTCTGTATTGGTTAATGGCATCATCATTTTCCCCCAGTCACTCAGAATTCAAGTGTCAGAGACAGCTATTACTCTTTCCCCTTAACAACCCCATTCCAAATTCCAATCTGTGACTAAATTTTAGTAAATTCTCTAAATTCTGTCTTTGCACTCTTACATATATTCTCTTCATGCTGTTCACATTATCACCTGGACCAAACCATTATTCTTCTGGACTCAAGTATTCCAAGTTTCCTAACTGCTCTTATGGCTTAATGTATCTCTCCTTTTTAATCTATCCTACACAGTTCCAAGTAATCACTCTAAAGCATTTCTCTGATCATGATATTTTTCACTTTGAAACACAGACACACACACGCATGTTCACACACATTTGAAAAGTCTTAGAGGATCTTCATTTCCTTAATATTTATATCTAAACTCCTTGGCATGCCATTTAAGGTTTTTGTTTATTCTTTTCCATCCTAGAAAACCATTTCCATTATCTGACCTATCAAAGGAAATCCTACTCATCCTATAAGGTCCAATGCAATTGTCTGCTCTTCTTTTATCCTTTAGCCAGAGGTTATGGTCTCATACCTTTACTGTGTTGGGAAGTTCTACATTCTATTTTGCATCATGCTTGGCTTTATATATGACTTCCCTCCCCTTCTAGGATATAGCTTCCTTCAAGGTAGGGGCATTTTCTTTCATTCTGTGCAATTAAAAATTACCATAAAATATTTTTTCCTTCAAACAAATGACAGTGTTGTAGTCATCAAATTTCTACTAATCTTACTTTCTTTCATCTATAAAATTGAGATAATTATTGCCCCTTCTTCAAAGGGGTTATTATGAAGAACAAATGTGATACCATGTAAAACTCATAGTGCTGAATAAATCCCATAAACTTATACTGCATTTATATGTCATATAATGGAATTATTGAGGCAATACATCATTGTGGTCCTAGATTTGTAGTCAGAAGGACTTAGGTTCAAATTCTACCTATGACACTTATAAGCCATGTGAATAAGTGCAAGATACTTAATCTCTCTGAATTTTAAGCAAGTCTACAATACATGTTTTAATGTACAAACTTGTGCAATTGTGAATTCCATGGCAAGTGGAATTTGACTCAACAACAACCACAAAAATCACACATCCTTGATATATTAAAATATAATAGAATTAGGGGCAGTTTGGTGGAACAGTGAATAGAGTACCAGCCCATGAGTCAGGAGGATCTGCATTCAAATTTGACCTCAGACACTTGATACTTACTAGCTGTGTGACCTTGGGCAAGTTACTTAAATCTGATTGCCTCACCTGCCCTCTCCAAAAATGAAATAGCATATAATGGAATTGGATTAGGTATACATCATACTGTGGAATGTGTGTGAATTTGTTCTTCAGGGACCTTAAATAAAGGAATAACAGAATACAGAAGAACAGGGGTTATGAAAGAGGAAGATATTATGGAAAATATACTACAGAAAGTAGAAAAAAATATTGGATCAGCACCAACCACTGATCCCTTCCATCACCTTACAACAGATTAAACTTATAGATAGGGAACACGAAAAGATAGCAGAGACTGTAGGAGAAAATTTATACCTATGAAGAAACTCCCCATAGCAAGATGCTCTTAAAATTGTTCAGTCAACTTCAGGGAAATAGTCTTACCTTGTTCAAATGTAATCATAAACCAAAGTTCTGGGGATATGGGAAGAAGAATATAAAAATATTACTTAACCTGATGAAAAATCACCTACCTAGATGCTGTAGGAAGCAATGAGAATGATAGCCCTATTCACAACAATTAAACCTTCTCAGAAAATACAGTTTAAGAATAACCCGACAAGATTTTGACACAAGTTGTTGACAAACCATATATTTGTATTTTCAGGTCCTGAATATCAACCAGCCATTATTGGCTGATTGTCATTTGATTCCCCTTAATATGAAACAATTGAGTTGCTGGGAGGTGGGCTGGGAAGAAGAACATGAAGAAATGAAATATTCTGTTCAGAATCAGATTAGTATATAGAGAAAATGGACTTATAAAAGTATCTAAAATAAACAATTGACATGTTATTTTTAAAAATTTTGTAATATTTCTTGTTGCTTAGATAAATAACTGTTGAAAACATGATCTTAAAGCGAGACATATTTGCTTTGCAGGGACATTTCATGAACTGAATACATAGCAACATATTTGACCCATAGTAGAAAGAGAGTCAGATATCAGAAAAGTTCTGGGTATCAATTCCATCTCTGTCAAGCATAGGCTACATTGTTGTTGTTCAGAATTCAGTTATGTGTGACATATTGTTATCCCATAAAATACACTGTGCATGGAGTTTTCTTGGCAAACACACTGGGTTTGTTATTTCCCTCTCCAATAGATTAAAGCAAAATAAAGTTATGTTTCTTTTGCAGAGTCCCAGAGTTAGTAAGTGTCTGAGACTGGATTTGAACTCAGGTCTTCCTGACTCTAGGATCAGTGCCCCATCAACTGAATCACTTAACTCTCTCCTTATTGCCTTCATAACCAAGGGCAAGTGCTTAACTTCACAATGACAGTGTCTTCATCTGTAAAATGGGCCTAATAATATCTTTAGTGCAAATATTACATTTTGTATAGGTCCAAATAAGAATATAATTTAGAGATTTTCAAAATTCATTATACATTATAGTTATATTAATAGTAATAATGATATAAAAATAATAATATAAATAGTGAGAATGAATTGTGACTATAATCACCATCATAGAACATATAATTCAGGTTTCTAAAGTAGATGAGTATAAATTAAACTGTAAATTCTAGTCTTCCAATCAGGGAAAGAGTAAGAAATGGTATCTTTTCACATTTAACCTATGATGGAGAAGAGATGAGCCTGTCATTTTGGGCAAAAGTTCCAGTTCATATAAGTTTGTGCCTACCTATTTGGAAAACCATCCTGAAATCATCCTTTCTGATTGCATTATACATGTGATTACTGCTAATATTATGGCAACACATTGGCAGTACTTTGGTTCTATTAAGTCCGATTATATGATTTTAAATTGCCGTACAGACATGCTCTTTAGCTTTGCTTCTGGCTCAGACATGTATGAAGGAGCATATTAAAACATGCTGTTACCCATGTTAAAGTGATCCCCCAACCAGAAGGAATGTTTAGGCTTATTATTTTGAAGGATGAATATTTAATGACTGAAATTTCACTTCACAAAGTTTCCAGTAAACTTGAATTACTCTTGTTCAATGAAAACTTGTCACTCAAAAGATATGTCCATTTAGCTGTCTTATGAAGTTTGAGGGAAAATAAACTTTATTGAACCCAAAGATTGTGAAGAATTAGTTCAGCAGAATGTTCACATAAAAGAAAGATTTCAGGATATTAGATGGATTTGAATAATGCATATGAGTGTGATGGGGATTTTTCTCAACTTCCAGAATTTTTATCCAAAATTCTGTATGTATTTTAAATGATATTTGAAAGAATACTTATTTTCAAATTTACTTACTTTTAAAGATTATTATAAGCATATCTTCATTAATCAGCACTAAACTTCTTGAACAGTTTTGTTAAAATCACCTTTGGGTTTAGTAACTGCATTATAAAGGGTTGACAAAGGAGGTAATCATGGAAATGAATCAGCACTTCAATAAAGAATTGAGGCTTAAGCAAACTGCCTGGGCAGATCATAAATGAAAGGTTATTAACAAGACACACACATATTATATATTAAAGCAATCAATACAATTGTTCAAACATATAAAATGTGATCCTATGTCAAGACTTTGTAATCTCATGGGTCATATAGTCCCTGTTTTAGTAATTCATTTCATTGCACTACTCTTTACTTTTACTGATACCTTGTTCAAACCTGAACATTATTCCAAAAGTCTAATTAATCTAGGTTTATTAACTTGGTAGCCCATGCCTTTTTCTGACTCCACATGTAAAAAAAAGTTTTTTCCATCATATGATCTATTATATTTGATTTATGAAAATTAGAGTTTATAGAGGTTAAGAAATTAAAAATGTTTCATGAGGTGAAATCATTAGTGCATATGTGCATATACTGATATGCAGGGGTAATGCAATGCACAACTGACCCATAGTATCAACTCCCGAATACCAGGAATACCTGTACATTATTGTTTCATAGAGTATCTAATATTTTGTATCTCCTCAATTTTTAATGAAAGCAATCTACATGAGAGATTAAAGGATCAATGTTTATCTCCAAACTCCTACTGTATCTGGATCAACATAAAAGGTCAAACTGTGTAGTGGAAAGCTTAATGAATTGCTAGTCAGAGGATATGGATTTGATTCCTGGATTTTTCCTTCCTTCCTTCCTTCCTTCCTTCCTTCCTTCCTTCTTTCTTTCTTTCTTCCTTCCTTCCTTCCTTCCTTCCTTCCTTCCTTCCTTCCTTCCTTCCTTCTTTCTTTCTTTCTTCCTTCCTTCCTTCCTTCCTTCCTTCCTTCC
>NW_027187391.1:50185829-50230448 GCF_028583685.1 Petaurus breviceps papuanus
TCTTTCTTTCTTTCTTTCTTTCTTTCTTTCTTTCTTTCTTTCTTTCTCTCTGTCTTCCTCTCTTTCTTTCTCTCTGTCTTCCTCTCTTTCTCTCTCTCTTTCTTTCCTCATTTGCATAATGAGTGGGCCTGATGAGAGAATTTCCAAATTCCCCCAGCTTTAAATCCTATGAAATTCAGCATTGAAAAAAGTGAAAATAAAGTTTTTCCTTATTTTTAAAAATAAAAGACACTATGGGAGACCCAGCTGGTTTTGCAGATTTAGATGTGTATTTGGACATATATGATTGTGACATCCCAGTTTACTTTACTACCTTTATTATCCTAGTTGTATTCAGTTTTCACATGTCAGTACCTGGAAATGTCCTCTATCATAAATATTTTTAAAACATTTAATTTAATTTTCAATCATTTTTAATCTAATAATTTATTCTTATATAATTGTCAGAGACTCAGGAAGATTGAATGATTTGCTTGTTATCACTCTAGTAACAGAAGCAGAATTTGAACCCAAATTTTCCCAACATTAAGTTCAACATTTTCTTTATCAAGTTATGATGACATTCTAAAATAAATGTGTGTTGTATCATAAAAAAACTGGAAAAACTATGATGGAGAATTAACCATAAACACCCCCATAATGTTCAATTTTATATGTGTCATTTTACAAGGTAAGATAATACAAGATATTTGGACTTGGCATCAATTTTTCACTAAGAATCAAAATTGAATTTAAAGTTATATGAAGCCAATACAACTTGTGTTGTGCTGGTTTGTACAAAGTAAAGTACTGCCATTTGATGCTGCATACTAGGAAAATATTTCTCTAAGGAAAAAGAAAATAAGCTGTAATGTTAGTAGTGACTAATCATTGCACAAGGTATATCACCTGAACACACCTAGCTAGTAAGTTATAAGTTTCCACTGTTTCCAAAGTATGGGGAAAATGTTTGGGAGATCTTTGGGGGCGAACTATTTCTCCCTATTGATTTGTATTTTAGTATCTCAGCCAAAGAAGAAACTACACAGACTAAATACATCTCTCAGCTCAGGGAGAATCTCAAAGAAACTTACCACCTAGGTGCCACATCAGATGAAAAAAGTGAAAAATTCTGAAAGAAATAAACAACAGTGTGATGTTGGTTTCAGTTATCAGTTCCTAAAACAAGGAGAGAGAATTTTGCTAAGTCTGGGAATTTAGTGAGATACAAATTAGCAGATGAATGGAATACTACTCCAAACTCAGTTTAGACTCTAAACAACTTTTCCTTTTAACACAATAGTCCCCAAAACTGAAGTGAGTTTCTGTAAACACAATTCTCCATTACCACTTTTGAATATAGGATAATTAATTGATCCCCCTGATGAGTATAAAGAGAATGATGGAAACTAATCTAAGGGGATCCTATGTAAAATAGTGCTGTGAATCCATTTTTCCAAAGGATGACTAAATCAGAAAATAACAAGGTGGTCAATTATGTCAAATGCTAGAATAAACTAAAAAAATATATGAGATTTGAGAAAATAGCAAAACACTTGTCAATTAAGAAATAGTTTTTGAGAACTTCCAGGAGCCCAGATGGTGGACTAAGCAGAAAATCACAGTAACTCTCCAATATCCACCTCCAAATAACCACAAAATAGCACTCCCAAATAAAACCTGGAAGAGTAGAACAAGCAAAGAGATGGAGAAAAAAATATTTGAGCCCAAAAGACTTGGAAAAGTGGCAGGAAAGGTCTTTCTCACTTGAGTAAAAAGGGAGCAAAGTCCAGAATAGGAAGTATCCTGGCAAGCCAGCAGAAATCCCCAACTCAGCAAACCAGCAGGAGATCCTGAGCCCCAGTGCAGTAGAATAGCCAAAAACCAAAACCAGGACCCCCCACTTACCTCAGGATAGACAGGAAAACAGAGAGAATTCAACTCTGAGGATCTCCCTGTGCTTCAGCATAGCCTTAGGCAAAGAGGCAGCCATTAGAAACCAGATAGCCATGTGCTTCAGTTTAGCTCTGGGGGAACAGAGAAATACCCCCACTGACCTTAGGACATAACAGGCAACAGCACTAAGATCCTGGTTCAGCACTCAGTAAGGCTGCCAGACCCCTACGACCTCCAGCAGCATCAGTCATACTCCCACCCCCAACTAACCCCACCAGACACAGTTGTCCCTCATGGGTCTCAGGGTGTAGCAGCAAGCACCCCAAGTGCGTCCTCAGGGTTTGCTGCCCATACAGGTTCTTGGATCTGCTTTGTTAAAGGAAAGCAACTCAAAATGGGTTAACAAGCTTACTTTAATCAGTCAGACATATATTGTTTACCTTGTTCAGGAGAAAAGGTCAGCACCCTGAACCTCAAAGTATACAGGCATAATTATCAAGACAGAAACATCAAGTAGACAGATTTCCAAACTGTCCAACCATTACATCCATACCCAGTCAACATCTGGGTTTCCACATTCTGGGTTTTTCAAAGCCGGGGGACTCTCAACAACGGCTTCCCAGAATTCAGATCAAATCACAGAACACTTCTCAAAGTGAGTCCCAAAACAAAGCTATACATCAGGGCTTATATAGCCTTCTCCTGGCTCAGAGAATGTAACAACCTTATTGACCCACTGGCCAATCAAAAAGTACCTACTGAAAAACAAGCCTCCCTCCCCAGGCTCCTGGTGCACTTTAGCCTAGGGGCAGGGAAGACCTTTAAAATTTACATTCGCATTACACAGGGCAACATCGGTGCAGCACAAGGTAAACAGCCAGTTCCTTGAGCTCCTGGCACAAGAAGCCTGAGACAGTGCCCCTTCCACCCTAGGAACAGAGAACAAATTTAAAAGAAAGGAAAACAGGCCAAAAAAAAAAGATGAACAGAAAACAAAAAGAATCTGACCATAGAAAATTATTGGTGACAGAAGATCAAGAAACAAACTGAGAAGAGGACAAAAACACCAAAACCTATGGAAAAAGCCTCAAAGAAAAACAGTAACTCATCTCAAGCCTAGAAAGAACTCATGGCAGAACTCAAAAAGGAGATCAAAAATAGCATGAGTGGTAGAAGAAAAATGGGGGAAAAATGAGAGTGACATAAGAGGTTAATAAAAAAAGTAGTCAACAGGTTGGAGAAAGAAAACAACTGCTTGAAAAGTAGAATTTGGTAAGTGAAATAGGAGACACAAAAATTAGTTGGAAACAAAATCATCTAATTCTAAAGAATAAATAAGTCAAATAAAAATAATCATAGAAACAATAATGTCATTAAAGAGAATGACAACAATGGGAAAACATGCCCAAATTTATGGGATGTTGCTAAAGTTGTACTTAGGGGAATTTTTATTTCTTTAAATTCTTACATCAACAAAACTGAAAAAAAGATCAGGTCAATTAATTGGGCATGCAGCTAAAAAACTAGAAAAAAAAGAACAAATTAAAAATCCCTAGTTGAGCATCATACTGGAAATCCTGAAAATCAAAGGTGAGATTAATAAGATTAAAAGAAAAAAAACTGTTCAGCTAATATGTAAATCTAGGAGCTGATTTTATGAAAAATTCAATAAGATAAACTGCTAGTTAATTTGATTAAAAAAAAGAAAGAAGAAAACCAAATATCTAGTATCAGAAATAAAAATAGTAAAATCACCAACAATGAAGAAGAAATTAAAGCAATCACTAGGAAATGTTTTGTCCAATTATATTTCAATAAATCTGACAATCTTAATAGATTGAAATAGATGGATATTTATGAAAATGTAAATTACCTAGAAGAACAGATCAGGAAATAAAATGCCTAAATAACCACATGTAACAGCAAGCACCCCAGCATCCCCAGGGTAGCTGCCAACACTGGTTCTTCAATCTGCTTTTCTAAAGAAAAGTAACTCAAAATGGATTAACAATCTTACTTTAATCAAACATATCATTTACCTAGTTCATGGGAAAAAGTCAGCATACCAAACTTCAGAGTATACAGACAGAAGTTACAAGAAGACAGAGAAACATTTCAGCAGACAGGTCTGCAACTGTCTGACCATTACATCCATACCTAGTCAGTTACCAGAGAGGGAAGCATCAACATCTGGGTTTTCAAAGCCAGGGGGCTCAATGGCTGCCCAGAGTCTCATCTGGTCAAATCACATAACACTTCTCAAAGAGAGCCCAATCAAAAAGCATTCTAGAGAACCCAAGCCTCCCACCACAGGCTCCAGGTGCACTTAAGCCTATCAAAAGGCCTAGGGGAAGGGAATATCTTAAATTCCCATTCCCATAACATTAATGTAATGGTAATGTAATTTGAATTTGAAGATCCCTTTGTGTTGCAAAGGTAGCAGGTACTTAGCACTTAGTAATTGATCTAGCCTCTGCTAGGGAAACAGAAGGTGTTAACTCCTGTCTCCTGTTGCTGTCATAACAGGAAGGGGTTGGTTGAAACAGGAAATAGCTAATGCTGTGTATATAAGAAAAGCTCCAGAGAGACACAGTCAGAATTTCTTGGGACCAGCATCTGGTAGCAGAGCAGCTACAGAAGAGAGAATCGAGAACTGAACCAGAATTTCCTAAGAACTTGTTATGGTGGAGCTTCTTCTGAGCAGGAACCCAGAGCCCAGAGCCAGAAACCCGGTGCCAGGAGCCAGGAGCCAAGAGTTAAAAGCCAGGAGCCCAGGTGACTGAGGAAGCATGATTTGGTTGCTGAGACTTTTCCTGTTTGTGGCTTGGTTGAGCCTTGAATTCCCTGGAGCAGAAATTGTGAAGGATCTGACATGGACAAGACCCTGTGAACTTCAGTGAGAACTGGACAGGAGTGGAGGGTTTGTGTGTGATACTTAGTAATTGATTTCTGAATAAGTGACATTGAGTTAATCAAGTTGCCCCATGAGTGGAAGACTTAGACTATTGTACTTTGAGATGATTGTTCTTTGTTAAAATTTTGAATAAGTGACTAATCTATAAGTAGAAGACTATTGTACTTTGAAACTATATCATGATACAGATTGAGTTAACTTAAGACTTTGTCCCATGAGTGGAAGACTGACTATTGTACTTTGAGGTGATTGTTTTTTGTTCTAAATATTGTGACCACTTTGGTGAAAACTATGTGGCCGTATTAATGATAAGCTGTTTGTGAATATAAGTTGTAGTATTGTGAATGCTGTACCTTGATTTTCTGTGAATGTTTTGCTTTGATTTGTTATGGAATAGAGTGTTTACTATACTGTGTAATCAGAATCTTAAAAGCTGTTCAGAGTAGCAGTTCTTTTGGAAAGCCACTGTGCATGGCATTACACCCCACCTTAGAAAAATAAATTAAACAAGCCAGTAATAAAACCCCTAAGAATAAATCTCTATGGTCAGATAGGTTCAAAAATGTATTTTACCAAACATTTGAAGAAAAATTAATTCCAATTCTATATAAACTATTTGAAAAATCATCAAAGAAAGAGTCCTGCCAAAATCCTTTCATGACACAAATATGTTGCTGATACATAAACCAAGAAGAACTAAAACAGAAAGAAAATTATAGACCATTTCCCTAATTAATATTTATGCAAAAATTTTGAACAAGATTCTAGCAAGATGATTACAGCAATATATCATAAGAAATATATACTATAAACAGGTGGGATTTATACCAGGCTCAATATTCAGAAATCTATCAATTAAATTGACAATATCAATAAAAAAACAACATAAATTAGCTGATTATCTCAATATATAGCAATTATTCCCAATTTTTAAAAAAGCAGTAGAAAGCATAGGCATAAAGGAAGCATTCCTTAAAATGATAAACAGTATCTGTATAAAATCATAAAAAAGCATTATTTGTGATGGGGATAAGTTAGAAGCCTTCCAAATAAAATCAGGGATGAAGCAAGAATGCCCATTATTGCCACAATTGTTCAACATTTTATGAGAAATCTTAGCTATGGCAATAAGAGACAAAAAAGAAATCAAAGGGATTGGAATAGGCAATGAAGAAACAAAACTATCACTTCTTGTCAGTGGTATGATGGATACTTAGAGAATTCTAGAGAATCGACTAAAAAGTATTTGAAATATTTAATAACTTTAGCAAAGTTGCAGGATATACCCACATATATTATCACCATTTTTATGTGTTGCCAGTACAACAGGTTTTCTTCTCTTTCCAACTCTGATTCTTTATTTACAGGGTTTAACTGTATAATATATGTTGGCTTGGCCTACCCATGAGCAATGTAATTGTAAAAAATAAATAAATACTATTTTAAAAAAATATGCTTTGTCCATCAGTAATCCTTACCAATGGAGAATCTGAGAAGCAGCATAGTACTATGTAGGGAGCATTGGTGCATAAGTTCATGGGAACTGCATTCTAATCCTAACTATGACACCTTATTTGTGAGGCCATGGACAATTTGCTTAACTGCCTTGGGCCTCAGTTACCTCATTTATAAAATGAGGGAGGTAGACTACCTTCAGACAGTTTCTAAGGTCCTTTCAAACTTTTGATCTAAGATTGTATGATTTGGCCAAGTGTAACAGCTGACAGAAACAGTGATGGGGAAATAAATATCTTTCTAAAGGCCTTTATTCTAGCCACAATTCTCAATTTAAGGTTTTTTTTTTTAATTTAACTTTTTTCCTGTGGCAAGTGGTTTTAGTCTTTCCTTTGATCAATACATTTTATTGTTATTCAGTTGAAATTCAGAAAAGGATGGCATGTTGCTTTCTCTTCCACTTGTGCATGGAGAAGTCACTGTGCCCCAGGCACTTGACCTCCAGATGGTAATCACAGGCTGAAACAGAAACACATCTGGGAGGAGTCTGTGATCCATAACAGTATGCTGTACAGTGATCAGTTGGCTATCCTCAGTAGCTTAACATGTATTCTTTTAATGAAAATTCCAAACTTTCTGGTATATTCTACTTCTTCTTTATCATAAGCCTTTGGAACATTTTAAACATTTCCAGGTTTTAATAAATTAAATTCCACAGTGGAAACTTGGCTCTAAGAGCATTTCTACACTTAGCCAGCATCAAAGTCATTCCTGTAAATGTGTATGAGGGAAATGCTGATCACAGGAAGCTTAATGGAAGTGGCCTAGTTTCTGGAGTCATTTGTTTCGATGAGAGCCCGAGCGTAAATTCTGTGCACAACACAGACAGCTATTATGCAGTTAATTATGCACAAAGTAAATATGTACAATTGCAAACATCAAAACACCACCTAATAATGGATAACTCTAGATTTATGGTATGCACACCCAATCTGTAAAGGCCCCTACTCATGAATCTAAAATGAAGGGAACATTACCTAAATGATCCGGAATGAAGGATTTAATACACAGCTCTACCCTTTTTGCTACTTATTTCTTGTCAGCAGATTTTTCATTTTGCTGTAATTTATTATACATAAACACTATGCAAATGTGTTGGTCATACTAAAAAAAAATGACTTAGGGATTCTGATCACTGACTAGGTATTTCATTACAAATTACTTGTTAAGCTAATAACTTTTATAGTAGTAATGGTCACCATACAACAGTGCCCACATTCCATTCAATTTGTGGTGGAATATGAAATGAATATATTATGAAAACTCTAATAAAGATAGTTTAGGTTTTGCCTTTTATCTATTTTTCAGGGACTTTTTCAAATTATTTTATGCAAATTAGTTTTCTTCCTTCCTTTCTTTGTTTATATACAATGGTAGCTCCTGAGCACATTGTGTTCTTATGGAAGTACAGGTTGAAAGAAATAATTTAATCAGCTTTCAGCTTTTATTTAAAAAATTAAGATGGAAATTAAAGCTCTCCTAACTATGAACATAGTAGTATGCTTCCTTCTACAACTAACCTTTATTCTGAGTATTATAACAGTGCCTGAATTATTTGTATCAGAAGAAATATATATTAATATTTTTGGTCTTTCAATGCTAATAATAGAAATAAAAGAAACACACATACAGAAAGAGGGGAAATGGCAAAGGCAGGGAGGAAGAAAGAGAGAGAGAGAGAGAGAGAGAGAGAGAGAGAGAGAGAGAGAGAGAGAGAGAGAGAGAGAGAGAGAGAGAGAGAGAGAGAGAGAAGAGAGAGAGAGAGAGATAAAATATGTCTTTCAGGTCAGTGAAATGTTTGGGAATAGAATGCCAACAGTAAAAGAAATAGTATTCTATGCTATTCAGCAACTCAGGAAGCACCTGAGTGTGATATTGAATTCAGAAAGCCAAGGGTTAATTTCACTATGGAAATATGGTTCACTTCCTGCTAGAAAATATCTAAGGTACTGGAAGGATTCGGATGAACATGCTTTACAATGATTTCTCTCAATGCCACTGTGAAAACTCAACAATTCCTCCCACCCCTCATATCATCATCATCATTTCACAAGGAGGAAAACATAGTAATAGAAATTCTGTCATCGTGTTTTAAATCATTTTTCTTTATTCTGTAGTATGATGATGGCATGGAACACTAATAAATGAGAGGTCAAAATCTAAAATGGGCTATCCTGTTTGTGCTATTTCAATTTCTATGCAAAGTGTATGGCTTTTCTGTCTTCCCTGTTTGCATAATTACTCCCTTGCCATACCCCATTGCTATCATTATCAGTTTTCTCTTCACGTAATTTTCTTTCTTTTTTTTTGGAGGGGGAGGGGACTCTGTTAGGTACCCTTAAAATATTCCCCAGTCTTGATTGCATTGCATATCTGTTTATTTGAAAAATCTATAACTATTTTTTTAAAAAAGGAGTGAGATCAAAGAGAATGAGAAAATCAGAAAGTTTGTACCAGAATCTTAATGCAAAGATGGTTATATCATCCATAGTCCATAGTCTGTCATAAAACACACACACACACACACACACACACACAAATTTAGCTAAGTAATGCTAATAGATGAAATCATTTCTTAAATATTGCAGAACAGCTAAATAAGGAAAACTGAGAAATCTTTTATTATTAAAATTAGAATTATGAAGCTATTAATCATCATGCAATTCAAGTAAGTATGAGGCTCAAGAGGACCACTACAAATTCCCTAAATTTTGGAGAACAATAAACCATTCACTCATCTTCAACATTCTGTGGCAATTCTCTATTTTTCATTCTAAAATGGTTAAAGCTGAAACTTGAAACATTAAAATTTAACTATTTGTGAGTAGAGATAAGAGGAGTTTTATATACTTTACTTTTTCCTTGTGGTATACCCTATGGTTTATCCATGTTGCAGAATTTGAGATTTATGAATTGTATTTATTATCTAGAGTTTCAAGTATGTTTTTCAAAAAAAAATTTTGGATTATTCATTAATGAGTTTTTTATTTTATCAATTAATTCTTCAGACTAATTTCCATAAGTTTGCTTCACAGAGTTTTTTTAAAGCACTTGTCAGTGCCTTTGTCTAAGTTCTCTTCATTTCTGTCATAATTTTCAACCAATAAAAAGATTTCTGAGTTTTAGTTTCAGAATATCGATTCACAGCAGCTTGCCTAAGTTGACGAGTGAGTGAGCAACTTTGAAAAGATCTTCAATATAGTACTCTGTGTGAAGAATCAGTCCAGGCTGAATTAAAACCAGACAACTGTGAAAAAAAAACTTTAGACTTCAATCACAGTGAAGGGGAAAGGATTCAAATCTCATTTATTGTTTTGGTTAAAACAAATACCAAGAGATTTGCTAGAGTTTCAATTATTCTTTCAGTCTGAAGCTTTCCCCTCCAGAGAATGGAACATTAACTTTGCATGCTCTCTCTCTCTCTCTCTCTCTCTCTCTCTCTCTCTCTCTCTCTCTCCATATATATATATAAATGCACACACATATATACATCCATCCACACATATATTGATATATTAATTATTACATATTTATATATTATTATACTAATTTATGTTTTATATATATTAAAGATTTCTTCTACTTTAAGAAATCATCTGCAGGAATTACAATAAAGTCAGCACATAGACTACAAAAGGTTGAATTCCCCCCCCATCTACATCATGTGCCATGTGGTTTCCATGAAAAATGAACAGATATGCTCAAAGATGTCAGTATAAATCATATGGAGATAGAGAATTACAAACTGTTCCTTCTCTTCCATTTCACTAACTATTCTATCACTCACATAAGAAATCCATTTTTTGCTGAATTGATAGTGAATAGAGAAACAATGTGTTTATACACATATACGGATATACACATGTGTGTATCTTCCTGTCTAATCCATATAGTGTAGAAAAAATGTGAAACATAAGTAGGATATTGGTGTGTAAGAATTCATAATTTTCCAAGTCCGAGGAATCAAAATAAAGAGTAGAAGATAAAATAAGAGTGTCAAATATGATGTGAATTAGGTTGATTAAGAGAATAGCTAAGAAAGGAGATATCAAACTAGAACTAAGCTGTAACAGGGATATTTTTTTTCTCTATCCAAGGAAGCCAATTAGTCAGAAGGCCTTTCAGTCACTAAGTGTAGGACTAGAAATAATGACAGGAAGTGGCATAGCTGTAGCATCCCCTCACACTCCTGGGCTCCTTTAACTTTAGTAGTGTGTGTAATTGCTAAAGTTTTGATCATAGAGCCTAGGGATACTGTTTGGATGTGGAGAGTCACTTCTGTCAACTTAACACAGAGGAAGTGGAGAAGAAGGAAGTCTAGAGAATGCAAAATGATTATTATTAATGAATAAACAATAATGTTATACCATTCTATCTATACTTGTGTTTGAAAAAAAAAAATCAAAGAATAAGAGAACTTTGCCCCTGACATGCCTAGGACTACCAAAGGAGTTCTACACGCAAAAGTTATGAAAAGATGGACTAGACAATGTGTGTATATATGTGTGTATGTATGTACACACAAATATGCACACGTGAACACATATATACACACTTGTGTGTATGTATGTATGTATGAAATATTGAATTCTCTGGGCTGACCTGGAGATCAAGTCTGGGCTCAAATACTTAGCACCACACCCAGAAATAACTGGCCGTGTAACCTTGAGCAAGTTACTTAACCCTGATTGCTTAAAAAAATATATTGAATACTCTTCAAACTATTTTCCATAATTATCCTGGAAATTACACCATAAGCATTTTTTTTGTATTGTTTCTAAATTTTTTCCAAATAAAATATGATTATTTTTAGAGGAATATAACTAAATCCTTAATACCCAACTATAACAATTGTTTTTTCACTTTCAAAATGAAACTGAAAAAAAGTTTCTTAGGGGGATTTACAATACACTAGACTGAAGGACAGAATAAGAATCAAGATTGAAAAAGATAATGTCTCTTCCCTTAAATATTTCATAATCTGTATGAGATATGGAAGGGGGAAGTTGTAACAGCTTTTAAGTAGAATAACTTTATAATAACTACAGTTAGAATGTCAATAAGAAGAGAATAATAGGTGCAAGAAATCCAGGAGTGGTTGAAGAGCCTAATTTTAAAAACTGAAGAAAGGCATAAAGAATGAAATTTGAGTTTTGAGTGAAAAGCTCATAAGGATAATCTGTTAATCAAAACAAAAAGTTGAAAGTCCTAACAAACCAGAGAATATACTGAACAAAAGAATAGTAAATATATGTCAAAAATTAAGATATTCCAAAAGAAATTGTAGTACCAAGTAAAAAGGTACCAGATTTGAAGAATATGTGATAGATTGCTAGAGAGAATGTTACTGTGATTTGATTGGCATAAGAAATTCCTAGATGAGCAAGCCCCATCTACCAATGCAGACTGACACCTTTTTTTTTGTTGTTGTTTTTGTTTTAGCAATCCTTGCCTTGCAAAGCTGCTTAGAGATCTATAATCACAAATAATTTATGTAGAAGGCAGCAATCATAGCGACAGTATTTTTTTTTAAACCACCCATCTCCCAGAAGGAAAATATGAGGAAAAAAAAATCAAACAAAAATATGTTAAGTACCCTATTTAAGAAAATAATTTTGCTTTTACTTACCTTAAAAATATAGTCAAGGAGAGTAGAGAATGAAGAACAATAGAATCCACGGGATTCCACCAGAGAGGAATTTGGGGTTTAACTCTTATAGAAATGTCATTACTATGTCCCAAAATGCCTATATTAAACAGAATATTATCAAACACTCAGTACAATATAGACCAGATAAAAATAATATGATTCAGAATCATTCAACAATATTTGCCATCATTAGAAATACCTATATACATAATATTTATATATTTCACATACATTATGAATGTTTCTATTTATGTAAAGATTCATGGATAATTATAGTGTATAATATCATAATTACACATGCATTATAATATATGCATGTACATGTACAATACGCATGTACATATATATGATAAGGATGCTATAAATGTTATGCATAAACATATGCATACATGATATTATGCATAAAAGGGAAATGAAAATGGCTTCTAGTCATGAAAATATTTCTTTAAAAATTAATATGATCTAATCAGAGAAAAGTATGCTTTTTAGAAATAATAATATATAGAATATAAGAATAGAGTCATTACTTTTGAGAAAATAATAGGTTGGTTTCAAAAGGGAAAAATAAAGTGTACAAAAACAACTTAATAAAGGAACATGTTTAAATTCCTCAAATGGAGAGGTGAAAATCTTTACCAAGAACAAAGGTAAGAGATGCAATGCTATGTAGACTAAAAGTAGGTATTTTTTTTTTCTGGAACAATGTATTTGAGGATGACTGATATGTAGTCAACCTGAAAATATAGGTTGAAGCCAAATTTTGAATGGCTTTAAATGTCAATCAGATTAGTTTCTTTCATCTTAGCATTAATAGAAATCCAATGAAATTCCTTGAGCAGAAGAGTGGCAGCATATCTGTGCTTTCAGAATAGCAATCCAAAGGCTATGTGGAGAATAAATTAAAGGAAGGAGAAAGTAGGTGGAGACCAATTAGGAAGCTGTTGTGATAATTTAGAAAAGCAGTAATGACAGTTTTGTTAGTCAAGTTTTGGTATGAATGGAGAGAAAGCAACAGATGTGGCAGATATTGAAATGGAATCAAATAGAACCATCAACCAAAAAGCTTTGTGGGGAGAGTAAATGAGAATGAAGGGTTGAAGGTGATTCCTTAATTGGGCAGCTGGGCAGCTAGGAGAAAAGTTGTGCTTTGCCATAAATAGGGAAGTTAGGAACAGGGTAGGGTTTTGGGGAAGAGATAATGATTTCTATTTTAAACATGTTGAAGTAAAGATACTGTTGGGATATCCATTTGCGAATGTTGAGCTAGCAGTTCCTCATTCAAGGAATAGAAGTATGATGAAATATTCAGAAAACTATTAACCTAATTTTTGAAATATTGAATGTTAAAATAAATATTGAAATTAAATAGGAAAATTTCACACACACACACAGGAATGACATAAATCCTGAGTCACAATCTTGACTTTGTGAAAGGAGAATTTAAATTTGATATAAAAAATATGGTTTCAAATTTCTTCTCTAAAATTTATTGTTTATATTAATTTGGGAAAGTTAATTAACCTTTAAAATTGTCAGTTTCCTAAAATGTAAAATAAAGATTTTGACTAGATGAATGACATTGTTGCTTCCTTTTGTAAAGCTATAATACAAATAAAAGAGCAATTTATTAACATCAAAAATATATGTGAAACTGAGTTAACATTGTTATTAAATCCAGTCATAGCAGCTTTGAAAAATTCAAGGGAAAAAAGTTTTATAAATTCTGTAAAAATTAGGTTAAATTTGTAAAGTCTTATAAAGAAACAAAAGGCCATTTCTAAAAATCATTCAAAATAACTTTAAAAATACACAGGGTCAAAAGATTTACCAAAAAAAAATATCAATTATGTAAAATACATGAAATAAAGCAAAATTTCCCAAACAGGTATGTATGGTCAAAGTAATTAGGCTCATAGAACAACTTTTATGGACTCTTCAGATGGATGTATGATCCATCCCATGGAGAGCAAAGAAGTCCACCTGATTTAAGAACATGCTTAATAGGAAAAAAAAATCACAAACAATATATAAGGATAAGCAAAGCAGGAAAAAAAATTCTCAAGTGATGCTGGCAATCATAGCATTGTTCCCGTGTGGTTTCACAGGAAAAAGTGATAGCATAATAGGAAGTGATGCCAGAGGAGAGAGGTGATTTGGAATTTTCTAATTTGATAAACTACCTCAAATGAGTGAAAGTGGAAAGAGTAATAGATTTAGAGGCAGAAAGCCTTAAATTCAAAATCTGCCTCAGACACTCAGTAGTTTTGTGACCCTGTGCAAGTCATTTAACCTCTCTCAGTTTCAGTATTCTCACTTGCAAACTGGGGATACACTAGCAGCTATCTTATAGGATTACTTATAGGATTTGAGAACCCAAATGAGAAAACATGTGTAAAGTGCTTTACAAATATTATAAAGCACTGTTATCACTCAGTTGGTAGAACTCATAGTTTAAGTGACTCAGTAGAAACTGCTTCACAGTTAGAATACCATCTAGCCAGGAATCACAGAGCATTCAGACTTATTTAATTTAGTAAAGACCTTAAAAGGAATATAGGCCTTATAATATGTGGTGATGTATATGACTTGGATTTCCTCTGAATTTTAGTCCTTTGCAGTCCAGTAGTACAATTAATAGAGACGACTAGTGGTATTGTGGCTACAGTGCTGGATGTGGAATCAAAAATACCTGAGTTCAACTCCAGCCTCAGATACTTACCTTCTATGTGACCCTGGGCAAGTCACTTAATGTCATTGCCTTACTTTCCTGAAATATAAAATGAAGACAATAACATCTATCCACAGTGTTGCTAGGAGAATGAAATGAGATGTTTGTAAAAAAAAAATGTTTACATGTTTCCTGGCACATAGTAGGAACTATATAAATACTTATTTTCTTCCCTAGTCATAGACTGGAAGAGAATTTAGAACACAAGTTCTCTTATTTTAAATATTAGGAAACTGAGAACCCTAGAAATTAAGAAACTTAATGCAAAGTCATATAGAAAATAACTGGTAGAGCATGGATATGAAGCCAACTCCTCTGTATCTTTGTCCTCCAACTGTTCACTGATGTGGACTCCATAGTTAATCATGCAAGGTCTAAAATTATAAGTAAAACTCCTAATAAGTAGATAGATTTATGAGAGAACATGTACATAGGAGCGGCACAGAACAGCATTCAAAGAATGTTTACAATCAATATGTTTGGAATAAGTGCCCATATCAATGTCACCACAGATACTGTGATATATGCTCTTTTCTATTCTGTTAATAAATGTTTCTCAACTTAATAATAGAGTATATTCTATTTGTGCTGCATTCTTATTTCAATGAAAAAATAGAGTATAGATTTCAATTTATCTTGAAAGATGTTTTATATTCATCTTCTTGACCTTATTTAATTGAGCATATATGTAGTAGTGAGGGAAAACCCTCACTAAATTTCCAGCAGCAAAGAAGTCAGGGTCAGGGACATAAAAGAGGGTATTGATGTTGGATTGAATAACATGAACAGGACTATACCAGAGCAAAACAGGAAGCACAGGAAGGAAAGGACTGAGGATTTGGGGCATAATTTAGTCATAAATGGAGACTTATTTAATATTCAAGAGGAGGGAGTTTAATATGATCCAAGAAATTTATGAGGAAGATAACGTTCACCAGTGTTTAGCCTGGACTGGCAAAATGAGAGACAAGAACAACATGATCATATACATGAGAGATTGTTGTTCAGTCATTTCAATTGTATCAAACTCTTCGTGAATCCATTTAGGGTCTTCTTGGCAAAGATAATGAAGTGGTTTGCCATTTCCTTAAGTAGGTCATTTTACAGATAAGAAACTGAGACAAACATGGTCAAGTGACTTGCAAGGTTACACAGCTAGTAAGTGTCCAAGGCTGAATTTGAACTCAGGTCTTCCTGACTGTCAGTCTAGTGAGCTATCCACTGTGACACCTCACTACACAGATGAAGAGATTACTTGGAGGTTATTTCAATAATTATTGTTCCAAATTTTCAAAAACAATTAAATTTAACAAATGTTTATTACCTGACTGTCAGGTGCAAGGCATGTGTAACCAGCCATCGTGACATTACTCTTTTATTTTTGGCTTTTTGGAGGGGGGAAGGCAGGGCAATTGGGTTTAAGTGACTTGCCCAAGGTCACATGGCCAGTAAGTGTTAAGTATCTGAGGCTGGATTTGAATTGAACTCAGGTCTTCCTGACTCCAGGGCCAGTGCTCTGTTCACTGTGCCACCTAGCCACCCCCATGACATTACTCTTAAGACATCTGGCTATATGTTCTGAAACTGCTCACTTTGTCAACAAGAATGGCAACCCTCTGGAAGGAACCTTTCCCAAGATATACTGCCTCCCTCCCCTCATTACAAAGTGTTTTATCTCCTGAATTCTGGGAAATCTCCTAAAAACAAAGCTATTCTAAATTAGAACAAAGTAAATCAATAATTAACTGAGTCCTCTACACCTAGCTATCCCCAGAAGATCCTTCACCTGATCCAATCATATACCAAAACAACACAAAATAGTCCCCTTGGTCATCTTTTTATCTAAAATTCCACTATGTGAATAAACTCTATACACAGAAACACAGACACACTGGCACACCTACTTCTTGCTCAGATAACAATAAATCCAAACAATACTACCATTGCCATAGAAAAGAACTTGTTACGGTAGACTAAAATGCATTTCCTTGGCCACTAATCTCAAATTTGTGTCAATTCTACCTCTTTCATAGACTGTAATTTCCTTGAAGGAAGACTCTGTCTCAATTTTGTATTTGTATCCCTCAGGGTCTAGCTTAAAGTAGGAGATTTTCCTATCATCCCAGGGTTGATTCAAGCTATTACCTTTTGCATAAGTCATATGAAGATTCAAATGAAATATTTGCCTTCTGGGATTTTACTTTCCTTGGAATGAAAATGGGTAACAAGCTTTATCTAGATCATTAAATATATCAACATTTGAAGAGAAAAAGAACATTGAAAAAAAAGGGTGGGGGCATGGAAAGGCCTTCCTTAGTAGTTGTTGCCTGAATTGAGCCTTGAAGAAAACTATGTATTTTAAAAGGTACAGATGAAGGAAGTATGTGTTCTAAAAATAAAGGATGATGTACACCAATGCAGAGATAGAAGATGAAATTACTTTAATCAACAGTACACCAGTTTGGTTAGAGCATAAAATTCATCAAGGGAGTAATATGAATTGTCTTGAAAAGTAAATGAGAGCTAGATAATAGAAGGCTTTACATGCCAAGCTGAGGAATAGGTATTTTATATTAAAGACACTGAGGAATTTAGAACAGAGTATATGGATCTTAGAAACATTAATTTTGCCACTCAGTGGAGGATGTATCAGAGAGAGGAGAAAATGGAGTTGGGGAGACCAATTAGGAAAATCACAAAAGTCAAAGTGAGAAATGATGGGGGCCTGAAGGAGGATAATGACTGTGTGAATGTAAAAAGGGGGGTAATGAATGGGATATTCTTCAGGTAGATGTGACAATACTCTCAAAATAATTGGATACATAGAATGATGTAAAGGGTAGAATCTAGGATAACTCTAAGGTTGCAAACATGAATATCTAGAAGGATAATTCTGTCCTCAAAATACATATACTCATGTTTTGTGACAGTCCTCTGGCATAAGGGAGTCCCTCCTGGAAGGATTCCCTTATTGACCCTTGCTTTCTCTAACTGGGCTTAGTGTCATTCTCTCTAATGTAGGTGTGACTGTCATTTGGTTAAGTCCTTGTCCACATATCCAGTTTATGTCCAAGGAAAGGCCCATAGGATAGCCAGAAATGCCAGGGAAAATAACCTCTTAATGAGGTGTCTGCTGAGGATACGATGTGAGTAAATTCAGTGCAAAGCTTTATTGTAAGCAGTGGAGAAGGAGTGAAGGGGGGATAGTGAAAGGGAACCCAACATACAGCTCATATGTACACAGTAGCATAGTATTCTCAAAAGACCATCATCAATCAATACTGAAGTCATTGACCATATACATCAGATTGAAGTCAATTGCTCTCTAGCTAAACTTCCAACTGAAGATGAGGCTTTAAATGCCATTAGGCTAATCTCAAGTGGTAAAGTGCCTGATGCTAATTTTTTCTAGCTGAGATTTACAAGACAATAGTTTAACTGCCCATACAAAAGTTGATTGAAATTTTCTGGATTATATGGCAAGAGGAGGTTATCCCCTAGGAGTTCAAGGATGCCTCCATTGTTCATCTTTATAGAGGAAAGGGAAATAGATTGTTCTGTGACAATAGTGGAGAGGGGGGTTCCTCTCCCTTAGTCACTGTTGTCAAGATTCTTCCTAGAGTCCTCCTTAATAGGCTGATAATTCACCTAAAAGATGGTGATCTAAAAAATCAGTGTGGTGTCAGAATGTGTTGAAATAGAAGTGGTATTTGCTGTTTGACCACTGCAGGAGGAACATCAGGAGCACAACAAAGGTCTGTACACAACATATGTCAATCTGACCAAGGCGTTTGATACTGTGTGTTTTGAGGGCTTGTAGAAAACTACGGTAAAATTTGGTTGCCCCAAAAAGTTCATCAGTATTGAGCATCAGTTTTGTGACTACATGCTTGCCTGGGTTCTGGATAATGGACAATGATCTTGTGCTTTTCTGGTCATCAAAGGAGTGAAGCAGAGTGGTGTTCTTGCTCCCATGCTTTTTAGCAATGTGTTTTCTAAAATGTTGGATGCCTTTGATGAGAAGGGAAAAGGCATCATCAGCTACTTTCATAAGCCAAGACTAAAGTGAAGGGAGAGTTGGTGCACAATGTTTTTGTTCAGGAGTTTCACATTCAGTGCAGGCTGAGATGCAACAGAGTATGGATCAATTCTCTACTACTTGTGGTAATTTTGGACTAACAACACCAAGAAAATAGAGGTTTTCTACCAGCCAGTATCACAGCATTCTTATGTAAAACCACCATTTATAGCAAATGGAGAAAATTTGAAAACTAAGGATAAGTTCACTTACCTTGGCAATATACTTTCAAAATCCTTTTTAAGCTCCTCAATGGCCTGTAACCAGCTCATTATTTTTCTTGGAAGCTTTTGGTGCAGGAGTTTTGACTTTGCTGTCTTCCTCATGTTCCATGCTTTGATACTTTTTGTCCCCAAAATAGGAGTGCAAAGTTGGGCTGCTCTGTTTGCTTTACTTCCTTTGCTCACTCATGTTGCCACTCAATTACTTGACTTTTGAGCCTTTTGCCACAGTAGAACTCTGCTACCAGAAATGGGAGCTTTATCCCAAATGCTGGGGTTTTCACAGCTGCTAGAGGTATTAGTTGGGTGCCCTCTTTGAAACCTCCGCATGCTCTGGCATAATGCTCACACACCCCAGGACCTCCACCCTAGACAGCAATCCAAATCCAAACAAGTTAAAGAAAGAGCAATTACCCCTTAGACTAGTCACTTGGTCCCCCTACAATATGCAGACCAGGAGCTCTAAAGCAACCTCAAGGCCGCAGCTGCATGGCCACAGTGCCTCAGCCACTTCTCACCCCAGGGGCAAAGGCCAGATCGCACTCCAAATTCCTGGGTCCCAAAGTCCACACTGCACTGACCTCTCACTTTTTACTTGGCATCTATGGGTTGATAATTCTGGAAACAGCCACAGCTACTGGTAATATGAAGTCCCTCCAGCCAGAACCTGATCAGGCCTGCCCTGAGGCTAAAACTTCACTGGGGCAGAGCTGGGGTCAGCTCCCAGAGCACTGCATTTGTTGCTTGCTGCCGGCCTGATGGACTGTCCTCAGCAGGAGGTTAGCTTCTCTCTGTCATTTGGTAGGTTCTGTAGCTCCAGAATTTGTCTAGAATAATTTTTTACATGAATTGGAGGAGGTGGGAGCCAGAGCTGCATGGAAGTCCTGTTTCTACTCTGCCATCTTGACTCCACCGCCCAGCGATATACTTTCCAGGGATAAACACCTAACTGATGAAGTTAATGCACATGTTACCAAAGCTAGCTCAGTGTCTGGAAGTCTCTGAAGGAAAGTGTGGGAGAGAAGACTGCCTACTAAACTGACAGTCTACAGAGCTGTTGTACTTACTTCATTGTTGTAATGCCTCTGAAACCGAGCCAGTATTCTAGTGCCATGGCAGGAAACTGAATTGTTTCCATTTTTTGTCAAGCAAAATTGTGAAGATTATCTGACAAAATAAGATAATAAATACTGAGGTCCTTTCTTGAGCTGAACTGCTAAGTATTAAAGCTCTGCTGTGGAGAGTGAGACTTTGAAGGGATGGTCACATTGTTAAAATGCCCAATGTACTTTTGTGTAAAAGACTGTGTTACAGAGAAATCACACACGAAAAGCACTCACATGGAAGTCAGAAGAAGGAATACAAGGACAATCCTCAAGGTTTCTCTTAAGAACTTTGGAACTGATTGTGAGACATGGAAGATATAAGGACCAGGTTGTCCAGCATTGCATGCCCATATCAAAGTAGGCACTGTACTCCATGAGCTAAGCAGAATTTCAGTATCTCAAAAAGGAATACAAAATGTGCAAATTTAGAGACATCTCCACTCCAAATGTTCACATGGACAATTCATACCTGACCTGTGGTAGATTCAAAGAGTCCTTCTGTGAGTGGCATTCTTTAAAAAAATAATTTATTTTTAGTTTTCAACTTTCACTCCCACAAGATGTTGAGCTTTAAATTTTCTCTCCATCCCTCCACTTCCCCCTTCCAAAGATGGTATGCAATCTCACATAGGATGTACATGTACATTCATATTAAACATATTTTAACATTAGTTATGTTGTAAAGAATAATTAGAAGAAACATGGATAACCATGAAAAAGAAGAAACATATTATGGTTTGATCTGTATTCAAACTCCCTAGTTCTTGCTCTGGATGTGGATAGCATTTTCCATCATGAGTTTTTGGGAGCTGTCTTAGCACCTTTCATTGCTAAGAGTCAAGCCTATCAAAGTTATTCACCATACAATGTTGTTGTCATTGTGTAAAATGTTTCCTCATTCTGTTCACATTACTCAGCATCAGTTCATATAAGCCTTTCCAGGTTTTTCTAAAGTCTGCCTGCTCATCATTTCTTATAACAAAATAGTATTACATTACATACATATACTGCAAGTTTTTCAGCCAGTATTCCAGTTGATGAGTGTGCCCTCAATTTCCAATTCTTTGCCACCACAAAAAGGTGCTACAAATATTTTTGTACATGCATGTGCTCCTCTCACTTGTATGATCTCTTTGGGATGCAGCTCTAGGAGTGATATTGCTGGATCAAAGGGTATACACAGTTTTATAGCCCTTTAGGCATAGTTCAAAATTGTTCTCCAATACTAATACAGTACATTAATGTTCCAATTTTCCCACATCTTCTCCAACATTTATCATTTCCCCATTTTGTCAGGTTAGCCAATGTGATACGTATGATGTGGTACCTCAGAGTTGCTTTAACTTTCATTTCTCTAATCAATAATGATTTAGAGCATTCTTTTCATATGACTATAGGTAGCTTTAATTTCTTTATCTGAAAACTGCCTGTTCATGTCCTTTGACCATTTCTCAATTGGAGAATGACATAGTCATAAATCTGACTCTGGGCTCTGTATATTTGAGAAATGAGGCTTTTATCAGAGTCACTGGCAGTAAAATTATTCCCCAGCTTTCTGATTGCCTTCTAATCTTGGTGGCATTGGCCTTATTTGTGCAAAACCTTTTCAATTTAATGTAATCAAAATTTTCTATTTTGCATTTCATAATGTTCTCTATCTCTTGCATTGCCATTAATTCTTCCTTTCTTTGTAAATCTAACAGGTAAACTATTTGGTGTTTTCCTAGTTTGCTTATATTATCAGTCTATCTATTTAAAATGTACCCATTTTGACTTTATCTTAGTATAGGGTGTAGGATGTTGTTCTATAAATAATTTCTGCCATACTATTTTCAGTTTTTACAAGAATTTTTGTTAAATAGTATGTCTTATTCCAGAAATTGGAGTCTTTGGGTTTATTAAATAGTAGATTACTATAGTCATTGACTATCATGTCTTGTATACCCAACCTATTCCATTAATCCACCACTCTGTTTCTTAGCCAGCATGGAGTAGTTTTGATGATTGCTGCTTTATAAAACAATTTAGATCTGTTAATATCTATGCAACCTTTCCTTGCATTTCTTTTCATTAATTTCCTTGATATTGTAGATTTTTTGTTCCTCCAGATGAATTTTGTTATTATTTTTCTAGTTCTATAAAATAATTTTTAGGGGGCAGCTAGGTGGCACAGTGAATAGAACACTGGCCCTGGAATCAGGAAGACTTGAGTTCAAATCCAGCCCCAGACACAATACAAAAACTACCCATTTGACCCTGAGCAAGTCACTTAACCTCAGTTGCCCTCCAAAAAGCAAAAATAAAATGAAATAAAATATTTTTATTGGTTTGATTGATATGGCACTGAATAAGTAAATTAATTTCAGTAGAATTGTCATTTTATTATATTTTGCTCATCCTACCCATAAGCAACTGATATTTTCCCAATTATTTAGATCTGACTTTATTTGTGTGCAACATGTTTTACAATTGTATTCATATAGTTTCTGGGTTTGTTTTGGCAGGTAGAGTCCCAAATATTGCATAATGTCTATAATAACTTTAAATGGAATTGCTCTCTCTATCTCTTGCTATTGGCTTTGTCAGTAATATATGGAAATACAGATGATTTACATGGATTTATATTATATCCTGCAACTTTGTTAAAGATATTTATTATTTCAAGTAGTTTTTTACTTGATTCTGTAGGATTTTCTAAATATATCATAATATCCTCTGCAAAAAAGTGATAGCTTTGTTTCTTTTTTGTCCATTCTAACTTCTTCACTTTCTTTGTCTCGTTGCTAAAGCTGACATTTCCATTATAATACTGAATAACAGTGATGATAAATAACACCCCTGTTTCACCCTTGCCCCCCCCCCATTCTTTTTGGAAATGTTCCTAGCTTATCCCCATTGCATATAATGCTTTCTGATGGTTTTAGATAGATGCTGCTTATCTTTTTATGGAAGTCTCCATTTATTCCTATGCTCTCTGGTGATTTTAAGAGGAATTAGTGTTGCATATTTTCAAAAGCTTTTTCTGTCAATTATGCTTATAGTTTTTCTAATATTGAACCAACCTTGCATTCCTGATATAAATCCTACCCAGTCATAGTGTATTATCCTCAAGATAGATTGCTGTAATATCTTTGCTAAATTTTTATTAAATTTTTTTTGCATCAATATTCATTAGAGAAATTGGTCTATAATTTCCTTTCTCTGTTTTGGCTCTTCCTGGTTTAGGTATCAGCACCATATTTGAATCATAAAAAGGATTTGATAGGAATCCTTCTTTGCCTCCTTTCCCAAATAGTTTATATGGCACTGGAATTAATTGTTCTTTAAATGTTTGGTAGAATCCACCTGTAAATCCATCTGGCTCTGGATATTTTTTCTTAGGCAGTTCATTTGTGGCTTGTTTAATTTCTTTTTCTGAAATGGTTTATTTAAATATTTTTTTTCTTCTGTTATTCTTACAATCCATTTTACTAAGATAATAAAATTTATTATCATACAGTTGGGCAAAATTGCTCCTAATTATTGCTTCAATTTCTTCTTCTTTGGTAGTGAATTCATGAGTAGAATTTGTAAACTCCAATTTTGGAGGGTCTCCCTGGAGCTGCTTGTGTTGCAAATCAGGGCTCAGGGCTAAATATTTGGGAGTTTTATTATCAGGGAGAACAAAACAAGCTGATGGCAGACAAAATACTGTTAGGGGAACACAACAATACTTACCTTCAGAAATTTTTTCTGAGTATTTTTCTATGACTATATTCTATAAGCTTACAGTCTCCCTTAAGAAGACAATGCCATGGTGGTCTCAAGACCAACAGGACTAATCTTAATACAACCCCACAGCTGTGGAGCCAACTAAGTAGCACAATTCCAGGACAGAGACACATAGACAAGATAGAGACCTGGGAATGGAGACAAAGACCTGAGTTCAAATCTGGCCTCATACACTCACTAGCCTTGTGATCCTGGACAAATTAATTAACCTGTCTGTCTTAGTTTCCTCAAGTAGGAAATCAGCATAATGACAGCACCTAATTCACAGGGATGTTTTGAGGTTTAAATAAGATAATACTTTTTTAAATGCTTAGCTTTAAGTGAGAAAAAATAAAAAGAATATAATGAAAATTGAACTGCTTAGCATGGTGTCTGACACAGTGCTTAATAAGGGCTTTTATTCCTCTTCTTTTCTTTATTTCTCTTCCCTTCTTCCTTCCTTAACCCTCCCTCCCTATCTCCTTTCTTTCCTTCATTTATTTCATTTCTTCTTCCTTCCTTCCTTCCTTCCTTCCTTCCTTCCTTCCTTCCTTCCTTCCTTCCTTCCTTCCTTCCTTCCTTCTTTCCTTCCTTCCTTCCTTCCTTCCTTCTTTCCTTCCTTCCTTCCTTTTATCCCATAGAAATCAATGATAAATATGTTGATGGCTGACTAAAGTCCATTGAGAAAGTGATTTACGATTGTTCAGATCTTAAATGATATTCTAAAATACAAATCATTAAAATAATTTGTTTCTAATTAAAAAACTAGTAAACAGCAGTAGGCTAGGTGGCACGGTGAATAAAGCACTGGCCCTGGAGTCAGGAGGACCTGAGTTCAAATCTGGCCTGAGACACTTAACACAAAAACTAGCCATGTGACCTTGGGCAAGTCACTTAACCCCAATTGCCTTCCAAAAAGCAAAACAAAACCCAAAAACTAGTAAACAAGAACCAGGAGCAATTGAACATATTAACCTACTTTTCCAAAAATTCTAAGAGAACAATAATCTATACTGTTTCTTGTTGGACTGCCTATTTTAAAAGAAATGCTTTGAAAACTAGGGGGCACTTTTGGTGATATTAAGATTATAGCTTTTAGACCAAGATCTTATTTTACAAATTAGGACAGGGAAACTGGAAGACAAAATAGAGAGAGTATTGGACTTGCCATCAGTAAGACCTGAGTTCAAATATTGCCCCAGGTACTTAATAGATGTTTGAATCCCAGTAAAACTTTTTTTAAATTTTTTAATGCTTTCTTAACTTCTGATTTACATCTTTCATTTCCACCAGATTTTGAGTTACAAATTTTCTCCCAAATTTTCCCCTACCCACTGCCCCAAAATAGCAGTCCCACAGGATATCCCCTCCTCCAATCTGCTCTCTCCCATATTTTCTCCCATACCTCTTTCAACTTTTCCAGTGAATCTCTATGCCTCAGTGCCTGTATATCTTATTTCCCAATTACATGTAAGATGGTATTAATGATAGTATACACATATACACACACACACATATATTTGATTTTAAAACTTTCAATTCTAGATTCATTCCCTTCCTTCCTTGTCACCCATGCTTACTGGGAAGATAAGCAGTTCAGTATAGGTTGTACATGTGTGGCTGATGCAAAACAATAACATAGTAGATATATTGTAAAAGACTGACTATATTTCACTCCCTCCTATCCCAACTCCCACTTGTTCTATTCTCTGCTTTGATCTCGTCCCTTTTCAAAAGTGGGTGCTTCCAACTTCCCTCCTCCCGAGTCTGCTCTCCCTTCCATCATCCCCCCTCTCATCCCCTTCCCCCCTACTTTCCTGGAGGTTGAGATACCCTATTTAGTGGTATCTCCTCAAGCCAGATTCAATGGGAATAAGGTTTACCCATTCCCTTTTGCCTTCCTATTCTTCCCCTCCATTGTAACCATTTTCCCTTGCTCTTCTATATGAGATAGTTTACCCCAATCTGTCTCTCCCCATCTCCTCTCATTATATTCCTCTCACCTCTTAATTTTACCTTTTAACTATCATCCTTTCCTGTTAAATTGGTTATGTGCCTCTAACTATGTACACCTGTAAACATATATACACATATTCACATATGTATTCATATGCCCATACACCCTCATATATATATATATTTCTAATCCCTTCAACTACTGAGAAAAGATTCATTAAGTTACAATTATTGTTTTTCCATGTAGGAATGTAAATAGTTCAACTTTGATAAGTTCCTTATGATTTCTTTTCCCCATTTACCTTCTCATGCTTCTCTTGGGTCTTGTATCTGAATGTCAAATTTTCTATTCAACTATGGTTTTTTCAGCAAGAATTCTTGAAAGTCCTCTATTCCACTGAATGACCATATTTTCCCCTGCAACATGATACTCAGTTTTGCTGGGTAGGTGACTCTTGGTTTTAATCCCAGCTCCTTTGACCTCCGGAATATCATATTCCAAGCCCTTTGATCCCTCAGTGTAGAAGCTGCCAGATCCTGGATTATCCTGATCATGTTTCCACAATATTCAAATTGCTTCTTCCTGGTTGCTTGTAATATTCTCTCCTTAATCTGGGAATTCTGAAACCTGGCTATATATTCCTAGAAGTTTTCTTTTTGGGATCTTTTTCAGGAGGTGATCAGTGAATTCATTCAACCTCTCTTTTGCCCTCTGGTACTAAAACATCAGGGCAGTTTTCTTTGAGAACTTCCTGGAGGATGATTTCTAGGTTCTTACTTTGGTCATGGCTTTCAGGTAGTCCAATAATTTTTAAATGATCTCTCCTGGATCTATTTTCCAGGTCAGTGCTTTTTCCCATGAGATATTTCACATTGCCTTCTATTCTTTCATTTGTTTGGATCTGTTTAACAGCATTTTGATTTCTCATAAAGTCATTAGCTTCCATTTGCCCCAATCTAATTCTGAAGCAATGATTCTCCTCATTGAGCTTTTGAGATTCTTTTTCCATCTGGCAAATTTGGCTTTTTAAGTCATTCTTCTCCTCATTGCCTTTTTGAGCCTCCTTTGCCATTTGAGTCAGTCTGTTTTTTTTAAGGTATTATTTTCCTCAGTCAGGCTATTGACTCCCACAATTTTCTTGCATTGTTCTCATTTGTCTTCCCAATTTTTCCTCCACTTCTCTTATCTTCTTCTTAAGGTCCTCTATGGTCTGTAACCAGCTCGCATTTTCCTTTGAAGCTTTTGGTGCAGCAGTTCTGACTTCACTGTTTTCCTCCTGTTCCATGCTTTGCTCCTTTTTGTCCCCAAAATAGGGCTGTAATGTTGGAATCTTCTGTCTGCTTTGTTTCCTTTGCCTGCTCATTTTGCTACTCAATTACTTGACTTTTGGGCTTTTTGCCACAGTAGGACTCTGCCACCAGACAGGGGAGCTTTCATCCCAAATGCTGGGAATTTCTCTGCTGCCGGAGGTATTAGATGAGATCCCTCTCTGAGGTCTCCACATGCTCTGGAAAGCTGGACACACACCCCAGGCCCTCCACCCTAGACTGCAATCCAGATCCAAGCAAGTTAAAGCAAGTGCAATTACCCCCTCAGACTGGTGCTTGGTCCCCCTACACTCTGCAGGCCATGAGCTAAAGCTGCCCCGTGGCACTGGCTGGCTGTGCTGTTGTCTCAGTGGCTTCTCACACTGGGGGCAAAAGCCACACACTCCCAATTACTGTTCCCAAAGTCCAGACTGCACTGACCTCTCACTTTGTCCTTTGCATCTATGTGTTGATAAATCTGGAAATTGCCACCACTGCTGCTGCTGATCTGGAGTCCCTCTGGCTGGTGGCTGGTCAGGCTCACCCTGGGGCTAAAGCCTTGGAGTGGCACTCTGGCTCGGCTCTCAGAGCTCTGTGCTGGTCGATTCCTGCCTGCCTACTGGCCTGTCCTCAGCCGGAGGTTAGCTTCTCTGTGTTATTTTGTGGGTTCTGCAGTTCCAAAGTTTGTTTAGAGTTCCGTTTTTACATGGATTGGGGAAGGTGGAAGCCGGAGGTGCAGGAAGGTCATGCTTCTACTCTGCCATCTTGGCTCCACCCCTCAGTAAAACTCTTAACTTAAACATTTTCAGCCTCAATTTCTAGATTTATAAAATGAGGATAATAACAGTAACTACTTTATAAGTTTTTTGTTCAAATCAAATGAGATCATATATTTAAAGTTCTTTATATGCTATAAAGATCAATATAAATACCAGCTATTATTATTAAAAATGGGTACACAAACTAATATAAAAGTTCTCATCATAAATAAGCAAAAGAAAGGATGTAATTGAGAACATGTAAAACTTTGGGAAAAAAAAAACTAAAGAGGAATATACATGACAATGACCGATAAAGTACATTTCTGAATACATTAAAAATTCTCCTATATTTTGTGCTATAAACAACAACTAAAATATAATATTTTATAGGGATTAAATTAAGTCAGTCAATAAACATTTATTAAGCACCTACTATGTTCCAGATACTCTGCTATATTCTCTGAATATGAAAAGATACCAAAAAATGCCCCTGTCCCCAAGGACCTCACAATCTAGTGGATGAGACAATACACAAATAAATACATACAAATAAACCATGTGCAGGAGATAAATGAAATAAATAAAATAATGAAGGAATTAAAATTAAGAGGGGTTTGGAAAGGTTTCCTGTAGATGAGATTTTAGATGGGACTTGAAACCAAGGATGTCAGTAAGCAAACAGAAGGAAATAGTACATTCAAGACATGGGGGACAGCCAGAGTAGATTCCTGGAGCTAAGAGATGAAGTGTATTGTTTGTGTAATAGCCAAGAGGTCAGTGTCTCTAGTTAGAAGGGGGTTGTTGTTTTTTTGTTTTGTTTTGTTTGTTTGATCAGGGAGTATTGTGTAAGAAGACTGGGAGGGTAGGAGGAGGCTAAGCTATGAAGGACTTTGAGTACTGAAAAAAGAATTTTGTATTTGATCCTAGAAGCAATAAGGAGCCATTGGAGTTTGTTGAGTAAGGAGAGATGTAATTGGACCTTTATTTTAGGAAACTTGCATTTTTTGTGGTTGAATGAATGATGGATTAGAATCAGGCAAAATGAGGTTGGCAGACCCACAAGCACCTGCTTTCAATAGTCCAGGTATGAGGTGATTATGAAAACTGAGAAATTATAAGGGAACAAGAATGACACATAAGTTGTGAGCCTAGGGGACTAGGAGGTTGGTGTTGCCCTTGAAAGTAAAAGGGCACTACCCCCCCCCAAACATAGACTTTTAGCTAATATAATAAGTTCATAAATAGTATAAGGTAACAATAGTAGGAAATAAACTTGCAAAGGGCAACCAAGGAGTCACTTACAGATTGTCCCATAAATTAGTTATAAACTATCCCATAAATTAAAGGAACATATGAGCTGCTGGAAACTATTTCATAAATTAACATATCCTGGGACTATTTCCTAAATAAGGGAAGTCATCCAGGCTTTACTGTAAGGTCTTTTTAGTCCTGATAACTGCCTGAAGTCTGTGAACCCTAGATAAGTTCCAAATATGCATAGTAAGACCAGCAGAACACCAGGGAAGCATTATTTATGATCTAATTCTATGATGGTGTTGATAACTTTAGAGATGATATTGTTATGTTAATGACCTAACCCTAAGGTGGCATGGATATGAGTTAGTCCATCCCTGGAAAATGACACTCCAAACTTTTGACCCTCCTTCATCTGTTAAAGGTCTATTTTGCACAAGTGCTTCCAACTCTGATCCATGGTTACCTACATGGCTCTCTGGGCAATTCCCCCTTCTCATTCTCTTTCACATGCTTCCTAACTCCCTCCAATACCCTGTCCACCCCATGTTCCATCCCCACACCATCTGCCTCTTTACACATGTCATTTGACTGTACTTTCTGTGACATTTGCCCCTGTATTCCCTCTGCTTTATTAAAGTATGATTAAGCATTATTCCCTGCTCAGTACCATCATGAAATTTCCCAGCATGTTTATAAAAGAGCAGACATGCCTGCTCCCCAAACCCAGAGGGATCCCCTACCTATCCCAATCCCTTAGTCATAAAATAGGAGAATCATGAATGAGAGTATAAGATATGCATAGCCACCATATCCCTGAATGAACTGGGTACAATGAGTTAATGGGGAGAAAGCAAGCATGGACAGCTGAATCTCATGTCTCCTTGCAGGAGAGTTTTCCTTTTTTTCTTGGGTCAAAACAAATTAATTAATAATAGCAAAATTCATTAAAAATTCAGCCGAGTACTTAAAGTCATTGATAAAGGAAATAGGGTGACTTTCACAAAGTCAATCAAAAAAGACAAAATAGGTAATTTTGATTACATGAAATTGAAAAAAAATGCATAAACAAAATTAGTGTAGCTAGTATAAGAATGGAAAATTTAGCTAGAAAAATATTTAGATCAAATGTTTCATATAAGGGAATGATATACAAGAAGTATAATCAAGGTAGAGAAATGGGAGGTTTGTTAGGTGGGATACGGATTAGACAATTTCTTTAAGTTCCTATGTTGGGAAATTTGAGGGAGATTTGGGTCAAAGTTTCACAGAGGTAGATTTGCTGTAGAAAGAAACTTTCTAATAATTAGAGCTGCTTCTAAATTAAATATACTACCTAAGGTTTTAAAAAGAAAGTCTCTCACTAGAGTTTTCTTTAAAAGATTCTTAATAAATAATAAATTAGACTAGATTATTTCTTAGATATGCTCAAATTACTGGATTCAGTAATGATCCAACTGGATTTAGATTATTTGAGAAACACACATTCACATGTACTTTTTTTCCCATTTCATAAATTGTCATTGAATGAATCATTTGGAAGTCCCATGACATGAAATTTAACATGTCAGAAAATATTCACTTCCTCACTTTCATTTTCCTTTGGTTTCCTAGAGTTATTTTTCCCCTGGAATTTACTGCTGTCTTTCTGGCAAAATCCTTCATCTAGAAGAAAGGATTCATAGGATTCCAGTGACATAAAAGAACTTTCCCCCAGTGAACAATCTTCTTGCCTTGGACATTATGGGTACATGTAGCCAGAACTGAATCCTCCATTGAGAATGTCCTGATGTGCTCTTCTTACTATATCTAGAATATTATTTGATGAGAATATTTTTAGCATTTCACCAGAGAAATGAGATAATAGCACCATTAAATACAACAGAAAGGAGATGATTAGTACCAAATCGACCCGGTGGTCAGGGCACTAATGGTCTAAAAGTCAATGTAGTCTTAAAAATCATTTATGTCAAAAAAATCATTTATGTCACCTAACTATATCTAAGTCTGGCTAATAAAAAAATATCTCTTTGGATTCTCTAGTTTCACAGCTATATTACAGGCTGATGACAAAAATTCAGATGTCTTTCTTTTTCATTCTGATTTCCAAATATCTTTGAAATTATTTGTCCTTTCTTCTATATGCCTCGAGAGTCAGTCAAAGTTCACTCAATGGTAGTTCTTTCTTTTCCCCATGATGAGCTAGATCAAGAAGGTGAATATCCAATTAACCATTCACCAGGTACCATGAATTCCTTGGTGGAATAGTATCTCAGGTTTTAGATGAGCTGCAGCTTGTCTCTCTAATGACATTGCATTATCAAACAAAAAGGTGGATTACAATAAGCACATTCTATTTTCATTTCCTTGTGAATCTCTAAAAGCAGTGCTTTTGAATTGTCTAGTCATACATTAAAAAATGTAAGGAGGTAGGGATCTAAATAAACCCCATGGTCCTAATCCTGGACAGCTGTTTATCTTTATGCTCAATACTGCCTTTTCAAGGAGCCAGATTTATGAATTCATGTGCTTCCCATGAAAAATGCCAAAGAAAACCCACTTATGGGGAAAGAAGAAAAAAATTAGAACAAATTTAGAAAATTTGAAAGGCACATGCATTAATTGTAGTATTTTGTTCTTCATATCAAATGAAATTTACTTTTATATTTGAGAGGCATAACAAAACAACTTTAAATGAAAGAAATATTAAGGAACTGAAAGTTCTTTTTAAAATGTTCACACAGGAAAATTGCAATTAATTGCTGGTACATAAAATTTTTGTTCAATAATACTTTGCACTAAGACAATTATACTTTGATAACCAAAATTTATCTTTGCATGGCAAAGATATGTTTATACCAAGACCATATTTTAAGAAGAAAAAAACTATTAAGATGAATGAATTATTTTCTACAACATTGATTTTTCCTTTTGATAATTACATTATTTTTCACATGCATAATATAATTAGACATCTATTATTCTCAATATAAGTCGAACACCACAGATTAATAAATATTGGATTCTGAGCCATCACTAATTGTATACAACTTAAGGTCATAAGATGTAGAGTTAAAAGAGGTCAGTAGAAGTCATCTAGTTCAGAGGTGTCCAACATGAGGCCCATGACACTACAGAATACCACTGGAACCAGATTAAAATGTAATTGGAACACATCTAATAAAATAAATAAAAATACAACAAAACATAGATAATGATAATATGCAGTTTTCTAAACTAATGTGCATCCCCAGAGATTCTTATGTATGATTTCATGATCCCTGTTTCTCTCTAAGTTTGACAAAAACAATCTAGTCCAAATCCTTCACATCAAAGAGAAGAAAAGTGAGGAATGGAGAGATGAGTGACTTGTCAAAGTTACACATTAGCAAACCCAGGACAACTGACTTCAAATCCAGTATTCTACCTCAAACAACACTGCTTTCTTATGAACATTTTGAATTAAACTAACATGGTCTCTCCTTATTGACTTAGATATTTCTGAAATTTTGTCACATTGTAAGAAAAAATTTAGATTTAATTATATTCATTAATCTTATATGACTCTGACGTAAGTATTTTATTTGGAAATATTTTAAATATCATTTGTCTAATATTCTCACTTCCATTTTTAGTGTCTTTATTATTTACTTAATTTTTCTCCATTTTAAAAAGCTTTCATTCTCATTGTAGCTATTTTCTCATTTTTCATTTTTGTCTTGCTTTCAAATTTTATTTATTTATTTTCTTCTGCCTGTTATTTAGTTATTACATGATATATAGCTTTTAAAATGCTTCCTAAGGGTAAAAAATAGTCAGTAACGGTACTATAAATTTTGTCATCTTCTAGTGCTACACCAACCTCTTTTCATGATGTTATTTGCTTCACAAAGAGAAATGTGTTCTGCTCCTCATTTTGAACTCTTTTGATTTTTTGTTTTTAAAAGGTCTTTAAAACCTCCAATTTCATCATATAAAAGCTTGGATATTGATTGTTCTTCCAGATTCTTACATAGAAAAATGAAACCAAAGGTGGTAGGTAGCTCTCTTTTGCAAATGTATGTGTCATTCACAACTGTTAAATTAAAAGAATATGCTCCAAAGGGTTTTCATGCTCATAGTAGACATTCTAATTTGCTGTTAAGGCAGTAAAGTTGAAAGGAAGATATTAGAGCTTTTGTGCACTGCATGTTACTTGCAAATGGTCATTCTAAAACACCCTTAAACAAACATCATTATGGACAGTTAATGAAGCTTACAAACAAGAAATTCTAAATGCAAACCAGCAGTTTAATATTGAATTAGCATAATAATTTAAGGTTGAGCATATGACATTTCAGTCTTTTAAAGGCAAAAGGATTTATTAACTATGTTGGATTCACACTTACCATTTATATTATAGGTTTCATATTAAAGAATTTCTGTATCAAATTGGGATGATACAAGTCTGTCCTTGCCTATGCCCTTTAGAGCATCCTCAAATTTCATTCTTTAAAGATAAAACACAGTCTAACCTGTTTTCCTCCTTCTGTTTAACTTGAGAACCAGATCATTTTTTTGTTTGCAGTTTTTGTCGAATAGATATATTCTGGTGTGTGTGTATACATGCATACACATATGATGTGTATATCTATATCTATCTTCAGTTATATAGGTGATATTCAAATATCTATTTTGTGTGCATATGGATCTCATTTAACAGCATTCTGGAGAATAAACATTTGGCAAAGTATCAGTCAAAAATAGGAATATCTAGAGGACTCCAGTACCACCAAAGGGACTTTATCTTCCATGTGCACATTTAGCTGCATGTTTTCCATGAAAAAATGCCCACAAATATTGTTATTATGTCCATCTTACAGGTAAGGAAATTGAGTGTTAGAGTGATCAAATGACTTTTTCAGGGCTGCAAAGCTCTTGTGTCTAATGCATCATTTAAACTCAGGTTTTCCTCAGTACAAATCAAGTACTTTCTCTATTTACCCACATTTGATGTTCTAAATATAGTTTATCTTGATTTCAACAAAGCATTTAGTAATCTCTTTGTGCAGTATTGTATTGCTTCCTCCTTGCTTCTTTTCCCTGAATGTCTTCTTGCCAAAGATTATCATTAATCTATTTTCTATATATAACCATATAAAGACAGGTAATTTGTTTCAATAAAATAGAAGTTGTTGAAGTCAGTGATTGTTTCTTTATTTTTTTCCTGTCATTGTATGCCTTGTACCTATCAGAGTGTCTGGCACATAGTGGACATTTAAAAATACCTCATCTTAGTTTTTAAATGTTTTTATTCATTTTGAACTTAAATATATAGATACAAACATAATATTTCCATGTACACAGCACAACCTAAAAAAAGAATTCCCTATAAATCCATGAATTTACATTCCACAACTTAATTTTTTTAAATAAGCTATAGAAGTACTACTCATCTTTTTTCCAAAACTACTTTGCTTTCTGTTTCCTTCTGCATTTTCTTTTATTCCTTGCTCTGTGCTTTTTATATTTTCCCTCCTCTTCCATTACAGAGAAGGTTATCATTAGACACAAATACATATATGTATGTGTGGGTATCTATATTATGTCTCTGTCTATGCCTGTCTATGTCTCTATCTATCTATCCATCTATCCATCCATCCATCCATCCATCCATCCATCCATCCATCCAAAATCATAATATACATACTTTCATTTGTCAGTTGCCTCTGGAAGCAGATGGAATCTTCATTCATCATTCCTTTGTAGTCATTTTGGGGATTTCCAAGATTCAAATGACTTAGTCACTCAAAATTGTTCTTAAACAAAATTACTAGTCCTATATACAATGTTATCTTGGTTCTGCTCATTTTACTCTTCATTCATTCATGCAAGTCTTTCCAGGTTTTTCTAAAATTAATCTAATCATTTTTATAGCACAGTAGTAGTATTCCATAGCAATCATAAAAATATCCTTTTAAAATTATATTTTTCTAAAAAAAATTTCCTTGACTAAATTTCTTTTTAGCAATTGGGGTTAAGTAACTTGCTCAAGGTTGTAGCCTTGCTGGCCATGTATGGCCAGTTATTTTGTGTATCTGAGGCTGGAACTGATCCCGGGTCTCCCAGTGCTGGTACTGGCACTCTTACTGCGCCACCTGGCCACCCCCCTTGACTAAATTTTTGCCAATCAAACGGGTACTACCTGAGGATCTATCTCATGTCTTATATTCCTGTTGCATTCCCAATATGCAAATACCACAATAGATACTCAGTAAGTACTAGTTTGTTGATTGTATCAATTGAATTTTCTCCTTCCACTGAAATCTTATTCACCATGAAAAAATGTTTGGAGAAATTTTGGTTCAAAAATATGTAATCCACTACTGATTTACTATGTTCATTGACTCTATTGGTTGGAGATAGTTCATTGAACACTTACCAAGGCAGGTTTAGGTAATGAATAAGTAATTTAAAATAGTTCATGTTCTCCTTTGTTGATAATGTCATACTTATATTAAGATTTTTTTTCTAGTACCCATTGTCAGTTTGCTGTGATCCCAAGACATGTTGCCAATCTATCTACTTTCTGATCAATGACATGATTTTCTGAGATGGCTGCTAAAGTAAAAGAAGTTATCTGCAGTCAAAAACCTCAAAGAATCTAATTAGCTTTTCTTGAAATAGAATGTTGGTGTCTGTCATTAGGATTAACCTAAAACTAAAGGACCTAATAAAGTAGTCATACAATAAATATCATTGCCCAAATGAACATATGAAAATTGATGTGGAGGTAGACAATCATAACTGGGAACATAAACCAAGAGAGATCACCAGAATCCCAATTTATAAAAAATAATGCAATATTTAGTTTGGTCTTTTCATTATGCATACTCTTATCAGTGTAATAAATGAGACCAAAGGGAGAGAAATGAGAAAGAGCAGATATTAAATAGGAAGATTACCCCCCCCAGTGTTTCATTGTTGCCTTTTATTTTTTATAAAAATGTCTTTGTCATTTCACTTTGGTCACACCTTCCTACTACCCAGTAAATCCTTTATTATAAGACAGACAAGCATTCAAACAAAGCTAGCCATCAGATTAATGGACAATGTATACCATCCAGGGTCCACATAATTCTAGTGAGAAAAGAGAGATGTATTTCATTTTCTGTTGTTGAGGAATAAATTCAATCATTAAAATTTATAAGTTGAATTAAACATTGCTATCATCTTCATCATTGGAGTCCCTGTGTACAATGCTCTCTAGTTCCTTTTTTACTCTGTATCACTTCATAGCACTATTTGCCTATTTTTCTAAATGCCTCACATTTATCATTTCTTAAAGTTCTATCATTTTTCCTTTTCATTCATATACTATACATTTTTCAGACTTTCTCCAATCAAAAGGTACTCTTTTTTTCCAGGTGGAGTTTTTTATGTCCATAAAAATGTTTTTGAAAGTGTATATTGAATATAATAGGACCTTTCTGACTTCTTGTGCTGTGATTTTATAAACCAGGGACACTTTGCTATATTATATTTAGTATTGCACAGTGCAAGCTGCCAAGTCATCCCATGATCAGGGCAATCTGAGTATATAAAAAGCAGCATGTCACTATATTAATTATATAGAAAGATGAGGTATCATTGGAAAGTGGAAGGAGCACTGGTTTTAGAGACAGGATGGTGGTTCAAATTCTGACTCTGCCATTTCTGGTTGTATGGCCTTGGACAATTTATTTAACCTCTGTCTTGGTATCCTAATCTATAAAATGAGATGTTAGACTTGATCTTTTTTGAAATTCTATTTCCAATTTGTAAATAAATGATATTTTGGGTGGAAAATTTGAGTTACCTACCCCATGGTGTTTTTATTGAACCATTGGTCCAGTATCCAGTTCAAACTATCTCCCATATAAATGTGGGATAGCTTTCAAAGATGCTAAAATATCACCATTCCCTCTAGCCATCAAGATGTATTCAGCTTGAAGAGAGCAAGACTCTTTTTTCCTAAACCCCTATTTTTACCAAATCTCCACTTTCCAAACCTGCACCATGGTAGAAGCAGTACCTATTTGATATTAACAGGACCAAATTTCCTTTAAGAAGGCAGAGAGGACATTTCCTGAGATGATCATTGTTTTGACTTATTTTCCAATGGAAGTATAAGAGCTTCAGTCTATGGATGATTTGGAAAGGAGATTTCAATCAAATTCTCATTCTCCTGAGAATTTCAGAACTATTGTGACCAGTGACCAGTGACTAGGGTGAATGTTTTCTGAAATGAATTCTATTAAATTTTTTCTTAAGCAAATTATTTTCACTTTGTTTCTATAGACTCTATGGATCTCCTTGTATTCTAATCCTAATCCTGAATTACTGGATATACATAAATTAAGATTAGCCATAAAACCCACAAACATATGCTTTAAATTCAATAATGGCACATTCTAGAAATATAGAGCATGAAATGAAGTACTGAACAAAATATCATACCCATTAACAGAACCAGATCTCCTGCCCTGGACTCTTTTTTAGTTACTCACTGTCTTTTAAAAAAAATTTTTAAATTTTAATATTTCATTTCCCCAATTGCATATACAAAATATAATATTCTTTTAAAACATTTTTGAGTTCTATATTCTCTCCCTCCTCCTTCACCACCCCATTGAGGTGTCAAGAAATTTTATATATGTTACTGTATATAAAGAGGGTTTTATTATTCTTCTTAGAGTTAGTTTCTTAGGATCCATAGCCATGGGAATGTCTAGTTTCCAGGTGTTTGATAATTACTCCCAGAATAGCCCCAAGGATTCTAGATAATAGTTCCCAGAATTGTAATGATAGACAGCCCTACTGAGGTTGTACTGTGAGATAAGGGGTGTATATTTATTACATTTGAGCAGAATGATGATATTGCCAAAGTTAACCTGTGAGCTTGATGTTGCCAAGATGCCTTCTTTGTCTGTTGTCCTATAAAGCAAGTGGGCAACTGGTCAGTGAGTGAGGGGAGAAACCACAGGGAACTTATGAGGGAAACCACAGAGAACTCATAGGGGAATATGTGTTTGCCTCAACTGGTCCCCATTGAGGCTTGAGGGGAATTGGGAAGTGCACAAAATTGTGCCTGTCTCAGTTGACCCCACTGAGAAGCAAAAGTAGTTTCCCACCTCCTTCTTGCTGGCCCCTGTGAGAAGGGTGATTAGGGAATGCTGTAGGAGCTGGTTTTCCCAGTAACCATGTGAGAAGACTAGATAAAGTCAATTGTTAACCCATCTAAATATGTTTGCCTGTCTGACCAGATCAAGAGTGAATCTATTAGAGGCTGGAGACCAAGAACTCCAGTGCTTCTTGTGAGTTATCAGTGAAACAGTTATACATGTGCATTCATGCAAAACACATTTCCATGTTTGGCTATTCACTCTAATAAGAGTCAGATTATAAACATACCATAATCAGAGAATTTATCAATTATAGTGATGAAAAGTAAAAGTATGTGTTTCTATACAGAGTTCTATTGGACACATTTATGTCTGAATCCTCAAGAACTGAAGTATCCTGAAGAAGAAGCAATCAGTTCTTTGTTCCAGGACATGGGTCTCCTATTTCCCCCATGGAATAAAAAATTAAGTTCTATTATTCCTAGAATCTACTATTTTGTTGTTGTGCTATAAGAAAAAAGAGTATTATACCATATAAATGTGGATAAACTAGAAATTGCTTTCCTGAAGAACCATGCAGAAATGTTTCCCCGTAAAAAAAAAAAGAGAGAGAAAAAAAAAAAAAAACCTTGCTACCTTCAGATAGAATAATGGAAGCGCTATTATGACTTGCCATAATTAGTTATCCATAGATATTTTACCTTTTCTCCTCTGAATATATTTTAAAAATTTATAGCTCATGAGGGTAAGTGATCATACTTTGTACATATATTTTTATCTCCCAACTTTTTATATTGTCATTTGTTATATATTGCCCATATTTAAATTGATTTTGTTTCCTTATAAAGTCTTAAAATGCTTGGATTTTTGCAGTTCGAGGAGATTCTTCTTCACAGCGTGCAGAATCACTGTTAAAATTTTTCTCACTTCTGTCTATTAAAAATATATAATGCTATGTAGTAATCCTGTTTACTTATTTAACACTTCCATCCTATAATTTTGCTTCCTATAGTCCTTGTGACTTCTGGTTAATAGATAAAAGTAAAAATGGCTCTTGTGTACACCAGGGTCATTGGAAACTATTTAACCAGTATTCCCATATCATCATTATCACTATCCCAGGATTGAGAGATATTGATGGATTGGTTTAAATAACAACTCAAATGAGTAACATAGGTAATAATTCTATTTTTAAATTAAATGTCACTGGAAAATGGAAACATATGTGATCCTTTTATCACCCTTCCATGATAAGTACCATATATAGGAGATATACTTTTGTTTCCTTTAGGTGCTCCATTCTTGTGAGTTTTAAGGAACCTTTCCTTCCTCATGTGCTCACCTCCAGCATTTCTTCCCTCCAATTAAGTGTCGTCCTAGAATAAGATAAAAGCACTGGGTGAACATGAATCTAAAAGGATAGGGAAAGGGGAAAACATGTCTGTGATGTGACTTCCCATAACCATACAATATAGTAATATTAGCTTGTATATATTTAGCAACAATTAGTAACTATAGGATGCCTTCAAATTGTTTAGAAATATAGGAAAACTGAAATAAGCTCTTATTTTAATGGAAAAAAAATAAAGAGTTATGTCTCTAAAGAATATTGTCTCAAAAATCAGATTGAGGGGGAAAGCCAAGATGGCAGAGTAGAAGCAAAAACTTGCTGTGAGTTCCTGCTCTAATCACTTCCAATACATGTAAAAAAAAGACTCTAAACAAACTTTAGAGCTATAGAACCCACAAAGAGACAGGGAGAAACAAATATCCCACTGAAGGCAGCCTGGAAGGCTGACAGGAAGGATCTATTGCACTAAGCTGGGAGCTGAGCACAGTCCCACGTGAGCCATGTGGTTTTGGCCTCAGGGAAGCCATGATCAGTGCTGTCCAGAGCAGACTTCAGGAGAGTGAATCACTGGCAGCTGTGGCAGTTTCCAGACTTCTCAAAGTATAAATGCCAAAGACAAAGTAAAAGGTCAGTGTGAAACTGCTGGACAGGGGGGGACAGAAGAACATGGTCTGGCCCTTGCCCCCCAGGGAAAGAAGCTGCAGAGGTGTGGCAGCTGTGCTGCATGGCTGCCTCAGGAGCTCCTGTCCTGCAGACTGTAGAGGGACCAAGCAACCACTCAGAGGGTAAATCGCTCTTGATTTAATCTGCTTGGATCTGGATTGCAGTCTTGGGTAGTGGTCCTGGAGTGCATAGCCAATGAGCCAGAGCATGTGGGGGATGTAGAGAGGGCACCCTCCTAAGAGGCCTGGCAGCTATGAAAATCCCAGCAATTTGGAACAAAGCTCTCTCCATTCTGGAAGCAGAGTTCTACTGTGGCAAAGAGCTCAAAAGTCAATTAATTGGCTAGCAATGTGAGCAAGCAGAGAAAGCATAAACAGACCATAGAATCCTTTTTGGGGGACAAAATGAATCAAGGCATTGAGCAGGAAGACAGCTAAGTCAAAATTCCTGCATCAATAGCCTCCAAGAAAAATATGAATCGATTACAATCCATGGAGGAGCTCAAGAAGGATTTTGAAAATCAAGTAAAATAAATGGAGGAAAAATTGGGAAGATAAGTGGGGATGATGCAAGAAAATCATGAAAAAAGAGTCAATAGCCTGCTAAAGTAGACCCTAAAATGCACTGAAGAAAATAATGCCTTAAAAAATAGACTAACTCAAATGGAAAAAGAGGCCCAAAAAGACAATGAGGAGAAGAATGCCTTAAAAAGCTGAATTTTCAAGATGGAAAAGGAATTTCAAAAACTCACTGAAAAGAATAACTCCTTCAAAATTAGACTGGAGAAATTAGAAACTAATGATTTTATGAGAAATCAAGATACTTTAAAACAGATCCAAACAAATGAAAAAAAAAAAGAAGACAATGGGAAATATCTCATTGGAAAAACCACTGACCTGGAAAATAGATCCAGGAAAAATAATTTAAAAATTATTGGACTACCTGAAAACCATGATGAAAAAGAGCCTAGACACCATCTTTCAAGAAATTATCAAGCAAAATTGCCCTGATACTCTAGAACCAGAGGGAAAAATAGAAATTGAAAGAATTCACTGATTGCCTCTTGAAAAAGATCCCCAAAAAGAAAACTCCTAGGAATATTATATCCAAATTCCAGAGATCCCAGGTCAAGGAGAAAATATTTCAAGCAGTCAGGAAGAAACAATTTGAGTATTGTGGAAGCACAATCAAGATAACACAAGACCTAGCAGCTTCTACATTAAGGGATCAAAGGACTTGGAATATGATATTCCAGAGGTCAAAGGAGCTAGGATTAAAACCAAGAATCACCTGCCCAACAAAACTGAGTATCATGTTTTAGGGGAAAATATGGTCATTTAACGAAATAGAAGATTTTCAAGCATTCCTTATGAAGAAAAAATGGGGCTGGACAGAAAATTTGACTTTCAAATACAAGAAGCAAGAAAAGCATGAGAAGATAAACAGGAAAAAGAAATAATAAGGAACTTATTAAAGTTGAACTATTTACATTCCTATGTGGAAAACAATAATTGTAACTCATAAAAATTGTCTCAGTATGAGGATAGTTGAAGGGAATATACATGCATATATATGTATGTATAGGAGGGTGTGTATGTATATAAATACATATATGAGTGTGGGCATATGTACATATATACATAGACAGAGAGCACAGGATGAGTTGAATGTGAATAGATGATATCTAAAAAATAAAATTAAGAGGTGAGAGAGGAATTTATTGGGAGAAGAAGAAAGGGAGAGATAGATTAAGGTAAATTATCTCATATAAGAGAGGTAAGAGAAAACTGTTACAAATGGAGGGGAGGATCAGGAAGGTGAAAGGGAATGGGACAACCTTATTCCCATTGTATTTGACTTAAGGATGGAATAACATACACACTCAGTTGGGTGTCTTATCCTACAGGAAAATAGGGGGCTTAGAAGGGAAGGCAGATTGGGGGAGAACATAGTCAGACACAAACATTTTTGAAAAGGGATAGGGTCAAAGGAGAAAATAGAATAAGTGGGGGCAGGATAGCATGAAGGGAAATATAATTAGTCTTTCACAATATAACTACTATGTAAATCATTTAAGTAACTGCACATATACAACCTATATTGAATTGCTAATCTTCTCTTTGGGGCGCAGGTGAGGAGGGAAGAAGGGAAAAAATCTGGAACTCAAAGTTTTAAAAACAAATGTTTAAAAAAAGTGTTTTTTACATGCCACTGGGAAATAAGATATACAGGCATTGGGGTACAGAAATCCATCTTGCCCTACTAGAAAGTTGGGGGGGTGGAAGAGATTGGAGGAAAGGGTATTCAGTAGGCTTGCTATTTTGGCATGAGGGGTAGAGGAAAGACAGGGAGAAAAATTGTACCTCAAAATCTTGTGAAAATGAATGTTGAAAACTAAAAGTAAATAAACTTAAAAAAAATCAGATTGAAAGTATACATTTCTTATGTGTGTGTGAAAATGAGGAAAAAACATAAGGATAAGATAAAATCTAGGCCATAAAGTAGTCTGATATTCTAGCATTTTAAAGTTTAATGTTTTCAGAACAAATGAAAAATATCAGGAAAAAAGGAACCATTTTGGACAAAAAAATATGCACAGCCAGTAGTGATTTTGAAGCTCCGATTTACTATCTGATACACAAATGAAATCCACATTAAAAAAGTTTTGATAACTATTGAAATGTCTTTAAAAAGGAGATAAGAAACATATTCCTAGAGCAGGCTACATTTATTATTAAGTTATCATTTATGAAAAAGTGTAATATGCCTGTAAATATGCTATTTTTTTTAGTCCTGAGTTATATCATATATGCAGAACTAAAAGTTAGAATAAAACCTAAATGAAACCACTTTCATTTTTAAATACATCTTGTATTGATTCCTTCTAATTCTTCCTTCTTCCAGTACATTTCCAAAGATACCACCATGTTTTATAGGCTACTTGTAACAATCTCTGAGTGTTTCTGTTTACCTACAACCTCTTTCCATGTCAGCACAGCTTACAAAGAGTTAGAAGTATAATCATTCTGAAATCCATCAACAAACTCCCTCCTTATAAAATTTTTGTGGCTGTAGGGGACAATGTTGAGGGTTAGCTCTGCCATGGGTTCTGCCATGGGCATGAATCCAGGCTAAGGACCCTCTTTAGCTTGTCTCCCCCTACCCAGGCCCAGTATCTCAGGATGTTGACTCACCACCCCCTGTTACTCATCCCCCATGTAAAAGAGGCTTGGAAAATTCTGGCAGAACCTGAAACCCTGGCCACTTGAGCATTATAGATAAAGTAGTGATGCATGGGATAAGAAAGTAGGGAAGTGTCCCATGGGAGTAACCTCCTGCAAAGTTGCAAGTTAGGTGCCTCATGTAACAAGTTACATGGAGTTTCCCATGAGAAAGTATGATGTAAGTGCTTTAGATATAGTATATAAACTTGGAACCTCAGAGGCTTAGTTCAGATTTGCTTGGCATGCAATAAACGTTATCAACGCAGTCTCTGCCTGGACCATGAATTCATTATTCAAGCTTTCACATTTCAGTAGGTGCTGCAAGTGCAGGCCACAGTTCTCCTTTGCTTGAATATAATCTAGCATCATCATTTTCAAGAGTTTCTATCTATAACCCATGGCTATGACAATTTATATTATCCAATTTAAAGTGGGCCTTCACTTCAGCATGACTTTTTTTAAATTCTTAAATGATTCTGTCTCACATTCTTCAGAAGTTTCCAAAGCTTCTCTCTCCTGAAATTTCTCTCTCCATAAATTTCTCATATCTTCCTCTTGCAACTCTCTCAGCAGAGGACTTTACCAAAAATAATTGAAGCCATCCACTATGAATTTCATCTCCTCCCTTTTTCTTCATCTCAAAGTCCCTTCAAAACAGCTATCACTTCCTCTTCTTTTACCTATATATTGCCAAGGACAAACTACATATCTGTTTGTTATCTCATTTCCTCCAATCTTCTCCAAAAGAAGCATTCTCAATCATTCCCCCTCTCATTTTATTTTGAAATTGTCTCCCTATCTTGCCTACAATCAGAGCTTGATCTTTTCCATATTTTACCTTGGCCTATTTGTCTCACCTTAGACAATCCTTTCTTCTCTTGTCCCTGCCTTACATATGGGAGTCTCACCATATGTGTGCCAGCTCTACTTCAACCAAGGAGAAAGAAAAGAAGAAAGAAAGAAAGAAAGAAAGAAAGAAAGAAAGAAAGAAAGAAAGAAAGAAAGAAAGAAAGAAAGAAAGAAAGAAAGAAAGAAAGAAAGAAAGAAAGAAAGGAAGGAAGGAAGGAAGGAAGGAAGAAAGAAAGAAAGAAAGAAAGAAAGAAAGAAAGAAAGAAAGAAAGA
>NW_027187391.1:50230548-50340296 GCF_028583685.1 Petaurus breviceps papuanus
AAGGAAGGAAGGAAGGAAGGAAGGAAGGAAGGAAGAAGGAAGGAAAGCCATGTTGTCCAACTGTAAATTTGATCCTTAGTGGACAGCTCCTTCTTTATTCACAGAGGTTGATGTTTATCCTTCATTCTTTTGTTTTTCCACTTTTTTTGAGGGTGGAAGGCAGGGCAATTAGGGGTAAGTGACTTGTCTAAGGTCACATGGCTAGTAAGTATTAAGTGTCTAAGGGCAGATTTGAACTGACTCCAGGGCCTGTGCTGTATTCACTGCACCACCTAGCCGCCCCTGTCGTTCATTCATGATATCAGGGAGGTGATGCCATGACATGCAAGTGAATTTGATTTAAGTGAGAGAGGGCTGTGCAAAATCACTCACCTCACTTTATCCTGCAGATTCACCTGGGTCCAGTGGCCAGATATGGATCAGGACAACTGAAGATGACCCAGGATGCAATGGGGGACCTCAGCCTTTTCAAGGTAAGGTCTTTAACAGGTCTTGGTTTGATTGAGTGATGCCAATTCAGTGATTAAGGCTTTAAAAAATGCATCAAACAATGGCCTCTTTTAAAAAAATAATCCTCAGGGCAGCTAGATGGTGCAGTGAATAGAGCACTGGCCCTAGAATCAGGAGGACCTGAGTTCAAATCTGATCTCAGACACTTAACACAAAAATTAGCTGTGTGATCTTGGGCAAGTCACTTAACCCCATTGTCCTACCACTCCCCCCAAAAAAGCAAAATAATAATAATAATAACCCTCAGGGTTTCTAGCCAAAACAGAAATAACTGTTATTTTCATTCATTTCATTTCATTAATTTTGAGCCAATCAGGGCCCAAACAATGATTAAGTGGGGCTTGGTCTGGGACCAAAATGATTTGGTTTTAGGCTGATTTTTAAGAGAAAAAACAAAACAAAAGAAGTTTCAGAGACAAAAATTTACATTCTCTTTGGACAGAGTACCTGCAGGGTACGTGTAGAGGCAAGCACCCCAGCGTCCTCAGGATTTGCTGCTACCACAGGTTCTTGGATCTGCTTTGTTAAAAGAAAGCAACTCAAAATGGTTTAACAAGCTTACTTTAATCAGTCAGACATATATCGTTTACCTTGTTCAGGGGAAAAGGTCAACACCCCAAACTTCAAAGTATACAGGCAGAATTATCAAGACAGAAACAGATCAAGTAGACAGATTTCCAAACTGTCCAACCATTACATCCATACCCAGCCAACATCTGGGTTTCCACATCTGGGTTTTTCAAAGCCGGCGGGGCTCTGGACAACGGCTTCCCAGAATACAGATCAAATCACAGAACATTTCTCAAAGTGAGCCCCCAAAACAAAGCTACACATCAGGGCTTATATAGCCTTCTCCTGGCTCAGAGAATGTGACAACCTTATTGACCCACTGGCCAATCAAAAAGTATCTACTGAAAAACAAGCCTCCCACCCCAGGCTTCAGGTGCACTTTAGCCTAGGGGCAGGGAAGATCTTCCAAATTTGCATTCCCATTACAGTATGTTATCCTATGTGTCAAGAGAAAAAAGAAAAGAAAGAAGGGACATAGAGAGAGAGAAAGAGAGAGACAGAGACAGAGACAGACAGACAGAGAGAGAAAGAGAGACAGAGAGAGAGAGAGAGTGAGAGTGAGAGAGAGAGAGAGAGAGAGAGTTACAAGTATCATCTTCCTATGTAGAGATTTAATAAATATCATCTTCCTATGCAGGGATTTAAAGAATTTAAACTCATTGAATAACATTTTTTTTCTTTTTCTGTTTATCTTTTATTGCTTCTTTTGAATCTTATATCTGAAGGTTACATTTTCTTTTCTGTTCTGTTTTTTTTTTCATCAGAATGATTGATAGTCCCTTATTTCACTTAACATACATCTTTTCCCCTGAAAGATTATTCTCATTTTTGCTAGGTAGTTGATTCTTGGTTATAATTCAAGATCCTTTGCCTTCTAGAATATCATATTCCAATACCTCTTATCCTTAAATATAGGATCTGCTAAGTCCTGTGTAATCATGGCTATGGTTCTATGATATTTAAATTGTTCCTTTTTGACTGCTTGCAGTAGTTTCTCCTTAACTAATAATTCTGAAATTTGGATATAATATTCTTTGGCATTTTAATTTAAGAATCTCTTTGAGGAGGTGACTGTCAAATTCTTTCAATGAATATTTTCCCCTCTGGTTCTTGGAACTTAGAGCAGGTTTCCTTAATAATTTCTTGAAAGATGCTGTGCAGGATCTTTTTTTGATCAAGGCTTTCAGGTAGATGAATAATTCTTAAATAATTTCTTCTGCATCTGTTTTCCAGGCTTATTGTTTTTCCAGTGTGATATTTTACATTTTCTTCTATTTTTTTATTCTTTAATTTTGTTTGACTGATTCTTGATATCTTTCAGAGTCATTAGCTTCCTCTTGCCCAATTCTAATTTTTAAGGAATTGTTTTTTTTTTCATTTAGCTTTCATACTTCCTTTTTCATTTGGCCAATTCTACTTTTCATGGACTTTTGTATATTTTGCCTCCTTTTTCATTTTGCCCATTCTATTTTTTAAGGAGTCCTTCAATCAATTTTGGTTCTTTTTTTCCCCAAACCATTGACTCTCTCATATATGATCCTTATTTCTTTCCCTGGTTTTTATTCTACCCCTCTTATATGACTTTTAAAATCCTTCTTGAATTGTTCCAAGAAGGTTTTTCAGGCTTGAGACCATTTCACATTCCCCTCTTTGGTTTCAGATGTAGGCATATTGACAATGTTGTCCTCTTCTCAATTTGTATTTTGATCTTTCCTGTCACCATAGTAGTTTTCTTTGGTCAGTGTTAGTTTTTGACTCTTGCTCAACTCATTTGCCTATATCTTAGCTTTTAAAGTTGAGCTCTCCTGCTGGAGCATAGGGGCACTGTCCCAAGCATCTTGTTTTAGAGGCCAGGGGCCTGATCACTGGCTTTGGGCACTGTGGCCTCAGGTGCTGATAGCTGGAGGTTGCAGGGGTCTCACAGCTTACCTGGTGCCGAGCTGGGGTCCTAGTGGTGGTGTATGATATGTGCTGAGGCCAGGTATTTTTTGTTTTGTTTTGTTTTTATATTTGTATTTGCTTGTTTCACCACCCTGGGGCTCAGGATCTCCCATTGATTTGTTGAGGTGGGGCTTACTGCTGGTTTATTGGGATGCTTCCTGTCCTGGAATATGCTCCCCTTTTACCTGACTGAGATGAACTATCTATGGTGGTGAATCATGAAACCTCTTTTACCATTTGGCCTGGTCTGTTTTTTAAGGTATTTTTCTGTGTCTCCTTTACAAAGCTATTGACTAATTTTTCATGATTTTCTTGCATCATTCTTGTTTTAAATAACATATACTTTTGTATACTTGCATTAATAATTTCATATATAAACCTATATACAGAAACTAGGCACAGACCAAAATCTTACACTCCATATCAATTTAAATTCAAAATGAGTACATGACTTAGATATAAATGCTGATACATCCATTTTGCATTTCATAATATTTTCTATCTCATGTTTGGTCATAAATTTTTCTTTTCTCCATAAATGTGATGGGTAAACTATTCCTTGTTCTCTCTGTTTTCTTGTAATATCAGCCTTTATCTCTAAATCATGCACTAATTTTGAATTTATCTTGTTATAGGATGTACGATTTTGGTCTATGCCTAGTATCTGCCATATTATTTTTAAACAGGGTTTAAGATAAGCAAAACAAAACCCATCCCCAAAAACAAAACCTTCTCTTGCCCAACTTTTTTTTATCAAATAAAGTAAAATATGTTTTCAGACTCTGGGGTTCAAAAGGGCCTTCTAGTATCTTAGTTGTCTGTTCTTTTCTAAATATGAATCCACTGGTAATTTATTAGTATCCATTTTCCAAGAAGTCAACATTTCCATTACTTTTGATCCATGTTTAGCAATATTTTTACATATCAATATTCCATGTTATTGAAGAAAAAACTATCGATTACATCTATCTTTTCATTCAAATCTATGTAGTAAGGGAGCAAAAGAAGTTAGAGATATGTGGTGGAGTTGTTCAAATGACTCAAAGTCAGAAAAGCCGGATTACTGTATGTCCTTAGGAAAATAAATTACTCCCTCTAGGACTCAGTTTCCTCTTCTGTGAAGTATAGGAACATTACTAGATAATTTCTAAACTTCCTTCTACCTCTAACATTCCTTTAGAGTATAAGAACAACAAAAATAATTTTTTTGTTAGATTTGTGCCTAAAGTTTAGTAGAAATTTTAACCTATGGAATATAAATTTCAGCAGCTCAATACATCTGATATATCTCAATAATATGAGAAGAAAATCCAACTGCATCATGCCACAGAAAGTTTCCAGGGCTCCATATTAACTTGATATTTTATCAGTACTCATATGTTCTTAACATAATGAAAAAAACACTGTGTTAATAACTTGCATTGTAAAACCTTGCCAAAAGTACTATCTCAAGATAACATTAATTTTATATAGCATTTTAAAGTTTGCTGGAAAATTTGTGGATAAAATATCCCTAGAACTAGGTATGATAAGAAATATGCAGTAATCATTTCTACCAAACATTTCTTTTTAGAAAGATTTCAATCTGGATTAACTGTTTCTTTCATGATTTCTTTTTTATTAGGAAACATTTCCTGGTCTTCAGGGAGCCAAGAGAGCAGAGTAAGCAGTAAATCACTGTCACTCTCCTGTGTTTACTTCTGAACAACCAGAAAATAACACTCCAAACAGAACAAATCTTAGAACAGAAGAACCAGCAGAAAGACAGTGTGGAGCAGTCTTTTAGCCCTGGACACTTGGAGGATCAGGTAGATAGGTTCTTGTTTCTTGTCTACCAAACCTCAAAAAGCAGAATTGGTCAAATGGAAAAAGACATCTAAAAGCTCTCTGAAGAAAATAATTCCTTAAAAACCAGATTGGAATAAATGAAACTAACAACTTCATGAGAAATCAAGAAGCAATAAAACAAAACTAAAAATATGAAAAAATAGAAGACTCTCACTGATATATCTCACTTTAAAAACAACTGACCTGGAAAATAGATCCAGGGAAAATATGTTAAAGAAAACCCACTGAAGAAAAGTCCATGAAAAGTAGAATTGGCCAAATGAAAAAGGAAGTATAAAGGCTAAATGGAAAAAAAAACAATTCCTTAAAATTTAGAATTGGGCAAGTGGAAGTTAATGACACTATAAGATATCAAGAATCAGTCAAACAAAATCAAAGAATGAAAAAAATAGGAGAAAATGTAAAAAATGGAAAAACAACTAGCCTGGAGAATAGATGCAGAAGAGATAGTTGAAGAATTATTCCTCTACCTGAAAGCCATGAACAAAAAAAGTATCCCACACAGCATCTTTCAAGAAATTATCAAGGAAAACTGCTCTAAGTTCCAAGAACCAAAGGGGAAAATACTCATTGAAAGAATTTGCCAATTACCTCCTGAAAGAAATCCTTAAATGAAAATGCCAAAGAATATTGTAACCAATTTCAGAATTATCAGGTCAAGTAGAAAATACTGCAAGCACTCAAAAAAACAATTTAAATATCATAGAATCATAGTCATGATTACACAGGACTTAGAAGATCCTACATTTATGGATCAGAGGTATTGGAATATGATATTCTGGAAGGCATAGGATCTTGAATTATAACTGAGAATCAACTACCTAGTAAAAATGAGAATAATCTTTCAGGGGAAAAGATGGACATTCAGAATATCAAGGGAATTAATGAAAATAAATGCAGGGGAAGGTGGCCTAGTCATTCCAGTGATTTTTTCTATATGACTATAGATAGCTTTAATTTCTTCCCCCCAAAACAACCTGTTCTTACCCATTGACCATTTATCAACTGGGGAATGACTTGTGCTCTTTTAAATTTGACTCCATTTTCTTTATATTTGAGAAATGAGGCCTTTATCATAGACAGTGGAAGTAAAAATTTTTTTCCCAGTTTTCTGATTCCCTTCTAATCTTGGTTGCACTGGATTTATTTGTACAAAACCTTTTCAGTTTAATATAATCAAAAACATCCATTTTGCATTTCATAATGTTTTCTATCTCATGTTTGGTCATAAATTCTTCTGTTCTCCATACTATTCCAACAAGCCTAAATAATTATAGATTGGAGACATGCAAATCAAAACAACTCTGATATACTACATCACACCTATCAGATTGGCTAACATGAAAAAGCTGGAAAAAAATGAATGCTGGAGAAGATGAGGAAATCTTGAACACTAATGTGTTGTTGATTGAGTTGTGAACTAATTCAACCATTCTGGAGAGTAATGTGAAACTATGTTGAAAGGGCTGAACAAAGCAATTTTGATAATTATTGCTTTACAATACAATGTAAGATCTGGAATGACTAAACCATCTTCCCCTGGATTTATTTTCATCAATTCCCTTGCTATTTTGGACCTTTTGTTCTTCCAGGAAAAAAAAAAATTCTAGCTCTATAAAACTATGCATATCCTTTGACACAGTAATACCTCTTCTAGGTCTGTATTCCAAAGAGATCATAAAAATGGGGAAAGGGGGGTGGCTAGATGGTGCAGTGAATAAGAATGCCGGCCCTGGAGTCAGAAGCACACCCCCCCCACACACACACACACACACAAAACTGGCTGTGTAACCTTAGGCAAGTTACTTAACACCAATTGCTTTTAAAAAACATGGGGAAAGGACCCATGTCTAAAAATTTTTTACAGCAGCTCTTTTTGGGGTGGCCAAAATTTGGAAATTAAGGGGATTCCTATCAATTGGGTAATGGCAGAACAAGTTGTGGTATATGAATTATAATGGAATACTATTGTGCTATAAGAAAAGATGAGCAGACAGACTTCAGGAAAACCTGGAAAGACTTGAATGAACTGATGCTGAGTGAAGTAAGCAGAACCAGGAGAACATTTTACACAGTTAACAGCAACATTGTGGGATAACTAACTTTGATAGACTTATCTCTACTTAGCAATACAAGGATCTAAGACAACTCCAAAGACTCATGATGGAAAATGCTGTCCACATCGAGAAAAAGAAATATGGAGTCTAAATGCAGATCATTTACTCTCTTTTTTCAGCTTGTTTCTTCTTTCTCATAGTTTTTCCTATTGGCTCTAATTCTTCTTTACTAAAAGACTAATGTGAATATATGTTTAATATAAATGTAAATGTAAAGGCTGTATCAGATTGCATGCCCTATTAGTGTAGGGGGAGGGGAGGGATGGGGAGAAAATTTGGAACTCAAAATCATATGGAAGTGAATGGTGAAAACTAAAAATAAATTAGTTTAAAAAATAAAATTAAGAGTTGAGAGAGGAATGTACTTGGAGAAAGAGGGAAGGAAAAGTAGAATGGGGTAAATTATCTTATGTAAAAGAAGTAAGAAAAAGCTTTTACAGTTAAAGGGAAGAGAGGGGGAGATTGGAGGTGGGGTAAGTAAACCTTACTCTCATCAGAATTGGCTCAGAGAAGGAATAACATACACACTCAGTTGGGTATAGAAATCTATCTTACCCTACAGGAAAGTAGCAGAGAAAGAGAATAAGAGAAGTGTGTGGGGGGGAGGGAATAGAAGAGAGGGAAAATTGGGAGAGGGGGTAGTCAGAAGCAAAACATGTTTGAGGAGGGACAGGGTGAGGGGAGTGAGAGAATAGAATGAATGGAGCAGGGGAATAGCATGGAGGGAAATACAGTTTTGTTTTTTTTCCCTTTTATTCTGATTCTTCTTTCACAACATGATTAATGTGGAAATATGTCTAATATGATTGTATATATATAGCCTATATCAGATTCTATGCTATCTTGGGGAAAGGGGAAGGAGAGGGAGAGAGAAAAAAATTTGCAACTAAAAATCATACAAAAACAAATGTTGAAAACTATCTTTATGTGTAATTGGAAAAAATAAAATATTAAAGAAACAAAAATGAAACAGAATTTCAGGAGACCCCAGGGGAAATAGAAATACATACACAATCATAGTTAGGTTTTTCCTTTAACTTTTAGCATGATTTTATATAAAATAAACAAAAATCTCGATCACATTTGCTGGTCAATAATACCCAAACTTAGTTGGCCTTTTACAAATCCCAGTTAACTAGATATTTTGTGGCTGTATTCTTTCTTTATTCTTCTCTGTATGTCACTTTAAGCTTTGTAATTGTGTTGGGTAAATCCATGCACTCATAATTGTGTTGGGTAAAACTAGCTACCAGTTTCAAGATAACCAGAATGCTGGAATATTGTATCCTATTAACTCAGGGTTCCTACAGAAAATATTTGAAAGTCACAATGAGAGTGATTAAGCACAGGTATAGGTACTAATAAATAATTTCTGAGATGTTCTAACACTGACTTCTTTGTGCCATGCCAGTTCTTTCTATTTACTGATATAGATAATAACCCTTCTCTGGTTGCTGTTTACAGAAATACTGTAAAACTTTTTTTTCATATTCCATACTTAAAAGAAGTGATTTTGCAAGTAAAAAAAGACTGATTCATTGTCCCTAAAATAACATTCTAAATATATGTCATATTAACATACAAGTTATTGGATAAAAGACAGGGAAGAATGTATGTGGGACAATTGTAGCCAAATTATTTAATTACTTTGACCTGTCAACCCACATACATTAGGGGAAAAAAATCAAATAATTAAGAATCAACTCAATGGATAACTGAAAAAGGGATGGGGGAACCTTTAGTTAATTTCAATTGTAATTGGTTTTCTGAGTCAGAACTTTTAGAAACATGCCATTAAAAAATGTTTCCCTGCGGACAGTTTGTATGATGATAGGTGGCATCCAGCTGTGCCAGTCACGTATAATGGAAATTAATAGGATATGACTTCTCTTTTTAAAGCAATTGGGGTTAAGTAACTTGCTCAAGGTTACATGGCCAGTTATTTCTGGGTGTGGTGCTAGGTATAAGAGCCCACATTTGATCCCAGGTCATCCTGACTCTGGGGCCGGTGCTCTTATTCGCTGAGCCACCTGGCTGCCCCTAGGATATGACTTCTGTAATGTGATGTGTGGCATTACAGCTCCTTGGGAACTTTAGCCACAATGAAATGGGTTTCTGTAAGAACCAAATTTAGAAGAAAGTAATCTCTTTTTAAATATCTAGTTTTCAAGTAAAAAGAATAGAAAAATAAATCCAATTCCACAAGTCAGGTGTTGTAAAGTAAGGTTAAATCTTTCATATAAATATCATTTGTTTTGCCATTCCTGAGACTGATTCCAACATCAGACACTTATTATTTATGTGGCCCTGGAACGTTACTTAACCATTCTAAGCTTCAGTTTCTTCATGTATAAAATGTGAATGATAATAGAACCATTCTCAGCAGAGTTGTTAAAAAGATCAAGTGAGAAATAACTTTAAAGGATTGTATAAATGCTAGATAGTACCAATTTTCATACATAAAACTATATTTTCAAATAAATACCTTAAATGTCAGTAGAAATGCCTATCACCAAAACATACATGCATATATATTTATATGTATATATGTGTGTATATATAAATATACATATATGTGTATATGTATGTATATATCTATATCTATATATCTTTTTATTTTTACTTCAGCCTGGCTGATAATTGAAATTTATGGTGGATAAACTTTCTTCCCATTCTTAATCTTTTCATTTAAGAATTTTTTTAGTATCTTCTTAAATTTATCTACACACCTGTGTTATGAAGCAACCTGAAGATTCAGAAAATACTTCTTTGATTACACTATCAGTAAAAATTCACTGAGACATACATAGTTCATTTTATTTTCTTTTGCTTGCTATTGAAATTGACAGAATTCTTTCTGGATAGGTTTTTTTTTTTTTGCACCAGTTAACTACTAAGCTACTTCAACAATTGAAACTGCATTTTTTTAAATAAGAGAGCCAACATGAATTACAATGAAATCCTAACTTGAGTTTTGCAAAAGTGGAGTGGGTTTTCATAGTACACAGTGAGTTTCCCATCACTGGAATTTAAGTAGAGAATGAATGAGCATTTCTTAGAGATATACTACAGAGATACTTCAAGTGGAGATTTAATTATATGACCTCTAAAATTCTTTCCAACTCAAAGATATTTCAACCATAGGTAGCTCTAATAATTCTATAGATTTGTAGTACATATTGATCTATGCAAATCTATTAAATTTGTTATAAAGCCTGTGTTCTGATTTTTCAGGAATAGAAGTAGAACTTAGAAGATAATACTCTCATGAAATAATTGTGATTTAAATGATTTATGTAAATATGATTACATTTAAATTCATGGAGGCTGACACTATGAAAATTGTGGCTCAATTGAAGTCTAAAACACCAAGCATTAATATTCAGAATTAACTGAAATAAAATATCAACATAAATTTAAATCAAGCGTTCTTATCTTTGAAACTCCCAAAGGAACTTAGGAAAGATAACTAAGTCTCTGTTTTTCTCAAGTTTAAAGGATGATTCTAGGGCACTCATAATTGTGTTGGGTAAAACTAGCTACCAGTTTCAAGATAACCAGAATGCTGGAATATTGTATCCTATTAACTCAGGGTTCCTACAGAAAATATTTGAAAGTCACAATGAGAGTGATTAAGCACAGGTATAGATACTAATAAAATTCAACAAATGCATCCAGTGAACATGTATTAAATTCTTACTATGTACAAGGAAACATGAAAATTTCTTGGCAATACAGACAAAAAACTAAATGTAGTTCTCTTTTCAAGTAGTTTATAGTTTACTGGAGAGTACAACGAATACACAGAAATAGAATGCACAGTAGAGTGTGAGAGAGGGAATAGAATAAAAGAGTCAACAACCACCATTTACTAAGAACCCACTATGGGACAGGCATTGTGCTAAGCATTGGTAATATAATGAAAGATATAGCAACCCTTTCTCTGGAGTTCAGAGTCTAGAGTGGATGTATTTCTCAGGGGGAAATACATACCATCAATTATTAGCTTGTATTTCAGTAGGAGTTTAATCATTTGGGCCATCCTATTGTAGGATACAAAACAGATACCTCATTTTTTTTCTTGAAAATTTGAAGTTGACTTTATTGTTGCATTACCTAAGCTGTTCATGTCATTATATAGATTTGTATGGCCAAATGTGATGACTAGTAAATGATCGGATCAGTCTGCTAGGAGGTTGATTACAGACATAAAATAGATAGCTTATAACTGAATTAATCATAAAATAATATAGTCAATTGCTGAGCAGAGTATGAAAGTCTCTAGAAAATGTAGTCTTAAAAAATTAAGATGCTATTTTCTTACCTTGTGACTGAGATTCTCTGTATTTCTATTGTATAAGAAAATTTCTTCAGTGTCTCATTAAGTCTGTGGTCTCATTGAGATGGTTATTGTCACCATCACACCTGATTATAACCAATCCATGACTTCTTATGATGTGTACTATAGTCTTCTTCATGCTCATCCACTTATTCTGCACACAGGGTCCACCCAACATTGTGGAAACTTTCCTCTAGATTTAATGACATATCATAGGTACCTAGTGAGCACATAGGCCATCCATATAACTAGTCCAACTCTTTTCCCCTTTAATGTAATTATACCAGTTCTAGGATACAAATATCCAGTGGTAAAGAGTTGAAGCCTGTTTACTATAAATATTTATGTTTTCCCTGCCCATTGGGTGACCCACAAATTTATTTGGGGGAGGAATTGTGACTTTCCATGATTTATAGTAATGAGACATTACCAGAAGAAATATTGTTATAAAACATATGGACCATGTTTCAAATAAACTTAGGGTCATTAATTTCACTGTACAATTTCCTACAAGTAATTCCATTCTTCCATATTGGTTCCAGTTCTTTGTCTACTTTTAATATCTGTTCAAGGGATGAGCAACTCTATTGAATGAAAACTCAACTTTAAGTCAGTCTAGACTAATTGTGTCAAATTCAAACAGAAAAATGACTTACTTAACCATAAATAAGGATTAATCTTGGCAGTATATTGACTTATAAAACCACTTATTGGGGGCAGAGCCAATATGGTGGAGTAGAAGCAGGTCCTCCCCATGGCTCCCAGCTTCCACCTTCCCAAATTCATGTTATATGGGACTCTAAACAAACTTTGGAGCTACAGAGCCCACAAATGACACAGAAAAGCTAACCTCCCTCTAAGGACTGCCTGGCAGGCCAGCAGGAATCGTCCAGCACAGAGATCTGGGAGCCGAATCCAGCCCCACCCTGACCAGGCGCCAGCTGGAGGGACTCCAGATCATCAGTAGCTGTGGTGGTCCAGAATTATCAATACGTAGATGTGAAGGACAAACTGAGAGGTAAGTGCAGTATGGACTTTGAGAACCAGTTGTTGGGAGTGTCTCAACTTTTGCCCCCAGGGCAAAAAGCCCCTGAGCACTGCAGTGCAGCCTTCACTGCCACATGGCAGCTTCAGCTCCTGGCCTGCAGAGTGTAGGGGCCCAAGCCACCAGTCTGAGGGGTAATCGCTCTTGCTTTAACCTGCTTGGATCTGGACTGCTGTCTAGGGTAGAGGTCCTGGGGTGTGCGTCCACCTTGCCAGAGCATTTGGAGGGTTCAGCAAGGGCTCCCAATTAACACCTCCAGCAGCTGAGAAAACCCCAGCTTTTGGGATGGAAGCTCCCCTGTCTGGTAGCAGAGTTCTACTGTGGCAAAAAGTCCAAAAGTAAGTAATTGAGTGGCGACATACCCAGGCAAAGGAAACAAAATAAACAGAAGAACCTAACATTAGACTCATATTTTGGGGACACAAAGGATCAAAGCATGGAACAGGAGGAAGACAGTGAAGTCAGAACTCCTGCACCAAAAACATCAAAGGAAAATATGAGCTGGTTATAGGCCATAGAGGACCTTAAGAAGCAAATAAAAGAAGTGGAGAAAAAATTGAGAAGAGAAATGAGAAAAATGCAAGAAAATTATAAAATGGTAGCCAAAAGCCTGAATGAAGCAAATAACATCTTAAAAACAGACTAACTCAAATGGCAAAAGAGGCTCAAAAAGTCAATGAGGGGAGGAATGCCTTAAAAAGCTGAACTTGCCAGATGGAAAAAGAATCTCAAAAGCTCAATGAGGAGAATCATTGCTTCAGAATTAGATTGGAGCAAATGGAAGCTAATGACTTTATGAGAAATCAAGATGCTATTAAACAGATCCAAACAAATGAAAGAATAGAAGGCAATGTGAAATATCTCATGGGAAAAACCACTGACCTAGAAAATAGATCCAGGAGAGATAATTTAAAAAATTATTGGACTACCTGAAAGCCTTGGTCAAAGAAAGAACCTATAAATAATCCTCCAAGAAATTCTCAAGGAAAACTGCCCTGATGTTTTAGAACCACAGGGCAAAGTAGAGCTTGAAAGAATCCACAGATCACCTCCTGAAAAAGATCCCAAAAAGAAAACTCCTAGAAATATTACAATCAGGTTCCAAAATTCCCAGATCAAGTAGAGAATATTACAAACAGCCAGGAAGAAACAATTTGAATATTGTGGAAACCATCAGGATAACCCAGGATCTCGCAGCTTTCTACACTGAGGGATCGAAGGGCTTGGAATATGATATTCTAGAGGGCAAAGGAGCTGGGATTAAAACCAAGAATCACCTATCCAGCAAAACTGAGTATCATGTTTCAGGGGAAAATATGGTCATTCAGGGGAATAGAAGACTTTCAAGCATTCTTGCTGAAAAAAGCAGAGTTGAATAGAAAATTTGACATTCAGATACAAGAAGTAAGAGAAGCATGATAAGGTAAACAGAGAAAAGAAACCATAAGGAACTTATCAAATTTGAACTATTAACATTCCTACATGGAAAAATGATAATTGTACTGATGACACTTTTCTCAGTATCAAAATAGTTGAAGGGAATATATATATATATATATATATATATATATATATATATAATATATATGTCTATAATGGAGGGTATACAGGCATATGAATATATATGTGAATATGTGTATATATGTATACAGGTAGACATCGATAGAGGGCACAGGACCAATTTAATATGAAGGATGATACATAAAATGTGAAATTAAGAGGTGAGAGAGGAATATAATGAAAGGAGATGGGGAGAGACAGAATGGAGTAAACTATCTCATATAGAAGAGGCAAGGGAAAATGGTTGCAATGGAGGGGAAGAATAGGAAGGTAAAAGGGAATGGGTCAAACTTTTTCTCATTGAATTTGGCTCTTAGGAGGGAATGAAATACACACTAAATAGGGTATCTCCCCCTACAGAAGAGTAGGGGGGGAAAGGGATAAGAGGGGGGATGATAGAAGGGAGGGAAGGCTGGGGGGGAGGGAAGTTGGAAGCACCCACTTTTGAAAAGGGACGGGATCAAGGTAGAGAATAGAACTAGTGGGAGGTGGGATAGGAGGGAGGGAAATATAGTCAGTCTTTTACAATATATCAACTATGTTAATGGTTCGCATAAGCTACACATGTACAACTTATACTGAACTGCTTATCTTTCCAGTAAGCGCGGGTGACAAGGGAGGAAGGGAATGAATCTGGGATTCAAAGTTTTAATATCAAATGTTTAAATATATATATATATATATATGTATATATATATATACTATTAATAATACTATTTTACATGTAATTGGGAAATAAGATATACAGGCACTGGGGTTTAGAGATGCACCATGACCTACTGGAAAAGTTGAAAGGGGTATGGGAGAAAATATGGGAGAGAGAAGATTGGAGGAGGGGATATACTATGGGACTGCTATTTTGGGGCAGTGGGTAGGGAAAAAATAGCGTGAAAATGTGTAACTCAAAATCAGAAGTTAATAAAGCATTTGAAAAATGAAAAAAAATCATCATTCATTCCTAAAAAAAAGAAAGAAAACAACTTATTAACATTTTCTATGCTTTATTGTATTTTTATTTATGCTTTGTTCTTATTTTAATCTGCTTATGGCAGTACTCATGAATGTTTCTGAGTTGCCCATAGTCCCATATTTGACAGATCTGATCTATGCAATAGACATTTTTCATTGATTATTTTTCCCGAGTGTGGGCAGTTAAGTTCAAATACTTTTAAGTTATTATGAAATTATTTTGTAAACCTTGAAATACATCAAGAAAACATTGTCATGACTGTATTATTAGCAAATAGAAATATCTTGTGGATATAATCAGCTACATAGAATTCTTTTTTATTTAGAAACATTGCTGAATATCCCTTATGTCATGGCATACTTATATCTTCCTGTTTTATGACTTCTTTGAATTATTAGAGAAATAGGAAAAAAAAGTTTCCTCTGTAATGTCTTTCAAGAAATCTGTTTTTGGGATATATGTGTGTTTATGTGTGTGAGTGTATCTGTGTGTTTCTACACACACACACACACACATATACATATATATATATATATATATATATATATATATATATGTCACATTTTAAAGGGAACCTTTTATGAAGGTTTTTTTTTTTTTGCTTTAGTCAATCAAATGTTTCTTTAATTGTAAATAACAACAAGTACAATAGGATGTTGGATTCCTAGCACTGTCAATTCCACTGTATGACTTTAAATATTTACTTTGCTATATAAAATAATGTGTGAAAGCTTATCTGTCCCCTTCTCCTATCTTCCTCAGGAATGTCCACCAGATATATATGCATTATTCTCATGAACATTTTTGTCAAAATAGGAAAGAGGGTATATGAGATGGTGTTTACTTATATTTTTCATCTTTTATATTTCCAACAATATATGAATTCAATTTGGATTTATCAAGTTATTGGTATAATTTATCTCTCTTATGATTTCTACGATCGATAGCAATGCATAAGGAGACATCTTGTACAAAATGGCCCCTTTGTAAATGCTCAGAATGACCATGGCATTGTGAAATGAACATGGGTCCCATGAAATTATGTTTGTTTTTTTTTTTTTTGCTGTCCTTTACAATTCAATTCAACTAGTTCTATCAACTGCTTTATGTACCTCTTCAAAGAGAAAGGAAATAAATAATATAAGATTGACTTGGTGATCGTACTTAAATGGAAGTTTTGAGGAGAGATTCTAATTAGTGGGAAATGCTGCTAGGGTGGAGCAGGAAACTTCCAAGTCTGAATTGCAGAACTGGAATAAAGCTTTAAGAAAAAGAACTGGGGAAAGTTAAAGAAGGTCAAGAGTACTGTAGGGAAGGAAATGAGAATCATTCTTTACAGTTGTTCCCAAAACTGGGACTTCTAAGGGAAAAGAGTAAGCATTTAAGGGGCAGCCAGGTAGCACAGCGAGTAAGAGCACTGGCTCCAGTGTTGAGAAGACCTGGAGATCTAATCCCGGGCTCAGACACTTAGCACCCACCCAGAAACACCTGGCCGTGTAACCTTGAGCAAGTTACTTAACCCCAATTGCTTAGGGGCGGCCAGGTGGCTCAGCGAGTAAGAGCACCGGCTCCAGGGTCGGGATGACCTGGATCAAATCCGGGCTCAGACACTCAGCACCACACCCAGAAATAACTGGCCGTGTAACCTTGAGCAAGTTACTTAATCCCGATTGCTTAAAAAAAAAAAAAGTAAGCATTTATAAATCACCTCCCATGTGCCAGGAACTGTGCTAAATGCTTTGGAAATATTTATTATCTTATTTAATCTTCACAATAACCCTGTAAGTAAAGTGTTCTTATTCTCATTTTACAGTTGAAGAAAATGAGACAAGGGGAGATGATTTGAATTGCCTTGGGATATACAGCTACTAAGTGTTTAATAAGGTCAAATTTGAACTCAGATCTTCCTGATTCCAGGTCCAGTATTCTATTCATTATACCACCCAGCTGCCTAACAAGATGATTCTTAGTACTCTTCTACCAACATTGTTATTACTTCATAAACAGATGGGAGCTACATAGGACTCGGTGATATTTAATCATTTTTGTTTGTTTCATGCATTACCATGTCCAAAGACTTCATCATCTAGTGGTCAGTCTACTGGTGATAAGCCTCTGTAATTACACTGGATAGTTCTAAGAGAACAGACAATCCATCTCTCGGAAGGTTCACAGTGCCTGGTGGAACCTGGCAGAGTTTACAATCCAGTAACATAATGTTGACTACCCAGGTTCACTGCAATAACATAACGAGGGATTAAAGCATTGTGGAAGAAAAATGAACCTATTAACCATGTTACAATGTGCTTTAAAATTGGTTGTTGGAAAATATGCCTAAATAGGGAAATTCCAAACATGATTTTACAATAAAAATTGACTTCCTTGGTATTCCATCTGTGGAAATCTCTGTTAATAATCAATAGTTAATAAATATTTGTTAAGCAACTACTATGTGTCAGGTATTTTGCTAAGTGTTGGAGAAACAAAAAAGAGGCAAAATACAACCCCATGCCTTCAAGGCTTTCATAGTAAAATGGGGGAAAAAACATGAAAATAATTATGTACAAACAAGCTGTATGTAAGATGAGGAAATGATACAGTGTAGACACTAAGATCAAGAGAGATTGGAAAAAAGGCTTTTTGTATAAGGTGAGATTTTGCACATGTACACAATGAATGTTATTAATAACAATATACTGAAGGCACTTAAAATTTTTAAGTATCTTAGGAAGTTGCCAAAAATGAATTATGTTTTGTATTATATATTATTATCATATTTTAATTCTTTAAAAAAATGTCAGTTTACTTTTATCTTCTAAAATATTTATTATCCAGATTGTTTGATTAACTATGATTTCCCATTTCCTGATATGACATATAAGAAAGTTTGCTTTTACATGCATATTCAAAAGAAAAATTTAAATGAGTGAATGCAAATAAGTACTATCCAGAGTCCAGACCTAGAAGAATTAAATTTTAACTCCAAAATAACTCCTTAGTTAGAGAAATGAGATGACTCTGAGGTTGAAAAGAAACACATTTTTACCATTTGAATAAACCCTATTACAGATGAACCTGGAGGCACCCTATACTTTCTATTTGCAGGTCAAGTAGTTCACATTACTTTCTGAGCCTAATGCCCATAAAATTCTCAATGAAATTAATGGACCTATTCATGTCAATGGAAATATATTAGTCTGAGAGTAACTCCAGGAATGCATTATGGACAAAGAACTCTCTTCACATTCTGTTCACATCTTTACCTTTTGTGAAGGTGATGAATACTCAGACTCATTGAAAAACTCAGATGATCATATGAAATATGTCTAATGGCTTGTTTTCTCATGCGGATAGCTACAAGGCTTTCTTCTTTTATGATGTCTCTGTGTGGTATGTATATAAATCTAATACAGGCACAGATTCTTTGGCTACTTCTAGGTGAATGCATCTGTTGCTTTGGGATTTTAGTACATATACATTTTATGATTCCTGGAGGATGTAAGTATGTCAACGAATAGTGAGAAAACCATGGTATAGCTTCTCAAAGTCCTAATATTCCTAGTCATAAATGATAGCTACCTTGGGTCTCAGGAATCACTTACTAGCAACTGTTTTATGCTTTCCAAGTAATGAATTTCAAGTGAGACATATGGGGTAGGTGTTGGGGAGTAAATTTCAGAAGTCTGAAGATGAATGTCTATTAAGAAACCTATTTTGCTTCCTTCTCAGGACTCCATTAGGACTAGTAAAAATTCAACTCATCTAACTGAGGTAGGAGAGAGTGATGAAGTTTGTTGAACCTAAAAACCTGTGGGGAAGAGAAAACAAGTTAGATCTTTTAGAACACAGTTTAGTAAGAAGAATGTGTTTTATAATTCCCCAAAAGTGACATAGCAGTAAGAGATTTGATATATATTTCCTTGGCTTAAATTTTGGGAAAACAGACTTTTCATCTGCATGTCGAGAAAGCTGTTCTTTCATTTAGATTGAATGCTTTTTTATGGTACAACAAGGTTCTGAATGATGTGTATGATGTCATGAGGTAATGCACTAGCATCATGATGATTTCTCATATTTGAAGAATTGTTGCCAAAATATCACAAGTAATGGAGAGGCCATGTGAAATCACAAAGATATTTACTCACAAGATATGGTATCTTCCCTCAAATGTGGCCTATGTTATAATGAATGGCTGTATTTATTCAATGTTTCATTCCTTAAAACTGTAGCTGGAGAAGATAAAAAATAACTGATGTGTTATGCTGGTTCAGTGACCATATTAAAAGTTAGCTAAGGAGAATAAAGCTACCATTTATCATTTTCTGACATATGCAAATAATAATGGATAGTTTGAATTCAGAGTCTTCTAAAAGTTTCAGAGTGCATCCAGACAGAGGTATTCCATGCTCAATGAAAGAGATATGTTTCTGAGGAGCTGTGTATATACTAAATATTATTAGCAAAATTATATTTTGGAAAAATGAAGTTATTTAAAAGAATTCTATGTTGACCACATTTCTAATGCCTTTGATTTAAAAAAAAATTTCCTTTTGCAATTCGTAATAAATAAATATATGTTAATTTAAAATAAAGTTAATCAGTCTATTCATCTCAACTTGGAAATTCAAGATTAATTAAGGAACTATATAAAACTGTTTATGGTGATGGAAGGAAGCAAATTAATAAGAATTCATTAAGTATTTTCTATGTAACAGTTCCAGGTAACTACATGGTTCCATGCTGGGCCAGGAGTCAGTAAGACCTGAGTTCAAATGTAGCTTCAGACACTAGCTGTGTGGCAATGGACAACATCTGTATGTTTTAATACATTGGAGAAGGAAATGGCAAACAACTCCAGTATCTTTGCCAAGAACATCCCATGGACAGGATTGGCATTTTAACTGAACAACATGACAGGCACCAAGCTAAGTGCTAGTGATGCATATAAGAAAAATGAAAGATAATAATTCCCGGCAGGAGCCTACATTCAATAGTGGAAGATAACACTCAAAAGAGAGCTGGAAAGTGGGGAAAAGGATCAAGGTATCTGGTGTGAGGGACTTCAGAGCCAGAAAGTAAGGAACAGAACCAGAGGAGGAATGAAGGCCAGTCTGGGCCCCTCCATAAGACAGACAGTAAGAGGAACTCACCAAAGGGAAACCAAGGAATCCAAAGTCAGATTGCTGTGCTTGCTTTGATTCCTTTGCTTGCTCATATTGCCACTCAATTACTTGACTTTTGAACTTTTTTTCACAGTAGAACTCTGTTTTCAGAGAGGAGAACTTTGTCCCAAATTGCTGGGGTTTTCTCAGTTGCTGGAGTTATTAGTTGGCTGCCCTCTTTGAAGTTTCCACGAGCTCTGGTTCACTGCTCACACACCCCAGGACCTCCACCCTAGACAGCAATTCTGATCCAAGCAGATTAAATCGAGATTGATTACCCTTCAGAATATTTACTTGGTCCCCCTATAATCTACAGGCCAGGAGCTCTGAAGCAGCCATGTAGCTGCGGCTGCCATGCCTCAGCTGCTTTTCCCTCAAGGAGCAGAGGCCAGACCATAACCCCGGACTCCCTATTCCCACAGAGTCCACACTGACCTCTCACTTTTTCTTTGGCATCTATGGGTTGATAATTCTGGAAACCATCACAGCTGCTGGTGATCTACTCTCCTGACCTCCCTCTAACTAATGGACTTTCTATGAGATTTACAGCTGAACCCTTCAGCTGCAGTCTCCATAAGAATTTAAATTTGATCTCCTAGGAGGCAGGGACTGGATTGTTATTGTATTTGTATCCTTGGAGGTTAGCATATAGTGAATGAATATTTATCATATGGTGAATTAATGAATGAAATTCAATAATCAATAAATATTTATTAAGTACCTACTTCATGCCAGGAGGGCACCTACCCATTGCAGTTAATAGAGTGACTGGCTTGGAGTCAGGAAGACTCATCTCTCTAAGTTCAATTTTCATCTAGGAGGTAAAACATATATCAATTTGTTTAGGGTAAAAAAAAAGAATGTGAATTTATGAAACAGACATTCCTCTTTATTGTAATATATTTACTAAAATCTAGCATAGGTATCAAAATTTGTCCTTACCATACCTTGATACTTTGGAATAGCAATTGTAGCTATCATTCCTATTTTACAGATAAGGTAACTGAGACTTAAAGAGGTTAAGATACTATTGGTATTGTGCTACTCATGGGTGATTCAAATATCTTGACTTTTTCTTGTGTCATTTCCTTACTTTGACTTATTATGTTTGACTTTTTTTTATCTTTATTGATAATGATGATGTTAATGATATAATAAATGGTAGTCTAATTTAGTACCCTATATTTATAAAATAACTTTACAACCATTATATTATTTGAGTCTTCCAATAACCTAAACTTATGATGTTGGTATTATAATTGTTGTTATTCAAATTTTATACCTGAGTTTAAATAACATCTCCCTGGTTTTTCAGCAAACACATGTTAAATAGCTAGATTTGAACATACATCTTCCTGACTCCTAATGTAACCTTCTACACATTTTATTAACTAGCTCTCTAACTAGACACTTTGTTTAGGGACTTGTGGAAAGGATCCTAACATAGTTATGGGACTACTCATTCTGGCAACGTGATTTAAGTAACTAAAACATATGGGAAAATATGACAATGTATTTCACAATGACATTAAAGTTCCAATTTGGTGATTACCCAGAATCCATTAATTTGAATTATTTCCAAAGAATTGGACATTTATCATAGTCTGGCTATATTCCAGTTTGATAAGGAATTTGTGGAGATGACTGTGTGGTATCCGTGATTTCTTCCACTGTGATACTACAATGAAAACCAATGAGGATCATTTCCTAATGACAACATGGTAAGAAAGTACAGCCACAGGAGCTTTCTTCTACATTTTGGTTTCTGGGAGGGATTCTTTCATATTTTCCCCATTGTTCCTTCAAAAGCATCTTTGCATTATATGAAGAAAGTGTCTTCCCTATGGTTTAAAGCAGAATTGCAATAAATCTAATATACTTGAGTTTCATAGATTTCTCAGGAATGATTTTCCAAAAGCAAAAGAGGTTTCTGAATATGTACTGTATTTATTTCCAACCAGTATTCTTTAAGTATCAGATTTTCATAGTGACCACTTACTCTTCTTCAGTGGTTTCATTTAAACTAAGTGGTTTGTTTATATACAAAATATTGCATATTCAATAATCAATGACCATTTATAAAGTTTAATAAGTTTGATTTTAAAATATTCAGAAAAAATTAAGATGGCTATTTTAAAAGAGATTCTGGTAAGAATGTGAGCTAGTTGTAACACAAAAATTCAGGAGTTATGGGGTGCAGGCAGTGCAAAAAGGGGGGTCCTCAACAAATTTTACTAACATCAGATAGCTTCCTGATTCTCTTTGATGAGGCAAGATTCAATTGTATGATCAGAATAAAGCTTCTTAGCAATAGAAATCTGTGGATGGAAGGAGAATTCAGAAACTTAGAGGAAGTGAAATCACTCTGAAACACACCAGTGCTGAAGATTTTAGTGTAATCTAGAAATTAGAGAAATTCAACTTGGTGTAGGAAGTAAGGGTGTAATAGGGTGAGGTAATCAATTCTCATTACTTTTTAATACTAAGTATCAAGGCAAGATGAGATAGTGGTCCACATCTATATTTTCATCTTACAAGGAACTCTGAATGTAGAAATTGCACATCATATGAATGTGGAAATTATACATCATTTAAATGCAGAAAATGCAGATCATCACTTGCTCTGAAATATACAGTAGGAAAAAACAGATGAGTGGAGAGCCAAAGTTAATTGGTTTTCCTAAGGCCACAGAGACAGAATGTGAAAGAAAAAGGAATTTAATCTAGTTCTTCCTGACTCTGAGTCCAGCTTTCTGTTTACCAGGCTGTGTTGCCTCTATTAATATGAGAATTTACATTTGGAACAGAAGAATGGATTTTTAATGGATTTTTAATGGTTTTTTGGGAAGCTTTTGGCTTCATGATTCCTGAATAGCTTAAGTGACTTCTAAGGTCTTTTCCAAATCTGTGATTCTTTGATTCCAGAAGTCCAAGGTAAAAAGAAGATTTTAAGGGGGTAACACCAAGTAGACCACTTGTGAACCAGGAAGGGACAGTAAGCTTATTGCTAGGCTTTTTCTCTCTATGGAAAAACTCTTTTGAAAGGTAAAGAAAGTAAACACCTAGCAAATAACCTCTAATGAGAAGATAGGACAAAATAGCAGGTTCTAAATAAAATTTGAGAGTTTATACAGCCTTTCTAATCTAAATCTTCTTTGGTTAAGAATTGGACAACATGAACCTTCTAAAGAGGTGATTCTTCATATGAACTGATATAGTGAGATAACAACTGAAAATGTTCTAACAATAAAAATAATGGGGTACATTTAAAAATATTAAAGTCTATTGCTATTTACTTTTTTTTTGCCTTTTGGAGGGCAATTGGGGTTAAGTAACTTGCCCAAGGTTACATGGCTAGTTTGTGTGTGTGTGTGTGTGTGTGTGTGTGTGTGTGTGTGTGTGTGTGTACTAAGTGTCTGAGACTGGAACCAAACTCAGGTCCTCCTGACTCCAGGGCCAGCACTTTACTCAATCAGCCACCTAGCTGCCTTATTTACTTTTTTTTTTTAAAAAGCAATTGGGGTTAAGTAGCTTGCCCAAGGTTACACTGCCAGTTTTTTTTTTTTTGTATGGGTGTTAAGTATCTGAGGCCAGAACCAATCCCAGGTCCTCCCAACTCTGGGGCTGGCATTCTTACTCACTGTGCCACCTAGCTGCCGCATTGCTATTTACTTTTTATTAAAATGAGTCTATGTTTGTGTAGTTTACTATTTCTATTCACCGTATATCATAAACACATATGCCTTCCTGTAATTTTCCTTGGTTATACCTCTTACACATGTACCTTCCTATAGCTCTCCTTGTACCTGTTATAAAACTCCTTAAAGTTGTATAATTATTCTGAAGACAAAATACTTAAAAATCCATATTAAAAGTATTAGTTGAATATTCTTCAGTTATCTGTAGACTTCTCTGATATAGGTCATCACATGCGTAAATGAAGCTAGAAAAAGATCATTCCATAAATATTTATCAAGCAAATGTTATGTGCAAGGTGCCATGCTAAGTACTGAGCAAAATAGAATGAACTGTCACTATATATTATAAACATAAGGTTAAACTGTTTACCTTTCTTTATAGAAGAAGATGATATATGTAACTTCTCTAAGAAGTTCATCATTAAGGCAGTTAGAAATATTATACAAGATAGAGATCAGGGAAATAAGTTGGTCATGTTTGGTTGAATTTTTTAAATGGAAGGACAAGAAAGAGAGATGCCCTGGGAATAATGGGAAAAAGAGAGGAAGAATGGAGGGAGGGAATTATCTCACATAAACGTGATATGAAAGAAGAATTTTTTTCAGTGGAGGTGAAAATGGTTGGTTGACAGGGCTGTCAATGCTTGAAACTCACTCTCATTTAGTTTGTTTCAAAGAGGGAAAATACATTCAATTGGGTATAGAAATTATCTGTCCAACATGGAAGTAGGAGGTAGAGGGAAAAAAGGGAAAGGGACGAATGATAAAAGAGGGGGCAGAAAAAGGAAGGCAGTGATTAGAAGCAAAACAGCCTCTACAGGAGCAACAAGATAAAAAGAGAGAGGAAGATAAACAGAATAAAACAGGATGGAAGGAAATATGCATTTAATAATCATAACTTTTAGGGGCGGCCAGGTGGCTAAGCAAATAAGAGTACCAGCTCCAGTGTTGGGATGACCTGGGGATCAAATCTGGGCTCAGATACTTAGCACCACACCCCAAAATAACTGTCCATGTAACCTTGAGCAAGTTAATTAACCCCAATTTCTTAAAAAAAAGAATAATAATCATAACTTTGAATGAGAATGGAATGAACTCATTCATAAAATGGAAGCAGATAGCTGAATGGATTAGAAATAACAATGCAAGAATATGTTGTTCATAAGAAACATAAGAGAAATAGAGAAATACACAGAGAATGAAAAGAAGGGGGTGGTGCAGGATCTAGTATACTTCAGCTAAACTAAAAATGATAGGGGTAGCAATCCTGGTCTCAAAGTAAAATTAAAAAATATTCTTAATTAGAGAAGGTAAGCAGGGAAAATACATCTTGCTAAAAGGTACTATAGACAATGAAGTAATATCAATACGAAACATATATGTACCAAATGGCATAACATCCAAATTCATAAAGGAAGAGTTAGATGAAATGATGGAGAAAGTAGAAAGCAAAATGATATTAGTGAGGGGACATCAACTTTCACCTTTCAAAGATAGAAACCATAAAATAAATAAGGAATAAATTAAGGAGATGAATAGAATCTTAGAAGAGTCAGGTATGCTAGACCTCTAGAGAAAACAGAATAAGAATAGAAAAGGGTATGCTTTTTCTCAGATTTACATGACAGCTTCAAAGAAATTCACCATGTATGGGGCCATCAAAACCTCAAAATCCAATGAGAAGGGCAGCTTCATGTCACAGTGGATAAGAGTATTGCCCCTGGAGTCAGGAGGACTTAAGTTCAAATCCAGACTCAGACACTTACTTGCTGTATGACACTGGGAAAATCACTTAACCCTGATTTCCACCCAAAGAAATCTGATGAAGATAATCATGAATATTAACAATGATGCCATAAAAGTTACATTCAATGAAAGGAAATAGAAACATAGATTAGGGGCAGCTAGGTGGTACAGTGAATACAGCACCGGCCCTGGAGTCAGGAGGACCTGAGTTCAAATCCTGCCTCAGACACTTAACACTTACTAGCCGTGTAACCTTGGGCAAGTCACTTAACCCCACTTGCCCTCCAAAAATAAAAAAAAAATTCATTGGAACCTAAATAATCTAAGTCTTTTAATTTTTTTTTAATTTTAACCTTAAATAAAAAAATAAGAAAAGAAAAAAAAAACATTACCATATGCACAGCCAAGCATAAGAGAGGATTCAAAATAGAAATTTCTATTTCAAGAAAGCATATATAACAAATACTACACATTGTCTTTTTTTCCTTGTAAGCTTTGTTTTATTCTGTGTTGTGCACTTTTTGCTTTGTTCTTTTCTCCCCTTCCTCCCCATCTCTCCCAAGAAGGCTACAATTAAGCACAGATACACACACACACACAAACACAAATACATTTACATACATATACATAGATATCTATAATTATACCCATATATATGTGTATATGTGTGTATATATATATGTGTATATATATATGTATATATATATACATTCTTAACATTATACTATATTTGGGTTCTTTTTCTCTGAAGATGGAAAACATTTTCCTTCATAAGTTCAAATCTTTCCATATTTTTCTAAATCCACCAACTCATCATCTCTTAAATCAAAGCAATGTTTCAACTTTATGCTGTTTAGTTATTTTAGTCTAAAACAATATTAATATGGTCAGAATTTAGTGTACTGTCCCTATTTTTCTCTTTTGATTAAATCTATTTTGGCTTTAACTTTATTTAAGATCATGATTACGACCCCTGCTTTTTTCCTTAATTAATTCTACTCCTGATTTTTATTTTATGTTTGTGTGCATCTCTTATTTCCTACCCCCTCCCGCTATTCCTCTACTTTCACTCACTTCCTTACTCTCCTATTACTTAACCTACTTCCCCAAAGGATCCCTCCCTTATCCTCTCCAACCCAACCCTTTTGCCTTGCCCTCTTGTTTCTATCTAAACTCAGAAGATTTTTATAGCCCTCCAAATATGTGTGTATTCCCTTTTTATCCCATTCCCATTAGTCCAGACACTCTTCTATAACCCCCTTATCCAATTACCTCATCTTCCTATTCCTTTTTTAAATTTAAAAGAAGTTTATTCCCTTTTATATGTATTTATTGTTATCTCTTCAACCCATATCTGATTTAAGTAGGATTCCCTCTAAAAAATGTTTCCCCCTCCCTTTCTGAATTTAGAAAACTTTTACACACACACACACACACACACACACACACAAGTGTGTGTGTGTATTGTTCCCTCTTTATCTCATTCCTGATGAAAGTAGGGTTCCAGAACTATCAGCCCTCCTTCCCCAACTAATTCCTCTGCTAGGTTGCATGTGATTCTAATTGTGGCTTTACTGTATTTGAATTTTTCCCCTTGTTTCTCATAATATTTTCTTCTTGAGCTGGGGGTTTCAGAATTTAGCTTTGATATTCCTGTACGTTTTCCTTGTAGGATCTCTTTCAGGTGGTGATTGGTGTATTTTTCCTATTTCTACTTTCCTCTCTTGTGCAGGATAATTTTCCTTAATTATTTCTGGTACTATTATATCAAGATTATTTTTTTTCATCATAGTTTTAGGTAGTCCAATTATTCTTATGTATTTTCTTCTTGACCTGTTCTCCAGATCAGTTTTTTTTTTCCTCATGAGATGTTTCCTATTCTCTTCTATTCTTTCATTCTCTATATTTTGTTATATCATTTCTTGGTCTCTTGTAACTTCCTCTTGGCTGATTCTAATTTTCAAGGAATCATTTTCTTCCTTAAAATTATGGATCTCCTTTTCCAGTTAATTAACTTTCTTTTCATAATCTTCTTGTTTTTCTCGAATTGTTCTTTTTTTTTTAAATTTTCCTAATCTCTCTCATCTAATTTTTAAAGACTTAAAAAAATTCTTCTATGAATTCGTTTGGGGCAGGTGACCATTTGATGTTACTCTTTTTCATAGAAGAGGCTTTATTTTCCTACTTCAGTATTCTCCTCTGATCATAAACCATAGTCTTCTTTATGCCTAGTAACTTTCTGTGGTTGGGTTCTTTCTCCTTAGCCTGATTATTTTTTATAGCAACTTGTTGCAATCACCTTTAATTCTTGGGTATGGAGTATGGTACCTCTGACCTCAGGTCCTCCTTCAGTTCTCCCTCTGACCTGGAATTGAAACCAAGAACTCTGACCTCCTGTTAATGCCCACAGCCAGAAGCATACCTGCCCCACTACTTCTGCATTCACTAGGTGTGTGCCGGTTCCTTCCTACACAGGACTGCTTCTTGGCAGCACAGCTTGGCATGGCATCCCTTATCAGCAGAGGTCCCTTCAATCATCCTCAGATGGCTGACTCCCCACACTGTCCAGGAAACAAACATTTCTGTGGCTGGGGCCAAGGCTACCTCCTAATCCAACTAGCCCCAGGGCTCACAGTTAACTGTTTCAGCATAACTAGCCAGGAGGTGTTCATACTTCACAGGTAGCAAACCTCAGTCCTGGAAGTTTTCTTCCAGTTGCTTGGGGAGGATTACTGTTCTGCCTCAACTTTTATTTATTTTTGCTGCTCTAAGTTTGACCTGAAGCACTATATTGTCTTGTTTGATATGTTCATTGCCACCAACTTTAACTTTCACTACAAATCCAACATTCTCAACCATCATTGCTACAGCACCATGTGTACAGACTTAAGTGCAATTTTTCCACTGGGAACTTTCATTTGTGAAAAATTCATTGACTTTAAGGGATATATATATATTCCCTTATTGTGTGCCCTTTCAAAGGGCAACAAAACATTAATTCCTTGTGTATGCTTCCTCAATAAACATATCTTACATAAAGTCACAACTGTGCTATGTTAGAAATATCAATTCTTCCATCTAACTGAATTGCAAACTTTGGACTGCCCTTAAGTCTGGTAATAAGCTGCTGGAATTGGTCATTACAAATTTCAGAAATTCTTTTGAAACAGTATCATTCAATAAAGGAATTTTATGTATTTCATCCCCATGCTTTTTGCCATGAACTATTTCTGACAGCTTAATAGCAGCAGGTAAAGCAGGATCTTCTCCTATCAGATAAGACTTTTTAATTTTTGCAATTAAATAAGAAGTTTCATAAGCTGCAAGTAAATGTTTTTCATTGACATCAACAAATTTCTCAAAACATTTTTCTTTATTTGAAGAATTTAAAGAGGCATTCAAAATATTCCTTTCATTTATTGCAGTATGCTGCATGCTTGGTATTAAGATGAAGTTTTAGTTTGGCTTGTTTCATTCTCTCTGCAGCTAAAACTTCATTAAAAATTAAGCAAAGATGTTTTTACAAACCATCATCATTATTAGAAGTAAATCTATATTGCAAAACTGATTCAATATATTTTCTTTTTCTTGTCAATTTAGGTGTACTACAACCTAGTGGTGAAGACTCTGCCATATTGTCATAAATATTTTTACCTTTTCTGTCTAAAGTTAGACACTTATCTATAACCAAAAACTATTTTTAATCCTAAAATATAAATAAATATTACTGATAATTTCACAAACAAAAACTAGATTTAGCTTGTGAAATTAAAGTTCTCTGCACTTAATTTAAAAATCTGATGTTTATACCTACACATACAGCAGTGATAGTAGAGAAACATTATTAAATTTTCTTTATCTTTACTTGTTGCAATTAAACATGTTTCTGTAAAAGAAGGGGATAACATAAAATTGTAAAATCAACCATTCTAACACAATACAATTAAAGGCATACTAAACTGATACTTACATGTGGAAGAATGATGATTAAAAATATTAAAAGTCTTTATTTTCCTTAATTAAAATAATATGTTTCTGTAAGAGCAGAAAACATTGTATGTATAGAAAAAACACTTAGATTTACAACATATAATTCTCTTGAATCTGAGCTGAGGTGTTTCTGGCAACATTTTTTGACATTCTGTGGCCTGTCAACAAGTACAGTGCAAAGTGCACATGTATGTTCAGAACCAAAGCTGCAGTAAAGTTGCATTATGCAACACAAACACTGCCAGAAACACCTTTGATTCATTGTACATTTGATTTTGAATTAATTTTTGGACATATGCTTTCAGAAACCTTTAATTGTTGCCAAATTTTTTGCAATCCCCAAATTCAGTTATGCAAGCCCATTATGGGATCATGACCCACAGTTTAAGAAGCACTGATATAACATAGATAAATTGAAAGATTCAAGCTGTTGGGAAAAAAAAAAAACATTATTTGACAAAAAAAAACTGGTGGGAAAATTAGAAAACAGTATGGCAGAAAGTAGATATAGACCAATATCTCAGGCTATATACCAAGATAAGGTCAAAATGGGTACATAATTTACACTTAAAGGATGATACCATAAGCAAATTAGAAAAGCATGAAATAATTAATCTGTCAAATTTATGGATAAGAAAAGAATTTAGGACCAAAGAAGATATAGAGAACATTATGAAATGTAAAATAGATAATTTTAACTATATAAAACTAAAAAAAAAAAAGATTTTCCACAAACAAAAGCAACGCAACCAAAAGTACAAAGAAAGCAGAAAACTAGGGGGAGGGCAAATTAAAAATAAGTATCTCTGACAACAGCCTCATTTCTCAAATATATAAATAACTGGAACAAATTTATAAAAATGCAAGTCATCTCCTAATTGATAAATGGTCGAAAGATATGAACAGGCATATTTCAGACAAAAAAATCAAAACTATAGTCATATGAAAAAAAAATGCTCCAAATCCCTGTTGATCAGAGAAATGCAAATTAAAATAACTCTGAATTACAATCTTATACCTATTAGAGTAGTTAATATGACAAAAAAGGAAAGATGCTGCAGGGTATGTGGGAAAACTGGGTCATTAATGCACTATTGGTGGAGTCATGAACTGATTCAAACATTGTGGATTGCATGCAATATGGAACTATGCCCAAAGGCCTATAAAACTGTGTATACCCTTTAATCCAACAACACCACTGCTAGGTCTAATATCACAAAGATATCCAATAAGGATGGGGTGTAAATACATATTTGCACAAAAATATTTATAGCAGCTCTTTTTATGGTGGCTAAGAATTGGAAATCAAAGGGATGTCCATTCAATAAGGAATGGTTAAACAAGCTGTGGCATATGATTGTAATGGAATGTTATTGTTCTGTAAGTAATTATAAGTAGGATGATGTCAGAAAAATCTGGAAAGATTTACATGAACTTATAGGTAGTGAAGTGAAGTGAACCAGGAGAACATTGTACACAGTAACAGCAATATCATTCACTGAAGAAATACCCTGTAGAAGAGGGATGAACAAGCAAATTCTACCAAAAATTTAAGAATTACTTCATCCCAATGCTATATAAAGTATTTGAAAAAAAATAGGTACAGAAATAGGTGTACTACTTTCCTTTTATGACACAAATATGTTTTTATGTCTAAAACAGAGAGAGCAACAGAGAAAAAAAATTATAGAAACATTTATTTAATGAATATCGATTAAAACACTCTAAATAAAGTACTAGCAAAGAGATTAAAACTATGCATCACAAAGAACATACACTTTGACCAGGTGGGATTTATACCAGGAATGCGGGGCTGATGTAATATTAGGAAAATTTTTGGTATAACAGATCATGTCAATAACAAAAACAAGAAAGAAACTCGATTTTATTGGCAAAATTTTGACTACATGAAATTGAAAAGCTTCTGTACAAACAAAGCCAATGTAACCAAGATTAAGAGTGAGGTGGGAAATTGGGAAAGAATATTTACAACCTATGTCTCTGACAAAGGACTCATTTCTAAAATATACAGAGAATTGAGTCAAATTTATAAGAATACAAGTCATCCCCCAATTGATAAGTTGTCAAAGGATATGAACAGGCAGTTTTCAGAGAAAGAAATTAAAGATATCTATAAGCACATGAAGAAATGCTCTAATTCACTATTGATTAGAGAAATGCAAATCAAAACAACTCTGAGGTACCACATCTCACCAGTCAGATTGGCTAAGATGACAAAACAGGAAAAATGACAAATGCTGGAGAGGATGTGGGCAAACTGGAACACTAATGCATTGCTGGTGGAGTTGTGAACTGATCCAGCCTTTCTGGAGCGCAATCTGGAATTATGCCCAAAGAGCTATATATACTTTCATACCCTTTGATCCAGCAATACCACTCCTAGGGTTATTTCCCAAAGAGATCATAGAAGTGGGAGGATTGTTGCGGGCGTTTGCCTTCACAACAGATCTAGACGACTAGCCCCACGGCCCTCTCACTTACCCATCCCGGGTCTTCGGTCGTCACCGGCCCCTCACGGGGAAAAACACCAGACAGAAGGCGGAGGAGTGAAGCGGGGTGGTTTATTCTTCAACAGTTACATGGCGGAGAGAGAGAGAGCGCCCTCTCACACAAGAAAATATATAGCGAATCCGAGCCAATCACATCGCAGTTTTACATTTATGGCCTTATATGGTGATCACCCCCATATTCATTCAAAGCAACCATGGCATCGCCCATAAACCCCTCCCCCTCCCCCATCAACTCCCCCTTTTTCTTTAAAGCAAACAGTAATCCTATATGTCAAAAGAATTGGCAGTGCAGGCTGCTAAGCTTCCCGCTACAGGCGACACAGGTGACCACGCTTCTTGCCCGAAAGACCACAGAAAAATCCCATTACCACTCAGGGGTCCTGTCCCAAGGACTCTGACGTGCGGTGCGGGGGCCTCTGGCTTAGGTCACCTCCGATTCACTTGAACCTTACCCGTCCTAGGACACCGACACCCTGGGTCCTGTCTTAGGCGGCCGAGGAGGGAGGAGTTGCCCGTCATGGAGTCACCCCCGTCTTACCCCAGGTGTCACACGTCCTCCATGGCCTGGAACCATACCTGAGGATCTCCCCCCTCTTGGAGGGTAAAAAGGGCCTGTTGGGTCAGAAGCATGTAGCCATCCTGACGGCGCCGTAGCCTGCAAACACAATACAAAAGCAAAATAATTACAAGAACAAACACCACGGTGGAGGAGGTTAAGCCTCCCCACTGTGAAAACCAGGTTGTAACATCATGCAGCCACTTAGACAGTCCGGAGAGAACGGCAGGATCGACAGAGGTGGAATTCACCGATGCAATAGCCAGTCTTAATTGTCTTATCCTCTTGCTTGTAAGGTTGAGGCGGTCAGACCACACAGCCTCTTGAGGAAACAGCCCGACACATGGTGACAGTTCCGGATCGACTGTGGGTGTGATTTGAAAACATAACGTCCCATTAAGTGATATTGTCCTGTTACTTTCCACCGGCCTAGTGTCGCTGTTGAGGTGCAGAACAGGGAGCTTAAGGGTGTTGTTAACTGTAAATAAACGAGGAAAAACTTGTGCCGAAGAAGTCACAGGCATGGGTCTCGGGAAGGTGGAAAGCAGTCCCCAGCGTAATTCCGTCACGGCATTCTCAGCAAGGAGACCCAGGATGAGGAGGGTGAGTCGACAATCTGAAAGATAAGAAGAACAAGAATTCTCCTCACCCCCCAACCTGTCGGGGGTGGTGCCTTAATCAAGATCCCTAACTTTGTGAAGGGGCACCCATTGCTGTACCGCTGTTGGGTCATTATTTGGAAAAAAGGAAAGGTGGCTGGGCCTTCTTCCAACCACTTTTACAGGGCCATGCCATTGGCCCTCCTTATCCTGCCACATTACCCTGGAACCGGGCAGTGCCCAGTTAGGTGCGGGGAGGGTCAATGGAGAAGAGGTGGTGTTCTCACCGGAGGTGCTCCAGAACCTCATGGCGGCAGTGGTGCCGTCATCTCTAACTTGCAGGAAATTTAAGGTAAAGACAACCTGGGCCAACTCTTGACGAGTGACCGACCTGCATATTCCCCCCTTCTGTTTAAACAGGACGGTCTTAAGTGTACGGTTTGCCCGTTCAACAAGGGCTTGCCCGGTAGGGTTGTAGGGGAGGCCTGTAGCATGTTGAATAGAAAATTCAGTACAGAACAAGGCAAAGGCCTTGGAAGTATATGCCGGGCCATTATCAGTCTTTAAGGCTAATGGCACTCCTAGGATAGAAATCATTTCATAGAGATGGGCAATAACAGCCCTGGTCGACTCACGAGGCTGCAGGGAAGCAAAGACAAAAGATGAGAAGGTATCAACACAAACATGGATAAACTTAGAGCCAAGATGTGTAACATCCATTTGCCAAAGCTCATTGGGGGCAGTACCTCAGGGGTTAAATGCGTCCTCCTTAATGCGAGGGCGGAAGGGGGCACACACAATACATGACCGGACAATAAGTCTGGCCTCGCTCTTCGGCACACCATAAAGAGCCCTAAGAGACCGAGCTGAGATATGGAACTTAGCATGTGCCAACTGTGCAGGGGAATCTTTCGGGGGGAGAGAGGGTGGGGAAAGGCTAACTGCGTGGAGGGCCTGGTCCGCTTGTGCGTTCCCAGAGTAAATGGGACCCACAGCAGTAATGTGCGACCGAACATGCAGCACATAAAGAGGGTGGCGCCTAAGATGAAGTAGCTCCTGAACCTCTTGAAGGAGCCTCAAGACCGCAGTGCGTGGAGAAATATACGCGGAAGGGAGGCGGGGCAGCATGAGGGCGCAATATTGGCTGTCTGTAATCAAATTAAAAGGAACATCAGCATATAGCCGAAGGGCTTGTTGCACAGCAAACAGCTCATTCTTTTGGGTGGATGTATATGGAGTATTGAAAAGCCAGGTGTGGGGAACACTCGGATCATGAATTACTGCGCGGTAGTCCTTTGTTGCATCAGTAAAAACATTAGGGCCCTGCACGGGCACGCCAGACACCACCGGTATAGGGGGTCTCAGCTCCAAAGAGGCAAACATACGGAGCAAAGCAGGGCGAGAGACCTTACAAGTCCTCACCGAAGTCAGAAGGGTCGCCCAGGACAGGGATTCCTGGGCTAAAGTCATGGCAAGCTCCGGGGAAATGGAGCAATTCAAGGCAAAGTCGCACCCAAACAGGCAACGACAACGATGTAAAGCCTGAAGGGCAAAAAGGCAATAAGCCTCCCATTTATCCACCAGGGACGCCTTGCTCACCTTTGGGTATAACCACTCTAGACATCCCTGCTTTTGGAACAGGCAGCCCCACTGTGGGCCGCTGTCACTCAGTACTTGGAAATAAACTGGAGAGCCGGGAATGTAACGAGTCAAGGTGGTCTGGGCCCTCTTCAGAACCTCCTCGACTGCCTGAACCGCCTCTGGGGTCCAACTCCTAGGGGAACTCAGCGAAGAGTCTCCTCGGAGCAGCTCATACAAAGGTTGCATCACACTGGCAGGCAAGGGGGCTGTGGCTCTAATCCATTGGAAGGCGCCAACCAGCCTCTGGAAGTCATTCAAGGTCTTATAAGCACTCAATTTGATAGGAGGCAAGGTCCTTTGAACAGTACTAGCGGTAATCCTGTGTCCCAAATACTCATAGGGGGGGTGCCTCTGTACCTTCTCGGGAGCTATAACAAAATTCTGTTGAGCCAATGCCTGCATCATGAAGGAAAGGCATTCCTGTACCTCTCCAGCTGTGGGGCCAGCAACAAGAATATCATCCATGTAATGGATAATTATGAACTCTTTGTATTGATCCCTAATTGGCTCCAAAATCTGGGCGACATAGAACTGGCAGAGGGTAGGGCTATTAGCCATTCCTTGGGGCAGAACCTTAAACTGAAACCTCTTAGAGGGAGCCTGGAAATTTATAGAGGGTACAGAAAAGGCAAACTTCTCCCTGTCCCCAGGGTGCAGGGGAATGCTGTAAAAGCAGTCCTGGATATCAATGACTGCGATATGCCAATTTTGGGGGATAGCTACGGGCATAGGTAAGCCAGGCTGTAATGAGCCCATCGGGAGCAAACAGGCATTTATAGCTCTGAGGTCTATGAGCATCCTCCATTTTCCTGATTTCTTCTTAATGACAAAAACTGGGGAATTATATGGGCTAAAGGAGGGTTCAATCCTATCATCCTGCAAAAGGGAGCCAACAATTTTTTGTAAAGCAGTGAGCTTCTCGGCTTTAAGGGGCCACTGCTCAACCCAGACCGGGCGGTTATTTGTCCAGGTCAATTTCGGGGCGAAGCTCAAATCGAGAGTGGTCCCTATCCATTTCCCGGTAAGCAGTCCGGGGTTACTAAGGAGAGTTGCATTTGTGCAAGGACATCCCGCCCCCACAAAGCATAAGGCAGCTCGGGGAGACACAAAGGAGTGAACCTGCCTGCATTATCATCCACCGACCACGAGAGGGCACGAGCCGATCTTTGAGCTTTCTTGTTCCCCCCCACTCCCTGGACGGGTGTGGATGCAACCATCAAGGGCCATTCTTTCCTCCACTGATCCAAATTAATGACTGAACAATCAGCCCCCGTATCAATGATCCCTAAGATCGGATAAGTCTCAACATGAATAATCAAAGTGGGACGGTTCAAAGTGATGGGACGAGCCCAATTCAATTGGCAAGGATGCTGGGATGAGGGGCCGAAGGGAAACGCCTTTGCAATGATCTGATCAGCCCGTATGGAGGCGGGGGTGCAGTGTGGATTAAACAGGGTCAACATTGCCTCCATATCCTCTGCTACTTGGGTGGGGACCTCAAAGTCAGGAGAGCCTTCTAGGCCGGTCACTACAGCTGGGTGGAAAGGCAACTGGGCAGGGACTGTTATCGCCTCTCCAGGGGGAAGTGTAAAGATGGAGGGTTGTTTTCCAGGAGAGGCCCTGACTCTTACAAACTGAGGATAATTGCCGCTTAACGAGGATGGGGGAGGGGCCCTGCGGCTGGGCCCCTCCACCCGCTGTTTCCCTGCGGTTGAGATCCGGGGGAGACCCCGGTCTCCAAAGGGGCTTGTTCGCTGCCCTGTTTATTCTTGGCGCGACAAAACCGCGCTATGTGGCCAAGGCGTCCACAGTTAAAACACTTAGGAGGTGTTCCCCTGGAGGTGGCTTTGCACTGGGCCTTATAATGGCCGTATTGACCACATTGAAAACAAGCCTGCTTGCCGGGACCTTTCTGGGCTGACGAGCTGAGTTGTTGTATAGCCGCCAAGAGGCTCTGTTCCCTCTCTGTATTCGAGACTGTCAATTTTTCCAGCGCCTCTACAAGCTGGCGGTCCCTATCCTGGGCAGTGCAAACCAACTGTGCAATAGGATTTTCCGGGGGCAGGTCCATTAACTTATCTATGACGTCCTCCAAGGGGGCCTCCGATGGCAGGGATGCCACCGCAGCTGCCTCCCTGGAGCGCAAGCCTTCCTTAACCAACTGCTTAATGAGTATGTCCATCCCAGGGCCGCTGCCTAGGGTCCTATGGACCGTCTCCTGAACTTGGTTAACAAAAGAAAGGGGGGTCTGATCAGGTCTTTGTTTCAGGCCAACTAATTTAGGGCCCCCTGTCATACCCTTGGCAGAAACCTTCTCCCAGGCCGCTATGTGTGCGGCCTTGACATCATCTAATTCTAACTGCCCATAGGCTGCCTGCACGGCCGGGTTGGAAAAATGGCCAGTGCCACAAATTAAGTGCTCAGTGTCTTGAGGGGCCCTGCCGGGTCTAAGTCGGGCCAAATGCCTGGCCTCCCTCTTCCCTTGTGCCTGGAAGGCAAGATGCATAGCAGGGTCTAGACAGGACATAGCTAGCTCGTCAAAATCCCCCGGGGTCCAGGGGTGAGCGGTCACTAGGTTCATAAGTAGCCTCCTAACATAGGGTGAAGAAGGGCCATACTTAGTCACCGCCTCTTTGAACTCTTTCAGTGTCTTATATGGGATGGGAGAATGAGTACGCTGACCCGTAAGGGGATCAGTCAAAATGGGATAGACATCCCAAGAGGCGAAGTCCACCTCCGCGCCCGCCTCCGCCGCCACACGGAGGCTCCGCCTTATTAACCCCTCTCCCTCACAAATATTCGCCTCTCGCCCTTTCTCATAAAGAGGAGGCGGGGGCGGAGGGCAGGGAGGGGTGACATATGCGGAACTAGCAGCGAAAGACTGGGCAGGACAGTAATTGCCTGGCAAACAGGAGGTGCTTGGTGGCAAGGCGGAGGTAAAGGGCGCGGAAGCGGGGAGCACGCCCCCTGCATCCGTTTCCCCTTTGTTCTCCCGTCTCTCCCTCCTCTCCCTACGTGAGGGAGTGCCCTTCCAGGTCCCTCCTCTCTCCCTCGATCCCCGGGCGCCCTCCTGGCGCCCACTCCCTCCACCCTCATCCTCCCCCTCTGAACTGCTAGCGGAACTATCCGCCGCCTGATTCATTACCACAGCTCTTAAGTCCTCCCACGGATATTGACCGAAGCCCCCTGGGTCCTTCAATTCCTTATTCTTTCCTTTTTCTAACTCAAAATCTGACCTGGCTAATGAGGAGCCCACCTGTGTGGCCAAGGACCGGGAAGCGGCAATCGGGGAAGGATTCAATGCCGCGTCCACTATCTTAAAAACCGAAAAATCAGTGGGTGTTAGCGAACCAGGGCAGCCATTCTCAAAAGCTGCCATCTGCTGTCCCACAACTCTCCATCTATCGGCCTGTATGCCGACATGCCTGACCCAAGGGCATATGTCCCAGATCTTATCTATAAACTCCCTACAGGTCTTAATGGGGATTTTTGCCCCCCTTTGGGCGCAGAGCTTATAAAGTTGCTCCGCTATCACCCCCTTCTCCTCCTCCTCCGGCCTAAATACAGGGATACTATGCCCTGTTCCCATCCTATCCTCTTCCCGAGGCTACAGTGGCCTCGAGGCTGCCTGGCGACTGGAGCAGACCAGCTGCATCCAGCAGGCCGTCCGCCAGCTAGTCGTCCCGAAAGGTCAGCCCCGCGTTGGGCGCCAAAATCTGTTGCGGGCGTTTGCCTTCACAACAGATCTAGACGACTAGCCCCACGGCCCTCTCACTTACCCATCCCGGGTCTTCGGTCGTCACCGGCCCCTCACGGGGAAAAACACCAGACAGAAGGCGGAGGAGTGAAGCAGGGTGGTTTATTCTTCAACAGTTACATGGCGGAGAGAGAGAGAGCGCCCTCTCACACAAGAAAATATATAGCGAATCCGAGCCAATCACATCGCAGTTTTACATTTATGGCCTTATATGGTGATCACCCCCATATTCATTCAAAGCAACCATGGCATCGCCCATAAACCCCTCCCCCTCCCCCATCAGAGGATTACCCATATGTACAAAAATTTTTATAGCAGCTCTTTTTGTGGTAGCAAAGAATTGGAAATTAAGGGGATGCCCATTAATTGGGGAATGGTTGTGGTATATGCATGTTATGGAATACTATTGTGCTATAAGAAATGAGGAGCAGATGGTCTTCATATTTACCTGGAGAGACTTATACAAACTGATGCTGAGTGAGAAGAGTAGAACCAGGAGAAATTTTTTTTTTTTAAGCAATCAGGGTTAAGTAACTTGCTCAAGGTTACACGGCCAGTTATTTCTGGGTGTGGTGCTGAGTGTCTGAGCTCGCGACTCAATCTCCAGGTCGTCCCAACATTGGAGCCGGTACTGTTACTCGCTGAGCCACCTGGCTGCCCCTAAGCAATTGGGGTTAAGTAACTTGCTCAAGGTTACACGGCCAGATGTTTCTGGGTGGGTGCTAAGTGTCTGAGCCCGGGATTCAATCTCCAGGTCGTTCTGACACTGGAGCCGGTGCTCTTACTTGCTGTGCTACCTGGGTGCCCCTCCAGGAGAAATTTTTACACAATTATGGACACAACATATGTGTGATGACCAACTTTGATAGACTAGACTCTTCTCAGCAATGCAGGGACATAAGTCAATCCCAAAAGACTCATGATGGAGAGAAATATGTGCATCCAGAGAAAGAACTAGAAAGTACTGAGTTTATATCCAGGTGGAAGCAAAATACCTGATCTTTTTCCTTCTCTTATTTGGTTTTATGTCCTCTTTACCATTTTTCATTCCAGCTGGTACAATCCGTCCTTATAACCTGACTAATGTATAATGTGAAAGTATTTACAGATCCTATACTTGACTATATGCTGCCTTGGGGGGGGAGGGGGGAGGGAGGAAGGGGGACAAAATGTGAAACTCAAGGAATTGTGGAATTGAATCCTGTAAACTAAAAGAAAACAAACAAATTAATTAAAATTTTAAAAAAAGGAAAAAAAAGAAATAAAGACACATCTCAATAATTAGAGAAATATTAATTGCTTATGAGAAGACTGAGCCAATATAATAAAAATGATAATTGTACCTGAAGTATTTACTTATTCAGTGCCATAGCAACTACCAAAGAGTTATTTTATAGAGCTAGAAAAAAAATGATTACAAACATTCATCTAGAAAAACAAAATGTCAAACAAATCAAGGGAATAAAAAATAACTATAACCATATCATATTTCAAACTATAATACAAAGCAATAATCATTAACACAATGTTGTGTTGGCTAAAAAGTATAGTGGAAGGTCAGTAGAATAGTTTTCAGAAGAAATCAAAACAATATTTACAAAAAAATATTTTAAATAACTATGCATTATGCAAATTAAAACAACTCTGAGATAAGACTTCACAACTATCAGATGGGCTAAGATGACTGAAACAGAAAGGCGCAGTGTTTTGAGGGGATGTGGGAAAATTGTGACTCTAATCCACTGTTGGTGGAGTTATAAACTGGTCCACCATTCTAGAAAACTATCTGAAACCACATCCAAAGTGTTATTAAACTATGTACGCTCTTTGTCCCAGCAATACCACTTCCATGTCTCTATTCCAAAAACATAAAAAAATAAAGTACAATAAGTAAAAAAATATTTATAGCAGCTCTTTGTGGTGGCAAAAAACTAGAAATTTAGGGGTTTCCCAACAACTGGGGAATGACTGAACAAGTTGTGATTTATTATTGTGACAAAATACTATTGTTCTATAAGAAATGATGAACATCAGGCAGCTAGGTGGTGCAGCGGATAGAGCACCAGCCCTGGAGTCAGGAGGACGTGAGTTCAAATGTAGCCTCAGATATTTGGCACATACTAGTTGTGTGACCTTGGGCAAGTCATTTAACCCCAATTTCCCTGACACCCCCCTCCCACAAATGGTGATCAGAATTGTTTCAGAAAAACCTGGGAAGATTTATGTGATGTCACAAAACAATGTGAGCAGAACCAGGAGAATATTGTATACAGCAACAGCAATTTTATAGTGATCAGCCTAGGAAAGTCTTAGCTACTCTAATCAATACAACAATACAAAACAATTCCAAAGGACTCATGATAAATATATGTATATATTTTCTACCTCCAAAAAAGAGAATTGATGAATTCTGAATGCAGATTGAAGCATATTAAAAAAATATGTATTTTTCTTATTTTGTGTGTATGCATTCTTTTGTATCATGGCTTACAGGGAATTATTGTATGAATTCACATTTATAATTAATTTTTTTTTGCCTCCTCAAGGGATGTGAAAAGGGTAGAAGGAAGTAGAGAATTCGGAAAATTTTCAAAAATTAATGTTAATTTTTTTTTTTTTACAAATTGGGAATCAGAAAATTGTTTAATGATGTAAATAAAAATATATGAAAAATTAATTGGTTCAATGACCTTAGAAGTCATCTAATTAAATCTCATTTTATACATCAGGAAACTGAGTCTCAGAAAAAAAAAATAATTTGCTTGTCTCAAATCCTGCAGCTAGTTATGAATAGAGGCCCGACTAGAATCAGATCTCCTGGCAGATCTTTCCTGCTAACACTATACTATGATTTTCTTAAAAAAGCAAATGAATTAATAAGGCCTGTTTGCCACAGGTAGTAAAGTATGAATTTATCATTGTTAAGCACAATGGATTTTTCCTTATTAACTGTATCAAATAGTTGTTAATTCATTATTAAAAAAATTGAAAGGAAATTGCTCTGTAAATCACACAAAGGTAGTTTGCTCTATTTATAATTTTGTTGTTTTTATTTTTAAATCTGTGTGATCTCCCTTAGTCAAACCAAAGAAGATTTTACTTCCTGTTGTCACACACAAGGAAGGAATTAAATGATTAACATAAAAGTAGAAAACTAGTATGTGGTTCACTTCTAAACGGTTCAAAAGACAAAGGAACTCATCCACGTCGGTATTCCCCCAATGGTTAACCTCCAAACTCCTCCAATTCTTCTCAGTTGGTTTGATTTCTATGCCTTTCCTTCTCTAAATTCTCTTTAGATTTGCTACCCAATGATGGTTTTCAACTAGAGAGGGCCATGTAAATTTTTATAGATAACAGTTGGGAACTTGAGCTTTCTATGCTTTATCCTTTTGTTATAGAATTTACAATCCTTTTTTGGATATATTGTATCTTTCCTCTTGCATGCTGGTTGGTGACATGGTGCCAGCTCATCTCAGGCATACATCATTTTATTTCACTTTGCTTTATTGTACTTTGCAGATACTGCCTTTTTTATTGCAAATTGAAGGTTTGTAGCAACTTCTCATCAAGTAAGTCTATCTGCACCATTTTTTCCAACGACACATGCTCACGTTTTGTCTTCGTGTCACATTTTGGTAATTCAATATTTCAAAATTTTTTCATTATTATTATGTATTATATAGTGATCAGTGATCTTTGATGTTAATATCGTAATTGTTTGAGAGCAGTCACTCCCATATAAGACAGTGAACTAAATTGATAAATGCTGTGTGTGTTCTGACTCCTTCATGAACTGATTATTCCACTCTCTCCCTCTCCTTGACCCTCTCCTCAGTTCCTTGGGATACAATAATATTGAAGACTACTTCATAAACTTATTTGATAAAGCAGCAACAGGGTTTGAGAAGATTGACTTTAATTTTGAAAGAAGTTCTACAATGGATAAAATGCTATCAAACTGTATTACATGTTACAAGAGAAATCTTTCATGAAAAGAAGAGCGAATCAATGAGGCAGATGTCATAGTTTTCTTATTTTAAGAAATTGCTTCAGGGGCGGCCAGGTGGCTCAGCGAGTAAGAGCACCGGCTCCAGTGTTGGGACGACCTGGAGATCGAATCCCGGGCTCAGATACTCAGCACCACACCCAGAAATAACTGGCCGTGTAACCTTGAGCAAGTTACTTAACCCCGATTGCTTAAAAATATATAAAAAAAAAAAGAAATTGCTTCAACAACCACAACCCTGATCAACCAGTTAACATTGAAACAAGACTCCACCAGGAAAAATATTATGACTCATTGAAGACTCATTTTATGGTTAGTATTATTTTTAGCAATAAAGTACTTTTTAATTAAGGTAAGTACATTTGTTTTTAATCATAACACTAATGCACACCTAATAAACTACAATATAGCATAAAAAATATCTTTTATATGCACCAGGAAACCAAAATTTTTGTGTGACTTGCTTTGGTGCAATATTTGTTTTGTAGAAGTGGTCTGGAAGCAAACCCACATTATAGCTTAGGTCAGAATGTATACCCACAATGTTTGTTTTTTGTTTGTTTGCTTTGTTTTTCCTATTTTCTACCTGCAATTTTGATTATTTGGAGATTGTAGTGCTCCCTGACTCTAAGACATCTGATATTGCTAGAAGTTCATTATACTATTTATATCAAAGTGTAGCTTGCAATCATTTACAGAACTGTGCCATTTACTATATGCAATTTGATTCACCCTTTTCTCTAGTTTGGTTCTATGCTAATAAATATTCAATAGCAGTGTCTGTCTTAAATTCATGTGCTATACTGATTGGCTAAAATGATGAATTAATACACTTAAAGTGCATTTATTAAGTACATCCTATCTTCCAAATATTATGCTAAACATTAAGGATACAAACAACAAAGACACTTTCCTCAAAGGCTTTACATTCTAAAAAAAAGAAGCCAACACACTAGGAGACTGGTGCTGAGAAAAGGGCTCATTGGTTGGAAAAAAGTAAGAAAGAAATGACTGGAGCCATAAAAGTTAAGCTTGACAATTTCTCTCCAGGAATAGTGGAAGAATTTGTTTGAACCTGGTTCCAGAATTGAAAAATATGAGCTTAAAGGGATGGGCAGGTATATATTTCTCAGCAACGCAATTGCCGAGGGTGTGCAGCTTGTGTGAAATAGTGGACTAGATGAGGCAGTTAACAATCAAAACAACAGACCACAGGGCAGAAGTTTCACAGATAATAGATTTTAAACCTTTGGGGGATGGGTTCTATTTTAGGTAGCAAAAAAAAAAAATAGTGAGAAGATGGCTGGGGAGTAAGGAGTTGAGCTGCCCATTCATGATTATATCACAGCCTAAAAATATGTTTTAATTCTTTTCTTTTTCCCCATGTGAATTAATAGTCTGATTTCTCAGGTCATCATGGTTCTTACTGAAGAGGACCTATAATAATTTGGGGCCCTCATGTTGTGCTTAGCTCAAATAGCAGCATCTAGAAGGTCTCATAATTTAGAGGAAATCCTTCTTTTATTTGAATCATGCACAAAGCAGTGAATCATAGATTTATACATGTAGAACTGGAAGAAATCTTCAGAGGACATCTAGTACAATCACAGTTTAGGGCCCAGAAAGATTGTGATTCACCCAAAGTCACGCAGTAGGAAAGAATAAGAAATGGAATTTGAAGCCAGCTCCTTTAACTCCAGAGTTAGTGTTCTTTCAACTGTATTACTTTACCTGATATTGACAATCCAAGGATAGTTGCACAAACATAATTCTTGAGTTTCCTTTATGAACCTGGAACCATGAAACCCACAAGCATTTTAAAACAAATTCTTCCATTATTCTTTGTTAAGATAAACTTTTGTGGCTCTAATCATGTCTCTAGTACTTTTCCAACCAATGTGCTCCTTCCTTAGCAACAATCTCCTAGTGTGTTGGCTTCTTTTTTGGAATATAAACTCTTTGAGGACAGTGCTTTGCTGTTTGTGTCTTTAATGATTAACACAGTGTTTGGTAGATAGGCTGTGCTTAATAAATGGTTTTTAAGCATATCCATTCATAATGTTAGTCAATCAGTATAATATATGCATATATATGTGTGTGCATATACACATAGTGTGTATGTGTATATGTGTATATATACATGTATATATTTATGTGTATGTGTATATATATTTATGTATATTGTGTATATGTATACGTATGTGTGTGTGTACACACACACACACACACATATATATATCCACCAGTAGTCTTGCTCCTAAAAAACTGCTTGGGTTTCATTCAATTCAGTAATCTTGTATTAAGAACCTGCCATGTACAAATCTCCATGCTCAGCACAGTGAAAGAAAAAAAATTAAAACAGATCTTGCCCTCATAGAATTTACATTCTATTGGACTGTCAAAAACACTTGAGGTTATTCGGAGGTTTGAACAGAGAAGGTAAAGAGGAACAATCTGCTACTTGACTTTGTTTGCTGAAAGAATTACTTACACACTAAAACTCCTTCATAGACACTTAAGAAAAGATAAACTGTGTTTTATCTCTCTGACTGAGCTTCCAGTCTATTGTACAATTGTTGTTGCTGTTCAGTCATTTCTGACTCTTTGTGACCCCATTTGGAGTTCTCTTGGCAATGATACTTGACAAAAATAATGGACTGTTTTTCAATCCAGCACATTTTGCAGCTGTGGAAACTAAAGAGTACAGATTTAAATGACTTGCTCAGGGTCACAGAGTCAATAAGTGTGTGAGGTCAAATATGAACTCATGTCTTTATGACTCCAGGTCTGGCTTTCCCTTCATTTTGCCACCTAGTTGGCCCATAGGACAGAACTCTGTGACTCCTTCTCTCTTTCTGTCTGTCTCTGTCTCTCTTTCATAAATATCCACTGCAAAGAAATATTTAAATGATTAAATGTGGCCTTCTGCACTTGACTTCTCTTTACCTAAAGTGTGCCCTATAATTTTGAAGGAATTTATACTTTTTAAAAGGTGATGATGCATTAAGAATATACAAAGTGTGGGGAGGCCATGTGGTTCAGCGAGTAAGAGCACTGGCCCCAGTGTCAGGATGACCTGGGGATCAAATCTGAGTTCAGACACTCAGCACCCACCCAGAAACACCTGGCTGTGTAACCTTGAGCAAGTTACTTAACCCCAATTGCTTAGGGGCGACCAGGTGGCTCAACAAGTAAGAGCACCAGCTCCAGTGTCAGGATGACCTGGGGATAAAATCCGGGCTCAGATACTCAGCACCACACCCAGAAATAACTGGCCTTGAGCAAGTTACTTAACCCTGATTGCTTAAAAAAAAAAAATACAAAGTAAGTCAATTAAAAGTCTAGTGTCGGGAGCAAGATAATAATATAGAAATAACATTCCATTTAGAGGTCTAAAGAACTCTAGTCTTGCCCTGCCATCCCCTCACCAAAAAGCAAGAAGAAAAATTATTAAAAGGGGGTGGCTAGGTGGCACAATGAATAGAGCACTGGCCCTGGAGTCAGGAAGACCTGAGTTCAAATCCGGACTCAGACACTTAACACAAAACTAGCCGTGTGACCTTGGGTAAGTCACTTAACCCCAATTGCCCCTTCAAAAAGAAAAAGAAAAGAAAGAAAAATAAATAAAAAGCTCTGTGGTACAGCTGCTTCCTAGTTCCCTCACAATTTTGTGACTTTGGACAAATTACATGTCCTCCCAAAATCCATATTCCACAGATAAACTCCTTTTCTATGTCAGGGGCCTGCTTTGGAATTCAAGTAAGAGTATAGTATATATGTGTGTATATGAGTGTGCATACACACACACACTCATACATATATACATATAGATATGCACACTACATATCTATATGTATATATGAAATACTGAAAACCATAAAGTTTTTATATATGAGAATAAAGCAATCATGATGATCTAACTCAGTTTATATTTAATGACAGAAGGACCTTTTAGTATACAATACTGACCTTAAATAATGCAATGTAACAAATGGTTAAAAATGATAATATCTTAAAATGATATGCACTGGATTTTGAAGCTTGATATAAAAAATTCCCATAATTCAGTTTGTATAAGGTAACACATACACACAGATATATTTTCTCTCCAAGGGTAATCCATGCTTGGAATTTTTACCCACTCTAGGTCTCAAGGTAACAAAAGTAGCCAATTTGAATTGGAGAAAATAATTGCTCTTTGATTTGTGCATTAATTGTGCATGATATCATATATATTTTTAGGTGTCTCAACATGCTAATTACTATATTTTTTGAGCAAAACTCAGCATGGCTATTTTTTCCCTGGAATAATCTTTTGACTTTTTCTCTTGTTGGCTTTCTTTTCTTTCTAAGAACATTTAAGGAGTGCTCAAGGAACTTATATCCTTGTATTATTACTTTATGGACTTTATATTGTAAATTAGAGGATGTCTTTACTTCTTGTTTAATTTTTTTGTTTTATTATAGCTATTTCTTGATTTGAAAAATAAGTATATTCTGAAAAGTGTTTTTGGAACCACTCTAACTTGCATATCAATTGATAACTCAAATAATAGTCATGTATTAAGAGCCTATTAAGTGCCAGGTGCCACGCAAGGTACTAAGGATACAAAGAAAAAAAAAGAAAACAGTCCTGGACCTCAAAGAACCTTACATTCTATAAGAAGAAACAATATGTAAATATAAAAATAACTTCAAAGTATATATTGTTGTTCAGTCATGTCCGACTCTTTTGATCCTATTTGGGATTTTCTTGGTAAAGGTACAGGAGTGGTCTGCCATTTCCTTCTCCAATTCATTTTACAGATGAAGAACTGAGTTAAACAGGTTTAAGGGGCTTGCCCAGGGCCACATAACTAATGTCGGAGGATAGATTTGAATTCATGTCTTCCTGACTCTATACCTGGTATTCCATCCACTGTGCCACCTAGCTGCCCAAAGTGTATGTGATATTTGCAAAGTAATTTTATTGGGAAATTGGTAGTTATCTGGAAAGCTTTGTGTAACAAATGTCACTTGCCCTGAGTCTGGAAACATACCAAGCTTGCTTTGAGGTACAGGTTGGGACATAGATCGTTCCAGGTATTAGGGGCAGTCTGAAGAAAGGCAAGGAAAAGGGAGACTGAATGAAGTGTAAGTGGAACAGAAAATAGGCCAAAAGGATGGAATACATAGTACATGAGATAATCATACAGATAATTTAGTAAAGGAAGGATTTTGAAAGTAAATGCCAACAAAAACAAAAGCTTTATTTTTCACAAAATACAATAGAGTCTAGATATTTGGAGTTTTTTGTTCACAACTGTCTTTTATAAATAACATCTTTTCAGTTGTGTGTAGGCAAGATTTGACAAGGAAAAAACCAGAGGCAGAAAAACCTATGAGGAAGATACAGCAATAATTTAAGTAAGAAGTGATGGAAGACTGACATACATTTGGTTATGTGAACAGAGAGAAAGGGGTAGATGTGATAGATATGGAGACACAATTGGAGACAAGAACAGAAAGATGAGGGAGCATGAACAGTCAGGGATTACTTGCCCAAGGTTGTGAATCTGAGTAATCAGAAGGATATTGTTTTATTCGAGATAAAAATAAGGAAGTTGGGAAGAGGGGTGGATGGGTTTTTCCCCCCAAAAAAATTAGCTTTGTTATGAATATATTTATTTTGATTTATCTATAAGACATCTATTTTGAAAAATACAAAGATTTAGAAGATAATTTAGACAACATACATTACATGCCAGTTGCTGACCTATACTTGTAAAAGTAGTTTTCATACTGACTCCTTACACCAATTAATTCACATGTCTGGTTGCCTCCTGATACTGCACTATACTGGTTGCCAAGATAAAAAGACAAAGCACAAAAAGGTGATATATGAGATACAATGTATTTCCACAGAGTCAGTTGCATCAAAAACATTGCCCAGAGAGTAATTATACAGTCAGAAATTTCCTCATTGTAAAAACAACTGACCTGGAAAATAGATGCAGGAGGGACAATTTAAAAATTATTGGGACTACCTGCATCTATTTTCCAGGTTAATTGTTTTTCCAATGAGATATTTTACGTTGTCTTCTATTTTTTCATTCTTTTGGATTTGTTTTATAATATCTTGATTTCTCATAAAGTCATTAATTTCTGTTTTCTCCATTCTAATTTTGAAGAAATTATTTTCTTCAGTGAACTTTTGGACTTCCTTTCCCATTTGGTCAATTCTGCTTTATAGAGCATTTTTCTCCTCATTGGCTTTTTGGACCTCTTTTGCCATTTTAGTTAGTCTATTTTTAAGGTGTTATTTTCTTCAGCATTTTTGGGATCTCTTTTAGAAATCTGTTGACTTGTTTTTCATGATTTTTTTTGCATTACTCTCATTTCTCTTTCAAATTTTTCCTCTACTTCACTTACTTGATTTCCAGAATCCTTTTTGAGTTCCTCCATGGCCTGCAACCAATTCATATTTTTCTTGGAGGCTTTTGATGCAGGAGTTTTGACTTTGATGTCTTCTTCTGGTTCTACATTTTCTTCTTTGTCACCAAAGAAAGATTCTATAGTCTGATTTCTTTTCCCATTTGTTCATTTTTCTAGCCAAGTACTTGAATTTCGAGCACTTTGCCATGGTAGAACTCTGCTTCCAGAGTGAGGAGTGCTGTTTCCCAAATTTCTGGGGCTTGGCACAGCTGTTGTCAGGGTTACTTTTAGGCTGCCTCAGAAATGTGAGGAGGACTCCCTATCCACAGCCGCCACAAGCTCTGCTATGCTAGCACTCCTCTTCACCTCCTCTGCCACCCAAGATTATGACCCAGATCCAAGCAGGTCAAAGCAAGAGAGTTTACCTCATTGCCAGCAAAGAGATTGTTGCAATTGCCCTTTTTTCAGTCACTTGGTCCCCCCCCCATCTGTTGGCCTGGAGCTCTGGAAGCAACTACTGCTGCTGCTGGCCACCACAGCTGCTGCCAACTCTGCCACCCTGTGGGACCACATTCTTCTCTTATTCATGTCCAACAGAGTTTCTTCACTGACCTTTTATTTTCTTTTTGGCATTTGTGGGTTGAAAAGTCTAGAAACTGCCACAGCTGCCAGTGATTCAGTCCCCTGAGGTCTGCTCTGGTCTGGTCTGTACCACTGGTCTGGGCTATTTTGGTCCACACAAGACTGCATTCCGCTCTCAGCCCAGTGTAATAAGACCCTTACTTTCGACTTGCTAGGCTGTCTTCAGTTGGAGATGTATTTCAGTCTGTCATTTTGTGGGCTCTGTAGCTATAAAACTTTTTAGAGTTATTTTTTAACTGGAGGTGATTGGGGGATGAACCCAAATAAGTTCCTGCTTTTACTCCACCCTCTTGGCTCTGCTCCCCAGAAGGGCCTAGCTTGCTATGGTCCATGGGATCATGACAAGTTGGACACAAGTGAACAACTAAACTCTTCCCTCATTTCTACCTTCCCTATTACTATAGAAGGCAATACAATTCTCCCAGTCCCTTGGACTTGCAACCTTCAAGGTAATTTAGACTCCTTACTCTCAACCCCCATAGCAAATCAGTTGCCAAAAAGCTACTGATTTCATCTCTGGAGCATCTCTAGAATTCACCCACTTCTCTTCTCTCCCACTGCTACCAGTCTAGTCTAGGCCCTTATCAACTTCCACCTATAAGAGCCTGCTGGTGGGTCTGCTGATCTCAATTCTTCTCAGACTCCAATCCATTCTCCATTCAGCTGCCAAAATGAATTTACTAAAGTATAAGTCTGACTATTTCCCTTCCCTACTTAATAAACTTGAGTGGTGCTCTTTCACATCCAGGATTAAATACAAAATTATTTGTTTTGCATTCAATATTCTTCATAACTTAACCCCATCCTTTTTGGCTAGACCTCTTATACTTTACTCCTCAATCCAATGATTCTTACCTTTTGGCTATTCAACAACAACAACAACAAGACATATCATTCCTTGGCTCCAGACGTGTTCTTCGGGTAGCCCTTATACCTGGAATGCTCTCTCTCCTCTGCTCTGACTACTCACCTCCCTGGTTTCATTAAATCTCACTTAAAATTCCATCTTTTACTAGAAGCTTTCTTCAACCCCACTTAATTCAAGTGCCTTCCCTTTGTTAATTATTTCCTATTTATCCTACATATCACTTGCTTTGTATAAATTATAAGCTCTTTCATGGCAGGTACTATCTTTTGCCCTTTTTTGTATCCACTGCTTTTAACATAATATCTGGAATATAATGAGCACTCAATAAATATTGATTGCTTCATTATCAGCTGAGGTGTAAAGCAGCACAATGATTAGCCATTATTAGAGAGAATAATCACATTAATGATATCACAAATTCTTTTGAATATTTTGGTAAGCTTAAAACAGGGAGATCTTTATTCATCGAATAATGGAGGACAATAATGATTATGATGATGATGATGATGGTGATGATGATGATGACGATGATAATGATGACAGTTAACATTTATATTGCACCTACTATTTACCAGGCACTGGATAAGTGCTTTATAAATTATATATTATTTAATCATCACAACCACCCTGGGAGGTAGGCATTATTAAAATTATTATTATTTTACAAATAAGGAAACTGAGGCTAGGATTCAGTCTAGCACAGACTCAGTCTTTGTTAGATTGTTCTGGACTGCTTGTCCAATACAAGTGTCACAAATACTTAGTCTCCTTAAGAGTCTACCCATTATGGCAAATCTTTAATAAACTTTGCTTGTTTTGGCTGAGAGAAGGCTTGAGCCAAATTCATTCAGCATGACCCAGCATATAGGTGGTATCTGCCTCCTTTTCCTCTGCTTGCTTTGTCCTCTTCTGGTGACCTCTAACCAGGAGCAGTTTCACAATTGATCCAATATGCAGGATCCCTCCTGGAAAGTTTTGGAAAAACCTTCCTCTTCTGATATATATTTTGATTGCAAAATCTATAACTCTTTGCTTGGCACTTGCTGGAGCCAAAATGTGGCAGAGGAAAAGACTGGAAGTACAAAGGCAACAAAAGCTGGAGACCACACAGAAAAAAACAACTGAGAAGAAAGATGAATGACATGTCTCACCAAAGGTATTGCAAACTGTCTGGTGATTTGGATAGACTCCAAATTCTAGGAGTTTGGTGTGTCAAGGGAATATATCCCCACCTATAACTTTAACTTAAAACAGTATGTAAGTTTGTATATGTTTTATTAGGAATTGGCACCTAATTTACATATTAAAATGGTTTTCTCAAAAAAAAAAACAAATAAAACTGAGGCAAATACAATTTAAATGACTTGTCCAATGCGACATAGCCACTAAGTGTCTGAAGAGAGATTTAAACTCAGGAATACCCCAGTTTTCCTGACTCTAGGTCTGGTGCTATTCATTGTGCCACCAAGTTGCCCCAATACTTGAGTTCAAACTGAAGATGTATTTCATATAATTAAGGAGGTTTCTTCAATACTTGAGCTATAGATGTCATTGTGCTTATTTCACTAACACTGAAAACACTGAAGAATTTCCTAAGTTCCACAATCATTCAAATATTATTTATGAAAAAATACACAAGCAAGGGCACAGGGAAGAGTAGATTATGATTGTTTATTATTCTATCTATGGGATACAGTTTAATGGCAACCTATTTAATTGGTCAATCAGTAGAAATATCTTGGAGCATCACTTTTGAAGGAGAGTGAATTGGGGACAGAAATGAAAAGGAGAGGAAAGTGAATTAGATTGTCTTTGGGAAAATGGAATGCTTTTAATGACCCCAAACTTCTCTCTTAAACAAAGGTCAACTACTTTAGTATCAATATTCTTACATTGTTGTATGGTTATGAGTTATAGGATGCCACGTTTCCCACTTGCATATCGCTAAAAGGACAGTTCTCTTAATTGTCATTATTATTTTTGCCTTTAAGTCTCAGTTCAGTTCACTCAAAACTCATTCTTTTCTTAGATTTGAGGGCTGATTCCTTTTCCTTTAATTAAAATTAAAATTACAAGTTGCCAAAAGGGCAATGTGAAACATATTACTATGAGCAATCCTGCAGAAGTCCAGCATAACGGATGTCTTCAGAGAAATGTATGATTAGATAGAGTGGACCAGTTATATAGAAGGTGTGAGAAACAATTGATGTATAGCCCTTATGCTCATTGTGACTTTTGACTATGTAATATCAAGAGATCTATAAAAATGCATCTAGGACAATGTATAGACCTGCTGTGGAGGATTTATGGGAGAATGTAAGCAAGGATTGTACAGGCTGAGATGAAATAAATAATATATAATCTACACATTTGGAGGAAGTGACTACATTCATGAAAAGACAGATCCATCAATATATCCAAGTATGAGATGGTTAGCACTAATCATGTTCTATTTTTTATGGTCTGGGAAGAGTGACAAGCAGTAACTATTACATACCCCCTTCCTAATAATAACAATGCACAGGTAAAGAGCAAACAGCTTGCTGCCTCTGTGCTTAGATTTTAAATATCAGAAATTTGATGTTTAACAGAAGTCACCTTTCAAGACAAAAGAAAAAAAACACCTGTTCTGGAGTTCAGCCAACTCTGTTATCCAATATCTTTCAGCAAGGAGAGTTGTTGCTAATTATGATGTCATTGAAATAGTTCAAGATTAAATGCTCTCTGAATCATCAAAGAAAAAATATCTGAGTATCTGATAATTTGAAATTTCCTTAAGGTCTACTTCTATCACATCATAAATTCCTTAACAACATGCCTAATAAACTGCTATCTGATCTCTGTGTAAATATGAAGATAGAGGAACTCAGCAACCTCTAAGACAGCTCATTTCATTTTTCATCAGCTCTAATGGTTTTAAATTTTTTCCTTATATTGAGTCAAATTATACTTTTTTACATAGTATTATAAAAGCTTTGAGTTGGAAATGACTTCAGAGTTCATTTTGTGCATTCCATGACTGCAAAGGAATCTTCCCTATGATATTCCTAACATAATCTTCTATATTTTTAGTTGAAAGTTTCTAGCGACCTTATAATGAATTGAGCCAGCCTTTTTTTCACTTTTCACCAACTCTAATTTTTGGAAAGCTTTTTCTCATACTGAATCTAAATATCTGTCTCTATATATTCCACCAATTACTCTTAGTTCTACTTTCTGAAGGGTCAAATAATGCTCCTTTTGGAAAGAGCTTCAAATAGCCTACTTGAGAAGCCTACTTTGAGTGGAATTGGAAGCAACTCATGATCAGGAAAGTGAGTGTAATAGCTGAGGTGGGTCACCTCCTCAAGGATCATATAAACGAATACATAGTTTACATCCCCCATTATTTCTTTGAGAGGCATCATGGCATAGAGGGTAGAACACTAGACAAAGTCAGTTGAACCTGGTTTCAGATTCTATCTTTGAGATGTACTAGAAGTATTGCCCTGAACAAATTGGTTAAACTTTCTGTGGTTCATTTTCCTCATTTGTAAAATAAGGGGTTGGATTCATCCTCTGTCTGTCATTCCAAACTTAAATTTCTGAAGCCACTTAACAGCTTTCTGCCACAGGTTCTTCATATATAAAATTACTAGAGGTGGATCTGATTGTCTCTAGGGTTCTTTCCAATTCTAAATCTATAATCTCATGAATCCATCAATATTATTATGGTTCTTTTCAGTAACTAGTGTATTTTTCATGTGATAAGACTTTATTAATTGGTTTTTATATATAAGGTCCAATGAAAGGCACATGGATTCAGGGACATTTACATTAATTTGACAATGACTTTTTACAAAATATATTAATCCATTTCATGTTACTGTAACATCCCAATGGCTAATCTCTTGTGTCATTTCGAATTCTACCCTATAGCAAATATCAAGAAGGAAAACTAATTGATAGAAGGACCACATCTGATAAAACACTCATCAAACCATTTCTATGTTTTATCATTTCTCTTTTGAGAGAAGGAAGATATGCTTCCCTGTGAATCCTCTGAAACACTACAATTGCTCAATGCATTGATAAATAGTTCTGATGTCATTTGGTGCTATTCTCTCCAATATCATTGAAGTTATTCTGTAAACTCTTCTGCTGGATATGTTGTATTGCTCCGAACAAATTTATATGCATTACCAAATTTCCAAGAATTCTTCATATTTGTTAGTATTCATGTTCAACAATAATCTATTAGAATCCAAAGATCACAACTCTATAGTTGGAAGGGACTTCAGAGGACATCTACTTCAACTACTTAATTTGAAACGTAAAGCACCTGAAGTATGTGAAGGTTTAGTGACTTGTCCAAAGTCACAAAGGGAGTGAGCTCAGTGGCATTTCATTTATAATTATGTTTTATTTAGACCATCAAAAGCAGGGGTAACAATTAAATTCTGCTTTTGTTTACTGTAGATCTTGGCTAACTTCTTTTATTAAAGATTAGGGATTAGGTAATATAATGAGGTATTAATTGAAGCCAGACCAATGACTTTGTAAAAGATAAAAGAAATGATGATAGTATATTGATAAAATTTTAGATATAGGAGGACACTGGGAACATAAACAAATGAATGTTATGAAAGAGACCTGACTTTCATGTTACCTGGAGGTTTTTAAAAGGGCCTGGGTTCACAAGCTCAAAATTATTCAAAATATTCCCACTATTCCTTTAAATACTGCTTTTGGTAAGACTAGAAAATCATTTGATGTATATTAATTACATGTTTTAGGCCTCAGAGTGTGCTTGTGTACCCTAGTTTTTAATAAAGTTGTTCAGATAAACTTCAGTTCCCTGCAGTCATTGGTTCTTTGCATGCATCTAAATTGGTTCACTTTCGTTTTAATTTTTTTTTCTGGTATGATTTAGGCATTTATATTTAAACAGAACAAAATAGCCCAAACCAGATTCTCTGTCATGTTTTCTCTACTTTTGATTGATAGTTGGCATAAAATCAGGCTTTTTACAACTGAACTTACTTTGTTACTTCAAATTTGCTGATTATTTTTCATTATAAATATCCAAGTTCTTTCCTGGTGAAAACAGCTGTGATGCCATAGATAGAGCACAAATCATCTTTCTGAATAGTGAATAAGCAAAAAAAAATACAAATAAAGTTCATGGATGATGATATTATTAGCTAGCCTATAGAAAGCTATCTTCAATTATGGTGACTATAGTTTCATGAGTTTATATGGGAGACACAGTAAATGCCTAGCACCTTAGAAAATAACTAATAACATTTCATATTTTGGTTTACAGGAAAGGAAAGTATGCAAAATCAGAAAGTTAAATACTTTTGGAAGCCTGGGATCTATGTTGTAGAGTGGAAGATGTACTAAATTTGGAGACTTGGTCTCTAACACCACCTTTGTCACCAACTAGTGAAGTTAAGCCTCATTTTCCTAATCTTTAAAACAAGGAGGATGGACTAAATGGCCTCTATGGTCCCTTCCAGCTGTGTATCTACGATTCCATAAACTACACTGCACTTGAAACAAGGTAAGTACTTAATGTGTCCTTGTTGATTTGATTATGGTACAGATGACTATTTTTGTATATTTTTCATTAATCTCTGAATAAAATCAATCTTATGTTGAGAAGTTATCAATTTTCTATTTTGTGATAAGATTTAAATTACTTTTGACATATCAGAAATCTTTATGTATTGCATTTTGGAACCTGCTAATGAATTTCATCTGGTCCCATACAATCCTGTTCAATAAATGGGTGTCCTGATGGTTCCCTCTCTTCCAATTAAAAACTATAAGAAAATCCCCCTCCATACAGAGATACTCAAACATCCTCTGCTAAAATAAATATCAAATAAAATGGACAAATCAAGCTTCTCTGGATTTGTCAGCCTTATAGGACTTTCCTCATTCAGAAGTAAATAAGATAGCTATTCTAAATGGAATGTTTTCTGATGTCTTTCATGAGACATCAGTGGGTCTTTATTGATTCTGTAGGCTACACCTGCGGCAGCTCAAGATCTATTGCTCTGTCACATTAAAAGCAGCAGTACCTACTCTGCTTTTCCTGGGAGATCTTCCTCTTACAACTTGCAAAGTCGTGCACACCAATTGCATTTGTCATCTTGTACTTGATCCACCAAATCCCACTGGCCATGTCTGAATTGTTAAGAAGCTTCATTCTCCCCCCACCTCTTCCCAAATGCTGGATGGAATTCATGTATTTTTAGAGAGGAAGTACTGGAAGTGAAATGAAAGATTATAAGCTTTTTGACATTTCTATGGAAATCTATGGCCTGGGTATGGCAGATTATAGTGAGCTAGTGAGGATGGGCTTTCCTACTTTATAAATTCAGATCAAAAGAATTTAAGGACAAGACTGTAAAATCTCTGTAGATAATATTTTAGACAGAGAATAGAAGAGGTAGAAGAAAACAGAAAATGGAATACTGTCTTGCCTTCTTAAAAGGCAAGGGTAGGGATAGAAGCTATATGTCAGTGATCAGTAATATTATTTTAAATCCATTTAAAATCAATTTCAAATCCATTTAAATCCATTAAACCTGGTGGGGTACTGAATATTTAACTTGATATTAATGTTAACTTGATTGTTTATGAGTACAAAAAAGAAGAAACAGTGACCACTAACATAGATTCACTAAAAGGAAACCATGCCAATTTGAACCACATTTCATTTCTTTTTTTTTCATGGAGCTACCACACTGATTCTTTTCTAAAGTCATACTATAAATTCTCTTTGAATTACTGAGAGGACGCTGTGTTATTAAAAACTGTGCCATTGAAGTCTAAGCCTGGCAGGTTTTATTATGTTGGAAAGGATTCAAGTGTGGGCCTGATTTTCTATTTCTGACTTTGAGATTGACTGTACATCTTTCATGAGACATTGCCACCATTCTAGCAATTAGCAAGAGCTTAATATATTTTGAATAAATGAAATTTAAAAGGGAACAAATGACTAATATTTAATTAAAAGATATCTTTCAACTGATTTTGTTCATCATATTTTTCTCTCTCCAAGTTTATTATTATTGGTCCCTTCTAATTTATTTTTACCTATAATCAGTGATATTTTCTTGATTAAGAGAAGACTTTAGGCAGAGATGTCCAAGTATTCATGAATGTTAGTTTGAGTTCTAATTTATTTTTATTTATTTTTTTTAAATTAGGAATATATTATCTTCTTATACTTCTTCTGAACATTGTAAGTATTATATAACATTATTCTTTTGGAAATAGGGGAAGCTTCTCTTTACCAATACTTAATATTAGTGAGAAATGTATTACTCTAAGTTTAAGTAGCATTTCCTCTCAAATTCCAAAGGCTTCAGGAATGCCTTGTACTTATCTTTTCCCACAGAATTCGAATGTTTTTTAGACAAAACGTTATATGTCCTAAAGGTACATAAAATTTAACCATAAGTCTGTAAAATGTACATGACAGATGCATCAATAAAAAAGCATATTAGGCCTAAAACCCATGAGGCATGTAATTTTGGGCATTAAATATGACTTTCAAATACTTCTCATTTCTACTGATTTTTGGCATATTTCCTTGTTCTGCCTTGTAATCTTATCAGTCATAATAGTCAGTTTTCCATTTCTGATTTTTCAAATGGATTTTTCATTTGACAATGCTACCAGGCTTACACATTTTTACTTGCCAAAGCTTTTCTACAGTAGTTAATTCACTACCACCCCATCCCACACAAAGTGCCTCAATTAGAGATGCATCTTTAAAAATAGTTTTCTTACTATGTTTTTGGCTTCTATGTTAAGAGATTTGATTTCTCACCCCTTGGCAAGGCTTCTGACTGGAAGCAGCCATGTACACATTGGGGAAATTCAAAACTGAAAGCCCATGAGAAAATAAACTTTATTCATAATCTCCTTTCATTAATGTTGTAAAGTACAAATATAGCTTAGGAAATGTATCAAGAAGTTCTTTCATGTTTTCAGAAAGTATTGCTTACACCCTCCCTGTACCTCCTTCATTTCTGCAGTAGAATTTACAGAGCCTGTGGTGGATATATGTAATTATCTTGGTAGTGAGCCATCTTTCCCATAGGTCAAGCCAATTAAAGGATCACTGAGGGAGATGGTGCTCCAAACCATGGCATATGGCACTCTGGCATCAAGGCACATCAAAGATGGAAAACAAATTCATAGGAATTATAACTTGGAAATTAAATGAAATTGAATGCTGAGCATGTTGACTTCAATACTTTCTCTATTTTTTTTTTGAGGTAGGTGTTGGGAGGATTCTCCTGAATGTCACTTGTAACCTCAAAATATATGCATAGAATTTCAGCCTAAGGAGAAAAAAAATTGAAAGGAAAAAAAGATATGTGCCATGTGTTGGCAGTCACCCATATCCTTTTCCTGTATGTTATCTCTTCTTTAGTTATCTATGTCTCCTTCATTTCTTGGATTTGTTGTTGGGTCTCAGAATAAATCCACATCTGATGACATCTAATATACAGAGCTTGCTGAGAAGCAGTTTGCCAGCTTTGAAAGTCTGATATGCAAGTGACGGATGAGCATCTGAAAAAGTGAAAAATAAAATGTGAAAAAATTAGTAGGTGATATAAAGGAATAATTGGAATTGTACCTGTTAGCAATAACAATATATGATTATCTACATGTTCCTTTGAAAACATAATGTTTACATTATACACACATATGTGTGTATACATGTGTATATATGTACATGTGTATATACACACATATTTTAAATTATGGTACCAAAACAGAAAAATATAAATGATAAATACGAGTTGAAAAGGAATAATAGTTATCAAATCTGATCCAGTGGGGGAATGAATTGGACAATTCCACATACAGCCTTTTCTGTGGCAGCTAACATAGTGTCACAAAGCTACACCATCAAAGCTTAAGTTAAAAGCTCATCCACAGCACCAGCATTAAATATAGTTACAGTTTTAAAGTTTATTTATCATTAACTTGAAAGTAATTTAAATCCATTATGCATGGCTTCTATGCTCTTTTTAACATTAAACAATTTGTTTAAAACCTTAAAATGGAATATTTATTTGATGTTTTTATTCATGCCAAACTCTTTGCAAGGCAAGATTACAAACTGAGTAATTAAAAATATTCATTGTAGATATATATATATATATATGTACACACACACACATATATATATACTTGTATACATTTATGTATACATATGTGTATTTATTATACTAAAACATAACTGTAAACCATTTTTTAATCTTAAAAAATGAAAGCAAAGAAGGCAGCAAATGTGAGGTAGAAAGAGGGACAGGAAGTCAAAAAAGACTGGGTTCTATCACTAGTCCTACCACTAACTTGCGGAGAAACTTCGGGTAAGATACTTCATATCTCTGAATCTGTTTGCTCAGCCTTCAAAGGTTGACTTCTAAAGTTCTGCTGAGCCCCCTTAATTTCAGAGTAATTTCACAGTGTTCAATTACAAAACTTTAAATTCACAAATTTTAGAAGATGAAGAATTGGAATTTTTAGGGAACAGGAAAGAAAGAAAGCAACAATTATATAACAAAGAAATCAGAAAACAATAGTACAATGACACAAGTAAACATGGTGCTAGTCTCTGTCATGTATTAGCTGGACATTTCATTTAATCTCTCAGTGCCTCAAGCAACTCTCCAAAGTTATAAATAACAGCTGAGTTACTGAACTGTATCAGAGGGAATTTCCCTACCGGGAGTACACTACATTAATGAAATCACTTGTCTGAACCAAAATAACAAAAATGGGCAAAAGATGAATTTTATATAATTAGTAAAGAACAGGATGAGCCATCTGACTCAGGAGAATCTCTGAGTTGCCCTGGTTACTGCTTCTGGTGTCAGTAGTGGTTATCCTCTGAGTTGCTCTATGAACAATCAAGTTTGTTGTTCAAAGTCTTTACATTCTATTTTTCATTGCCATTGCTTAAAGGCAGTAGGGAATGCCAAATAGAGGGTTACCCTCAGTATCAGGAGGAACTAACATTAAGGCTTGCCTTGTGAACTTGGACTAGTCATTTAACATTTCAGTGTCAAAGGCATCTAACACTTTTAAGCTGTAAAGAGTTACTGCTCTGCATGGGTAGAGGGACTTTCTTTGCCAATAATTCTTAAAGTGATGAAGTTATAGATTAAAATTAAAATCCACTGCTTAATTTCTACTTAGGTACTGTTCTCAGAAGAGGACTCTTTATTGAATTAAATTTAATTTGCCTACTAATTTTTATTTTTTTTATTAATGTCTGCTAACATTTACACATACACACTCACACAGAGAAATGTTATTCTATCCCAACAGAAATATGTGGTTATAATAATAATTTATATTTCTTTACTGTAAATTAATCAAAAACAGTTTCTGCCAAAATATCAATGCTGAAATTGCAAACATCAGTGCAATATTATTTTTTCTGCCTGCTTGTCATTTTGCTCTATTGATATCTTATAAATTGTAAATATAGAGATACTACTCATATTCCATTTTTTCCATGCCATCAAATATATAAGAACATTATATAATATATAAACGATGGAGACACATAGAACTTAAATGGGTAGAGTTCTAGAATTGGAATCATCAATGCCAGAGTTTGAATCCTGCCTCGGGTCATTACTTACTGAAAATATGACCTTTTTCAAATCACTGAATTACATTTATTTTATTTTATTTTGCCTTTTGGAGGGCAGTTGGGGTTAAGTGACTTGCCCAAGGTCACATGGCTAGTTTTTGTGTTGTGTCTGCGGTGGGATCTGAACCCAGGTCCTCCTGACTCCAGGGCTGGTGCTCTATTCACTGCACCACCTAGCCACTCCCCCTTTTTTTTTCTTCTGTTTATTACTATTTTCAAATTTTTGACAGGGGCAGATTCTGGCTTTTTTTTTTTTTGCTTTTTTTTGGAGGGCAATTGGGGTTAAGCAACTTGCCCAAGGTCACGTGGCTAGTTTTTATGTTAAGTGTCTGAGGCTACATTTGAACTCAGGTCCTCCTGACTCTAGGGCAGGTGCTCTATTCACTGTGCCACCTAGCCACCCCACATTTATTAATCAATAAAATAGATTAAATAATACATATAACACATTTCATAGGGTTGTTATGAGAATAAAATGAAATAACATTTGCAAAGGATCTTGCAAAATTTAAAGCACTCTATGAAGGAAAGCTATTATTATAGTTAGGGCAGCTACATGGCACAGTGTATACATTGTTGCCCTGGAGTTGTCAAGATGCATCTTCCTGAGGTGAAATCTTGCCTCAAGACATTTACTAGCTCGGTGACCCAGGGAAAGTCACTTAACCCTGTTTGCCTCAGTTTTCTCATCTGTTCAATGAGCTGGAGAAGGAAATGGCAAACCACTCCAGTATTTTTGCCAAGAAAACCCCAAATGGGGTCATGAAGAGTTGGACACAACTATACAACAACTGAACAGCAACAAATGAATCATTATAGCATAATGATCACTGGGATTAGGGAGAGATCATGGGTTTAAATCCTTGATCTCCCACTTCTTTACTATATACCCTTGGGATAAATAAGACACTAAACCTCTCAGTGCCTTAGTTTCCTCATCAGTGGAATGGGGACAATATCTGTATCATCTCTGTCACAGGGTTGTATGTGTCTTGAAATATTGTAATGGAGGTACACTTTTTTTTTGTAAGGGGGAAGGCAATTGGGGTTAAGTGACTTGCCCAGAGTCACACAGCTAGTAAGTGTGTCAAGTGTCTGAGGTTGTATTTGAACTCATGTCCTTCTGACTCCAGGACTGGTGCTCTATTCACTAAGCCACCTAGCTGCCCCTGAGAGGTATACTTTTGATCTAAATGTCAACACTTTTGGTAATAGACCTATATAAATACCCAGAGTCAATTAGTTAGTGAATGATTATTTACCTCCCACTACATGCTTAGTATTAACAAAATTGTAGTTATTCTTTGTACTGAACTAGAAAGACATCCTGGCACACATTGGTCAAATTCACTCAGTAATATGGATACTGAAATCACAAACATTCGATCAGACTTATCGTTTTACTCTTTTTAGATAATGTTATGCATATGAAGCTTCCTCTAAGCTTCCCTCCTGCTATATTTACAGTGAAAGCCAAATCACAGGCACAGTTTGTGTTTAAAATGACAGCTTTTCTATCCAGCTCTACATCAGCTGCTAGCTGGAGTCAGAATTATCATCCTTCACTGGGCTGTCTTGCTTTATGATATCAATTAGCAAACAATCTGTTTTGCTGGCACATGATGCAATTAGGATGCAAAACAGAGTGCCCGTGAAGCAAAACATTTTTCAGGGAGAAGGCTGGTTTCCCCCAAGCCTAGAGAAGAGCATTCTGCCTCTGTCTGTCTGTCTTTTAACCTTGCCACGATGCTGGCTCAGTTAATACTATGGCAAGCTACGATTTGTCATTACACAGTGTCTGATACTTCCTGAACCTTTTAATTTTTGATCTCACAAATATTTAATATTGTTGACAGATATTTTCACGGTTTCAGTACTCTAGAATCCCAAACCCTACCCACCCATACTCACCCTGCCCCCCCCCCGAAAAAAAAAACACTAAAAAAATCCATCAAAAGTCCACAGCCACCAAATAAAGCAGTCAGATCGTGCTCACTAGAGGGCACTAGTAAGTTACAAATATCCTCTATTTGCTAATATCATTTGCATGGTTATAGGGCTACCTTAACTTTTTAATCTGAGCTATTTCTAGTGCTTGTTTCTCCATTGTTTAGGCTTTTTATTCAAGAGTATTGAGGTATATTTAGGAATTTTTAGTGCCTTTAGATTTTACTAGTAATAAACTATACACCATGAACTGTCTTTCTAATTTAACCTTTACTCCTTCACTGACTGCTCTAGCCTTCCAGTCTTGCCTTGTCTTGAGCGACATTTCTGATGCTTTCATAAGAAACATCTCTATAGTGGTAAATTATTTCTACTCCAGTCCAAGTGAATGAGTTTTTTTTTCTTAAGGTGTAGTTATAACCTTTGGATAGTGCTTTTAATCCATATTTAAACCTTGCTCTCCTGAGGTGGAAAGCTAGACATTTAGATAATCTGCCACCTGGTTTCTCTAACATGATTGGTAAAGGAGATAAGATAATTTTCCAAAGGATCTACAAGTATAATTCTTTCTTAGAAAGGTCAAATGAAATTTATGCCTCTGGCTCAAATTTTTGGCATTTAAATTATCTCTTAAAAGTCAGAAACAATATAGTGAGTTTTAAAAGAATGAATAATGAAGGGATGGATTTTGTTTGCTTTATTTGGGGGGTTCATACTTCTGACAGTCTTTTTAGGGAGTTTCACAACATAAGGAATGACTCCCAATGAGCCTCAAACTTCCAAAAGGATTTTGGAGTAAATTTTATCTTTTTGGCTTCGGGCTATTTAGGGAAAGTAAAGTGGGGAAACAATCTCCTCTAATACAGATTAGATGCTTTCTATGACCTTAGTCTTGGGGAATTATCTTCAACACCATGGAGTTAACCAATTTATCATGTGGCAGATTTGGGATATGAACACAGCTCTTCCTGAAGCAGCTAGGTAGAAAAGTGGGGAAATACAAGGTCTGGAGCCAGGAAGAATTGAGTTCAAACCTGAACTCATATTATATTAGCTGTGTGAGCCTGGGTAAGTAATTTAACCTATGTTTGCCTCAGTTTCCTCAGATGAAATAAGGATACTAGCAGCTAACTCTCAAGGTCCCTGTAAGGATCAAATGAGATAATACATATAAAAATAGCTTAGCATCATCTCTGGCATATAGGAGCACTATATCTATATATCTGTATCAACATAACTAAATATTTCTATATATAGGTATATAGATATTGATGTCAACATAAATATAGATATCTTCCCTTCTCCTTTCCCGAATCAAAAAACGGGCCCTCATTGCAAACTAATATATTAACATGTATTTATTAAGCACTTGGAAAGTGCAAATAACTGTCTTAAGCTCTGAGGATACAAATAGAAAATAAGACATTTCTTGTTCTAAGATATTCTTTCTAAATGTGGAGACAACACACAAAGGAGATTTCCATTGCAAAGCCTAAGGAACGGTCCAATGGTCCTTAAGATCTAGAGAGAAAATGGATAGTAACAGTGTCTATTTCTAATACTGAACCATTTGTCAATGTCTAAGAGTTTGGTAAAAGGGAGTTGCTTTACTGGATCTTCAAATTAAACAGCTTTCACTCTGCTTGTTGCTTTCCAAAATTGAGCATTTATTTTGTATGTTGTATTCAATTAAATATCATGAATGGCATTACATTAAATAGAAGGTGAAACAGACATATTATAAAACTTAAAAAATGGAAAGTTGTTGGAACAAAGCAAGAACATTGTTTTGTAATATAAGGAAGCTCCATTATAATATGACTCAAATATACAAGAGGTCAAATCATATCCTTTGGAAGATAAGCAAAGAGGTACAAAATATCTTGGACTTAGACTCACAAGACCCATTTTCAAATGCTGTTCCTGTGACATTATTAGTATTATGACTTTTCAGAAGTTCATAGTTTCTATTAGTCTCAGTTTTCTTACATGCAAAATATGGATGTTAACTTCCCTGCTTACTGAAAAAGGTTGTAAAAATAGCTTGAAATACTGCATATAATTCCCTTTGTAAATTAAAAAGAGATAAATGAACACTATTATAATCTATTTGCATATCTGTCATCATCTATCTCTGTCTATCTATCTGTTAGTCTAATATCACTAAATATAAGAAAATCATGATATAATATGACTAGCTTAGACGTGCCTGTTTCCCAGTTCTAGGATTAGAAAGAGATGTCATCATTTTCATGTTAAAATATACTTGTATTTTAAAGAGTATATATTATCCTGTAATCAGGAGGACCTGAGTTCAAATCTGGCCTCAGACACTTAATACTTACTAGTTGTGTGACCTTGGGCAAGTCACGGAACCCCAATATAGTAAAGTTGCAGAGAGTAGGAAAGACATAGGATCTTCCCTCCATCTCTCAGTTGAGGACTGCCTCAGATTTCACTGGAAAAAAGACATTCACGAAGAGCTTCCTCTTTTACCCTACTTGTAATTTCATATTACTTATATGTCTTCCCCAGGTATATCCTCTTTCAACTCTGTGTCACACAATGAGTCAGTCCTCCTTTCCCTGGCAAACCCCTCCATATTTATTATTGGTTCAATTCCATCCCATTATTGGTTCCCCTCTCCCTGTTATCTACATTTTTTCAAATCCTTAGTCTTTCCTTCTCTACTGTATGCTTCCTCCTGTCTGCAAAATTGTCCCTGTTTATCTTATCCTTAAGAAAATCCTTATTGTTTATCTTCCTATTTCTCTCCTTCCTTCATGGCTGGAAAGTCACCTATAATCAACGCCTTCACTACTTCCCCATCTTAGTTGAGTCTTAACACTCTGTAATCTGTTTCCAACCTCATCATTCAACTGAAAGTGCCCTCTTTGAATTTCCAATGATCTTTTAATTGTCAAATCTAGTCTTTTTTTTTTAATCTTTCTTCTTCATGACTTTTGTATAACATTTGACATTGTTGACCACATTCTTCTCCTAGATACTCTCCTTTCTCTAGATTTTCATGTCACTGCTTTCTCCCAGTTCTCTACCTTATCTGAATGTTCCTTCTGATTCTCCTTTGATGAATCTTTCTCTAAATCACACACAGTTTTAAGTGTTCCTCAGAAGTACATCCTGAGCCCTGTTTTCTTCTCCCTACATAATGTTTTGCTGAATATTGTTATTAGTTACTATGGTTTCAATAATTATTACCATATAAATAATTCTCAGATCTGTTTATTCAGTGCTGACCTAGTGAACACCTCAAATAGGATGTACTGTACATATCCCAAACTCAATATTTCTTAAAAGAGGAATCTATCTTTTCCCACAAAGCTAGACCTTCACCTAACTTTAACCTTTACTATAAAGGGCAATACCATTCTCTCAGTTCCCCAGGCTTGCAACCTCAGTATCATCCTTGACTCATTACTCTTAATTCATATATATAATCTGGTGCTTTGTCTTTTGGCTTTACCTTCCCAATATCATATAAAAATAGAAATAGAGCTATAAATCTATATAGATCTATCTATCTGTCTGTCTTTCTATCTACACACACCTTTCTCCACTTACAGCCACATTTATGCCTAGACTGTACAGATAACCTGCCTTCTGCTGGTTTTCCTACATAAAGTCTCTGCCTAATATAGGCCATCCTATACTCAAATTCCAAACTGATTTTCCTAAAGAAAAGATATGATGGTGTCATCTTTCTTCCCTCCCAAACACACATTCAATAAAGTCAAAGCGTTTCCTATTTCCTTCAGGATCCAATATTACATTTTTTTTGTTTTTTCAACCATTTACAACCTTACTTTTTCAGTCGTTTTATACTTTTATATTTTTAAATACTTTTCTCCCTTATATGTACTCTGTGATCTGCTGACATTGACCTTCTTGTTGTTTCTAATAGAGGGCATTCCATCTCCCAAATCTCTAATTTTTCATTTGCTGTCCCCTAGGCCTCAAATTGTTCACTCTTTATTGATGCTTCCAGACTTTTCTGGATTCCTTCAAAACTTTTATAAAAGGCCTTTCCTTGCTCAAATTCTTCCCTCTACTGCTAGTACTTTTCCTCAGAGATAACTCATCAGTTAAACTGTATACATACAGACATGTATGTATATACATACATACATATGCATATACATATACATATACATATAGTGGATATATATAAAATGTGTGTCTGTATAATGCTGTGTTTCCTACTATGATGACAGTTCCTTGAGGGCAGTATATCTTTTCTCTTAGTGTCCCCAGGGTTTAGGACATTGCCTACCACATGACCATCCAATTACTAATATTAATATTTTATGCTCTATAAATGCTACTTGGATGGAGAATATCAAGACCTTCCCTATAGATAGTGAAGTTCTCAAGAGCTCCTATTTTTGTTGACATTGTGCTGATTTTATCAAACCAAAGAACAATGCAGTTGCCTAATTAAAGTTCATAGGCACTCAAAATAGTTTGGCCTGATTATTCATGCAGAAAACCAAATAACTTCACTATTACCCAAACAACATGAAGAGATCCTAGCAGGAGGAGGGTGACAATTCTAGTGCATTGATTGGACTCCTTGTGAAATACTTATGTGAAAATTTGGATAGAGGAACAGAAGATTCTTTACACCTTAAGGGAGGCAGTCATTCAATAAGCATTTAATAAGCACCTACTATGTGCCAGGCACTCTTCCAATCATTAAGCTAGTCACACACTAATGAGACTGCATTAACATATTAATGGATTTGCCAGTCACTTTGAGAATGTAAGTAAAGAAAGTAATTGTCCATGTGAGGACCAAAATCTGTGCTATCCTTGTACATTGTGTAGCAAGATATTTTAATCCCTGTAAATTTAGAAAAATAAAAATGTGTGTTTATGATTCCTATAGTCAATGGTTGAAACTATTTACTGTGGACTGGGAAGTCTGGAACAATTTATACATTGGATGTTCTGAATATTTCTCTTATCAGAGAGGTATTGCTGTCCCTGGTGCTGGCACCTTGCCAAAGTTGCCTGGAAGCCCATTAATAACAGCTGGATTACACCCACATCCATATTTGCTTCTCCACTGACTCAGCAGTTGGCTACAGCAATGTTCCCCTGCCATAGGTCATTAGGAAGTCTCACCTGGCATAGTTTTAAAAGATGTTCTTTTATTTAGGCTTGAGCTGTTTTCCACTCTTAACTCATTTACCTTTCAGAACAGTAGTTTTAACTGATGTCTAGGGAAAATGTTTTAATAAACAGCTTTAGATTTCAGTAAGTAATGGCTTCAACTCCAGCTCCTTAGTGACTTAAAAATCAAGTGTTTATTTAGAAAATGCCTTTAGCAAGGATACATTTTGGGATTTATTTTATGTCACAGATTAAATTATTGCTTGCTTATTCCCCTCACTTGAAATGCATAATTAATATTTCACAGCATGTTCAGATTAGTAGTTACATTTTCTTCTTTACTTAATTTTCAAAGTCATTTAAAGCCATCTGAGCTGTAGTATTTTTACACCACAAACCATAAATCAGGTTAAATGTTGGAGTCTGGGAGCTCTAATGTTGCTTTTAAATCCAGAACACTGGTAAAAATTACAGTTTATCTGGCAGTGCGGTGTGCTGTCCCCCAACAATAAATAACCTACAAGTTTCACAATTTCCAGCAGCCACAATTCAAGAATTGGAAGGTAATGGAATGAATTCATCATATAATTGTATTGAATCTTAAAGTTCAGGTCTTGTTACTTTTATTTAACAGTGCTTGCAGCTGTAGGATTAAAACACACTGTTAAGATGACAAATTCACCAAAATTGCTTCTTTGCAAAATTAATGAACTTGTTTTTCTTTAGGATTGGGAAAAATTATTTTAACAACATGTATTTGGGGGAATGTGAATAGTGTGAGGTAGTGGATAGAGAGTCAGGCTCAGTCAAGAATACTTGGGTTCTTGGCTTACCTCCCTAACATGCTGTTTATGTCACCCTAGGCAAGTCAATTAACCTCTTATTGTCCCAGATAACTCTCTAAGATTCTAAAATGCTAAACAGTTGTTGATCTGTGTTGAGAAAGAGAATTGTCTAACCAGAAGATCCTACATTAGTGAACTAATACGTCTTTGCCAAAAAAGAAAATGGGGAAACTAATTCAACCTGATTTCAGTTGAAGCTAGTGAAAAAGCACAAAAGTGATAATACTTCTATCACCTTATGAGTTGTTGCCATGGGTTTATTGATGTCTTAATACCAATACACATAGCTTGTTACTTAATAACTTGTTCCATGGGAGTGATCACAATCAATGTAAATTTGATCTCTATCATTCTTGAAAGAAATACCAGATGTCTTTGGTTTGCTATTTCCTTCTCCAGATGTCTCTGGGCTTTACATCTAATTTAACAGAAACAAAACCCCAAAACTCTTACAGTAGTTATGTGGAGACTCAAATGAAGCTTTCACTATCAGTGTTATCCCCTATGATACAGCAATTGCTTTAGTACCATGTTATAACAATGTAGGTTAGAGGATCATTGACTCAGGACAGTCAAAGCTGAGGTAACTTCCATGGTTCTCATCAATGGAGAGACTAACAGTGATTTAAGAGACACAAAAAATCAATAAAACATTAAAAAATTACAAAATCTGATTGGTAATTGAGCAATTAATAGTCATCACAGCACCAATAAAAGATTCAACCTCCAAAAGTGGACTAATTCTACTCCAGAATAGTCTTTTCTTTACCTGAATTCCAATGGCACTTAGATTAGGTATCAAATAGTCTCCGAATTTGACATGATGGAGTGGCAGTACATTGAGAGTTCTGGGAAAAGAGCCAGGACTAGGGAAGCAGAGATATGATTATTTTAAGTCCTAATCAAACATCCTGATTCAATAGTTTACACCACAGAGAATGAACCAGGACTTTGTGTAACCACATCTGGAGGGTTTTCCAGTGCCCTGCAGCTCTAAATCAGACACTCTGGGAAAGTCATACAAATTTTCTTTCTCAGTTTCATCATCTGTAAAAACAAGAGAGTTGGGAACAAAATTCTCTTATATTTGTCTCTAGCTCTAAATCTATGTATAATTCAATTAACTCCTGTTTAACACTTGGACAACTGGCCTCCCACAGGACAGAGCAATTCCAGACAACCAGTGCAGGACCTTCAAATACCAGCACCTGAGAGCGACACTTCATCAAGGTAGTGTTACTTATTGTGAATCCACCTGGGGTTTGCTTTTGTTTTGTTCCCAGCTACTACTCACATTTGCCCTGCATTACTTCACACTGATCCTAATCCACTATGCCTTTTTTCTTGTTTTGTTCTGATACATTTTGTTTCTGATCCTTCCTGCCCCAAATCATAGGACTCAATATGTCTAAAATAGGATACCTATACCTTTCCCCACAAAATCACTCTACCACTTGATCTCTTGATTTCCACCAGTTCTTAATCCAGCTCTTCTGTAACTTGGTAGCTAGTTATCAATTCCTGTTCATTCTCTCATTCCTTATATCTTTATTACAAGTATTTTCTTCCTTATTCCAATTTCCCTAGAATAGGCTTATGCCAACAATTTATGGACCCATGCACAAAGCACAGGAACATCTTTTTATTGCTGTTTAGTTATGTCCATGATTCAATTTGGGGTTTGCTTGGCAACGATACTGTAGTGGTTTGCCATTTCCTTCTCCAGATCATTTTATAGATGAGTAACTGAGACAAACAGGGTAAAGTGATTGTACAGGGTCACACAGCTAGTAAGTATTTAAGGCTAGATTTGAACTTAGATCCTTCTGGCTTCAGGTCTGGTACTCTATTTACTGCACCACATCTATAGCAATCTAAGAAAAAGTATTGTCCCAGAAGGCACCTTTCATACTCAACGACTCCAAGTATGGCTGCTAAAACCCTATCACAGTGCTTTCTATGTTTTGGTCAAAGATGATCTATAATTATCATTGTCTACCTTCTAAACATGCTTGTACCTGAAGTTTCACTGATATACTGCAATAGAAAGATGCTTATAAGAAGATTTTTACTATAACTTGGATTTAAAATGTACCCGGGATCACAGTAACTGTTGGATACATGCAACATTCTCAGAAACTGCTAAAGTGCCTCCAGTGTTGCATGGCCTATGGTACCTGAAAGAGGACAAGTGTTTTATCACTGTAAATAATGACCAGGAGGCAAAAGAAATGAAAAAAGTAAGAAACTCTTTGTATTTAATCTACTTATGCAAGAGTAACCAACAAACTACTTAAGTGCTCTGAAATTGAAAACTCTCCTCTACAGATAGCTGATTTTACATATGTTTTAGAACTGTTAAGCCCAAATATTATCCCCAAATAAAAGTAAGAGAGTGCTACCTTAGAGACTTTATTAATTAAAAAAAAAATCTCAAGGAAACACATTTCTGTGATGAAGCCCTTTCTTGGGCATCATGTACACTTACAATATCCCTTCAAAAACATCATAAAATAATGTATGTTCATTCTATGTAAAAGCATATGTTTGTGTGTTAGGACATGAATAAAATGGTCAATGCAGTCTTAATACCATCATATCAGCTCTCTTTTCTGACTTTCTTGAAACAATTAAAAATAAATGTGTGCCTGACACATTTTTAGCATGATAGAGGAGATAAATCAGACCATTCATAGGAAAAAAAGAAAATAATTCTGGCTGTGAGGGGATCTTCTGCTTCAAACCCTGGAGAATATAAGCCATCCTGTTTAATTAATATACATCAATATACACCAATACCCTGCCCCCCACCCCCACACACACACACGCACACTTGGACTGTTAGTATATATGATAGATCATAAAGGGAAAAATGTTTTCAGGAACTCTGCTTGATAGAGACCAAGGTCAGATAGCCAATATGAAACATGCTGTGTGGGAATTATTTGTCTTAAAAGACCTGTTACTTTTTGCTTGTCATCTCATTTTGGATTTCTGCTTGTGTTTGTTTAACACCCTTGCCACCACTGTGATTGTGTACATATCTAATCAAGTCAGCAAGTCAAACTGAAAGGAAAAAAGAATAAGTGAGGCCCCAGGAATCTAATACAGTGATGTGTACTTCCTAATAGGTCCAGCAACATGTTCTTGTCTAGAGCTTTTTAATCTGAGGTCTGCAAATACCCAAGAAGTCTCTATGTAGATTTCCAGGGGTCCATGAATTGGAATGGGAAAACGATATATATTTTCAATAAATTCTAAATAAAATTTAACATTTCTTACAATTATGCCTTTTAAACATTATTCTGAGGAGAACATAATCTTCACCACACACACGTATACATGTGGGTATATACATATGTATATATTTACTCATGTATGTACATATATACATATATGTTTATATTCATACACATACATATATACTTTAGTCACACAGAGACATGAGATCTGATCTGAGATGTCCATTGTTTTAGATGTTACCATAAAACACATAGATTTTAAATAGGTCTGAGGGGAGTTGGAATTGTGATGGTAGTGTGAAGGTAGGAACTCACCCGAGCTCTCCCCCAAACCCATCCAAATACCTTTAAATAATGACTCTAAACAAATTCTAGGATGGGAGAACACACAAAAAGAAAGAGGGAAACAATTTTCTGTCCCAAGACAACTTAGAAGGTCATTAGGAATGGTGTGTTGCACAAGGGTAAAAGACGAGCACAATCCAGCCCAGGACAAGCCAGCACAGACCAGGCTCTGGCAAACCCAGAGAGGTCTCTAGGCTACTGAACCGGTGGCAGCAGGGGTGGTTTCTAGACCTTACAGCCCACAGATGCCAAAGACACCTTAGAAGGTCGGTAGGAAATGTCTATTGCACCTGGGTGAGAGTGGAGCACAGTCCAGCATAGGTGTTGCCAGCATAGCCCCAGCCACAGAAAACCAGGAGCAGGCCTTGGGAACCACTCCATCAGTAGTGGCAGCATCTACTTCTAGAGTTCTCAGCTAACAGAGAGTAAGGTGTTCAAAAACTGGTCAAAAGGAGATTACAGGGATATCGTTGCTAGCAGTGAGGCAGGACTCTCTTACTTTGCTCATACTCAAATCTGGGTCTCAGTCCTAGGTGGCAGTTCCAGGGCTAGGAGAAGCAGTAGCAGATGAGGGTTTGAGGCCCCAGAAGAAACAAGACCTTCCTCCAAGTTCCAAGACAGAAAGGAGTGCTTGTGGTCATCCACATACCAGACCACAGAGCAGGAGAGTAATAAACACCTCTCCTGAGAGCATAATGACTTGGAAGAACTGAAAATTGACAAGTCCCTAGAAGTATCTCTGAAAACAGTTGCATAAACCCCTAAAGCTTGGGATAGTTTTCCCTCCACCCTGGAAGCAAAGCCCTACCTTAACAAAGAGTTAAAAGTCAAGAAATAGGTTGGGAAAATGAGAAAACAACAGAAAAATAATTCTGACCATAGAAAGTTATGGTTGACAAAGCAGATAAAAACACATACTGAGAAGAAAATGCAGTTGAGGGTGGAAAGGAATAAAAATACTGCAAAAAGTGAACAAAGATAATTTAAATTATCCTTCAGAATTATTTTGTTGATAATAACTAAAAATATACAAATGAAACATTTAAATAATAAACAATGAGGAATTACTCTTTCTCATATGTACTCCCAAAGCACTAATGTACACAATTTTGTTCATATATGTACATATCCTAGAATTTGCTCACTTATTACTTTTCATTCATTTTTTTTTTCATTCAATATACACTTATTTGGATTCTACTGTGGTCCAGGCACTAAATAAGCTTTTTTTCTTACCTATAAAGATTGTAAAGGGGTAAAGGAAGGAGGCCATGAAAACTGTTCAGAATTAAGATGATCTAACTAGCCACAAATAAGCACAAGAAAATGAGATTTAACTGTGAAATATTTTTTTCAATGGGGTATTCTTTTTCTAAAAGAGATGCAAATTCACTGACCTGTGTATGTGTGTTTGTTTCAGTCTATGACTGGTTATTGAAATTTTTTTTTAAGCAATCGGGGTTAAGTAACTTGCTCAAGGTTACACGGCCAGTTATTTCTGGGTGTGGTGCTGAGTATCTGAGCCCAGATTTGATCCCCCGGTCATCCCAACACTGGAGCCAGTGCTCTTACTCGTTGAGCCACCTGGCCGCCCCGGTTATTGAAATTTGTTAAAGCACAAGACTAAGAATGTCAGCTTGAAAGATTCTCATAATGAGTAGGATTGAAGCATCAATTTTGTTCTTGATATGATCATAGACTATACCTTTTTAACTGTAGCTAGCTATTTTATAAATGCAGACAACTGATAAAAAAGGTGGATCCAATGAGTTGGTGTGACTGGCTTAATTCAAGTCCATTACCATTCTTTTAGAAATAATCTCAGTCATGCTACCTATTGACATTTTTATATATGAAGAAAATAACACTTCATGTTGAATGGAGCCAAGGTGATGGACTCCCCTGAGCTCTTGGATATTCCCCTCTAAACAATGTTAAAATAGCATCTCAAAATAAATTCTAGTGTGGCAGACCCAAAACAAAGCAAAAACAAAAGAAGGTAGGCAGAAAAAGATGCATCTAAATGTGGTGAAAAGAGGTATCAGTCCAGCGTGGTCTTTTGCAACACAGGTTATGCACAGAAAACCAAAAAATAACCTTGCCCAGTAAACCAGCAGCAGACCTTGGAGGTAGTTTCTTCACTTCAGCCAGAGCTCTCAGCCCATAGAGGTAAATGAGGACAAACAAGTCACAAGGAGCTTATAGGAGACAATTTGCCAGAACTTAATGAATGACTTGGTTGCATTGCCCATATGTAGTTCTAGATTGCAGTTCCAGGGCAAGGAGATGCACTAGCAGGACTGGGAACCCTGGACACAGTTCCAGAATGGAAAAGAATGCTTCTTGTCACTCACAGATCACTACAAAGGCCAGGAAAGCAGTGACCACACATCTCCTTAGATCATACTACCTTGGAGTAAGTGAAAACTTACAGATCAACAGAACCATCCCTTAAAACAGCAGCACCTACACAAAAACTGACCATGGAAAGCAATTAATCTATTCCCAAAGAATGAGTAGTTTAAAGAACAAATCATGGAAAGAGTAAATATTTTTATTAAGGAGAAAAATAACAATGGAACAACGTGTAGTCAAATGGTATTAGGTGAAATTTTATATTATTAAATGCTTAGATCAGTAAAACAGAGAAAGATCAGATTAGTGAATTGGCTTCCAACTTAAAAAAATAGAAAAAGCAAATTTTTAAATTTGCTTAGTATCAAATAGAAAATCCTGAAAAGCAAAGGAGGGATTAATATAGTTGAAAGTAAGAAAATCATCAAACTAATAAATAAAAGTATTTAATAAAAAACAAATTCCAATATTAAAAATTAAAACAGTGAATTCCTCCTGTAATGGAAAGCACAGAAGGAGTTCACACCTTGTTTCAGCTATTGAATCAATACCTTGTTTCAGTCTGTTAAGAAACAGAATCTGTGAACTCCACATCTTGTGAACCCTAGAACTTGTGAACTCCTGGGGAAGAGATAATGACTATATAAGGAGAGCCCCAGGGCTAAAGACAGTAGGAACTGAGTAGAGGACTCTCATGGTGGCAGAATCAAGAAGAAAACTTGTGGTATCCCAGCACTCTGTTTGTCTGTTCTGTGTATTGATGTTTGTTTATGATACTTTGTAGAGAAGCCCTTGGACCTTACTGGAAGCACTAAAAGAGGATTTTCTGGTTGTATGTGTACAGAAGTCCTGGAAGAGGGTTTTGGAGATCCTGATACTTAACTTATGATTTGTGCTGACCTCATGGACCTTGTTTGTGGGTCTGTGTTGATTTGTTGTTGAGTTCTCAGATGTTGATGTGTTTTGTGTGACTGTGTTGAGTTCTCAGACATTGTTGGTGGGTCTGAGTTGATTTCACAGGAAGATAGTTAACTGATGATAGTGCTGGCAATGTGCATGAATATTATTGTGGCTCTGTCAAGCTTTGTATTCTTAGAAACAGGAACTGTGAAGGACTTGAGGTGGACTGTCTGGACACTGTGAGCTTCAATATGGAATGGGAACTGGACAAGGAACTGGGAGCTGCTTGCCTTTGAATCAAGGTGACAGTTGGAGCTGGCACCACAGAAGAGAAACCATGGAAGCTGAGAGCCAGCCTCAAGTCAAGCTGAAAGAAGACTTTACTTGCATACTGTGTACTGACTGAGAAGATTATGATTTACTGTGATCTAGGGGTGGATGACCTGTGTATTTTCCACTACCCCTTAAGAAGTTACTGTGTAGTGACTGATGACTGAATAGTGACTAATTTGTAACTTAGTGTGGCTCATGAGTGGAGAACTTTGACTACTGTATTTTGTGACCCTTAAGGAGGCAAGCCTCCTAAAGAATGATTGAGTTACTAAATGACTGTACTTTGTTGAAAATTATTGTGACAACTTGGTGAAAACCATGTGGCCATTTTAGTGATAAGTTGTTGTGAATGCTGTATTTCGATTATCTGTGATAAGTTGTAACATTTTGAATGCTGTACTTTGATTCTCTGTGAATGTTTTGCTTTTATTTGTTACTGAATAAATAGAGTATTCACTATACTTTGTAATTAGAACCTTAAAAAGCTGTTCACAGTTGCATTCTTCTGGAAAGCTGGTCATCTGTGGCTTTACATCTCCCCAACCAAAAGGAAATTAAAGCAATTATTAAAAGCTATTTTACCCAATTTTAGACCAATGTATCTAACAATCTAAGTGAAATGAATGAATATTTGCAAAAATATAAATTGCCCATACTAAAAGAGGAAATAAAATACTTAAAAAAGCTCTATCTTAGAAAAAAATGAAAAAGCCATCAATGAACTCCTTAAGAAAAAATCACCAGGTTAATATGGAGTAACAAGTAAATTCCACCAAACACATAAAGAACAACTAATTTTGATATCATAAAAAGCATTTGGGGAATAAGACAAAGAAAGGGACCTATCAAATTCCTTTTTGACACAAATATGGTATTTATTCTAAACCAGGAAAAGAAACAACAGAGAAAAAAAAACTATAGACTGATTTCCTTAATAAATATTGATGCAAAAAATTAAAATAAAATATTAGCAAGGGGATTACAGCAATATATCACAAGGATCATACACTCTAAGTGGGATTTATACCAAAAATGCAGGGCTGCTTTAATATTAGGAAAAAATACCAGCATAATTGGCCATGTCAATAACAAAATTAACAGAAATAATATAAATATCTCAATAGATGCAAATAAAGCTTTTGGCAAAATACAGCACTTAGTCCTATTAAATACACTAGAAATATAATATAAATGGGATCTTAAAATGACAAGTAGTTCCTATGTAAAACCATTAGCAAGCATTATCTGAAATGGAGATAAGCTAGAAACCTTCCTAATAAGAAGAAAGGTGAATCAAGAATGCCCATTATCATGACTATTATTCAATATTATAAGAGAAATTCTACGTATAAAAATGAGAAGGGGAAAAATGAAGGAATTAAAATAGGCAATGAGGAAACAAAACTATCACTCTTTGCAGATGATAGGAAGATATACTCAGAGAATCCTGGAGAATCAACTAAAAAAGTAACTGAAATCACTAACAATTTTATCACAGTTGCAGGATATAAAATAAGCCCATATAAATCATCAGTATTTCTATATATTACTAACAAATTTCAGCAGTAGACATAAAAAGAGAGATTTCATTTAAAATAACTTTACATAATATAAAATACTTTGGAGTCTATCTGTCAAGTTAAACACGGTAACTTTATTAATACAATTATAAAACATATTTCACACAAATAAAGTCAGGGCTAAACATGTGGAAAAAACATTAATTGCTCACAGGTAAATTTAGCCAATATAATAAAGATGATGATTCTCCTTAAATTAAATAGTTTATTGTCATACCAATAAAACTACAAAAAAAAATAAAGAACTAGAAAAACAATAAAATAACTAATTTGGAAGAAAAAAAGGTAAAGATATCAAAGGAATATTTTGAAATGTGAAGGGATATGGCATAGTATTACCAATTCTCAAGCTATATTATAAAGTAGTAGGCATCAAAACGATCTGGCATTGGCTAAAAAAAAGAGTGCTGGATCAGTAAAATAGTTTAGATACACAAGAAACTGTAGGAAATCACCATGGTGCTTTAGAATTTGATAAACCCAAAGATCCATGCTTTTGGGACAAGAACTCACTATTTGACAAAATATGCTATGAAAACTAGAAAGCGATTTGACCAAAACTATGTATGGATCAATATATCACACCTTATACCAAAATAAGGTCAAAAAGGGTACATGATTTAGACACAAGGAACTATTAATACCACAAGCAAATTCAAGGAGCATGGAATCATTTTTGCATTAGGTTTATGGAAAAAGGAAGAACATATGACAAAATAAGAGATAGAGGGCATTTTAAAATGTAAAATGGATAATTTTGTTTAGATTAAATTGATAGGTTTCTTCAAAAATTAGCCAAAATTAGAAAGAAAGCAGTTAAACTGGGGAGGGGGTAAATTTACAGGAAGTTCTTTTTTTATTTTATAAAGGCCTAGTTTTGTGAGCAATACTCCATTTGCACCCCTATTCTATTTCAATCAGTATTAATCAGTTTGATATTCTATATAAATGACATAGGGATAGATAGGTTCTTACAATGGGCCACAAACTTTAATGCAATGTTCATTACTTGTTGACCAAGTTATAGGCTCACTTGTACAGCCAGAAGAATGCAGCAAAGATACTGCCATCCTATTTTGTTCAAATTCCAGGAAGTTCAAACCTAATATAGGTGGGATCCCCTGTATGTTTGGAATTTCCCCCAATTTATTTTCCTACCTCTGGACCTCTCTCTTTCTCTTGTCTAACATGAGCAAGTGACCATATTATGATAACTTAGTCTCATGCTTTGCCCAACCTGTGACACCTCTGCTGATATGTCAATTTTGGCCTTCAAGCACACGATGTATCCCCTAATAAGATTCTGTATTTCACTGTGATTTAAAATATATGTGTATATATTTCGGTATCAAACCCTGTAAAAGCAAGGTAGAGAAAAAGGGGGCATCTCAGACCATTAGGAAGTTCTGAGGTCTACTTCATTATAAGGGGACCATAAACCTTTTAATAAAGGGCTATTGGCTCAGAACTCTGCCTCAGTCTCTTTTATTGTAGGTTGGATAATTTTAAGCCCCACTATTTCTCAAATATATAGAGATCTGTCAAATTTATAAGGATATGAGTCATTTCTCAATTGATAAATGGTTAAGGAATATGAACAGGCAGTTTTCAGACAAAGAAATCAAAGCTTTCTATAGACATACAAAAATGCTCTAAATCATTGTTGATCAGAGAAATGCAAACTAAAACAACTCTGAAGTATACATATCAGATTGAATTGTGTGACAGAAAAATAAAATTATAAAAGTTGAAGGAGATGGGGGGAAATTGGGAAGCTAATACACTGTTGGTAAAACTCTGAACTGATTTAACCATCCTGGGAAGAAATATGGAACTATGCCCAAAAGGCTGTAAAACTCTGCAAACCCTTTGATTCAGAAATACCATCACTCTGTGTCCCAAAGAGAGTAAAAAAAAAAAATGACTCATATGTACAAAATTCTTAACAGCATCTCTTTTTGTAGTGGCAAAGAATTGGAAATTGAGGGTATGCCCATTGATTTGAGAATGGCTGAAGAAATTGTGGTATATGATTGTGATGGAATACAATTGTGATGTAATACATGATAAGCGGGATAGTTTCAGAAAAATTTGGAAAGACTTACACAAAATGATGCAAAGTGAAGTGACCATAACCAGGAAAACACTGCATATAGTAACTTAAAAACTATACAATGATCAACTGTGAATGATGTAGCCAATCTCAGCAATACAATAATATTAGAAAATTTCTGAGGACTCCTGTTGAGAAGTACTATCCACCTCTAGAGAAATAACTGATGGAGTCTGAATAAAGATAGAAACATACTTTTTAAAACGTTAACCTACATCAAATTGGGAGGGGAGAAGGGTAGGAGGGAGACAATTTGGAACTCAAAATTTAAAATATATATATATATATATACATCTGTATATTAAAATCTTTACATATAATTTGAAAGAAATAAAATATTTTTTAAAACTAAAACAATGGATGCATCTAAAAACTACAGTTCAAAAGTTTGGATTTACAAAAGGCAAACCATGAACTACCACACTGATATCTCCTAACAATCCTGTTCTACATCAGAAAGGGCTCAGTATGATGTAAATCTCTCCTTTACCTTACTCTAAACTATTATTTGCTTAAGTAGCTTAAGAAACTGTCATATTTCATGTACACTTTGAATCCACAAAATGAACCCCCCAAGAGAGAATGCGTACTTGCAAATATCCAAGTTTTACATGTTTCAAGATAGTTTTCACTACTAACCAGAGTTGGAATGTCATTGACGGTATAGCAGAACCATTACACTATCCTATGGAAATATAAAATCAAATTTTTTTTTCCCTAAAGATGGTGGAGTAAAGGCAGGGACTTCCTTGAGCTCTCCATAAACCCCTCCAAATACTTGTAAAAAATTACTCTAAACAAAGTCTAGAGCACAGAACAAATAAAACGAGAAAATGAAACACATTTTCAGTTGAAAACTACCTGCAATGTGGACAGGAAACGTCTGCTGCACCAGTCTGAGAAAAGAGTGCAGTCCAGTGTGGCCTGCCCAGCACAGGGCTGGAGCAGGCATCAGGAGACTGAATCTGGTACCTGTCATGGTTTCCAGATTTCTAAACCATTAAACGACAAAGAAAACTTGGAAGGTCAGTAGGAAAGAACTGTGGGACCAAGATGAGAGAAAAGCATTGTCTAGCCCCAGCTCCAGGGAGGAGAGAGAAGCTTGGTTAAACCTCAGCTCAAGGTGGTGGAGGCAGCAGCAGCTGCTTCCAGAACTCTCAGCTCACAGGCTGTGTGGAGTTTGAATGGCTTATAGAGGGGGGGCTGCAGAGATCTCTTTGTTGTTGCTGAGGCAGGACTCTCTTACTTTGCCCTGCCAGGACCTGGGTTGCAGTCCTGGGGTGAAGAGAGCATTGACCTGGAACTTGTGGCAGTGGTGGACAGTGAATTCTCCTCACAGTTTCAAGGCATAAAAGAGTGTTTGTGGTCACTCAAAGGCCAGAGCACAGGCCAGGAGAGGAGTAAACACCTCTTCTTTGATCATATCACCATAGAAAAACTGAAAATTTACAGGTCCCTAGAACTATCTCTGAAAACAGCTACACAAAAACCCTGAAGCTTGGGAGAATACACTACCACCATCCCTCCCATTGAAACAGAATGCTACCTTAATAAAGAGTTAAAATGTTAAGTAATTGACTGGGAGAATTAGCAAAAAAGCATAAAATCTCAGACCATAGAATCTTTTTTTTGGTGACAAAGATCAAACCATACAACCAGAAGAAGACAACAGAGTCAAAGATCCTACATCCAAAGCCTCCAAGAAAAATATTATTTGGTCACAGGTCATGGAAGAGCTCAAAAAGGATTTTGAGAATCAAAACTGAAAAGAGGAATGAGTGTGATAAAATAAGATCATGAAAAATGAGTCAAAGGCTTGCTAAGGGAGACAGAAAAAAATGCTGAAGAAAATAACACCTTAAAAAATAAACCAACCCAAATGGCAAAAAAAAGGTCCAAAAAGTCAATGAAGAGAATAATGCCTTAAAAAGCACAAAAGAAAAAGGAGGTCAAAAGCTCACTGAAGAAAATAATTCCTTAACAATTAGAATGGAGGAAAACCCCCTGTCCTCCGTGTCAATTGTGGTTAAGAAAGTTTACAAGAGAGTGGTCAGCCAAGATGGCAGGACTGAAGCAGGAACTTTTCTAAACTCCTACATGAATTCTGTCACTAAATTTAAAAAGTGAATCTGAATGTATTTTAGAGTAACAGTATCCATTGGGAGACTGAGCATGGCAGATTTCCAGCCCATGAAAATGCCCATGTAGTTCTGGGCAGGAGGATTGTAGAGCATGCAGGGGCTGCACCAGCATGGACCTGAGAGCAGACTATAGCAGAGTGAGAAGGAGCCCCAGCCAGAGGATTCACCCACCCCAAGGGCAATTTGCAGCTGTCTCACTGCAGCACAGAAGATCAATTGGAGGTGGGTAAGAGAAAGCAAAGGGCCCACAGCAGTGATAGCAGCTTTTCCTGGGGCTATCAGCTCACAGCCTAGATGTTTAAAAATCACACACCTAAACTTCCAGGAGCCAAGATGTGGAAGTAAAGCCTAGCTGCTCTGATTAGCCCTCCCTGACCCAGAAAACCCAGAGATAAATGTCCCATAGAAAGTAAAATGCTGAAATACTAGAAACAGCCTCAGGCTTTGGAGTCATTGAGGAAGGGTGTAACTGAAGCAATAAGGAGTCTGAAGTGAAGGGCAGGATGGGTCCCAACAAGCCCCACCTCACCTGACCAGCAGGAGCTCCTGAAGCCCAGGGAGGTGGAGCCAGCAAGCACTAACAATACAACCTCTGGTGTGCTTTAGCACCACCAGGGGGATCTGCAGACACCAGTGCTGTAGCCCAGAGGCACAGAGGGGGAAACCTGAAGAGGCCAGACAACCCCTCCCCCTCACATTACTCTGTGAGCCTCAGGGTAACCCCGGGAAACAATGTGAGTCCTGGCTTTGGCCAGAGTCTAGACACCCAGAGGATACAGCACACAGAGTCAACAACAGGCCCTTAGCTCCCAGCCTGAGAAGTAAAGTCAGGGAATAGGCAATCACAATGGGTAAGAAGGAAGCTGAGAAATCAAACGCAAGAAAAACTATCCAGTGTTATTATAGTGAGCAAGAACAACCAAATTCAGAGGACAAACATGGACTCTATACTCATACCTGAGACCACAGAAGGAAATATGAACTGGTCTCAATCCCAAAAAGCATTCTTGGAGGAGCTAAAGAAAGATTTTAAAAGCCAAATTAGAGAGGTAGAAGATAAATTTAAATCTACAGTGACCAAATTTGAAAAAAAAAAATCTCACTGAAGAAAACAAATCCTTAAAAAGTAAAATTTGTGAACTGGGACAGGAGATTCAAAATCTAACTTGAGAAAATACCTCCCTAAAAATGAAAGGTAAAGATATGGAAAAGGAGCTGCAAAAACTAACTGAGGAAAATAATTCACAAAAAATCAGAATCAGTAAAACTGAAGCTAAGGAATCTATGAAGAATCAAGAGTCAATCAAACAAAACATAAAGATTGAAAAATTGGAAGAAAGTGTAAAATATCTCATTAGAAAAACAACTGACCTGGAGAACAGATTCAGGAAAGATAACCTAAGATTTATTGGTCTACTGGAAAGCCATGATGAAAAAAAGCAGCCTTGACAACATCCTCCAAGAGATTGTCAAAGAAAATTGTCCTGAGGTCCTAGAATCAAAGGGTAAAATAGTTATTGAAAGAATTCACCAGACTCCTCCTGAAAGAGATCCCAAATTGAAAACTCCAAGAAATATAGTAGCCAAATTCCAGAATTACAAGGTCAAGGAAAAAATGTTGCAAGCAGCCAAAAAGAAACAATTCAAATATTGTGGAACTACACTCAGGATTACACAGGACGTAGCAGCTTCTACATTAAAAGATTGGAGGGATTAGAATTTGATATTTTGTAAGGCAAAAAAGCTAGGACTGCAAACAAGGATCAACTACCTGGCAAAATTGAACATAATCTTTCAGGCAAGTGGTTATTTAATGAAATAAGGGACTTCCAGACTTTCCTAATAAAAAAGCCAGGGCTCAATGGAAAATATGATCTCCAATTACAAGAATCAAGAAAGACATAAAAAAATAAACAAGGAAAACACACACACACACAAAGACATACATACATGCACACACATACACATAACCTGGAATTCAATAAGAGCAAACTGTTTACATCCCTATATGAGAAGCTGATAACTGTCAATTTTGAAATGTATATAATTATCGTGACATTTAAAAAGGATATACATAGTTAGAGGGCGTGGGTATAAATGAACTAATCTGATGAGAAAAAAAAAAAAACCTTATTAAGGGTTAAAAAGGGACTGTAATGGGAGAAAAGGAAAGGATGAGTCAGAAAAAGGTAAATTATGCCACACAAAGAGGCATAAAAACATACTATAGTAGAGGGGAAGGAAGGAGGGAGATGAACATCATATGAACTTTGTTCTCATTGGTTCTGGTTCAAAGAGGGATCAACATAATCACTTAAGTTTAGGATTCTAACATGAAAAGACATGAAAACTCATAATAGAGGGAAAGGAAGGAGGGAGAGGAGCACTGTATGAAATTTACTTTCTTCAGTTTGGGTTGAAGGAGGGAATAACATACTCTGTTAAGTATGAAAATCCATTGTGCCCTACAGGCAGTAAGAGATGTAAGAAGGAGGTAAAAAAAAAGGGGGGGTGTTAGAAGAGAGGGAAACAGTAGTAAGAGGAAAGGGTAGGTAAAGAGGTGGGGTATAGGGAGGGAATACTGAGGGAGGCAGTGGTCAAAAGGAAAACTCTTAAGGATGGGAAGGGAGAAGGAAGAAACAAAAGCAAAAACAGGAGAGGGAACAGGATGGAGGGAAAGCGACAGATAGTAATCATAACTGTGAATGTGATTGTGATGAACTCTCCCATAAAACAGAGGTGGATAGCAGAATGGATTAAAAACCACAATCCTACAATATGCTGTCTACAAGAAATACATCTGAAACAAAGGGGTATGCACAGGGTAAAGATAAAATGATGGAGTAGAATATATTATGCTTCAGTTAAAGTAAAAGAAAGCAGGGGTAGCAATCTTTATCTCAGACAAAGCAAAAGCAAAATAGATCTAATTAAAAGAGATAAGGAAGGAGACTATATCCTGACAAAAAGCACCATCAAGAATGAATTAATATCATTACTTAACATATATGCACCAAGCAGTACAGCATCCAAATTCCTAGAGGAGAAGTCAAGGGAATTAGAGGAAGAAATAGATAGCAAAACTATACCAGTGGGGGACCTCAAACTCCCCCTCTCTGAACTTGATAAAACTAACCTCAAAATAAACAAGAAAGAAGTTAGGGAGGTGAATAGAATTTTAGAGAGGCTAGACATGATAGATCTCTGGAGAACAATGGATTCCAATTCTCTACAAACTATGTGGGAAAATTGGTGTAGAAGGAGTCCTACAAAATTCTTTTTTTGACACAAAATATGGTACTGATAGCTAAATCAGGGAGAGACAAAATGGAGAAAGAAAATTACAGACCAATTTCCCTCATGAATATAGATGCAAAAATTTCAAATAAAATATTAACCAAAAGTCTACAGCAACTTATCATAAGAATAATGCACTTTGATTAGGTAGGATTTATTCCAGGAATGCAAGAATGGTTCAATATTAGGAAAACCAACAGTATAATTGATCATAGCAACAATAAAACTAGCAGAAACCATATGATTATCTCAATAGATACAGAAAAGGCTTTTGACAAAATACAACATCCATTCCCATTAAAAACAGTAGAAATTATAGGACTAAATGGAGTCTTCCTTCAAATAATAGGTAGAATCTATTTAAAGCCATCAGCTAGTATTATATGTAATGGGGATAATCTAGAAGCATTTCCAATAAGACCAGAGGTGAAACAAGGATATCCACTATCACCCCTCTTCTTCAATTTGGTACTAGAAATGTTAGCAGTAGCAATTAGAGAAGAAAAAGAAATTGAAGGAATAAAATTAGGCAAAGAAACTAAGCTATCATTCTTTGCAGAAGATATTATGATATACTTAGAGAATCCTAGAGAATCAAGTAGAAAACTACTTGAGACAAATAATTTTGACAAAGTTGCAGGATATAAAATAAGCCCACATTAAATCCTCGGCATTCCTATATATTTCTAATGAAATCCAACAGCAAGAGATAGAAAGTTACTGTAGACATTATAAAATATTTGAGAATCTACCTGCCAAACCCAGGGCCTATATGAACACAACTACAACTACAAAACACTTTTCACACAAAAACAGTCAGATCTAACTAATTGGAAAAACATCAATTGTTCATGGATGGGTTGAGCTAATATAATAAAAATGACAATGTTAACTAAAATAAATTGTATATTTAGTGCCATACCAATCAATCTACTAAAAATTTATGTTGCAGAGCGAGGAAAAATAGTAACAAAATTCATTTGGAAGTACAAAAGGTCCAGAATATCAAGAGAATTAATGAAAATAAATGCTAGGGAAGGTGGCCTAGCCATGCCAGATTTTAATCTGTATTATAAAGCAGCAGTCCTCAAAACTTCTTTGTACTGGTTGACAAATAGAGTAGTGGATCAAAGACTGGGTACATGAGACTCAGCAGTCAATGATTATAGTAATCTACTGTTTGATAAACTCAAAGACCCCAGTTTTGGGGGTAAGAACTCATTATTTGAAAAAACTTCTGGGAAAACTGGAATATAGTATGCTAAAAACTGGGCATAGACCATTATCTAACACCACATACCAAAATCAAGTCTAAATGGGTGTACGATCTAGGCATAAAGGCTGATACTGTAAGCAATCTGAGAAAGCAAGGAATGGTATACCTGTCAGATTTATGGAGAAGGGAAGACTTTATGACCAAACAAGAGTTTGAAAGCATTATAAAATTCAAAATGGATAAATGTGATTACATTAAATTGAAAAGTTTCTGTACAAACAAAGCCAGTGTAACTAAGATTAAGAGGGAAGTGGGAAATTGGGAAAGAATTTTTACAACCAGTGTCTCTGATAAAGGACTCATTTCTAAAATATACAGAGAATGGAGTCAAATCTATAAGAATACAAGTCATTCCCCAATTGATAAATGGTCAAAAGATATGAACAGGCAGTTTTCAAGGAAGAAATTAAAGATATCTATGAGCATATGAAAAAAATACTCTAAATCACTATTGATTAGAGAAATGCAAATCAAAACAACTCTGAGGTACCACATCTCACCAGTCAGATTGGCTAAGATGACAAAACAGGAAAATGACAAATGCTGGAGAGGATGTGGAAAAATTGGAGCACTAATGCATTGTTGGTGGAGTTGTGAACTGATTCAACTATTCTGGAGAGCAATCTGGAACTATGCCCAAAGGGCTATAAATAATTGGATACCATTTGACCCAGCAATACCATTTCTACGATTATATCCCAAAGAGGTCCTAGAAGTGGGAGGAAGACCCATATGTACAAAATTATTTATAGCAGCTTTTTTGTGCTGGCAAAGAATTGGAAATTGAGGGTATGCCCATCAATTGGGGAAGAACTACAAGAACTTAACAAGTTGTGGTATATGAATGTAATGGAATACTACTGTGCTATAAGAAATGAGAAGCAGACAGACTTCATATTTATCTGGAGAGACTTATACAAACTGATGCTGAGTGAGAAGATGTGAACCAGGAGAAATTTGTGCACAAGTACAGACACAATGTATATGTGACCACCAACTTTGATAGACTGGGCTCTTCTCAGCGATGCAAGGTTATAAGACAACTCCAAAAGAGTCATGATGGACAGACATGTCTACATTCAGAAAAAAAAAAAAAAAAACCTAGAAAGAACAAATTGAATGCAGATTGAAGCAAAGTACCTGCTTGATTTCTTTTTCTTGTTTGGTTTTGTTTCCTTCTTCCCATTGTTCATTCATAAAGAACAAAACTGAAAATTTCAATACCTATACAAAGGCTATTGTTGGTCTTTACTTTTTCTTTCTATTTAAAAATTTATCATTTAGTTTATTTTTGACATTCTTTTTAAATTTTGAGCTCCAGATTATCTCTTTTCCTTTAAAACCTCTGCCACCCGGGGAGAAGACCAACAATATTATATCAATTATATATGCAAAATCATTAAAAAAAACATTGCCATAATGCATAAAAATTTTTTAAAAATGAGAAAGTGAGATTTCAATTTGCACTCAGTTCATCAGTTCTCTGTCTGGATGTGGATAGCATTTTTTTTCATCAAGTCCTTTGGAATTCTTTAGGATCACTGTATTGAAAAGATTCTAGTACAAGACTGTCCAAGTCTCACAGTTGATCATCATTACAACACTGTTATTACTGTGCACAATGATCTTTTGGTTCTCTCCTTTATTTTCCTTCAGTTTATGTCTTGCCATGAATTTTATTTTTCTGAAACCAAGCCATTCATTATTTCTTCTTTTTTAGCTTTTATTTAGTATTTCATTTTCCTCAGATATATAAAAAAAAATTTAATATTCACATTTAAAAGTGAGTTACAAATCCTCTCCCCTTTTATCTATTGTTACTGCCCTCCATTGAGAAGGCAAGCAATTTGAGAGAGGTTATACCTGTGTAGTCATGCAAAATATGTACATAATAATCATGTTGTGAATAAAACAGACCAAAAAAAATCAAGAAAAACAAAAATTTTAAAAATATGCTTCAGTCAGTATTAAGACAACATCATTTCTTTTTCTGGGAATGGATACCATCTTTCTTCATAAGTCCTTCAGAGCTGTCTTGAATTGTCATACTGTTGAGAACAGCTAAGTCACACATAGCTGATCATCTTACAATATTTCTGATACCTTGTACACAGTACATTTCACTTTGCATCAACCCATTTAAGTCTTTCCAGGTTTTTCTAAGAGCATCCTGCTTATAATTTCTTATCATACAATAGTATCTCATCATAATCACATACTACAACTTGTTCATTCATTCCCTAATTAATGGGTTTCCCCTCAACTTCTAATTCTTTACCCCAAGAAAATAGCTGCTATAAATATTTTCGTACTTATATATGCCTTTCCTTTATTGTTTTTTGTCTCTTTTGTAATACAGAAATAGTAGTGGTATTATTAGGTCAAAGAGTATGCGCAGTTTTACAGCCCTTTGGGAATAGTTCCAAATTACTCTACAGAATGTTTGAATCAGTCTACTAACAGTACACTTATACCAACAGTTTCATTTTTCCTATATCCCCTCCAACACCTGTCATTTAACTTTGCTTTTCTATCATGATAATATTAGCTTAATTAGCCAATATTAGCCAAGACATGAGGTAGTATCTCAGAATTATTTTAATTTGCATTACTCCAATCGATACTGAGTTAGAGTATTTTTATGGCTATAGATGGCTTTTAAATACTTCATCTGAAAACTGATCATATCTTTTGAACATTTATCAATTGGGAAATGGTTCAATTTTTACAAATTTGACTCAGTTCTCTATATGTTTGAAAAAATGAGGCCTTTATCAGAGAAACTTTCTTTAATTTTTTCACAGTTACTATTTCTAACTGTATTTCCCTCAATCAATTCCCCCATCCCATTTATTCTATTCTCTCCTCTTACTCTGTCCCTCTTCAAAAGTGTTTTGTTTCTGACTACCCCCTCTCCCAATCTTCCCTCTCTTCTACCCCCTCCTTCTATGATCCCCTTCCCCTCCTACATTCTTTTATGGTAAGATAGATTTCTATACCCAGTTGAGTGTGTATGTTATTCCTTCTTTGAGCCAATTCTGCTGCAAAGATTCACTCACTCCCACCCCCCATGATCCCCCTCTTTCCCTCCACTGTAAAAACATTTTCTTGCCTCTTTTATCTGAGATAATTTACCACATTCTACCTCCTCCTTTCTCCCTATTGAAGTACATTACTCTTTCACCCCTTAATTTTATTTTTTAGATATCATCCCTTTATATTCAACTAACACCTGCACCCTTTGTCTATATAAACTCCTTCTAACTGCACCCAATAATGAGAAAGGTCTTATGAGTTAAAAATATCTTCTCATAGAGGAATGTAAACAGTTTAGTCTTATTAAATCCCTTATGATTTCCATTCTGCACTTACCTTTATATGCTTCTCTTGAGTTTTATATTTGAAAGTCAAATTTTCTATTCAACTCTGACGTTTTCATCAAGAATGCTTGAAAGTTCCCTATCTCATTGATTTATCCATTTTTCTCTCTGGGTAGGTGCTTCTTGGTTGTAATCCTAGCTCCTTTGCCCTTCAAAATATCATATTCCATGCCGTCTCATCCTTTAATGTAGAAGTTGCCAAATCTTGTGTTATCCTCACTGTGGCTCCATCATAGTTGAATTATTTTTTTCTGGCTGCTTGCATATTTTTCTACTTGACCAGGGAACTCTGGAATTTGGCTATAATATTTCTAGCAGTTTTTGTTTTGGGATCTCTTTCAGAAGGTTCTGTGTGGATTCTTTCAATTTCTATTTCACTTTCTTACTCTAGAATATCAGGGCAGTTTTCCTTGATAGTTTCTTTAAAGATCATGTCTAGGCTCTTCTTTTGATCATGACTTTCAGGAAGCCCAGCAATTTTTAAATTATTTCTCCTGGATTTATTTTCCATGTTAGTTGTTTTTCCAATGAGAAGTCTTCTATTTTTTCATTCTTTTGGTTTTGATGTATTATTTCTTGATTTCTCAAAAAGTCATTAACTTCCATTTGTGCCATTCTAAGTTTTAATGAATCATTTTCTTCAGAGAGCTTTTGGATCTCCTTTTGCATTTTGCCAGATCTGCTTTATAAAGAATTCTCCTTATTCATTTTTTTGGCTTCTTGTACCATTTGGCCTAGTGTGTTTTTTAAAGTGTATTATCTTCAGTATTTTTTTGTGTCTCTTACAATACTGTTAAGTTGTTTTCAATGATTTTCTTGCATCACTCTTATTTTGCTTCCCAATTTTTCCTCTACCTTTCTTACTTGATTTTCAAAATCCTTTTTGAGCTCTTCCTTGTAATGAGAATGTAAATTTAAGATCTTCCCTGCCCTTAGGCCCTTTGATAGGCTTAAGTGCACCTGGAGCCTGTGGTGGGAGGCTTGTTTTTCAGGAGATACTTTTTGATTGGGCAGTGGGTCAAAAGGGTTGTTACATGCTCTGAGCCAGGAGGCAGCAATATAAACCCTGTTGGGAGGCTTTCCTTTGGGGCTCACTTTGAGAAATGTTGTGTGATTTGACCAGACAAGACTCTGGGCAGCCATGGAGAGCCCCCCAGCTTTAAAAAATGCAGATGTTGATGTTTCCCTCTCTGGTAACTGACTAGGTATGGATATAATAGTTGGACAGTTGGAGGCCTGTCTGTTTGATCTGTTTGTTTCTCTGTCTTCTTGTTATTTCTGCTTGTAACCCCTGTATACTCTGAAGTTCAGGGTGCTGACATTTCCCCCTGAACTAGGTAAATGATATGTTTGATTGATTAAAGCAAGATTGTTAACCCATTTTGAGTTGCTTTCCTTTAGAAAAGCAGATCTAAGAACCCTGTTTTGGCAGCCACCCTGGGTATGCTAGAGTGCTTGCTGTTACATTCCATGACCTGAGACCAATACATATTTTTTCTTCTTGGATGTAGGATGTAGGATGTAGGATGCTGTCTATCTCTAGTTTAGTCATACATTCTTCCCATCTCCATAGATCCAACGGGTAAACTATTCCTTGATCTCCCAATTTGCTTATGTTACACCCTTTATATTTAAATCCTGTACTCATTTTGACCTTATCTTTATATACAGTGTAAGATGTTGGTCTATGACTAGTTATGTTGGTTTATGCCTAGTTTCTGCCATAAAATTGTCCAGTTTTCCAAGCAGTTTCTGTCAAAGAATGAGTTCTTATCTCAGAAGCTGGAGTCAATGGATTTATCAAATGGTAGATTACTAGTCATTAACCATTGTGTCTTATATAGTTAACCTATTCCACTGATCCATCACTCTATTTCTTAGCCAGTACCAAGTAGTTTTGATGATTGCTACTTTATAATACAGTTTTAGTTCTGTTATAGCTATGCCACCCTTCCTTGCATTTCTTTTCATTAATTCTTTTGATATTTTGGAGTTTTTTTTCTTCCAGAAGAATGTTATCATTTTTTTAAGTACTATAAAATAATTTCTTGGTAGTTTCATTGGTATGGCACTGAATAAGTAAATTAATTTATGTAGAATCATCATTTTTATATTATCTTGGCCTATCCATGAGCAACTGATTATTTTTTAAATTACTTAGATCTGACTTTTTTGTGCAAAAATTATTTCATAATTGCATTCATATAGTTGCTGGGTTTATCTTGGCAGATAGACTCCCAAATATTTTATACTGTCTAGTTATTTTAAATGGAATTTCTCTTTCCCTCTCTTGCTGCTGGTTTTTCTTGGTAGTATATTGAAATGTCAATGATTTATGTGGGTTTACTTTATATCCTGCAACTTTGCTAAGTTGTTAATTATTTCAAGTAGATTTTTAGTTGATTCTCTGGAATTCTCTAAGTATACCACCATATCATCTGCAAAGAGGGATATTTTTTCTCCCTCATTGCCTATTGTAATACCTTCTATTTTTTTCTTCTCTCCTTGCTAAATCTAACCTTTCCAGTATAATATTAAATAACAGGGGTGATAATGGGTATCCTTGCTTCACCCTTGATCTTTTTGGGAAATTTCTAACTTATCACCATTACATATAATGCTTGCTGATAGTTTTAGATTCATGCTACTTATCATCTTAAAAAATATTCATTTATTCCTATGTCCTCTAGTGTTTTTGATAGGAATGGGTACTACAATTTGTCAAAAGCTTCTTCTACATCTATTGACATATTCATATGATTTCTATTAGTTTTGTTATTGATATGTTCAATTATGTTGATCATTGTCCTAATATTGAACCAGCCCTGCATTCCTGGTATAAATGCCACCTGGTCATAATGTATGATCCTCATAATATATTGCTATAATACATTTGCTAATATTTTATTTGAATTTTTGCATCAATATTCATTAGGGAAAATTATCTATATTTTTCTTTCTCTGTTTTGGCTCTTCCTGGTTTAGCTATCAGCACCATATTTTCATTATAAAAATAATTTGATAGGAGTATTTCTTTGACTACTTTGACTACTTTTCCAAATAGTTTATATAGTATTGAAATCAACTATTCTTTGGTAGAAATCATTTGTAAATCCATCTGGCCCTGACTAATTTTTCTTAGGGAGTACCTTGATGGCTTTTTAATTTCTTTTTTTCTGAAATGGGGTAAAATTAAATTATTTTATTTCCCCTTTTATTAATCTGGGGATTTTTTTTTTATTTTTATAAGCATACACCCATTACACTTAGATGGTCAGATTCATTGGCATACAGTTGGGCAAAAATAACTGCTAATTATTGTTTTAATTTCATCTTCCTTGGTGATGAATTCACGCTTTTCATTTTTGATATTGATAATTTGATTTTCTTCTCTTTTTTAATTAAATTAACCAAAGGTTTATCTATTTCATTGTTTTTTTAATAAAACATGCTCAGTTTATTAGTTTCCTTAATTACAATTTTATTAATCTCTCATTTGATTTTCAGAATTTTTAATTTGGTATTTAATTGGAATCTTTAATTTGTTCCTTTTCTAGTATTGTCACTTGTAGTCCCAATTCACTGATCTCCTCTTTATGATTTTTTGTGTATACATTTAGAGGTATAACATTGCCCCTAAGACCTACTATAATTGCATCCTTAACTTTTCTTTGTTGTCTCACTGTTCTTTTGGATGAAGTTATTGATTGTTTCTATGATTTGTTGTTTGACTCACTCGTTCTTTAGTATTATTTAATTTCTAATTAATTTTTAGTTTATCTTTCCATGGCCCTTTATTACACATAATTTTCGTTTCATCATGTTCTGAAAAGGATGTAATTAATATTTCTGCATTTTTGCATTTGTTTGTGAGTTTTTTATGCCCTAATACAGGGTCAATTTTTATAAGTGCCATTTACCACTAAGAAAATGTACATTCCTTTTTATTCCCATTCAGTTTTCTCCAGAGGTTTTCTATAAAATTGATTCACCTCTTTAACTTCTTTTTTGTTTATTTTGTGGTTAGATTCATCTAGTTCAGAGAGGGAAAGGTTTAGGTCCCCCACTAGTATAGCTTTGCTGCCTATTTCTTCCTTCCAATTCATTTAACTTCTCCTCTAACAATGTGGATGCTATACCACTTGTTGCATATGTGTTTAGTATTGATATTACTTCATTGTTTATGGTACCTTTTACCAAGATGTGGTGTCCTTCCTTATCTCTTTTAAGTAAGTCTAGTTTTGCTTTTGCTTTGTCTGAGATTAGGGTTGCTTAATAATGGACTTTAATGTATTTAAATGTTGAGATGCTTCAATATTTGAAAATACTTTGTGAATTAAAAATTATTCACTATGCTCCTGTTCTCTTAAATTTGTTAAGGTGCCCTATGCACACCATATTTTCTTTTGCAAAATATTACAATGTTCTAGCTCTTTAGAGAAAGTATTCATTTATAACACTATTGCTTTTCACTTTGGAGCTAAGATTAGGTTTTATGGATTTAGAGATATTTAATAAGAATGTGATCCTGGGAGAGTTACTTAGCATTCCTGTAAAAATTATAGTGTCATGAGGTGGCTAGGTGGCACAGTGAATAGAGCACAGGTCCTGGAGTCAGGGGGACCTGAGTTCAAATTAGGCCTCAGACACTTAACACAAAAGCTAGCTGTGTGACCTTGGGCAAGTCACTTAACCCCAACTGCCCTCCAAAAAGCAAAAAAAAAAATTAATGTGTCATACTATAAGGCATATGAAGTCCACTCTTTTTCTAACTGTATTTTTCTTTTCCATATTAAGAGAAAAATCCTACAGACCTATGGAAATTATTCTAATTCACTTAACCAAATGAAATTATCTTGCATGAAGTTCAGATTAGAGAATATTTTGATTTGCTGACATATTTAGCTCAAATATTTTCAGAAAATAAAGGCTTAGTTTAAAATGAAATGATTTGGTAAACTTCAGGTCGATTCATGGTTCACTAAACCAACTTTTTTTTTACATTAGCAAATTAATATATTTCAACAAAAAAAGGAAATCTTTTTCATTCAAATCTAGGCACACAATAATTTTATGACTTATACCTCCTCAGGAAATCTCAAAGTGAAGCCAGCAATCTAAATCAACTACTTTGGTTGTTTTCAAAAGACATTCATTGTGGCTGACAGTGAAACAATTGATGAGAAAACAGATGGTCTGTAAATTGGGTCAATTCAGTTCAACTACAGTATTCATTTAACTCAATAAGCTATTATTGAGTGCCTGCTGAGTGACCTGTACTGGCTTAGAATTGAAATAACTGACTGTGGTCAGGTTATTCTAGTAATCTTAATGACCAAGTTTCATCAAATTTGTAGTCCTCCAAGTGATTGCTTCATACTGACCTGAATAACATTTTGAGGAAAATAATTTCCCTTCTGTCTACAAATCCAGCCCAACTTTTTTTTAAAGTTATTTGAATTAAATATGGCATTTTATAATCCACATTCCTGGTTTTAGCATTTTTTTTAGTACAGTATAGATTAACTTTTAAATGCTGTATTCAATTTGAAGTATATAAGGCCTGTGTTTGGATATCAAAATAAAACTATGGAAAGGGACTGAAGTCATTGTGGAGACAATCTATATGTTAATATTTGGATTTATGCATACAGAAAACAATTTAATAGATTTTATCTGAGTTGGAAAGGGAACATGAGATGGTAGAGAGAGGGTTGGCCTAAGAATTAGGATGACCTGTATTCAGGTTTTACAATTTAACCATGCTATTTCGGTGACCATCAATTGATCACTAAACGGCTTTAGTGTCCCAGGCAAATTTTTAAGATTGTAAATTTCAACTGAATTGTAAATTGACATAAGTGGAAGGAATATTTGCTGTTTTCTCTACAAATGATATAAAAAAAAAAAAACTCTGTACCTTATCTCCCTTGGTGAATTGTTAGGAAATATGCTACAAAGACTTTGATATATATTTTATTTTGATTTTTAACCTGAAGTGATATGATTTGTACTGCTGATATAGTAAGATACCCTATATTCTTAACAAAAGGTTGCTCAAAAAAGAAAGTTACCCTAGAATGAAGACAGATAAAGATATGAAGAAATCCATAAAAATATAAGTTTAGTAACATATACTTTTTGGGTTTTTTTGGAGGGGGAGAAAATCACAGCAACTATTGGTGAAACAAAAATAAGATCACAGAGAGTCTGTGAACTGAATCATTTGCTTTGAAAAATACACTTCATTTAACCCAATAAGACTTTTTTTAAACATCAGAATGTTACAAAATAAAAATGTATGCATTTAAAAGAATTTAATAATATCCAGAGGCTTTAATAAATTTATTCATTTTTCATTAAGCAAAACTAGAAGAATGATGTCCAGAGGCAGAGTAATGCAATGCCATAAGGAAAAACAGATGAATGAGATAGACAGACAGACACAGAGAGACTGTGTCTCTATGTGTATGCATTATATATGTATATGTGTATGTGTATTTGTATATGTATATGCATGTGTGTGTGTATTTAGAACAGATAAAAACTATTTTTGAAATAAGAGAGAATGGAAGATATAAATTATATAAGCACATAAAACTTGAGAGCAATAATCCAAAATGAAAGAAAAATTGATGTAGTGGATAGAGTGTATGGCTTGGAGTCAGGAAAATCTGGATACAAATGCTATCTCCTCACATCTATGCAGTCCTAGACCAGGTATGATCTTTCTTCTCTGAGTTCTTCTTTTTTGAGCATTACATTCCTTATCTTTTTTTTTTAAGCAATCTGGGTTAAGTAACTTGCTCAACGTTACATGGCCAGTTATTTCTGGGTGTGGTGCTAAGTGTCAGAGCCCGGATTCGATCCCCAGGTCACCCCGACACTGGAGCCGGTGTTCTTACTCGCTGTTCTACATGGCTGCCCCGACATTCCTTATCATTAAAATAAGGCAATTACATTATGCGGCCTCTAAACTTCCCTCTACTTCTAAATCTATGATTCTGTGAAATGTTTGGAAAGTGGTATTCAAAAAAAATGTGAAGTTTTAACAATATTGCTGAGAACTCTATAATTCTAAATAGAAATTCCTAGGGCTTCCAATAACAATTTTCATTTTTATTTTAGTTTTGTTGACATATTCCATATCTACCTCACAAAAACTAAATATTAACCCTCCCTGTGAGAACTGTCTCGTAATAAAGTAAAACAATTGAGCAAAACTACCAGGTACAATGACTTTATCTAAAAAAGTATGCAATCTTCCACACCTGTAGCCCCTCTCTCAACTCTCTACTTTAAACCATTGGGGTGGGGGGAGGAGGAAAGTAAAACTAATTACTTTTAGCAAATATGCATAATCATTTTTTTAATGCTAGTTGGCTATTTATAAAGACATATGCCTCATTTTGTACCCTAAAGCCATTGCCTCTCTGCCAGGACATAGAAAGCATATTTCATCAGCAGTCCTCTGGAATCATGGATGTTTATTTCATTGAACAAAATTCTTATAGTTTTTAAATTTTTTTTTACAGTGTTGTCAATGAATAAATAGTAAGTTACCATATTTTATATGTTACACAAAATTTTCTCTTGATTCTTTTAATTTTGTTCATTAATGGATAAAAGTCTTCATTTGCTTGTTTTTATAATGTGGGTGTTATAAGGGAACTTGTTCTTCTGTATCAATTCACACAAGTTTTTCTAGGTCCCTCTGAAATAATTTTTTTCCTCATTTCTTACAGCACAATAGCATTACATTACATTAATATAACATGATTTATTTAGTCCTTTATCTATTGAAATCTGCCAAAATTAAAGGAGCTTCTACAAATAATCTATGCATAAAAGAATTGTTTTTCATTCTTTGTTCTCTATTGTGTATAGGTATAGCAATGAGATAGCTGGGTCAAAGACCACACATAGTAACTTCTCGTGTATTTTTACTTTATAAATTCAAATTTCCAAACTTCCCAAAGTGCTTTCCAGTATAGTTGTTCTCCTTCACAGGCTCATCTACAGTGCAGCAATGTTAATTAATTTGCCACAGTTCTTCCAACCTTTCTCATTTTTTTTCCATCTTTGCCAATCTGATAAGTTTGAAGTAAATGTCTTAATTATTTTAATTTACATTTCTCAAATTTTTTATTATTTGGACTTCCTTTTTCATACATCTATAGATAAAATAGAAAACAAAACAAAACCTTATTTCTTGCCTGGAAAACTTCATGTTCATATCATTAGACAGTTTTCCAATTAGTCCCATTCTTATAAATTTGAATCAGTTATTTATGTCTCTTGAAAATATGAACCTTTTCAGAGAAAAAAGTATGCCAAATATTTTACCAGTTAATTGTTTTCCTCTCAATCTTAAATGATTGTAGAAAAAATAAATCTAACATAATCAATATTGTCCATTTTATCTTCTCTCCCTTGTTGGGTCATGAATTTTTCTTCTAACCAAAAATCTGATAGTTTTTCCCCATTTAAAAATATTTAAGATGTGAATTTTTATCATGTACAGAAATACATTACACATATATTATATACACATATGTATATATATACATATATATATATATATAATTTTGTGTTTTTATAGGACATGTGAAGTTGGTCTAAATCTAATTTCTTCTGCCTCCCTGTACAATTTTCCTACCTGTTTTTATTAAACAGTAAATTGTTATCCCAGTAGATAGGATCTTTGTGTTTCTTAAAAACAAGGAGACTAGATACATTTGATAAAATTATTTTTTTTCCTTTATAGACTAAATCTTTAACTTTTCATAATATAGCGATAATGATGATACTCTATTGAATCACCATTTCTTTCTTTTATTCAGAATTAATTTTTGGTTTTCAACTTTCATTTCCACAAGATTTTGAATTATGCATTTTCTCCCCATCTCTCCCCTACCCCTGACCCCTATTCTCTCTCTCTCTCTCTCTCTCTCTGTGTATATATATATATATATATATACACATATATGTATATATACACACATATATATACATATATGTATATATACACACATATATACACATATATGTATATATATATACATACACACACACACTAATTATTGCTTCCCTCAGTCTGCCCTCTCATATATCCCCTCTTAGTTCTCCCCTTATCCTCTTCACTCTTACTTTCTTATAGTGCAAGATGGATTTCTATACCCTTTTGCCTGTACATCTTATTTCCCAGTTGCATGAAACAACAATTTTTTAACATTTCTTTTTAAAACTTTGATCTCCATATTCTCTCCTTTCTTCCCTCCTCACCCCACCCCCACCAGGAAGACAAGCAATTTAATATAGGTTACACATGTGTAGATATACAAAACATTTCCAAAGCAGTCATGTTGTTCAAGACTAACTATATTTGCCTCCATCATATCCCACCCCCCATTTACTCTACTTTCTCCTTTGACCCTGTATGTTTTCAAAAGTGTTTGCTTCTTACTACCCCTTCCCCTTCCCCCAATCTACCCTCCCTTCTATCACAGCCCCTCTTATCCCCTTCTCCCCTACTTTTCTGTAGGGTAAGATACCCAACTGAGTGTGTATGTTATTCCCTCCTTAAGCCAACTCCAATAAAAGTAAGGCTGACCCATTCCCTTTCACCCCTCGGCTCTTCCCCTCCATTGCACTAGCTCTCTCTTGCCTCTTTTCTGTGAGATAGTTTACCTTATTCTATCTCTCCCTTTTTCCTTCTTCCAATATATTCCTCTATCACCTCTTAATTTTATTTTTTAGATATCATCCCTTTATATTCAACTCACCCTGTGCCCTCTATGTATACATGTACACATACACACAAACACATATATACACACATATACCCACCTTTACACACATATGTATATATATATACAAATATATTCCCTTCAACTATCCTCATACTAAGAAAAGTTTCATAAGTTGCAAAAATCTTCTTTCCATGTAAACAGTTCAACTTTAATAAATTCTTCATGATTTTTCTTTCCTGCTTACAATTTCATGCTTCTCTTGCTTCTGAAGTATTTGAATATCAAATTTTCTATTCAACTCAGGTTTTTTCACCAAGAATGCATGAAAGTTCTCCATTTCGTTGAATGACCATATTTTCCCCTGAAACATTATACTCAGTTTTGCTGGGTAGGTTATTCTTGGTTTTAATCCTAGCTCCTTTGACCTCTGGAATATCATATTCCAAGCCCTTTGATCCCTTAATGTATAAGCTGCTAGATCTTGTGTTATCCTGATTGTGCTTTCACAATACTCAGTTTGTTTCTTCCTAACTGTTTGTAATATTTTCTCCTTGACCTGGGAACTCTGGAAGGCAGATATTTTTAAGATAATGAAACTTCGTTTTCTTAATATTATAACAAATTGTTATAAAATCTTAATTATTTCTGTAGATAATGACCCTGCAACCTACATTTCTGATACAGGGGGAAAGAAATTGGGGCTTTGCTAAATAGCACAGTGGGTATCATTATACCTTACTAGGGAAAGATAGTAGGTTTTCATCCCACTATTAATTTCCATTTTTGCTTCTTAGCAAATTTTTAAAAACAAATATGTCCATTGATGATAAAAATCCAATTGCCATTCTGGATACTAAATTTTCTGAACTTATGTAAGAATATACTTGTTTCTGGCCACCTAAGCTACAGTTGGACTTGAGGGTAAGATGGGCTTCTTGATAAATAACAACTTCCATATATCATGATAATGGACTTTGATCATATGGATTCATAATCAGGATAATATATCAGCTGAGGATATGGACCATCAAGAGAAGAAAATATGGGTAGAAGCACGACCTTCCTGGGGCTCCGGCTTCCACCCTCCCCAATCCATGTAAAAAGGGGACTCTAAACAAACTTTGAAGCTGCGGAACCCACAAAATGACACAGAGAAGCTAACCTCCCACTGAGGACAGCCCGGCAGGCCGCCAGGAATTGGCGGCCAGCTCAGCGTTCTGGGAGCCGAGCCCAGCCCCACACCGAGGCTTTAGCCCCAGGGCAGGCCTGACCAGCCGCCAGCCAGAGGGACTCCAGATCAGCAGCAGCTGTGGCCGTTTCCAGATTTATCAATACATAGATGCGAAGGACAAGGTGAGAGGCCAGTGCAGTCTGGACTTTGGGACCCAGGAAGTGGGAGTGCGTGGCTTTTACCCCTGGAGCAAGAAACCGCTGAGACGCCAGCACAGCCAGCTAGCGCCACGGCCACGTGGCGGCTTCAGCTCCTGGCCTGCAGAGTGTAGGGGGACCAAGCACCAGTCTGAGGGGTCATAGCTCTTGCTTTAACCTGCTTGGATCTGGATTGCAGTCTAGGGTGGAGGTCCTGGGGTGTGTGTCCAGCTTGCCAGAGCGTGTAGAGACCTCAGAGAGGGCACCCATCTAATACCTCAGGCAGCTGAGAAAACCCCAGCGTTTGGGACGAAAACTCCCTTGTCTGGTGGCAGAGTCCTACTGTGGCAAAAAGCCCAAAAGTCAAATCATTGAGTGGCAAAATGAACAGGCAAAGGAAACAAAGCAGACAGAAGATTCCAACGTTACACTCCTATTTGGGGGATAAGAAGGAGCAAGGCATGGAACAGGAGGAAAACAGTGAAGTCAGAACTCCTGCACCAAAAGCTTCAAAGGAAAATACAAGCTGGTTACAGGCCATAGAGGACCTTAAGAAGCAGATAAGAGAAGTGGAGGAAAAATTGGGAAGAGAAATGAGAACAATGCAAGAAAATTATGAAATGAGAGTCAACAGCCTGACTGAAGAAAATAATACCTTAAAAAACAGATTGACTCAAATGGCAAAGGAGGCTCAAAAAGGCAATGAGGAGAAGAGAAGAAAATATGTGTTTCACTCTGTCATTTTGTGGGTTCTGTAGCTCTAAAATTTGTGTAGAGTCATTTTTTTACATGTATTTGAGGTAAATGGGGACAAGCTCAAGTACGTTACAGCTTTTACTCTGCCATCTTGGTTCTGACTCCTCCATTTCTTTCTAATGATGTACATAAGATCATTAGAAAGTATAATCATTGAGCAGGTGCCACTCCTAACTTTCCTCTATGGTTTATTTAACAAAGACTTCCCCTGTCCCCAGAATACTCACTCTTTCCAACTATCCTGAAAGCCTGTCTCTTAGGTTGTGTTTACTTTTTCATTCCTAGGGCCATTCTTCAGAAACAATTTGTTTCTGCATCATGTAGCTGATAATTTAATTTGACCTCAATTTGTACTTTTGAGGATTGTAAATTAAAGGTCTTAAGGCTAGCCATAAAGTCATCAGATGGAGTTCTGGTTATGCTGAGCAGCTGTGACAAAGTGTGTATGTTCAACCAATCTAGAGACACCTTCCCTCTCCCCTGACTGTCTTATGTAATCTCTCACTCCGTTGCAGCCCCTTTAGCTACTTCTATTGCTACAGTCTTCCCTTACCTGACAGCAGCTCCTTCCCCTTCTCCTCCTCTTCCTTCTTCCTCCTCACTTTCTGTACATCCATCTTCTCCTCCTCCTAGAAAGGCTAGGGATTGTTTTATTGGAAACTGTACAACAGCCCACTAGTGTTTTCCCTCATCAAGAAAGGTTTGTTCACTACCCTAGGAACAATTTGATCATTAATAGACATCATCTGCCTTTAAGTCCCTCTTATATCTCTACCTGGAGAAAGGACAATTCCAAATTTGATGAAGATCCTAGAGCAATTATCACTGAATTTTAAGTCATTTTACAGTGTATAACTTGACTTGAGGAGAAATAACTGACTTGATGCAAACTAAATTCTCCCTGGAATAAAGACAAGTCATTATATAATGGATAGATATAGATATAGATAAGCTCCATTGGCAAGATAATTCATGGCCCTGTGGGATTTCCTAATTGAACTTTGCAAGATACACATTGGAACACCAATGTCCACATTGATTACATGAAGTTACAGCAGATTAGGGAGTCTCTGCTTAGTCACTGTGACCTATCCTGAGATTTGGAGCAAATTATAAGTCACTACAAGAAGAAAATGAGGCCCTGAACTACTTTTATGATAGATTATGCACAAGTGCTAAACTACAGGCAGTATTAGACCCATTCAACCCATGAGATGCACATATTAGCACATACTATGGAAATCAGTCCCTGCCAAAGATGTGAAAGCATTTCCATAAAAGATGCCCTGGCTGGCATGAAATGCCTATAGGTCAATTTCCTGAGCATTGTCTTACATGTTTATTAAGGAAAGGACATGGAAAAAGAAAACTAAGTAAAGGAGAATTCTGCTAAGATGAAACCATACAAATAGTTCCTGTAGTTCATATTATTCTTGCTCCTGTACATACAGTGTCATGAACTTACAAGACATGCAAATGTTTTTAAGGGAAAAAAAAAAGATCATATTGCATAATACTAAAGAAAGAGAAAATAGAACCTAAGATGGAAAAGTGTCACTAATGGTCCCCAGGGAAACTTTGCTTCATGAAGGTACAGGGGAAAGGTAGAGGTTATGGACTTGGAAGGTGTGATAGTAATGGCATTTAAAGATTCCCCTGTATTGGCTTAGTTTTTCAAATTGATTGTGTCAAAACCCAGAGCTTGTTAATCCCACCTGTGGGATGGACTTGTCAACTTGAAAAGAGAGACACGAACTGGGAGGAGCTGGTGACGTAGATCTGGAGAGACAAGAGAGAGGCAGAAGATCTTTTTTGGAAGCGGCACCCACATGGAGGCAGAGAGAGACTGAGAAGGATTGCTGAGAGCCACTTTGAATCCCCCTGGACTTTTGAGACCTGCCCCCTGAGCTGCCAAGGACTGAGGAGACATGGCTGTTTTGCTGGTACTTTGTCTGTCTGTTTTGATGTTGTTTTGCCAGATTTGTCCACTGGTGAAAGACAGTCCTGTTGAAGAAGTCCTGGAACCTGGCTGTTCGCTAAGAAGCCCTTATACTGTCCTGCAGACAGAGAGTGAATACTGTCCACTGGTGAAGGCCAGTGCTATTGTTGCAGGGGTCTGGAGACTGTCCTGCAGACAGAGAGTGAATACTGTCCACTGGTGAAGGCCAGTGCTGTTGTTGCAGGGGTCTGGAGACTGTCCTGCAGACAGAGAGTGAATACTGTCCACTGGTGAAGGCCAGTGCTGTTGTTGCAGGGGTCTGGAGACTGTCCTGCAGACAGAATGAATACTGTCCACTGGTGAAGGACAGTGCTGTTGTTGCAGGGGTCTGGGAACCTTTCTGTTGGTTCAGAAGCCCTGAAGAAGGATTTTCTTGTTGTATGTTTACAGAAATCCTGGGAGAGGGTTTTGCTAATGTTTTCAGGGGTTCTAGGACTGTTCTACAGACAGAGGATGAATTAATGAAGGGACTGGCAATGTATCTTGTGGCCTTGCTAAGCCTTGTCTCCCCAGGAACTAAGATTGCTGAGAACTTGCCTCCTGTCAAGATGAAAAGACCTCCATTTGGGTATTAAGTGCTGTGTTTAAACTTGATGTAACTCTGGGGTAGTTTCAATTGAGATCCAGGGGTGGGGAACTTTTGACCTTTTTGTGCTCTGTGATTGACAAATGAAGGTACTTTACTTTTGTTTGGAAACTAATCTCCATTTGAGAAGAGGGGCTTTGTGGTGGACTAAATGAAGGTATAGCCTAGGGGTGGAGAAGTATTTAGAACTGGGACTTTGTAATTGATTGAATGAATATAAGGTCCTGGGGTGGGGTAGTCCTTGGAGATTATTTAATCACACTTAGTAAATGCTGTATTTGGAATGATGTCATGTTTTGATCTTCTCTGTTCTTGGTTTGTCACTGAATAAAATGGAGAGCACCTATGCTGGTATTCTGAACCTTGGGAAGTTGTCTTTGCTTGGCATTACAGTACAGAAGGGGACTCTTTGTTTACCCTGAACCCAAAGTTTTGGCCCTAATTAAACCAGTTCATTACTCTTCCCACAATGGTGAACACCATATTGCCCCTAAATTTGGGAATACAATCTATGACTGCTTACTAGATACTGGAGCTTTGAATTCAATCATATTGAGTAAATTTGATTCCAAATTTGATCCAAATTAGTTTTCTCTAAATGTTGTTAGGGTTCCATGGAAGCCTCAGAACATTCCAAGATTGTCCCATCATACAGTATCCATGAGTCTCTTTTTTGTGCAACACTACTTCATCCTGATGCCCAAATCCCCTGTTGTGATGGGATCTCCTATGCAAATTGCAGGCTACTTTTTCCTATTCTCCTGATGGTACTTTGTCCTTGCAATTGCCTGAGGATTCCCTTTCCTTATTTCCTGGTGGTATGGTACCAAAGAGTACCAAAATGATATCACCATGCTAAAGTCAAGGTTTGGTGCATCCAACTGTGGCTGGTCAGACCAATACAAGCTCAGATTGCTCTACCATAGGTCGGGCACAAATAGTCCATGTGAACTTTTGGTGTAGATTCTCCAAACTTACTCATCCTGCATTTCCTCTGAGCTGTTTCAATTCTGCTTTGCTCAAAGAGCACAGCACCTACACTGATGTGGGCGTGCCATGCTGAGTGGTCCTGCTAGTGTCTCCCATGTTACATAATCAGTTCCAAATTTCTTGAGAGAGCCCTTGAGTGTGTCCTTGTATCGCTTCCTCTGACCACCCAGTTAACACTTGCCCTGTGTGAGTTCTCCATAAAAGTCTTTTTGGTAAGTGTACATTTTACATTAGAACAATGTGGCCAGCCCATCAGAATTGCACTCTCTGAAGCAGAGTTTGAATGCTTCGCAGTTTAGTTCAAGTAAGGATCTCAGTATCTGGTAACTTATTCTGTCAGATGATCTTCAGAATCTTCCTAAGACAGTACAAATGGAGGTGATTCGGTTTCTTTTTCTTATTCAGGATGACCAAGAGACTGTTGGGAAGGCTTTTAGCATTTCACATGATATTCCTGACTCCTGGCAGGTCTTTTTCTCTTTACATGTGGGGCTCCTGAAATCTACCATCCCTATTACTATCAAAACCAGGTGAGACCTTCCACCATCTATTTTTTCAAGACCCTTTATCCAAGAAACTACTGAAGGTATTTCACCAATCAATGAATCCTTAAGAGAACAGGGTATTACTATACCCTGTAAATCTCCTTGGAATACATTGATTGTCTCTGTTGAGAAACCTAAGTCAGTTCCTGAAGGCAAGCCTGTTTATCACTCTGCACAAGATTTGCAATCTATTAATGCTAATGTTATTCCTAGACATCCTGTAGTACCCAATGCTGCTACCATCATTTCCTCAATGCCTTGTGAGGCTATCTGCTTCCTGCTGACAGATCTTTGTTCTGCATGTTTTACAATCCCTATTCACCCAAATTCTTAGCACCTGTTCACTCTCACCTGGAAAAACTCACAACAGATGTAGACTTATTTACCTCAAGGGTATATAGAGAGTCACACTTTATTTTCTGAAATTATACAAGATTTAACTTCCATCACTTTTAAAGGTGTCACCCTAGTGTAGTAGGTGGGTGATCTGCTTCTGGATGCTCCAGATGTTGAATTTTGTCAGGAGGAAAGTCATCATCTATTACTGGAGCTTCATCAAAGAGGCCATATGGTCTCAAAATCAAAAGTCCAGTGGTCCCCTGACATGGAGTTTATTTTGGCTGTAGGGACTCATTCTGTCTCTCCTAAATATATTCAGATTATCCAGTAGATCATTGCACCCACCAATAAATAGAAGTTGCATGCCATCTTCAGAGCAACCAGATACTGCAGACAATGGACTCCTTTCAGCGAGATAACCAAATCCTTTGTTTCTCTGACAAAAGACTGTTCCAGAACCTTTACAACTTGACCATCAACATCTTTCTTCCATTGCTGACATTAAGAGAGCCCTGTTATTGTGCCTGCATTGGCACCCCAGATTACAATGTCTTCTCTTTTTATACACAAACAAAAGGAGGTAATTTCTGGGATCCTAACCTAGGCATTCAGACCTACTCTATGCCCAATAATTTATTATTCTGCTCAGTTTGATGCTGTGGCTGCTGGAGCATCAATATTTCCAGGGGCTATGACTACCGTTACCCTTTTGGTGGAGAAAGTTTGTGATTTTGGGGGTTCCCCCTTAATCGTGAATTTTCCCCATGAAGTTAAAGCCCCTTACTTCACCACTGACCTCAGGTTTTTTGGATCAGACACTTGTCAAATATGAGGTGACCTTGCTTGGTAAAGAAAATATCACTTATATACTATGCCCTTCTAAATCCTGCCACCTTGCTCTCTGATCTGTCAAGTCTCTGGGGACCTACTTCATAACTGTGTCTCAGTATTGGATATGACTGAAAAACCCTGCAATGACCTTTCTATATCCCTTTACAAAATATCGATTGTGTTTTGTATACTCAAGGTTCCTATTTTATTAGGGATGGTGTTCGCTATACTGCTGTGGTCTGTGACCATCACACCATCTGGGCACCTTTACTACCCTCTAATCTCAGTGCTCACACTACTGAACCTGTGGCCCTTACTCAGATGTGTTTCTTAGCCAAGAAAAAAGGCAGCACAATTTATAATGACTCATGCTATGCATTCAGTGTCTGTCATGCTGTTGGGATGCTCTAGTTGCAAAGGGGCTGACATCTGCCAGTAAGGTTGTTGTTATTGTGGGTTTCATCAAAGATCTCTTATCTACTCTGAGACTTTCCTCTGTCCTAGCCATTGTCTATTGTCCAGCAAACACTGGTGGAACTAATTCTGTTTCAAAAGTAAACAGATGTCCTGATGCAGCTATCAAGCTTGCTGTCTTAGAAGGCCCTGCACATATTTTTAATCTCTCACCTTGTAATGACAATATCTCTCCTTTCCATGATGACTTTGAAATTGAGAAATGGAAACAATGGCTTATGGATAAACGGGCTGCTGAAGTCTTGGTATTGTGGAAACTCCTTGCCTGGAATTTCTATCTACAGGAATCTGTTCATAAGGTGGGGGAGGGAAGCCTAAGGGAAGGACATTTCACTACTTAAGGTATTGTAGATTTTTAATTAGGAGGACTTCGGTTGCTCCTATTATAAGCCCAAAGGTGTCTGTGTGTGTTCCTCTTTCCCTATTTGCCAGGCATTTAATCAGCGTGCATTTTGGTCCATTGCCTGTGATGGACACCTTTACCCTATAACAAGGGTGGGGAAACTTTTCATGTTGGAAGGCCATGTTAATATCAAGTTGTAATTAAATAAGGCCTCATTCAAGAAACTTCAATTAGATATACTTAAATCTAGCTACTATGTACTTAATAATTTCAAAAAAATGAAAACTATTTGTTAATTTTAAGGTTAGCCAACGTTTTAACTTTGTTGTGTTGCTTTTTGTTGGAAAGCATTCGAATATTTGCTTACAGCATGGAGGTCCACAGTTCCACAGTTTCAGTTGATCATCTAGATAGTTAGTCATTTGTGACCTTACAGGAGTCTTGATAGAGGAAGTGAATTTGCAGCAATAAGTGGTTGAAAAGCAAGAAACCATTTGGGGGGGGGGGGGAAGGGATGTTGCTGAAGGTGTAGGTATTCTACTACATTTTTCCATATTTCAATTAGATCTTTCTTAGCATCAAACAATGACTTCAAAATGTCATCTACTGAGAACTCAATCAATTTCACCCATAGTTCTTTAGGTACCTTGACATTATCAAATAGGTGAGGCTGAAATGTTAATTTGAATGTGACATCGTGATTCTCAAAGTCAGTGAAATTTTCATTGCATTCTCCTATTAATATCTATATTAATTAATAGATATAGCAATTAATGTCTATAACAGCTGTATAGTCTTCAAATTATACACACACACACATATATATATCATCCTGCTCATCAATGACTTTTGCTAACTGGGGAAAACATTCAAAATTTTCTTTTGAAGAAGTGTTTTGAAATATGATATCTTTTTTGAAAATGCTTGAATTTTTCTGCCACACAAACATATGCAGACTTAGTTTTACCTTGCAAAGAAATAGATATGATATCACACAGAAATGCAACATTTCTATGGAAATCTTCAATAATTCCCTTTGCTGATTGATTCTGTTCTTAATAAAATTTAACTATCTGTTTTTGCAGAGATAAAATTTTGGCTAACACTTGTCCTTGGGATAGCCAAGGTACTTTAGAACAATATGGCAAATTCACATGGAATACTTCTTTGTTCAACTTTAGCATGTTACAAAACTGACAGTCATTTTGCATTTGTAAGAATATAGTTAACAGGGGTGGCCAGGTCGCACAGCTAGTAAGAGCACCTGCTCCAGTGTCCAGTTGACCTGGGGATCTAATCCCAGGCTCACACACTTAGCACCCACCCAGAAACACCTGGCCGTGTAACCTTGAGCAAGTTACTTTACCCCGATTGCTTTAGTATATAGTTAACAATACTTATAACTTCTTGCAAAGTGTCACTTAAAATAGTATCTTTAGCACAGAAATTTTGCTGATAAGATACAATGAAAAGAAATGAGATCATCTGGATCTGTAATCCTTTTTTATATATGCAATGAATCCTTTATGTTTTCCTGTCATGGAAGGTGCACCATCTCTAAATACGTTCACTAAATTTACCAAATTCAGTCCAATTTCATGACATTTATCTGGAAAGTTGTTGAAGATACCTATTCCCCGTGTTCTGTTTGTAAAAATACCGAAGGGGGGGTGGGGCGGAGGTGAAA
>NW_027187391.1:50340696-50386314 GCF_028583685.1 Petaurus breviceps papuanus
CCCACCTTGGCCGCCCTCACCCTCGCCTTCGGAGGCCTCCAAAGAGGAGGAATCGCCAGCGCGCTCCTGCACGTGCTGAGAGGCTCTGCCCCAAGCGGGGCAAGGCCTTTGCTGAATTTCTGACAGATGAAATTAAAGAGGAAACACAAATCCCTCCCCAAGATGTGTGGGGATTGGGAACTGGGTGTGCCAGGGACAGAAGTCAAGTTCGCCCGGAGATCGGCTGGGAAGAGAATCACCGTCACATTCAATATTAACCACAGTATCCCACCGACTTTTGATGACGAGGCACCAGAAGACAGAAAACCCAAGAACAGCAAGAGCCGGAACTTACGTCAACCCCGAACGAACTTCGTGGTCTAGGTTGTAAAGGACTATGCCAAGAAGGCGCTCCTGCTGGACTGTCATCATCCAGAGTACAGGAAGAAGAGGATGAGAGTGACATCTGCTCCATCCGGGAAGTTAGCTTTCAGCCCACCATCGAATCTAATTGGAAAGATACAAACTACACACTCAACACGGACTCCCTGGACTGGGCCCTGTAAGACCACTTGATGGATTTCCTGGCTGACTGCAGGGGGTGGACAGCACGTTTGCAGACGCAGGGATGGAGCTCAGCATGGCCTTAAAGCACCAGGACATCAGCTTTCTGGAAGATCTGAAAGGGCGTCAGTAGTGAGGTCTGAGGCTGCGGACCCCTGCTGTGTGCTCAGAGCCCTTCCTTTCTAGAAGCCATGGTGGAGAAAGCGCCATTGTGTGAAATACTGCCAGGCATAAATTATGTTCCCTAACCCCTTTATTTCCTTTGTCTGTTGGTATTTTTGTACGTCACCACAGAATGATGAGAAATAAAGCCCTTGCACCCCTCCACCAAAAAACCACTTTGATTTCCAAATTCCACCTTCCACCCCCCTGGAGAAGACACGAAGTTGGATATAGGTTTTACATGTGTAGTCATGAAAAATATATCCGTTAATAGTCATGTTATGAAAGAAAACAGAGACAAAATAAAACTCATGGAAAATTTTTTAAAGAGTAAATTTGAAATAGATTTCAATCTCTATTCAGCTATCAGTTCTTTCTTTGGGAATGCATAGCATTTTTCATCATAAGACATTGAGAGTTGTCTTGGATTGTTTGCACTGTTGAGAATAGGGAGATTATAGCTGATAATCTTACAATATTGCTATTACTCTGTACACAGTGCATTTCACTTTGCATCAGCCCATGCAAGTCTTTCTGAGTTTTTCTGAGAGTATCCTGCTCATCATTTCTTACAGTACAATACTATTCCATCATAATCACATACCACAACTTTTTCAGCCATTCCACCTAACGTCCCTAGAATATCTTGAAACTTTATAGTTATACAGAATTGTGGTACTTCAAATAATTTGTTTATGAATATTTTATGCCTAACAAATATAAAGTTTTCAAAAATGGGAACCTACATACATATTTTGTTACTGAGATATAATATTGAAAAAATAATATTTATTCAACAAGGGAAAATTTGTAGTTAACACTTTTTAAGTGAATGATGAATCACCGACAGACATGATATCCTTATTTGAGCCATTGATGTAAATAGTAATTTGATAGAACTACTTAACATAGGAATATGCAAATAAAAAGAAAGCTTGAAGATATTCTAGGGATGTTAAAAAGCCAATGTATCCCAGCTATGTTAGTTAGAAGAACTCAGATTATAGGAGGCTTCAGCTAAGTGATTCCTAATGGGTGGTGGGAAAATTGAAGTCATTACCCAAGAGGTTCAATGGCAACAATTATCCTTAAATATCACCTAGTGTTGAAGAGAAGTGAATCTTCTCATAAAGGCCTGTTGCTTTCTACTCTACCTTTGGGGTATAGAGTGTTCAGGCAGGACTAGTACCTCTGGTGTGATGGCTGCCAAGCCCTATTCAGGCTGCTTTCCACCTTTGATGTCCACCTGTTCCTCCAAACTCTCACTAGTGGCTCTAAGAAGCTGTAGCATGCCCAGTGGCCATACACCAGTAAACCATTTCAGCAGACAGGCTAAACCAGGTTCAGGGAAACCAAGGGGTCACAAAACTGTTGATGAGTGGGGAGGTGTTACCCCAAGTATGTGAAGACTTCCCCTGGTGTAACGGGCAGATAAGAATAATTCTTACCAACAGCAATGAAGGCAAATGAAGCAGGTGCTGTGGTGTGCTTAGAGCTTGGTTAGACATCAAAGATACCAAGGTCATCCACTCTTAAGCCGACACTAGTCATCTTGATTCTGCCCTGCCACTGGACTGTGATGACTATGGAGGAGAGAGTGAACTCTGGCTCACTTAAATCCAATTTACCCACAAATTAAAAGACATCATCCATACCATTTTACCCATCTCAAAGCCCTGTGGCAATAGGCAAGTGATGAAGCAACAGGTGCATATACACTGGGAGTTGTAGTCACAATCCTGCACTTAGGCGGTCTAGACTGCAGGGTTGTTTTTCACTGGAAGTAGCAGTGGGATTCGGCAGACCCCTAGGTGTCTGGGAAGCCATTTAAGGATCTCACTGCTCAATCCCTGGTGAGAAGGGACTAGAAAAGGTGCACTAAAAATTGTCTGCTTACCCAACCCTGGACTGATTAGTGTGGCAGGCAGGAAATCCATCTCTGAGGATATAACATAAAAATATGTACAAAAACATCTGCAAAGACAATTCTACTCACCATCAGCACATGGAATGTATATGCATTTATAGACAACACAAAATCCAGGAGTCCTGAAAGACTAACAGCTCTTGTTGCAAGAGAACTCAGTGGGTATCACATCCCAATAGCAACCCTGAGTGAAACAAGACTGGCAAATGAAAGCCAACTTACTGAAACTGGAACTGGATACACATTTTTCTGGATTGGTTGCAGAGAAGGGGAATGCTGTGAAGCTGGTGTAGGTTTTGTGATCAAAATTAATCTAGTCAACAAGCTTGTATGTCTGCCAAATGGAGCGAACAGACTTGTGATAATGTGATTGCCACTTGCAGGAAAACATCATGCCACCATCATCAGTGCCTATGCTCCCACCATGACAAATTCAAATGACATCAAAGAAAAATTTTATGAAGACCCTTATCATCAATATGCCAAAAGAAGACTAGCTTACACTTTTGGGTGACTTTAATCTAGAGTTGGTGCTGACTACTGGACTTGGCAAGGAGTCCTAGGGTGGGAATGGAGTTGGAAATGGCAACAACAATTGTCACTTACTACTGAAGACTTGTGCATCTCGTGACCTTCTCATCACCAACACTGTCTTCCATCTACCTAAACATAATATTGGCATTTAATAGACTATGTGATTGTAAGGAGAAGAGACAGACAGAATCTGAGCATGATGAAGGTAATGTGTGGTGCAGAGTGGGACTGATCATAGACTGATCCTCTCCAAGCTAAACATTTGCATTCAACAAAAGTGATGATTCCCAAGGCAAAATGACTACCATAAAAAAAATTAATGTCAACAGATTAGAGGTCTTCTCTGAGCAAGAACAGTTTGTTGCTAACTTGGAAGGAAAGTTGAGCCAGTACACTACTGGCAATAGTGGAGCAGAAAAAGAATGGCCAGGTTTTAGAGATTTGGTGTATAGCATTGCATTTGTTCATCTGAATCAGAACACTTGCAAACACAGAGACTGGTTTGATGAAAATGATGGGGAAATTCAGAAGCTGATAAATGAAAAATTAGAACTCCACAGGGTTTACCAGCAGGATAGTTCATTTATCTCTAAGAAGACAGCATTTAATTCCATCAAAAGTAAAGTACAAGCAAACCTTAGAGAGATACAGGATTTTCAACTCAGTAAGAAGGCAGGTAAAATTCAGTTTTATACTAATAATAACAATCCTTAGCACTTTTATGGTGCCTTGAGGGCTCTTTCTGGGCCAAAGACCTATGATAAGTCTGCTACTCAGTGCTGAAGGAGCCACATTGATTAGTGATAATGATATGATTCTAGAGACATGAGCTGAACACTTCCATGGTGTTCTCATCAGGCATACATCAATCAATACTGAGGCCATTTGACCATTTACCGCAGGTTGAAGTCAATCCCTCTCTAGCTGAAGCTCCACCTGAAAAAGAGGTTTTGAATACCATTAGACTCCTTTTGTGTGTCAAAGCATCTGGTGCTGTTTCTATTCCAGCTTAAATTTACAACATAGGGGGTCCATTGCACATAGAAAAGCCAACTGACATTTTCTAGGTTATATGGCAAGAGGTTAGCCCCCAGGAGTTCAAGGATGCCTCCACTGTACATTTCTATAAAGATAAAGGAAATAGATTGTCTTGTGACAATCATGGAGGTGAGGGGGTCTCTCTATCTCTTAGTCAGACTCTTGCCAGAGTCCTCCTTAACAGGCTAGTCCTTCATCTGGAAGGTGTTAAATCTACTTGAAAGTCAGTGTGGCTTCAAAAAGGGCAGAGGAATGGTTGAAATGGTGTTTGCTGCCTGAAAATTCCTGGAGAAATGCAGAAGCAGAACAGAGGTCTATACACAACATTTGTATATTTGACAAGGCCTTTGATACTGTCAGTCATGAGGGCTTATGGAAAATTATGTCAAAATTTGGTTGCCATCAACAAGTCCATCAGCATTATACATCAATTTCATGAAGTCATGCTTGCCTGGGTTCTGGATAATAGACAATACTCTCGTGCTTTCCCAGTCACCAATGGAGTGAAGCAGGGCTGTGTGTTTGCTCCATGCTTTTTAGCATGATGTTTTCAGCCATGTTGTCAAATGCTTTTAATGAGGATGAACATGGCACCAAGGTCAGCTACCACACTGATGGTAAACTCTTCAATTTAAAAAGGCTACAAGCTAAGACCAAAATGGGGGGAGTGCTGGTGCATGATTTTCTTTTTGCAAATGATTGTGCACTCAATGCAGCCTCTGAAGCTGAGATTCAACAAAGTGCATGTCAGTTCTTTGCTTCTTGTGTTAATTTTGTCCTAACATTTAACAGCAAGAAAAAACAAGTACTCAATAAACCACCACCACACCATCCATACATGGAACCATTGATTAGAGCAAATGGAGAAGTTTTGAATGCTGTGGATAAGTTCACTTACCATGGTAGTATATTTCCCAGGGATGTACACATTGATAATGAGGTTGACATATGCATTTCCTGAGCTAGTTCAGAGTTTGAGAGACTCTGAAGGAAATTATGGAAAAAAGAGGTATTAGACTGACTACCAAACTGAAGGTCTACAGAGTCATTGTGCTGACCTCTTTGTTGTATGCCTGTGAAACCTGGACAGTCTACCAGCACTATGCCAGGAAACTGAATTGGTTCCATTTGAATTGTCTTAGGAAGATTCTGAAGATCAATTAGCAGGATAAGGTGCCAGAGACAGAGGTCTTTACTTTTACAAAACTGCCAAGCATTCAAACTCTGCTTTAGAGAGTGCAACTCTGATGAGATGGCCATGTTGTTAGAATGCAAAACATATGCTTGCCAAAAAGACTCACACAGGACAAGCATTCACATGGTGGTCAGAAAAAAGCAATAGGAGGATACTCTGAAGGTCTCTCTTAAGAACTTGGGGATTGACTGTGTGATATGGGAGACACTGGCACAGGACCACTCAGCATGGCGTACCCACATCAGAGAAGGTGCTGAGCTCTATAAGCAAAGCAGAATTGAAAGAGCTCAAAGGAAATACAGGATGCTAGAGAATCCACCTCCAAATGTTCACATGTACTACTTGTGCCTGACCTATGGTAGAACATTCCCACCTCATATTGGTGTGATCAGTCACAGCCTGACACATTGAAACCTGACTCTAGCATAGTGAAGTCATTTTGGTCTTCTTTGAGAAAGAAGTACAACAACCAACCAAGATAAAACTTTATCCTGAGCACATGAGTTTTTATCCCTAATGTGATTTTGTACAAGATTCTTAGAACTCTGTTCCCTCTTGAATGCATTAGTGAGAAAGGATAACCCAGATTTTCCAGATGAAGACATATTCTTTTATATATGTAATATTTATGCATTAATTCCAATATATTATATTATATTTGCATTTCATTTTTTTTTCTTAAGTTAATAGCCATGGGAGGGGGGGGAGGGACGGCTAGGTGGTGCAGTGAGTAAAGCCCTTCCCCGGAGTCAGGAGGACCTGGGTTGGGATCCGGCCTCAGACACTTAACACCCACACCAAAAAACTAGCCATGTAACCTTGGGCAAGTTACTTAACCCTAATTGCCCTCCAAAAGGCAAAATATATATAAGTTAATAGCCATGATCAAGATCTACTTATGGATATCATGAGAGTTCATACCCATCTAGGAAGAAGGGCATCTTTTTGCCTTCCTACAACATCTGGGGCTCATTAAGGTCTGGGGAAATCCTGGGTGCCTTCTCACTTCATTCAGGTCTTCATGAAACACAAAAAAGCCCCAGGTTTAAATGAAATCAGTCAAGTACTCCTCTTCCTCATCCCACCCATTTTTGAAAAAAAAAAACTGCTCAATCCTATCTGTTCTCTCTTTTTCTCTCACTCTTCACTCTTTTCCCCCTCCCTCTCTTCCTCTTCCTCTACACACACACACACACACACACACTGTGTTAAGCTGCATACTTCTTATGAAATTCTTAAAAATTTTTGAGAAACACCTTTATTCACCTACCAATAGGCAACTTCCTTGCCAACTTCCCCAAGGCTTAGAGGAAGTTGTCCATTCACCTCTCTAGGGCTCCTATTCCTCATTCCTTCCTTTAAGCCTCTCAATGCTACCCTAGTTGCCCTGCTGAACTCCAATAGTAATGCTTTTTATTTCTAGAAAAAGCTTTCCCTTTATGTACCCACCCACACTACCTCCCATGCTATAATCAAGGGAACTCCCTGCTTCCATTCTTTACTACCAGTGCCAGTCTATCTAGAGTGCTTACCTCTACTTCCATCCTGAAACTGACTAAAACTTCTTAGCTGGCTTGATTCATTGAAGCATTTTAATAAGATTATATATGATTGATTAATATATAATTAATTAAAATATGACTAATATATAATTAATTAATAAGATTATATATGTGACTTTTTTTTCTTTTTAAAAATATTTATTTTTCTATAGGATGACTTTCTATGAGGAGCCAGGGAGAAGGATCAAGGAGAAATCTTATTGAAATTAAAAAAATATATATCAAAAATATTAATTTAAAAATAAACTTATACTCAGGTTCAATTCAATTAATGTTTTTGCCATTATCACAACATCTGCAATTAAATTTCAAGAAAGATTAATGCAATAATGTACTGTCTCTTGCTATTGCCATATTGGGCTTAGATTCATGGGTTCTTGAAAAATTTTCAAGGGTATGCTGGAGTCAGCTCGTATCTCTGAGAGCTGATAAATGTTCAACAAACATTTATCCCTTGGAAATGAGCAAATTCTAAGTTTTGACTTATTGTTTATTGACTGACTATTTTTAAAGTAATAGAGAAAACGTTAATAATACAGATTAAACTTAAAAATGTATCCTGACTTTTAGACAGACAGTTAAAAATTTACCAGCATAACCCTGAATTGTTTCCTTCATTTTGTATGGAATGGTTAGTGTATGTGATATATATGAATGTGTGCACATGCATGCATGCATGTGTTTAGGATAATTCTTTCAAATTACAGGAAATGCTTTGTAGCTCATCACATGGCAGCCAAATATTAAATCTCGATCGTTTATTATAAGGTTTTGCATATAATTTACACATGATCAATGTATTAGAATCATTATATCATAATAATATCAATACTTTATTATTGTCTGCTTAGCAATTACATCAGAAAAAAGCTAGTTTAACTCATACTTTAGTTGTGGGCGAGGAAAAAATAGCCAAAACCTTTTTTTGATGACTATAGGTATCACTTTTCTGAATAATGAAATGCCTGACTTGTAGGAGAATATTCTAACATTGCAATGGGATTGAGAAAAGGAAAGTCAGAGTCATATCTGTCCAAAATAGGCAACTAAGTTATTTCAGTCCACTTGGAAAGGAACATTTCTTGTTGTCATTCAGTCATGTTCAACTCTTCATGATCCCATGGAATTTTGTCCATTAGGCTTTCGTGGCAAAGATACTTGAGTAGTTTGCCATTTCCTTCTCCAATGACAGAAGCTAAGTGATTTGCTCAAGGTTACACAGCTTCAATTACACATATTCAATTATAGTCCATAAGGTTTAAGAATAATTTTTCAGTGAAATACAACTCAAATTTTGTATATGTTGCACTGTGTATATGTATGCATGCTTGAAGTCTTAATTTTGTTATGCCATGTACATACCATGGAATTGTAGCCATTAAGTTAGGTTTAGGTGTTCCTCCTTCTTTTCCTTGCATCTCTCTGAGTAGTGAACATAGTACCTTAGGCTATGGTTTCTAAACAAACAGACAAAAACAACATATGCAAACACACACACATTCACAGACAAAACAACACCTTGATGAATTTACAATTTCAGTGCAAGCCAACATCATAAGTCTGGATAAATGGACTTAATTTTTAGTCCTGTAGGATGTGTGCTACCCATGCAGTTTAAGTAGGTGGACATGAAGTTTTCTAAATATCACTCAAAAGGAATAATTTTATCTGAAATCTTATTCATTTCTCTCCAAAGGAAATTTTGATTCATGCTTACAGGGGACATCAGAAAGGGCCATGAATATTGTCATACTGCTTTCTTGAGAGAGTGGGTATTGAACTGGAATTATATTTATCTGTCCCCCTAAATGCCATTAGTCAAATGGAAATTATTTTTAGATTCATGCTGCTGTCCTGATCAGTATCTCTTTTGACTTAGAATACATGCCCCAAGCAATGTTCAAAGACTTGACTGTAGTCAAAAAATACTAGTTACCAACTGGGGGGGGGGGTGAAGCCAAGTTGGCTTCAAAAAGTAGGACCTCCCCGCTGTTCCGGCTGCAACCTTTCCCAATCCATGTAAAAAGGGGACTCTAAAAAATCTTTGGAGTTGCACAACCCACAAAATGACACAGAGAAGCTAACTTCCCAGGAATCAGCCAGCTCAGCACTCTGGGAGCCGAACCCAGCCCCACTCTGAGGCTTTAGCCCCAGGGTGGGCCTAAGCAGCCGCAGGCCAGAGGGACTCCAGAACACCAGCAGCTGTGGCCATTTCCAGAATTATCAACACATAGATGCAAAGGACAAAGTGAGAGGTCAGTACAGTCTGGACTTTGGGACCAGTAAGTGGGAGTGAGTGGTTTTTGCACCTGGGGCTAGAAGCTTCTGAGGCCAGCACAGCCAGCCAGTGCCACATGGCAGCTTCAGCTCCTGGCCTGCAGAGTGTAGGGGCACCAAGCACCAGTCTGAGGGGTAATCGCTCTTGTTTTAACCTACTTGGATCTGGATTGCAGTCTAGGGTGGAGGTTCTGGGGTGTATATCCAGCTTGCCAGAGCATGTGGAAGCTTCAGAGAGGGCACACATCTAATACCTCCGGCAACTGAGAAAACCCCAGCATTTGAGACAAAAGCTCGCTTGTCTGGTGGCAGAGTCCTACTGTGGCAAAAAGCCCAGGCGTCAAGTGACTGAGGAGCAACATGACCAGGCAAAGGAAACAAAGCAGACAGAAGATTCCAACATTAGACTCCTATTTTGAGGACAAAAAGGAGCAAAGCATGGAACAGGAGGAAGACAGTGAAGTCAGAACTCCTGCATCAAAAGTTTCAAAGGGAAATACGAGCTGGTTACAGGCCATGGAGGACCTTAAGAAGTAAATAAGAGAAGTGGAGGAAAAAATGAGAAGAGAAATTCAATGGGAATAAGGTTGACCCATTCCCTTTTGCTTTCCTATTCTTCCCCTCCATTGTAACCATTTTCCCTTGCCTCTTCTATATGAGATAGTTTACCCCATTCTGTTTCTCCCCATCTCCTCTCATTATATTCCTCTCTCACCTCTTAATTTCACCTTTTAAGTATCACCCCTTCCTATAATTGGTCCTGTGCCCTTTATCTATGTACCTGTAAACATATATACACGTTCACATATGTATTCATATGCCCTCATATATAGACATATATATATATATATATGTATGGCTACCTCAGGCAAAGGTCTTCCTCTCCCCACTCACAGCAACTACTCAGCATCCAGGAAGCATGCTCCTAGCAGCTCTGGCCCCTGGCAGTCCTCAGCAGGAGTCCTTAGCAGAAATTCTGGCTGGCTCAAAAAGGGGTTTGTGCCTCCACCTCCACCTTGGCCGCTACCGCTGCCTCTGCTGCTGCCGCTGGTGCCACTGCTAGTCACTGCAGGAACTCTAGCTTGGCTTCCGCTTCCTCTTGCCCCACCCCTTCCTGCTACATCAGCAAGTCCAATGGGGCATGGAAGATCTTTAAATCCCATAACCCTTACATTCGGCCCCAAGATCTTTCATGTTCCTTACTTGGCAAAAATACAGTAGGAATAACTGGTGTCAACAGAATTTCACAACAATATAACAAGGATAGCACACAATAAACACAGAAAACCATATTTTAGGGTGGGGCTTGAGCACAAGCTCCCCATCATTCCCACCACCCCAAACAAATGGGGCCCCAAAATCTTGGGGTAAGGGGAGAAGGTCTCTTCTTCCATCACTACTTGCTGCTGAAATTGGATATAGAGCTGTCCCTGAGCCAAGGGGTCCCATTTGAGAGGTCAATTCTAAATATGCTTGATTCCAGGTCCAAGGGTGACACATCACAGTTGCAGACAGGGGGTGACATCCAGCTTAAGCTATCAGGCATCTACAGGTGGAGGGTACCAAGCCTGCGGAAACAAATCTAGCAAACAAGGTGAACAGACAAAAAGTCAAGAAGGAGCAAAGAGACAATAACCAGACTACTGCAGCCTCATTCACAGTATAATAAATGAGTTAAGGGTACAATTTTGTAATCATCTTCTCCAGAATAAATAGTTACAGTGTTATCTCTCCATGTGCTATAATCTCTGCAGCCTTTGGAACATCATCTGGCTTCTGTTTTACCCATACTTTAGCTCCTGATTTTGTTCTATCAGTAGAACCAAATCCTTCGGTTCCTCTGACAGTTATTTTGGAAGGAGGGTCAGTTTTTACAAGTGGTATTGTTTTAAAAGGAATGATAATCACTTAAACTATCCTATCATTTTTATGAATCTGTATGGGCCCTTCACCTAAATTCTGGAATGTTACAACAATTTCTCCTTGATAATTAGAATCTATTACTCCAGCCAATACATGTATTCCTTGAGCTGCTAATCCTGATTTGGGTAAAATCTGTCCAAAGTGATTTTTAGGGATTCTTATGCATATCCCAGTAGAGATTTTTCTTATTTCTTTTCTGTCCAACCAAAAGTCCTCTAAACAATGTAAATCATACCCTACTGAAGCAGGGGTTCCTGGGAACAGTGCTAGAACATCTGGCCTCAAGGTCCAATACTCAATTTTGGGGATCTTATGCATTTGTTGTTTTCTAATTTGCAGATTTGGGGTCATCATTCTGGCTAGAGGTGTACTTCCTCCCAATGGTCTATTATTCAAATTACGTAAAGCCATGAACAAATTATCCTTCCAATGTTGATATGAATTATTGGAACTTAACTTCCTCAACTGTTCTTTCAGTAATCCATTCATTCTTTCAATTAACCCAGATGCTTCTGGATAATATGGAATATGATCTTCATTTCATTGCCTTTGAAATGTAACCCATTGTCACTTTGAATCTGCATTGGGGTTCCATAATATAGACTTATGAGATCTAGAGTTTTACAAGTGTTTTTCTGGGTTGCATTCTTATAAGGACAAGCCACTAGTACACCTGAATAGGTGTCAACACAAATACATATAAATCTGCATCCTTTATCTAGTGGTAGTGGACCAATAAAATCTATTTGCTAGATTTGGGCTGGGACTTTTCCTCTTGCTATCTCTCCAGTTACTACCCGAGGAACAGTTCGCTCCTTTTCCAATTGACATATATGACATTCTTCTGCTATCTGTTTTTTTTTAAAGCAATTGGAGTTAAGTAACTTGCTCAAGGTTACATGGCCAGTTATTATTTCTGGGTGTGGTGCTGAGTATCTGAGCCCGGATTTGATCCAGGTCATCCCGACACTGGAGCCGGTGCTCTTACTCACTGAGCCACCTGGCCGCCCCTAAGCAATTGGGGTTAAGTAACTTGCTCAAGGTTATACGGCCAGGTGTTTCTGGGTGGGTGCTAAGTGTCTGAGCCTGGGATTCAATCTCCAGGTCTTCTCAACACTGGAGCCAGTGCTTTTACTCGCTGTGCTACCTGGCCGCCCCTCTGCTATCTGTTTTAACAGTGAATGAGAGATACTAATACCTCAATCTTGTGCCCATGGGTGTGGCCTGGGCCCCTAAATGGCCTGCTGTTTGGTGGACCCATTTTGCTAATACCGGATCATCAGTTGTTGTCAAAGTAGGGACAATATGTTCAGTAGCAATCTTTGCCAGTCTATCAGCATGAGCATTGTATTCACGTTCTGGCATGGGGAGGGCCACATGAGCATCTACATGAAAAACTCACAAGTCAGTGACCAAAGACATGTTCCAGATATCTTCCCATAATTCTTTGCCCCAGACTTGTTTGCCATGAATTTCCCAATTTTGATTTTTCCACATGGGCATCCATGTAGCTAACCCATTAGCTACCACCCATGAATCAGTGAATATATGACACTGTCCTCCTTGTTCTATTTTGATGGCTTGATATACTGCCATAAGTTCAGCATATTGGCTACTTCCACCTATCCCAGTACTTTCTAAAGTCCTTCTAGTACATGAGTTATAGGCCACTGCTTTCCAATGTCTTTTTTGGCACAAATATTTTGCTGTCCCATCAGTAAACCATGCATGTCTCTTTTGTTCCTCAGTTAATACATCATATCCCTCATTCCATTTTACAGTGGACTGTACCAACTGTTGCTTTGACTCAGGGGTTGTGTCATTCCAATCAATTTCTATGTTTGCTACAGATTCATGTAGGGCAGAGACTCCGCTTTTGCCTGTTTTCGCTCTATTTTGAATATACCACTTCCATTTGATTATACTAGCCTCTTGGGCATGTCCAGTTCTGTGAGAAGCGGGGGTACTCATTACCCAGGTCATAATCGGGATTACAGGTCTTAATATCTCTTCATGGCCCAGAGTCAGTTGTTCAGTCTCCACCAAAGCCCAATATGCAGCTAACAACTGCTTTTCAAAAGGTGTAAAGTGGACTACAGGTGAAGGGAGTTTCCTACACCCAAATCCCAAAGGTACATTTCAGCTTTGTTGTTTTTGCCATAAGCTCCAATTTGCATAATAATCTTGTACAGTCACTTGCAATTCCACTGGACCATTTTTCGTGGGCCACAAATCTAGGGCCAATTGTATGGCAGCCCCATAACTTTCTTCAGTCTAAAGAATAAACTGAATGATATGTTTCACCCTGATTTGTAGCATTTGCCAAAATCTGAGGTATAAATGGTCAGACCAAAAACTTAAAAATAGGCTGATTAAGTCAATATGATCTGGTTCCAGCACACCTCTGTGAAGAATTATCAACAGAAACTGTATTCCAGAGTCTTCTGGGGAAAATAGATAACCACTGCTATCCCTTGGAGATGAGCAGAAACTAGCCTGCTAGACTTTTCAGAGTCATAGCAGGCTAGTTCATGAATGGAGAGATATCAGCTATGTTACTGTAGGCTTCTTTCTGACCTTCTCTATGAGCCTTCAAAGCCCAAATGGTATTCTATGATGTGTGTTTTTGTGTCTATGTGTGTAAAGTACTTTGCAAAGCTGCATGAATGTCAGTTACTCCTATATTCAACATTGTGTGTATGTGACATGATAATGAAATGGTATTTCATATCACAGGAAATTACTGAAAATAATGCTGATTCTAGATACAAGAAGATCAACAAAGTGAGAAAAGAAAAGACAAATTTTATTTGGCAGTATAAAAGTAATACTAATCCAAAGAGGTGTTATAGATAAGAGTGTTGGACCTAAAGTCAAGAAGACCTAGGTTCAAATCTTGTCTTAGATATTTCCTAAGTTTTGTGACTTTAGGCACATCAATCTCTTCATCTCTAAAGTAAGTGAATTGGACTTAATGACCTCAAGGTTCCTTCATGCTCTATGTTCCTATGATCCTAATTAAAACTTTTAATGCAAACTTTCTTTTAAATTTATTTATAATTACCAAGAAGTACAATAACCAATGTGTTTCACTAACTACGTGTTGATTTTAACTTTGTTGTAAATTTTGAATACAATAGAAAATTTTATCCCTAAAAAAAAATTCTAGTTACACTAATACCACCACAATAATGACTAGCAAAAGAAAAAATATATATTTTTTCAATTATAGCAAATAAAAAGAATTCAGAGAAGTTACACAAACTGGAATAGACCAGAAAAATACACCATGTGATGACTTTTTTCCACTGGAGGAGAGATGTCTCAGCTCAGTCGTGAAAGAGAATATCTAATTTCATCCAAGATTTTATTCACCAAAATTTCTAGCGAGGTAAATTAAATGGGAGTATTTGGGTTAAATAATAATGGTTTATTTGTGGATATGTTGAGTTTAATATGTCTACAGAACATTCTGTTGAAGATATCCAATAGAAAGTTGGAGATGTAATAATGGATATCAGGAGAAAGGTTAGGTCTAGATTAGTAGATTTGAGTATTATGTGTATAGAGAGGACAAATGGATCCATGGGAGCCAATGGAATGGACACCTGAAATAATACAGAATAGAAAGATATGTGTCCAATGAATCTCGTAATTAGTTGACTCAAACTCAATAAAGATCTAGTAAAAGAGACTGAGAAGGAATGGTAAGAGAAATAGGAGGAGAAAAAGAAAAGAACAGACATGAAAAGCTTAAGAGAAGAGAGAATCAAGAAGATGGTGACTTTATTGTTAAAGGCTACAGAAATAATGAAAGGATAATGATTAAGAAAAGACCATTATACAGTGGGGTATAGAAATCCATCTTGCCCTACAAGAAAGTAAGGGGTGGGGGAGGATATAAGAGACAAAAGATTGGGGGAAGGAGTATTAAATATGCTTCCTATCTTGGAGTGGGGGGTACAGGAGAGATAGGGAGAAAATTTGTAACTCAAAATCTTGTGCAAATGAATATTGAAAACTAAAAAAAAAATAAATATTTTTTTAAAGAAAAGGCTATTAGATTTGTCAATTAAGAGGTTATACAAGACTCTAGAGAGTGATTTTTCAGTTGAATGATGAACTGAAATATAATTGAAGAGAATGTGAAGAAAAGAAGCAGTGTCAACAATTGTTAATGGTCTTCTCAAAGGTTTTATCCACAAAAAAAAGGGAGGGATAAAGAATTATACTTAAAATGAACAGATCAAATGAAATTTTTATGAGGATGGGCAAAATTGAAATAGGCACATACTTGTGGTTTTGGCTTCTTTTCATGTTGACTTCATTCCAATGTAATTCTATTCTTCTTTGGTCTTCTCCATGAAGAGAGCCTGAAAATATTTATGTGCTTACATGAAAGCAGAAGACAGAGCTCTTCTCCCCCAAGCCCTTGCTAATCCCTCACATAGGCATGGTGTGGCAAACAATCATTTTTTTTCCACCAAAGAACTATTCTACATCTTGAAGATTATAAAAAAAAATCAACAAAAACAAACAAAAAATAATATCCAGGATTATGTTAATAGATGTGGGGAAAAGGGCTTTGAGAAAATTCAAATTTCATTCATGTTTGAGAAATAATAAAATGGATAAGAATAGAGAGAATTAGTCTAAACATAATTTTTTTAAAAAAAGCATTTATCTTAAACCAAGACCTAATATGTAGATCATTAGATTCATCCTATCCAAAAGAGGTAGAAAGTAGAATGTATCTAGCTAGTTTTCTTTTACATAATACTGGACATTAGCAGTAGCAATGACAGGCAGCGGTATATTGGAAGGATTTATAGTGCAATTCAAGGGATAAAAGAGCAATATTTTCAAATGATATAATAAAGTTTCTGGAAATTAGTACCATTTAAACACCATAAAACAACCAACTATCAACTACTATCAACCATAAAACAACCAACACACACCCATGTGCACACACACACACACACACATACAAACACACACATACACACTACTAACAATAACAAAACCTTAAAAAATTGACTGTTTCATATTTTTTGCATCCTTATTTACTAATAGTAAGAAAAAACAGAAAGATGTTTTAAAAGAATTACAATTTACAATGAAAACAAATCTCACCAAATATTTGGGCACTAATGTAACTAGGAGTACACAAAATTACTATTTTTTCAATGAACAATGAAATAGTTGGAGGGAAATATGTTCACAGGGGAGTTGCATTAATATAACACATATGATAATATTGTTAAATTGAGTGCATATTTTAAGAAATATAAAAATGTAATTTTTTATACAATTGGACAAAATCAAAATAAAATTAATATAAAAAAGTGGAAAACAATATTCAGAAGAAAACCAAAAAGCAAAGTTAGTTATATGTATTTGTACTCCTAATCTCTAAAACATTACAAAACACTTATGAAAACTTCATGAAACTCTAAAAAGTGGTTAAGTTGATCAGTGGAATAAAATAAATAATAAGACATCTAACCAAATACATGAAAGTATTCGATAAACCTTTAAAAATGAAAACCGAGAACAGAATTTGGCAAATATATTTAAGAAAGTTGGTAGGAAATTTTGAGGTAATGGAACATGGATTTGTATCTCATAATATATACCCAGTGAATTGAAGCTGTGGGAGAAATAAGGATATACCAATCTATCTGTCTATCTATCTATCTATCTATCTATCTATCTATCTATCTATCTATCTATCTATCTATCTATCTATTCTATCTATCTATCTATCATCTATCCTTCTATAAGAAGAATATGAAAGAGAATAGAATGAAATATGTTTACCAAAGGGAAAGGAGAGATTTTATTTTCTGATTTGACATATGGGAATTGGATAGATTTGCCTGACTACAATAAATTTTAAAAATTTGCAGCAAAAATAAAGATGACAAATAAATATCAAATTACCATGTTTCCCCGATAATAAGACCTATCCCGAAAATAAGCCCTCCCCTTACTGTGTAAGATTCCTCTAAAATAAGCCCTCCCCCAAAAATAAGCCCTATTGAGATTGCTACTGTAGTTAAGGTGATCCCCTGTGCTACACGCTACATTACAGTACCCTCTGTATGCACCGTTCCCCCCCCCCCAGGTGAAACGCATGCCATGCTCCGAGCTGCATCCAATCAGAGCTGCAGCAGTGAGTGCGTCATCCTGTTCTTCCCCAGTGATTTGCTTGCTGGTGCCATTGAGAGCAGTGCCGCGGAGGAGAGTTGAGGCAGGACAACATAAAAACCTGATATGTAAGCGGGAGTGAGGGGGCATGATGGAGGATAAAAAGGGCATGATGGAGGAAAAAAGAAGAACTCAGGGGGCATTATGGAGTGAAAAGAAGGACTGATGGTCATAATTTTATTATTCTGTCTGTTTTGACCCCCAGACATGAGTACAAAAAGGAAGAGCTATACTGTTGAGTATAAGAAAGCAATTATAGAGGAGTCACATGGCAAGAATCTTGCAGTTTTCTGTAAAGAAAAACTTTTGGATCTTCGAATGGTCAGAAAATGGAGAGCAGATTATAATAACCTCAATCAACAGATGGATGAGGGAAAAGGGAAAAAGCGCAGGTCTGGATCAGGTCGGCAGCCCTTATACCCTGACTTGGAGATCCTCATTGGTGAATGGATTGCTGACAGGAGAGCAAAGGCCTGGTTGTGTGCAGGGCTGATATTCAAGCATTTGCCCTTTTAATGGCACCAGAGTTTGAAATGGTCTCAGAAGGATTCAAAGCATCACAACAGTGGTTGGACTGTTTTCTTCAATGGTATGAACTGCCCCTAAGAAGATCAACAACACTGTTTAAGCTGGAAGATGCTGAAGTTATTAAACGTGCACTTGCATTCAAGTCCTTTATTGATAGGATCAACATTTCCAAGTACCAAACCTGCAATATGATTGCTATGGATGAAACTGCAGTGTTTATGGGACAAGGATCTCAAACAACAATTCATCACAGGGGTGCAATGTCAATCTACATTCCCACCACTGGCTATGAAAGTGCACGGGTCACCTGTGTTTTGGCAATTCGTTTGGATGGAAAGAAAGCCACACCTCTAATCATCAGTAAGGGCAAGAAAGATAAGATTGAATGTGTATCTGGCATTTACGTTCTTGAAACCGAAAAAGCCTGGTGTACACAAGCCGTTATAAGAAAGTGGGTTGATTTAATGCTGCCACTTGTTATGCGAGGTAACCAAAGAGGTCTGATAGTCTGGGATTCAGCCAGCACTCACTGCGCTAAAGAAATGAAGAACTTCCTTGCAGAGAGAAGAATGGATCAAGTAATGATTCCTGCAGGAATGACTGCCTATCTCCAGACCCTTGATATTGCAATAAACAAGCCATTCAAGGACCATTTGCGCATGGAAGTCAATGACTACAGTGAAAATAGAATGGAAAGAAATCAGCATGGAAACTTTGTGAAGCCCTGTCTGCAAGAAGTCATGACTTGGGTGAAGAAGTCATGGGATAAAATTACTGACAGCTGTGTCGCCAAGGCACTACGAGCAGGTTACCTGAACAAGACATATTCATTTAAAGAGAGCTATATTGCTGGACATGACAGATTGGGTCCACTTCTTCTGAGGGAAATGGAGGCGCAAGACATCCAGGATGGAATTCAGGGTATGGACACTTAATGACAATGTTGTTGAAGAAGATGACATGATCATTATTGAATAAAGGTACATTTTTTTGTTCACATTTACCTGTTTATTAAAATTGCTGTTAATGTTCATTAAAATAAGCCCTCCCCTGAAAATAAGCCCTCTGGTGTTTTTCTGTCCAAAAAAAATTAAGACAGTGTCTTATTATCGGGGAAACACGGTAGGAAATATTTATGGACACCAGGACTAATAAAAATTGACCTCAAACCTGTAAGAAGAAATGGTAAAGATTCATAGTTGTAAGTCTCAGTCTGCAATGAATAAACTATAAAATGATATAAATGTATGACTTTTCAAAAGAATAAATGATCATTGTTGATCAAAACAAAAAATGCTTAGCTTCATTAATTATCAAATAAGTATAAATTAAAAGCACGTTAATGTTTTGGAAAAATTAAAAAGCAATATGCTGGAAAAAAAAAAGCAATACGCTGGCAAGGTTCTGATCATTGAATTAAAGTCACCCATTGTTATTGGAATTGAAAGTTTGTAGAAATATTTTTGGGGAAAAACCTTATCAGGAGTAAAAATTACAAAAATAATCACCCCCAGACTTCAAAATTCTATTGTGGAGACTACATTCTGAAAATGTTCCCAATAGCAACAACAAAAATATTTTGCTGGCCATTCAAAGAGTCACATGGTATATTTAATTACATAAAGATGGAAAAAGACCTAAATATCTAATAATTGCTCTTTTTTTTTTTTTTTTTGCTTTTTGGAGGGGAGAAGGCTGGGCAATTGGGGCTAGGTGACTTGCCCAAGGTTACATGGCTAGTTTTTGTGTTGTGTCTGAGGCTGGATTTAAACTCAGGTCCTCCTGACTCCAGGGCCAGTGCTCTATTCACTAGGTAGCCACCTAGCTACCCCATAGTTACTGTTTTTGATGCACTAATGGGCACAATAATGTGAATACTGAAAGAAATTTAAGTGTCAATAGTGAGTTATACAAAGAAGCCTGTAAAATGTTTCTAAATCAAAGATAATTTTTTAAAAAAGAGTATATTATAACTACAATCTTACTAAGCATATTGAAGAAGCATGAATTACAAAGAATTGTGATGAGGATATACTAAGGTAATGAAAAAGTGCTAACACTGTGTGCCAAATTTGAAGTGTTAAGTAGTTATGAAGAAAGTATAGTTGTTCCTATTAATATTTAAATAACACATTTATTTTTTTTTTAAATTTAATGTGCCTTTGAAAAGGCATAGCCTCTCCTTGAAGTAGATTATTTACCTGACTTAGCATGTTCTGGTATAGAGAAACAAAGACAGGAAGGAAGGAAGGAAGGAAGGAAGGAAGGAAGGAAGGAAGGAAGGAAGGAAGGAAGGAAGGAAGGAAGGAAGGAAGGGAGAGAGAAAGAGAGAGAAAGAAAGAGAGAAAGAGAGAAAGAGAGAAAGAGAAAGAAAGAGAGAAAGAAAGAAAGAAAGAAAGAGAGAAAGAAAGAAAGAAAGAAAAGAAAGGAAAAAAGAAAGTGCCAACATGTCACAGGCCCGTAGTGATTACTCATTGAACACTGAATGAATGATTTGAATATTCTAAACAACATTTAAAAGTTTTGCCCAGTTGGAAAAAACTATTTTTCCATTAGATTTTTAGCTATCATTATACTAGGAATAATAAATTGAGCATTATCTCATTAAATCAATCTCTTTTAAAAATTATTGAGGCTATGTATATTTTCATTACACAAAATCGACAAGTCTAGAGAGTTTGTAGTTCAGAGCTTTTACAGTTAGATATTTCATGTCAATTCTGAATTTTAATTTTAACTCAACAGGCAATCCTAATGATAAAATGATCAATTATGAATTGGAAAGACACAGACAGTCCAAGGTCAAATTCTAAAAGGCTCATTGAGCAAAATGTAATATAAAAGCTTGGTATGGAAAGATTTCATAATATGTTATATATAAAGCAAATTTTGTAGAAATCTATAATGAATTCAGGTAAAGGAAATATTGTATTTCATTCTAAAAATATATATATATATCTTCTGTTAAAATATCAGTACTATTATTTCAAATTAATAACAGTTTACTAATAGCTACTTGTTTGGAAATCACAAATTTCAAAACCATGAGAACTTTGAAGAAAAAGTTATACTAATGTATAGAATAACCTGGTTTAATTTGATAATCTATGTTTTAATTTGTGTGTGGTTGAAGCATTTAAAAATATTTAAATATTTGCATGGAAAAATAAAGCACAGTGACCAGTCTAGATAGAACTACCTGTTTCAGTTGTTCTTGTCCAGAGCAATTCTCATCACTGTGTCAGTGTTGTAAGCAGTTATAATTGTGATAGATAGCTCAATGAGGCAAGAAACTCTTATCTATTCTTATCCTTGAATCTCTTCAAACACCTAGTATAGTACTTAACATGCAAAAAAAAATCATTGAATATGTTTATTGAATTCAATCATATATTAGACAAATTTCAGTCTTTTATACCCTAATTCCTTCAAACTGGAAAAATAAAAAGATCAGGATATTTATAAATTAAATTGAGAACAATTATCCAACTGTCTCAATTGACTTAATCAACTGATAAGAAAAATTCAAAATGTTTAATTCTTGAAATCTATAATTCAGAGTAGTGATATGACTATTTGGTCTAGAGAAAACCTACAATTTATTGGCAAAAGGAATGGATAAGGAACATCTATCAATGCAAATTAATAACTGTTCTATCAACTGAAGTCTTAAAGAGTTGCCTAGTATGTTGAAATGTTAGGTGTCTTCCTTTGGCCACATAGACAGTATATATTGGAGATGAAGTTTGACTCCAGGTCATACTTATTCCAAAGTTAGATCTTTATGAATTTTGCCATGCTCTCTCTCTCCAAGGGAACATATCTTTAGCTTTTCTGTAATTTACAAATAACCCGTACCAAATTTAAAGAAGTCATGAAAGAAAAACTTTTAAAATCTGTAATTTATTTGTATGTTAATTTTTAATATAGGTGATTAAATATGTATTTTATCATTCAGTTCCAGGAGAAGTAAGTGAAATGTCTTATGTATGGTAATAAGTTGAATTTACATTTTCAGCCAAATCTCAGTTCATGTGAAAAATGAATCCTTTGAAGTGGTTCTATTATTCCAATTTCAATGGCATATTCCCATTGGGTTGAAAGAAAAATATAATACTTTGCATAAATATAATTTCAAGTAATACAAATTCAAAATATTGTGAGTGCTTCAGGGGATTCATTGTTTGTACTAATCTATATATAGATATAAATTAAAAATAAATTTAGGAAATATACATTTATTATGTGACTACTATATGCCAGGCTTTTTGATTGATAAGTGTTTTACAAACATCATAGCATTTGGTATTCAAAGAAACCCTAAAATATAGGTGTTATTTTTATCCACAATTTTCAGTTGAGAAAAATGAGACAAGAAAAAGTTAAATGACTTGTCCAGGGCTACAGCTAGTGTTGGAATTTGGTTTGAACTCAGGTATTCCCGATTACAGAGTAAGCACCCTATCCATTGCATCACATCAGTACCTCAAATATATAAATTAACAAATCTTTAAACTCATATTAATTTCACATTAAGAAGGATTTATTTAAATACTTATAATATATATTCTTCACATTTGATTATGAAGAGCAACTTAAAAACTTTCTTGAAAGTGCTGACTCCAGCACAACTATTTCTGGTGATTCCAAACGATGTGTGAAATAAGCTGATTTTCTACTGTGAAGTTGCACCTGAAGCATCAAAAGTAGGGAAAATGTAGGTAATGAGATAATTTGACTATTTATACCATTTTAGGAAAATTAAGTGCAATGTTAACATGTCAAATATAACCAACAAGGTCCACCTAGATATGCCTCTTACAATGAGCTAAAATGTAGAAACTAAGTCAAACAGAAATAAAAAATAATACTGTATAATTTCTTTCCTGTCTGCTTAAATAAAACTAAATTTAAATCAAACTTTATACAAGGTTGATTTCTGTTTTTCTCCATTGCTGCTAGTCAATTTCATGCATTTTTCTCATCCTAATGCTCAAAGCTGAAATGAAATATTACAGCCTACTTTGACACAGAAAGCACCAAAAATATCAGAGAAGGCAGCCTGTATTTTTGAAATCCATAACTCACTTTTTTTAGACCATGCAAATACTCAAGAAAATTCAACTCAAGAGGAATCTGTTGTTAGTCAAGATGAGGAAAGTGAAATAAAGACAATAATTAGGAAGTTTAGTACATAGAAAATGTTCTTTTTAAGTTTCATTATTTAGAGAAATTCTCTTAGTACTTAAGTTAAATGAGTTGGTCTCAAATATATAGAGATAACAGAATGTTAAAATATGTAATTATTAAGTTATTTGTCTCTGTTTATGATATTTTAAATGCCTGTCTGTATGAGGAAATTTTCTATGGCCATCTATTGTGACTGTAATGGATGAAGACATGTGATGCAGATAAGAGTTTTTACACCCCAAACTCCATGCTCTCATTAATCAATAGAGTAAAAAGTATATATCTGTGTCTTCATCATATGTCCTGCAAAGTATTGGGCACAATATAAAACACATAAAGGATATACCAAAGGGTCTCTGATCATTATGAGTTTATAATCCTGATGGGAAAATACAAGTGAAGAGGTTGCATGGAGAAGTAAATAAAGAGCTGGCCTCAGAATCAAGGGAGCCTGTAGTAAAATCTTTTTTTTTTTTTGCTTTTTTTTTTTAGAAGGCAATTGGGTTAAGTGACTTGCCCAAGGTCACATGGCTAGTTTTTGTGTGTGTGTTAAGTGTCTTGAACTCAGATCTTCCTGACTCCAGGGCCATTATTCATTATGCTCTATTCACTGTACCACCTAGCTGCCCCTCTGTGGTAAAATCTTACCCCTGATCCATGCAAGCTTGTCACTTCAACATTGAAGGTCCTAGTCACAGAAGTATATAATTTATAGAGCAGTTGCTTACCTTCATCCATAGATTTCACTCAGTGAGAGTTTCCTACCCCACAGAAACTATGATCTGTGAGAGGGAGGGAGGGAGGGAGGGAGGGAGGAAGGGAGGAAGGGAGGAAGGGAGGAAGGAAGGAAGGAAGGAAGGAAGGAAGGAAGGAAGGAAGGAAGGAAGGAAGGAAGGAAGGAAGGAAGAACTGATACAGTTAGAAAATCCCTTTTCTTGACAAGGTTCAACAAAGAGGACGTTAGTCCAGAATTTTTAAAAGTTACAGGTTCCTAATATGAACAGTGTATACATGATTGAAAAATAAGCAGCTGCAGTTTTTAGTATTCCTTATAGGTTTTTGTATATTTCACTTGAAAGACAGCTGAAAAATAGGAAAAAAATGCAATTATATAACTATGTCCTGAAAATATAGAACTGCACACTTCCATATTTTGCAAACTGTCAAAATCATTGGTTTTTGTACCATTTTTGCTTAGAATTATAACAAATGGTAAACAATTACACAGATTTTAATGGGAATTTTATAATCTGTGCTAATTTATTCTTGTAATAAATGCCTATCATGATAGAATATTAATATAAAAATGCTTTAATATGTTTTAATTATTCACTTCTCTAGATAAAACTGTACCTATATGTATGTGTGTACATGTAAACATGCAAAGGGAAGCTAGGTGGTTTAGTAGATAGAGCATTGGGCTTTGAATCAAGAATACATCTCCCAGAGTTTAAATCTGGCCTCAGACACGATAGCTATGTGACCCTGAGCAAGTCATTTAACCCTGTTTGTCTCAGTTCCTCATCTGTAATTTATAAAATGATATGAAGAAGGAACTAGCACACTACTCAAGTATTTTTACCAAGAAAACCCAAATGGGGTCACAAACAGTTGGACACGACTGAACTTACCCAACAAGAACAACAATATATACATGCATTAATAGAGTATATATATATATATATGTATATATATATATATACACACACTCTATGTGTATATATATATGGATGCATATATCTATATATACATACATTGTTCATATGCATGAATACATATGTACACAGGTATAAATATAGACATGCATACACACATACATATAACCACATATTGTAGAAAATTAATATTGTTATGTATAATTTTGATGGAATCTAATAAAGTTGTTCCAAGCCCCAGTATTGTAATTTTCTTATGGGTCTCTCTGTACAGAAGGCCCACTCCCACTGATACTACTTAGCCACTGCCCTCCCTCCACCCCCCTACTCAATATCCTGACTTCCTCACATACCACCCTCTGCCTCACCAGAGCAACAGGTGATCCATGGTTCTCATGGTCCATAAGAACAGCAGGTTAGGGGCGGCTAGGTGGCACAGTGAGTAGAGCACTAGCTCTGGAGTCAGGAGGACCTGAGTTCAGATCTGGCCTCAGACACTTAGCACTAAAACTGGCCATGTGACATTTGGCAAGTCACTTAACCCCAATTGCCCTCCAAAAAGAAAAAAGAAAAAAAGAACAGCAGGTTATGTCCATGTAATGGGATCCTAGCCACTACCTTTAGCTAAGTGCTGCCCCCAGGCCCATTCTTCATATTTCCCATAGAAACACCAGGTATGTCCATGCATTCAACCAAAACCACAGCTATATAATCTCAGACAGGACCATAATAACTAGCCAATCAGAAAGCAGCACCACCAGAATGCTGGAGCAGGATGTAGACCCCAAAGCAATAGAAGAGACTTTCCCTAAGGAGGCACTTATGCAATATTAGCAAAAGTTGTCCTTTAGGTGAACTTATGAAATTCAGAAGTTTATTATAATATCACTATTATATATTAATACCCCCACAAGTTGTTCTGTTTGTATTGTGGGCAATTTCAAACAAAATTCCACTGAGGTTTGGACCAATTTGCTATTGCCTATTTCCTTGATAAACCACTCCTGCCTTTATAATATTAATAATTTCTATAGTGTGAAGAGGGTCATCATAAAATGATGACATATAGGGTTAGGAGTGCCCAAGACCCCAAAATACCAACATGCCAGTTTCTGCCAAATGAATTTCACTCGAGTCTTCTCTCAGCCAAAGAAAAGAAAAATTTAATAAAATTTCTCCGTAATGGGTTAAAGCTTAAGGAGCCTTGGTACTTGTGATGCTTGCATTGGGCAAGTGGGCCAGAATCATCTGACACAGAGCAAGTTTGTGCTAGAAAATTCTATGGTGCTCTTACACCACATAGAGGAAAGATGGGGTCTTATATACAGAAAGGTTGTGGGAGGAATCTAGGGGTGGTTTGGGGAATCTAGAGGAGGAGTTTGGGGAGGGTCTTCAGGAGGAGTCAAGGAGTTCAGATTCCAGTAATGAGTTTGGGGAGGGTAGTTAATGAGGTTAGACTCCAGTAAATGAGTGAAGTTGCTAGAGGCTACCTAGGGACAACAGACAATGGTGGGCTGGGCCAGTTCAAGGGTGTTGTAATGGCAAGCAAAGGCAACTTCCAAGGTTCAGAATACCAGCATAGTAACTCTCCATTTTATTCAGTGACAAATTAAGGCAAAACATTCACAGAAAAGAGAAAATCAAAATACAACATTCACCAAGTATAATTCAATAATTTCCAAGTACTACTCTACCCCTGGGCAGTACATTTCATTTAGTCAATCACAAAGTCTCTCTTCTCAAATGGAGATTAAGATGAATTTCCAATCATAAACAAAGTATATTCATTTGGTCAAACACAGAGCACAAAATGTCAAGTTTCCCACCCCTGGATCACAACTGAATTACAATTATTATCAGTTAACACCAAGCACCTTCTCAAAAGGAGCAGTGGAAAGCACCAAACTCATGTACCCCTGAGCTACAGCAAGGCTAAGATATCATCACAGCATTTAACACACAAAGCAATATCTTTTTCTTCATCTTGACCCTAGGCAAGTTCTCAGCAATCTCTGTTCCTGGGGTGACAAAGCTTAACAAAGCCTTGATATACATTGTCTGTGGCCTCATGAATTCACTCTCTGCCTGCAGAACAGTCTCAGGACCCCTGAAAACATCAGCAAGACCTTCTTCCAGGATTTCTGTAAACATACAAAAAGAAAATCCTCCTTCGGGGTTTCTGAACCAACAGCAAGGTTCCAGAACCTCTGCAGCAACAGCAATCTCCTTCACCAGCAGACAAATCTGGCAAAACAACATCAAAACAGACAAAATACTGGCATCACAGCCATGTCTCCTCAGTCCTTGGCGGCTCTGGCTGGCAGCTCTCAAAAGTCCAGGGCAGCTCGAACTGGCCCTCAACAGTCCTCCATGTTGCTGCTCCCAAATGTTCTTCTACCTCTGTCTCTGCTTGGGCCTTCTCTAAATCCATGGCACCAGCTCCTCCCAGTTCAGCCCTCTCTTTTCACTTCAAAAAGTCCATCCCACAAGTATGATTTACAAGCTCTGGGTTTCAACACTCAACCCAAAAACCAAGCCACTACAGGGGGATCTTTAAGTTCCATTACAATTACAGGTGTAACAGTTGATTTGTGTATAGATATTTCGATAGGCTCAAGGGTGGGAAGTAGATGGACAATGGAGGGCTGGGCTAGTAAGAGATTTGGGCCTAACTATAATGAAAGGCTTATGGACTCAGGAAAATGCCTCATCAAGTGGGAAGATTCAATTAGAGTTCAAGGGGGTTCCCCAGAGTTTGTACCTCATCATAACTGAATTTGTTTAGTTATATATTGTGGTAAGTAAAATGACACTGGCAAACAGGCACAAGTTTTCTCCAGGGTAAGATTACAGTTTTATTAATAGTGATGTGTATAACTGTTAAAATAGGTCAGAGAGGATTTCTCAATAGGTTAGTGACCTGAGCAAGATCAATTTATTAGCTAGGGTGTAAGTAATCAGTAAATTGGATCAATGGAATCTCTCAATGACCAAAGACCCAGAGTGAGGGCCAATAGACTCTTTTAAGCCTAGGCACTTCTTTTTTCTGATTGACCTGACAGTACTTCATTTGAAACTCCTTTGGCAAAGGTTAAGAGTATCCCAATTGGTAGATATTTTAATGGGAAGGCAGGTTAAAAATTGCCTTTACTCTTCTCTATTACTTTCTCATTGGGAGATGGGAGTAATCCTCAAGTGACTGGATTAGTCTACTGTAAAACCAAGCTTTCCCTAAGAATGCTACTGTGAACAGTTTTTCATGGTTCTGATTACACAGTACAGTGAACACTCTATTCCAAAACAAATAAGAGCAAAACATTTACAGTAAATCAAGGTACAGCATTCACAATGTTACAACTTATCACAGAAAATCAAAATATCGAATTCACAACAACTTATCCCAGAAAATGGCCACATTGTGACCACTGTGGTGAAAACTAAGTTTTGAACAAAGAACAAATCAGTTAGTAACTCAATCATTCAATTATCTCAGTTGTGAAATCATCGGTAAGGGTAAGGAGGTTTGCCTCTTTAAGGGACACAAAGTACAATAATCAAAGTTCTCCACTCATGGGGAACACTAAGTTAACTCAATCAGTCACTTTTTCAGTCACTATTCAGTCACTTATTCACTATTCAATCATCATAAAATACACAAGCCCTCCACTCCTAGGTCACTAGTAAATTACAATTTCTCAATCAGTACACAGTATCCAAGTAAAGTCTTCTTTCAGCTTGACTCAGGGTGGTCTCTCAGATTCCCTGGATCCCCTTCCATGGTCCTAGATCCTACCTGGATTCACCAAACTGTCACCTGGGTTCAAAGGCAGATAGCTCCCAGGTCCTTGTCCAGCTCTCTGAGCGCTTCTTCTTCCATGCTGAAGTTCACAGAATCAAATCCGACTTAAATCCTTCACAGTCTCTGTTCCTGGGAAGTTAAGGCTTAACAAAGCCACAAACAGGTTCGTAAAAGTACCAGCATCACAGTCATGCTTCCTCAGTCTTCAGCATCTCCAACTGGCCCTTGGAAATCCTCAGCAGCTCCAGCTTGCCCTAGGACTCAGCAGAAGTTTCAGCTGGTTCCCAGAATCAAAATCACTTCATCCAGGTTCTACAAATAAAAATCATTCTCTCCATCCTGGGGTGTGGGAGGGTGCCTTTCCTCTTTAGCCTCCCCAGTGATGGGGTGCTTGGGATCTATTTCTGTAAAATCAATTTGTAAACTCACTTTGTAATATCATTTTGTAACATCAGTTTGTAAAATCAATTTGTAAAACCAGTCTGTAAAATCACATTTCCCTCTCCCCAGCCTCAGAGCATTAACTCTGCCCCTTCCCCCTGCTGTACTCTGCCCAGCAACAACTCAAACTGTTTATCTCTGCTTGGAACAATGACAAGCTACACCTATGAATCGTTCAATGCACTATCTATAGGTTAACTCCTTAGCCAATGATCCATATACTGAGTCTCCATTAGCCTTGGTTCCCAACATCCATATTGTCAAAAGGCAGACTAGTCACTTTTCAGTCAGCCCTGAACGATAGCTGAGTTAGTGATGTTTTAGGTCTAAAACCACACCTCCAGGTTATTCCCCCCCCCTCCACCTTGGGCTATTTCCCAGTGAATTATGGGCAATACACCTGGGAGTTGACATTAAAATCCCGGGCTCAAGACATTTAGCACCCACCCAGAAACACCTGGCCATGTAACCTTGAGCAAGTTACTTAACCCCAATTGCTTAAAAAAAAAAAAAAGAACTTTTGCCCGCTGTACAGCATAACAATAAAATAAACTTCCGGGTCCTCTAAGAACCCTTTCCTGCTGTAAAGTATAACAATAAAGTTTTACAATTCTGATTCCAAGTCTACTTGGGCCTACTGAATTCTTTTCCAGACTGAATCACAGGCATTCTGGTCTTTGATAAGGATCAGAGTTCCTGTATAACCAACCTATTGCCATCCCCCCATCACCAGCAGCAGCAGCTTCTATCTCCACAAAGCTTGCTCCAAGAAGATCTGACTTTCTCAGCCAGAGTCTTTCCTTATATACAGTATTGCTCCTCCCTATTCAGCCCCTTCCTGTTACGTCAGCAACAGGGGATCACACCTTCTGTTTCTTTAACAGAGGCTTGATTAATTACTAAGGGCTAAGTACCTCTCAGCTTAGCAATACAAAGGGAACTTCACATTTCATTAATATTACATCTATGGAACTTGGATGTAGTCTACAACTGCTTTATGGGTCTCATCTGTTTCTAGTAATCATGGATAGAAAATCAGAACCATTCCAATCAATATCCCCCTGGTAAGTCTTCCCCTTGGGAACCAAATTACCCTTAACTTTGAAAAGGAGAAACAAGGAGGGAAGAGCCATCCCTGGTGCTGGGACTCAGGCCAAACTGGTTCTGTTTTCCTATAAACAAAGGGTCACATTTAAACTAATTAGCTAGCAAATGCCCTGGGGGATAGCGTTGCAGTTTAAACCCAGGGATGCCAAAAACTGGTGAGGTATCGGTTCTGCCCACCCAAAAACTGTTGCAATTTCATGATGTGTTGTAGTGGAACCATCTCAGAGAATTCAGAGTCAGACCAGCTCTAATACAAGTATAGGCATTTATTGAGATTGACGCCTCTCATAAAGCAGGCTAAATTCCAAGAGGAACCAGCAGCTTTAGAAAAAGCAAGATAGATTTTTATAGGGTAAAGATGCAATTATACAACAGAAATTTACATAGAATAGAGGATATCATTAATATTAAAAAGGTAGGCAGAGTTTGTTAATGCATTAGGTAATGGAGGAGGGGTCCCATCTATGGTTCTGTGGGTCCCAGCTTTAGTGTAACTGTGTATGTTATTACCCATAATTCATACAGTTAGGGGGCATGTACGTATGGTAATGGTATTATAATACACTCTGTGTCATAGGTTCACTCCAGGTCAGCTCTTTGCTATTACTGCACAGGTGCTAACATAGGGTGGGCCCCTTCTACAGTTAGGTGGTCAAGTATCCTGCTCTACATCCTGGTGGTGCAGTTTTCTGATAGGCTAGCTATTGTGCCCTTGTCTGGTCAAAATGGATACTTAGGTATTGTGGTGCTATCTTGGACTAAATGGATGATGTGACTGTGATTGCACACCTGTTCTTGTGGAAAAGGGTCTGGTGGGGTGGTGCTGAGTTTCTATCCCAGGGGCGTGCCTGTTGTTTCTGTGGGAACTAAGAGTTCAGGGACACACTTGTTGTTCTAGTGAGCAGTGAGGCATAAGTTAGGACATTGGTGGTGGGGGTGGGGAGAGTAGGCAGATACAGTGGGCCTGTAGTGAAGTTTGGATATTGGGGCTAAGGGCAGTTCTGTTAGGACTCCATTGGTGTAATCAGCATCATTGCACTATAAATTTGCCTGTCTGGTCTTACTAAGTTGCTGTTTCCTCTTGAAATTCAGACCCCTGAAGATCATTACCTAACCCTTCAGGTGTGCCACACACTTAACCTAGAAACCCTGCTCCCAGACAGTGCCCACTCAGATGTCCTGGTTCAGAATTCTGAGGAGGCCATGAACTATGTTTATACCAGTCGAGCTGCTTTGAAAGATTCTTTTCTCCTGAACCCTGAAGCAATTTGGTACCCAGATGGTTCAAGCTTTATTGAACAAGGGGTCAGGAAAGGTGGATATTCAGTGGTCAGCCTCTACCAAATCATAGAGGCCAAACCCCTGCCCCTGGGACCTCTGCCCAGAAGGCAGAATGGCTAGCACTCACCAGAGCCTTAGAGCTAGGGGAAAATAAACGAAGAAACATTTTCACGACTCAAAATATGCTTTCCATGTTCTACATGCCCATAGAGCAATTTGGAAATAAAGGGGATATCTGACAGCAAAAATTCCCCTGTTAAACATGCACAGGAGTTTTCACATCTCCTCAAAGTTGTTCAAAAGTCCTCTGAGGTAACTGTTATCTTTTTCAAGGGCCACCTAAAAGGGGAAACTGATCAGACTGTGGGGAATCACCTGGCAGACACCACAGCAAAGAATGCAGCCTGCCAGTTGACTATACTGTCATCTTTACTCCCACAGGTCCCCGACTCCTTTACAGCTTTGTACAGCCCTTGGGAACAGGCCTTCGCTAAGGAAAGGGGATACTCCCTTTACTCCTCTGGGTGGTTTCAAACACCCTCAGGACAACTTCGTATTCCAGAGGAAAGTCAGTGGAAGCTTCTTTTTGGCTCACACCAGGCCACACACCTAGGGAAGAATGCCCTCCAGTCTCTGATAAAGCCCATTTTTACTGGCAGTAAGGTAGGAGAAACAATCAGACAAGTCTGTCAGGCCTGCCCAACTTGTGCTCAGGTGAATCCTGAAGAGGCAGTAAAACCTTCTCCCCTTTTAAAACCTGTTCAGAGGAGGGGTACCTACCCAGGTGAAGACTGGCAGATAGATTTTATACATATGCCCCCATGTAGGGGTTTCAAATTTCTTTTGTTTTTTGTTGACACCTTTACTAATTGGGTAGAAGCTTGCCTTTGCAGAACTGAAAAGGCTCAGGAGGTATCAAAGTTCTTATTAAAGGACATTATACCTTGTTTTGCCTTGCCTGGCTCTTTGCAGACTGACAATGGCCCAGCTTTTATTTCACAGGTAACCCAGGCAGGGGCAAAGAAACTTAAATCACGTACCCCCTCCGGTCAGCCTGCAATAGAAAATCCTCTGGTAAAGGTGAGAAAATGAATCACACCCTTAAGTGGGTCCTTACTAAGCTATGCATAGAAACCAGAGAAGACTGGGTTAAGAATCCCCCCATTGGGCTGTTCAGAGTCTGAATCACACCTTCAGGAAAATATCAAGCTTAGTCCTTTTGAACTCCTGTATGGGAGGCCCTTCCTAACCTCTGACATACTGGTAGACCCAGAACAGCATTTAATTAACTCATTTTGCAACTCAGGAGCTGTCAGGAATGCTCTGAGTTAATATGCCAATAAGTATCTCCCAAAACCTCTTGGCAATGAAAAGTAGTGTTCTGCTTCAGTACAACCTGGAGATTGGGTCTACTTAAAGTCATGGAAAACCCAAAAGGGAAAAGTTAGATGTCAAAAAGAAGGGACCCTACTAAGTCATACTCAACACTCCAATGGTAGTAAAACTTGAAGGTCTCCCCAGTTGTACTCATAATTCTAGTATTAAACAAGTGGCACCTCTTGCTTCCCCTCCAAAAGACTCAAGAGTATACCTGTGCACCATTGGAGGACCTCAAGCTACTGTTTAGAAAGGCCCCACCCCCCTCCAGCACAAAGGATAAAAAGAGGTGGAATTATACTTGTCCTTTTCCTTTTGGCCTTGCCATAGTCATATTTAATACCAACCAGGAAAATTGTCCTTTCTCTAAACATTTTTTGTGCCTGTTTTGGTCTTTGTTTGCTTAACCTCCTTGCCAGGTTTGTCTCCTCCAGGGTTCAAGCCATCAGCCTCTGGATGACCACTAAGGCTATGCAAATTTCTGACTGAATCCAAGTTCTCCAGACCACTGGACCTGGAATCATCCACATTCTGGAGTCTGACCCCCTTGAACACGACCCAGAGAGTCAGGGACAACTCTACACCCCTTGCCAGCAGGAAGGACTTTCTGAAGCTGAGAACTTTGTCCTTTACCCCAAAAGAATTTGGGTTCCATTTGTTTGAGGGGAATAATGAGGTACAGACTCTGGGAAGCCCCTTGAATTCTGATGAAATCATCTCATTTGATGAGGCATGTGAATGAAGCAAGAGGCCTTACATTGTGGCTCAGCCTAAGCCTCTGTTACTTGACTTTCCACCCTCTGTTACTAGATTTCCCACCCTTGAGCCTATCAAAATATCAATCCACCTTTGAATTCTCCTAGCCCACCATTGTCTGTAGTCTCCAGGTAGCCTTCATCAACTTCCCACCCTTAATCACTCATTATTAGAGTCTCACTTCATCTGACTCCTCCTGAAGACCCTCCCCAAACTCCTCCTCTAGATCACCCCTAGATTCCTCCAACAACCTTTCTGTATATAAGATCTCATCTTGCCTCCATGTGGTGTGAGAGTACCATAGGATTTTCTAGCACAAACTTGCTCTGTGTCAGATGATTCTGGCCCACTTGCCCAATGCAAGCATCACAAATACTGAAGCTCTTTAAGACTCTTCCCATTATGGTGATCTTTTAATAAACTTTGCTTTTGGCAAGACCTGGCATGTTGGTATTTTGGAGTCTCAAGCACCCGTAACCCTATACATCATCATTTTATGATGACCCTCTTCTGTTAGATAATTCTAAACACTTAAAATATATTGTTGTTTTGATTATTTATGATTTATATAATTTTGTTTGTCTTTTATGCACTTATTAATCATTTTTCTATCTCCTGTCTCTTTTTCTTTTTCTGTCTTTCTCCCAAAAGAAAATGATACTTGCTTTTCACCTTCAAGTCCTTAAAGAGTAGCAAAATATCCTTCAAACATGACATACCTGTAAACCTTTCTGAGTTATCAAGGGCAGATGACCTTCTTACTCCCCTTGTCTATGTTATCATGATCATCTTAGAAGAATTAATTACTTTTGCAGCTGCTATTCTGTTTCGGTGTCAGGAAGAAAGGAATGGGAAAAAAATAAGGAAGTAAAGAAAGAAAAAAAGGAACAAAAAAGAAGAGAGAAGAAGAAAGAAAAAAGAAGAGAGGGTAGAAAGAGAAAAAGAATAGTGATAGAAGAAAAAAGAAAAGAACAAAGAAAAATAAAAATTTACAAAGCATTCAATTATAATATAGAAATACAATCAGTACAAGGACATTGTATAAAAATTGGAAAGCACCATCTAATATTTATTATAGCAACAATTTTTTTCCCCAGCTGGGCCCTTCCATGGCCTATCGTGGCTAAGTGCTTTATAGTACCACAGGTCATGGGAAAACTCCATCATGTACCATACCTACATTGGGATACTGCTTTCATAGGTGTCAAAGGAAGAGATGGGTTCAGGTTAAAAGCAAAAAAGTACACTTCTGGGTTTCTGAGTTATATAAGAGGTTGTTTCCTTTACCTAGTGCAAAAGCTAAAAAAAGGCTATAGATTTTTCATTCCCAATAAATAACAACAAACCTCAGAAAAGAGATCCCTACAATTGAAGCTCTATTATAGCAATTAAAGTGTAAAATATTTTGTTAGTTATAGAGTGGTTATTATACAAGAGTACAGTATATTGGCACAGAATCTGTATTCCTTATAAGTGCTTCAGGAATTTTTTATCTTCTTTAGTTATTATGCCATCACTGAGTTCTTCATTTTATATGAAAAATATGTAATAGAAAAGTACACAAGAATTTAATATGGACTGTCCTGAAGTTGCACTTAATTTTCTTTTTCTTTCTAATTTTTTGTACGGAAGAGTAAGTATGAATACTCTGTAATTCCTGTCTCTTCTATAAATGATTAGAATTAATAAAAATTTCACTTGTTCTACACTGCTTAATGAGGTACACCTTTTCTCCAGTTTCTATATTAGCAAATATTTTCCATTTCATTCTCTCTTTACTCAATGGGTAAATATTGCAAATAGAAAAATTTCACCGTCATCTCAAGACAAACTTGCTGAACAAAAAAAATATATTCTCAATTAGAATTGAGTCTCTTGGGAGATAGTAGGTTCCCCTTCTTTACTGATCTTCAACCAGAGTCTAGATGACCTCTTGCCAGGTATGTTTTGTTTTTGCATAATTTTCTGATTTAAATTGGGTTACTGGCATGTAAATTATTTCAAATTAATCACATTTAGTTTTTTCTACTCATAAAACTTTTAAGATCCTTGATAATGAGTAATACTCCAGTATTTATTTTTGTTTCTTTTTCTTTCTCCTACTAGTTCTGTGATTTCCTTGGTGTAGAGAATTATCAGTGAGGAAACTCATTATCAGTGTAGTTTAGAAACTGGTTTGCAATTTACAATTTTAGAAAATTAGCTGGAGACAATGAGAGATTAAGACTTGCTCTGTGTCTTGCAATCTGTGTAAGAGGTGGCACTTACATTTACATCCCCTGAATTTCCATGCCAGCTTTCTCTGTGCAATATCATATTATCTCTATTTTATTAAATATTAGAGAATATCTCCTTTATTTGCAAGACTTATTGTAATTGAAGAAACCCCAAAGGCCAAGTCAACAGTGAGTACAAGAAATATTTTTTTTAAAGCAATTGGGGTTAAGTAACTTGCTCAAGGTTACATGGCCAGGTGTTTCTGGGTGGGTGCTAAGTGTCTGAGCCAGTATTCTATCCCCCAGGTCATCCTGACACTGGAGCTTATGCTCTTACTCGCTGTGCTACCTGGCTGCACCAAGAAATAATTTTCTTGAACAGAATATATAGTCCTTTAAAAGTAAACCTATCTTATTCTAAACTAACCAGCATTTTCTTAAGGTTCAAAATAACTGACTAATTCTCTTAAAACTAAATATATTTTTAAGTAGGAGAAGATTAAGATCCACTGGGGCTTCTAGGTATCAAAATCTTCCCTTTGGTCCATCATACTCATTATATCATTTGATAATTGATTACAATATTATTATCCCATTTAATACATGGGAGAACTAAAGTTCAGAGACTAAGAAAATTACCTTTGCTCATAGAAATGTTATACAAAGGCAAATTATATGGATAGGAATAAAACTATAGAGATGGATAGAGATGACACATGGATATATAAGTATATAGATAAATAGATGGATATTTATATCTATACAGAGAACAAGAGACAGCAAAATATAAATGTATATGTATATGTATATGTGTATACACACACAGATATAGCACTGATTAAGCAATTACTATGTGCCAGGCACTGTGCTACATTTTGTGGATACAAATAAAAGCAAACAAAATACTTTTTTCCCTCAATAAACAGAGTTCATAATGGGATATGATACAAAAATGTGAGATAGATAGTAAGGGGGAAGTAAACATGTTGTAAACATGTGAAGCTAGCCAAAATTGCAGTTGGGGCTTAGGCCCTATCAAATTCAGACCAAAACTCACCTATCATAGGTATGGGAACCTTGAGTGAGCTCAAGTTACTTTTTAATAGTAGATTATCTCATTGAATGAGGCTTTAGAGATAATGCATAAGCACATAGAAATTGGTAGAGGAACTGGGGTGCAGAGAAAACAAGTCAGAAGGATTAGGACCTTGTAGTTCTGGTTGGCAAATTCTCAAGCATTCAACCTTGATATGACCCTCTTGACATTTTTGTTACCTTCTTGTTGCTCCATATTTCTTTTGTTTATTTTTTCTACTACTTATAGGTGAATATAGACTCATAAAATTCAGATTGGGAAAAAGGAAAGTAGAGGTCATCTAGAAAACTCCCTCAAAAATGAGGGTAACAGACAACCATATATGTAAAGCGGTTCCACCTTATTTATACAGGCAGTAAGTGGCAGACCTGGGCAGAATCTATACTGAGACCTAGAATTAAAATCCAGCTCCATTTCCATTAATGAACATGAAATGGTTAAAAAGAAATTTTCTACCCTATACTTCCTTTCTAAAGTAAAGTCATAAAAATACAAATTTGATAATTATCTTAAGAAAATAGTTTTGTTTAGTTTTAAGGTTTTTTTTTTTAATTTGAGTATCTGTAGGTAAAGTAGAATTGGTAAGTAATTTGTGGATTTTAAGGGAAAAAACTTTTTCTTTAGCATTTTAGTGATTTGTCTCTGCATTTTCTTAATAGATCATCATAAAAAAGGGGGGATAAAGTAACATATTATCTTATTCCAAAGAGTGTGCTTGCTACAATCAATGCACAGGGCAAGAAAATATATTACAGAATAGTTCTAAAGTTCCATTCAGTTTGTTTCAGATTCATGGCAGACAGTGTACAAAGAGGATCAATCTCTATGGATTCAGAGAAAACAGACTGAAGCCAATAAATATTATTTTTTCTTTTCAAAAAGCAAAAGTTGTTGATTTCCCAAGTATAGGCTATATCTAAAAATGACAGGCAGGATGGCACTGTGCATTCATAGGTTTGCAGACATTTAGAAATTATATCATTAGCATTATCATCAACACCATAGCTATATGGTACTTTGAGGTTTGTAAAACACTTTATGCATGTTATTTCATTTTATTTTCACAGCAAATCTATGAGGTAGGTGATATTATTATCCTCATTTTACAAGTGAAGCAACTAAGGCACTGAGATCGCCTAAAAAGTGTTTTAAGGAGTATTAAAATTCTGCTCCTCTGCAATCTGTCTAGAACAATATGTATTTTCTTTCTTCTAACTTCATATGCAAAGTAGGAAAAACATCAACAAATTTTACTTTTAGGACACTGCACTTCACAATTACATATCCTGGTTTGCTTCCTTTTAAAACATCTATTGCCTATTATAGATTGCAAGAAAAGCACTGTCCCGAATGCTCAATTACTGTATGCTAGGTTTGTTTATTTAATACACACACACACACACATTTAAAAGTATTTGAAGGGAAAAAATAAATAAAAATTAGTTTGGTCCTTGGTTTTTTTTAAGAAAAAATGTGAGCAGAAATTTAACTGAAAGATAAATTTTCATTATTGTTTGGATGAATAACTATTACCCTGACATTTATTCAATGTTTTAAAGATTGCCAAGCACTTTGAACAAATTATTTAGAGATTCACTATAACTTTCTTAGGTAGCTGGTTACAGGTGTTATTGTCCCAATTTTACAGATGAAGAAATTGAGACTCAGAAAGTTTAAATAAAATAGCCTATTATCATATAGTTTACTAAGTGTCAGAGGCTTAATTCAAATCCAGTTTTACCAATTGAGACCATTAAAAAGTTTAAAGATACATGGTTTCTGGACAATTTAATCATTTTATTAATAAGACCAGCAGGTTATTAATAAAAGAATGGTCATTTGCCAGTCTCTCTTAGATGAAGGACAGCCATGGCAGTAGACTAACAGTTTATATACCCTTCAAAAAAGTAGGTGTTCAATGAGAAGCTGACAGTAACTCTTGGACAGAAGAGTTATTTCTACTCAGACCACTGAGTCTTGTGATATCTAGACAAAAGGATCTGTCTCCACTCAAGCTTGAGCAGAATACAATGGGCTTCCCCACCTTAGACTAAATTCCTTGTAATGCTGGGTGGAGTCTGACCAAGACTGAAAAGAATGAATGCAATCTCATTATCAATAATGTCCTTCAAGAGACATTAAAATCAGAACTTTGAAAGATGGGGAGAGTTTTGAATGTCCCTAAGATATTGGTTATTAATGTGTGGGACAAAAGACCCTTGCCCAAAATAAATTTAATAATTCAGAGGTTTCTCCAGAGAAACAAAAAGATCTTAATTACTTCTCTTGCAAGAAGGGGGAGTCATCGTCACCAGAAGCAGTCTGGTGAGAGAGGCCCAAAATACAGAATGTAAAGCTTGGTTATATACCCAAAAGATCACCCTTTTCCCTTCTCCCTGTCCTTTGTTCAAATTAATGAGGAACTTAGGCTCACAATCTAATTCTGATCACAAAAATCCATTTATGCAGCAAATGAAATATCAGCAATATAACACATATATGAAAGCAGAAGATACATGGCTAGCAGTGTCAATATAGATATGAAAGCAGACAATATTTTATGAATCATGGGGATTTTAGGACATGGTGATCTGTCTGGATTTTTGTAATGGGATTTCCAATTTTATATTTGTACAGGTCAGATGGTGGTCAGTGGAAACAAGTCTGGGACGTCTGGGACATCTGGGCTTGTGGTTAGATATGAAGGGTCTGTACTTTCCCCTCCTATGTATTAGCTTAGCTTAGCAAAAACTTCAACTTATGACCAGGGAAGTAAGATAAGGGTCTCAAGTTCCTAAACTCAAGACTGGGCTTCTGTCTACTGGTTGCAAACCTTGCTAGATCTTAGGGAACAGTTTTGAGAAGTTTTCACCTCTCTCACATATCTAATTAATAGAAACTTAAGTCTGGGGTAAATCTTTTGAGAAGTCATCACTTTTATCCCACTCATTAATAATAATTTTTCTCACAATGATGAGTCCTCCCAAAGATCAGAGCATAAGTGGTCAACTCTATAATCCTATCCACAATGATGTACATATTGGATTGTTGGTCAACAATGAAGATCAAAGAACTCAGTGAGCATTAGTGATTTTGGTAATTCAGTGAGCACTACTTAATCAGAATTATCTTCCTATTGTTTGCATGTTCAATTAATTTCTCAGAAAGAACACAGTTACAACAAAGGAAGGGATGTTGAGGGCTCAATGTCAAAAGGATGACAGACAGTAGAATGACTATCTGAATTAATTTTTCTTCTATAATTTCGAGATGAATAGAAACAAGGGCAATCTATTTCTTTCCTTTACAGATGAAGTAGTCATGTAAATAGTAAACATCAAAGCAAAGATTTGAATTGTCTCCCCAAGGGAACCTCTAACCTGTGGCTGTTTGGAGCTGAACAGAGCAGGTTAGAGACAAGAGAGTCAGGCATCAAAGAGAAGTCTAATTTCAAAGTGAAGGAAATGGCTTGCAAGCCAGGACACATATGCTGGAACCCCATCTCTAGTAGAGAGACCCACTTTAGTATAGGCAGATCTCAATATTTATACTTATGGCTATGCAGTGAAATGTAGTACTGACAATGAAGGGTAACAGTAACAAGGAAACAAGTTTAAGTTATAGCAGGGTTTCATTACTGGAAAATGGGTACTTATCTAAACTCTGGTGCTGAACTGTGCTCAGAGAACACCTGTTGATGGTTAAAACAATATAACAATTATATGTTTTGCCATATTATATATGGCAAAATAATTTGCCAGAGCATGAGATCATCTAGAGAGTGAGTAAAGTATTATTGTTATGCCAAGCTCAGGGCACAGCCTGCTTGCTGGGCCTTAGCTCTGGAAAACAGGATGTTTTCCAATATTTTGACAGGACCCAGGTCTAAAGACTCCATATCCAGTGTTTTTTTTCCAACTATCCCACAGTGATTGGGACAGTGTTTCTAACAGCATATAGTTCTGGTAACAAGTTATCCTTGTTCATTATGTGCATTATGTACACTGATCTGACTTAAGTCCGTGAACTGCTTGATTTTAGTTCTTTTTGTTATGTTTATCACCTGAAGAATATCAAGATACTGCATTTATTCAAATGTAATGCAATTCACTTGAAGTCAATAGTATATCCACTGAATTGAAACACTTTTTATAATATGCAAATACACAACATGAGAAAATAAGCTAGTATTTGCATTTTTTTACCCTTACATATATTTTTAATCCCAGACATGCTGCATGCTATATACATGTCTTTGAGTTAATTGTCTAATCTTTCAGGGTTTCTGTCTCTTCATCTGTAAAATAAGAGACTAGACAGGATAGTAACTAAAATCCTTCACAATTCTAAATCTATGATCTACAATTTGATTATTGAAAAAACAAAACAAAAAAAGCTTAGAGTTGCAATTAAGAATTCTCTAAGACCTTCTGTATATGGGAGAGTGTGATATTTATGAATATATTATAATTAATGAAAGGACATTGATGGAGTGATAATTGCTAAATTGTCCATGTCACTTTTTCCCAGAAATGACAGTCCTTCATACTTTTCATACTTGTATCTTAACTATTTCTAAGGTAATGAGAAACTCTTCACAAGTAAAGTGCTTTGTAAATTGTATTTCCACTTGCCTCAATGAATTCAGAATATATCCTGCCAATTCTTGGACATTTTCCACTTTCCATCATGGTATCTGCCCCCCTTTCCTAATTTTTACAGATCCCATGTGAAAAAAGTTGATAGTTGACACTGAAAAATATAGTTCAATTAATAGAATGCAAGGCATGGAGTCAGAAGGACCTAATTAATCTTTCTGAGTTCAAATCCGGCTTCAGAATTCTGTGTGACCCTGGGCAAATCACTTAACCCTTTTTGCCTCCATTTCTTCATCTGTAAAATGAGCTGGAGAAGGAAATGGAAAACCACTTCAGTATCTCTTCCAAGAAAACACCAAATGGGGTCATGAAAATCAGACATGACTGAACAACAAACAACATCAAATATATAAAAAAATAGCAAGGAAATAGTTATAGAAACTCCCAGAACAGCCATTCATTAGCGGCGTATGAAATAATTATCATATTTGGTGAGTGTGTGTATGTGTGTGTATGTGAGAGAGAGAGAGAGATTGAGAGAGAGACACCTAGAGAGAGAGAGAGACAGAGAGAAGTACGTGTATGTAATTGAAAATTTCAGTCATCTTCAGTCATTACTTCTCTGCTTTGAGGTAGACTGTATTATTTGTAGACTTTATTCAGACTTAAATGGAATTTCTGACACATTTTTTTAAATCTCCCTTTGATTTATTTCCTCTAGCTCTCAATTGTGTGACTCCTGCATCTTTACTCTTGGGGCCTTATTGATTCACCTTCAGCAAACTTGAGGACGTTTTACTCATTTGTCAGTAGCTAAGGGTGATTTTTGATGAATTTGTCACATATTTAGAGCTGGAAGAGAACATAGACATCATCTAGTGCAACTGCCTAATTTTGCAGAATAAACTTTTATGGGGTCACAAAGTTAGTAACATCTGTGACTAGATTTGAAATCAAGTCTTCCTAATTTCAATTCCAACACTGCAATCATTTTGCCATGATGTTCCAGTTCTAGAGTGCCACTTAGTTTTTCTTAATTGACCTTTTTTTTTTAATGCAATCCTTTGAACTTTTCATGTTTGATCTTCCATTATGATGTTTAAGTTGACCATGCAAAATCCATACTTTTAATTAATTGCTAATGATTTTTTTCTCCAGTGACAGATACAGCAAATAAAAACTTATTCATGGCACTAAGGACAGAATAAATCTGATTGACTATCACCCTAGGAGAATTGTTCCATGTCCAGAAGTGTTTCTCCAACTTCTAAAATGTGTTACCTTTATATGGAGGTGATTATTGATGGCCAAAAGGATCAAAGCACATTCGTGATTCATTGATTTCCCTTCTAAATTTGCCAGTGTAGCTCCTGTGCTCATTAGTTTTCTGTCCAACAATAACACTAACAAAGCAGTTCACCATAGTGCATGCCAACCTATCTTTAAGCACAGTTTAAGATTTGGGTAGTTTTCCAACTCTTGGTGTGCTTTTCCTTTCAGTCTGTTTTTGTTTCCTACAGTTATCTGTTGATTGATTTCCTTTATTAATCTCCTTCTTTCATCAGCCATATCCTGAAAATCATCCTACCCTGGTTCTCTCTTGAAATTATGAGTCAACTGTGATTCCTGTCCTTTTCTGAGTACTCATTGTATCTTTGTCTCTCAAGTGACTGTGATGCAGATGCACACTTTCCCCCATTTTCTTGCATCTGGATAGCTCTCATTGTTCCCTATGCTTTCTCTTTTATGAGTTAAATGGACTATATAAAGACTGTCAGCATTCATTGCCTCACCTGTGGAAACTTCAAAGTCCTCCAAAGTATATATAAGCCCAGATCTGGAGTAGCACAAAAAAACCCTTGATTTAACTTGTCACAGTCTTTTATATTTTGTTGACTTTTGTGGGGTGAAATAAAATCTGTTCTGTATCTAATTTGCATTTATACTTTCAATATTTTATGAAAATTGAGAATTTTTTTTTACCTTTAGCTATGGAGACCTTTGTAACCCACTTTGTTAGCCCACTAACTTTTCAATTGTCTTATACCTTACTCCTCCTTCTCCCAAACTCTGAAATCCAGCAATACTGGCATTCTTATTGTCCTTTGTGACAGACACTCCAGGCTCTTTTACTGGCTGTACCTCATGCCTGAAACTATTTCACTCTTCATCCCTGTTTCCTGCATTTCCTGGCTTCCTTCAAGTCCCAGGTAAATTCCCATTTCTATAAGAAACCTTTACTGATTCCATTAAATGTCATTGTCCTTCCTCTGTTGATTCTCTTCAATTTAACCACATTAATATCTATGTGTACACACTCATATTATACATAATTGTTTGCATGTTGTCCTCCACATCTAACTCTGATAGCCTAGAGAAGAACCAAGGATTTTTTTTGCTGTATATCCTTAGCACTTGGTATTATGTTTGGCACATTTATTGTTCTGTCTTTTCAGTAATGTCTGACTCTGTGACCGCATTTTATGGTTTTCTTGGCAAAGATACTGGTTTGGTTTGCCATTTTCTTCTCTAGTTCATTTTATAGATGAGGAAACTGAGGCAAACAGGGATAAGTGACTTGCCCAGCATCAATCAGCTAGAAGGTGTCTGAGGTCAAATTTGAACTCAGGAAAATGAGTCATCCTGATTTCAGGCCCAGTGCCTCATCTACTTGCATATAACTGTCCTGCTTGGCACATAGTATGTGCTTAATAAATGATTGTTGACCAGAGAACAATTTAGACAATGAAAGAAATATGGCATAATTATCAAGCACAATTTCAAGCGACTAATGATGAAACATGATTATCTACCTCCTAAGAGAGTTGTCATTGGCTCAGTGCAGAATGAGACATGCCTTTCTTTTGTCCAATGAGAGGTGTAAGAAAGAATGTAAACTGATTTAATTTAATAGTGAAAAATGGAGCACATTTGCATAGATAAGTGATATAATAAATAATAAAATATTTTAAATGTCAAAAAAAAAATGATTGTTGACTAATTTGTAGACTGACTTAGGTCTGAGCTATATAAGATTCCTAAAGCAAATTCTGCAGTGGGGTTAAATGGGTCAAAGAGTTATTATTTTGTGAGAATGTCTCAAGCTTGAATTATTTGTATAGCTCTAGAGCTTGAAGTGCTGGACCACTTGGGAAGAAAAAAGAAAAAGGAAGAGGAAGAAAAAAAGAAGAGAAAGAAAAAGAAACATAAAGCAATAAACAATAATAACAACAACAAACTTGCTCATTTCACTATGTAGGAAAACCCTTCACTGATTAATATTTAGCACAGGGAATGGGAATCTGTGTCCTCCATGCCACATTAGGCCCTCAAGTGCAGCCCTTTGACTGAATACAGATTTCACAGAACAAATCATTTTATAAGGGGATTAAGTTTGTAGTCAATCAAAGGGTGCCACTTGAGAACCTAGAAAGCCACAGGTGCCTCAAGGCCTCAGGTTCCCCACCCCTGATTTACCCCTCTGTATTGGCAACCACACAGGGATACCTAGGATGACTGCTAGCATAGTTTCTTAGATCTGCTTTACTGGGAAAGTTAGCTGTTCAAGGGGACAACAATCTTTAATTACATTCACTAGTTCAGGGTAAAATTCAGCACCCTGAACTTCAGAGAAAATACAAGCAGAAAATTAAAGACCAACAGACAGGACTCTATCTGAATCAACTATACACTTTACGTACATCCCTGTATCGAAAGAGCCTTTATGTCTGAGCAGTCAAGGAGCTCTGAAATATGGCCCCTCAGAATCTTAATCACAGAATCACCAGATCCTTCTTATAAGTGAACCTCCAAAGCAAAATACCAACTCAGAGTATATACACAGTTCTGGGAGTCAGAAAGTTTCACAACCTTCCCGACTCAGTGCCTAATTAGAAATTAGCAAAAGGTGTGAAAGCCTTCCTGAAAACAAACCTCCCCTAAGCAAGCTTCCTTTAATGGCCTACACCTGAGGCCAATTAATGGGTGGAGAAGATCTTATATCCCATTAACATTCCACCCTCTTACCGTGTTTCCCCGATAATAAGACCTATCCCAAAAATAAGCCCTCCCCTTACTGTATAAGATTCCTCTAAAATAAGCCCTCCCCCGAAAATAAGCCCTATTGAGGTTGCTACTGTAGTGAAGGTGATCCCCTGCCCTACATGCTACATTACGGTACCCTCTGTATGCACCGTCCCC
>NW_027187391.1:50386414-50402915 GCF_028583685.1 Petaurus breviceps papuanus
CCCCTCCCCCGCCCAGTGAAACGCACACCGAGCTCCGAGCTGTATCCAATCAGAGCTGCAACAGTGAGCTCGTCATCCTGTTCTTCCCCAGTGATTTGCTTATTGAATAAAGGTACATTTTTTTGTTCACATTTACCTGTTTATTAAAATTGCTGTCAATGTTCATTAAAATAAGCCCTCCCCGGAAAATAAGCCCTCTGGTGTTTTTCTATCCAAAAACATAATAAGACAGTGTCTTATTATTGGGGAAACACGGTAGCTTTAGTCAATGGATTGTAGCATTCTCTGTATACAAAGTAATTCTTCACCCGGTTGACAGTCTTTTGGTGCCAGTCCACTCCAAATTTTGCTAGTTCAATTCTTGGGTAATAGCACTCTCTCCACATTTCTATCCTTCCCAGTTTGGGAGAAACTTTGAGAGCTTGCTTACTGCTATGCTAATGATGGGGATGGGGTCATAACCCCTAAAAGTGATAAGGTGCTTGGGTGCCTGTGCTTGAACCACAGTTTGTAAAATCACATCCAGTTCCAAAATAATATGGACCTCCCTTCCTGCTACAGTAGCCAACTGCACTTATAAAATTTAGTAGTGTATGGGATACAGAGACCCTAACACAAATTGACTACTTGGAGACCTCAAAGTGAAGGTAGAAAGTTTTATTAGAATCTTGAGAGCGAGAGGTGCAGTCACTGGAATTATGCCCAGAGAGAGGAGGCCAAGGTACAGAAGCAGAAACTGGGTTAAATAAGCATAAGACCACTCACCCCTCTGGCATATTACTATCTATGCAAAACTTTACTTAGGATTGGCTCTTGAGGTTACTTTTCCTAATGTGGTATATGGGGTAATGGTTGGCTGACTAGAGGTAAAGATGAAAACAGCTTATGCTGGAGGATATCTTAAGTTTCATTTCTCTTAAAATCATGTGATTTCTAGGAAAATGAAACTTAGCCATAAGGATCCTAATACTCTAGTGAACAGTCTGAGAAACCACACACCAAATCCCATACAGTAGTTTGACCCAATTGTATACTGGCTGAAGCAGCTGTATACTGGGTCATACCTACATATACCTAGACTCAGTCATATGTATATTCCCTAGCTCATTACACACATCCTGAATTCCTAGTTAGTTTGGAATGTGTTTATTCCCAACATCTATCTTGTCAAATAAGACATTTATGGGAATCCCCTGAGTTTTTTCAATCAGCCCTGACCGCTAGCTGACTTAGTGATGTTTCAAGCCGAAAACCACACCTCCATGTATCGCCCCCCCCCCCCCTCCAGGCTATTCCCAGTCAACTCTGGGTAAAATACCTGCACAGTAGATATTAAAATGCATGTTCCTTTGAGGGCTGACCACTCCTTAACTCCTCCCTAATGCTATCCTGACTCACCTAGCTAGCATATTTGGCACAGGTTTTACTACAGTTCCTATATAAACTATAATATACACCCTCTAAGGTTGCAGGTTTCCTAAGAACTCTTGCCCCATGTATAGCCTAACAATAAATCTTTGCCACCTTGAATTAAAGAATGCTTGAGTCCGAGAATTCATTCCAGACTGTTTTCCAGGAACTCTGGTTATTGAGGCTCCTGGAATCCCTGACCCTTTGACCCCACATCAAAAGGAAAAGACTATGTCTTTGGGATCTGGACCCCCAAAAAAGAAAAACCCTAGATTTTCCCAGGAAGCCCAGGTCCCTGGTGTTCCCCTGGAGCAATCAACCCTTTCAAGTTAATTAAATGTCCTTTCATTGTCTGTACCTGGTCTCACCCTAGTGCATCCCTCCTTAATTCCATATATATCCCTTCTCTATTCCCACTGTCTTCTATATAAAAGATCCCTCTTATTTCCATGAAGGTGCTCAGATTCAATCTGGCATACTTACATCATCATTACAAATGTTTAGATTCCTTAAGAGTCTAGCCCATCTGGCTGATCTTTAAGAAACCTTGTTTTTCTTTGACTGAAAGAAGGCTTGGGTTGGATTCATTCAGGCAAGACCTATATGTAACTATTTCAGGGTCTAAGCACACCTAAACCTCAACATCATGGTTGTCTGAGACCAGGAAGTCACCTAACCTGACTCTTCTCCAGCCAAGATTGTAAGGTATGTAAGCCTCCACTCTCCCTATCCCTTTCTAGCCCTGCAGTTGAGGTTGCTCTCCAAGCACCTAGGAAGGCTTTTCAGGAAGGCAATTACAAGGTTGTCTCCTATTCAGCTTGACCCTCTCAAGGTTCTCAGTCCAGGTGATGAGGTACAGACTCTGAGAACCACCCCCCTTGAACTCTGATTGAATCTTCCCATTTGATGAGGCATTTGCCTGAGGCCATAAGCCTTTCATTGTGGCTCAATCTGAACCTCAGTTACTAGAGTAGCCCTCCTTTGTCCAGCTAGCTCCCACCCTTGATCCTCCCACAATATCTATACCCAAATCCTATTACACCCTTGAACTGGCCTAGCCCACCATTGTCAATAGTTTCCAGGTAGCCTTCAGCAACTTCCCACCCTTAATCACTCATTACTGGAGTCTGACCTCTTCCTGAAGACCCTCCCCAAACTCCTCCTCTAGATCATTCCTAGATTCCTTCCCATCACCTTTCTGAGTAAAAGACCCCATCTTGCCTATGTGTGTGAGAGTACCATACAATTTTCCAATGAAAGGCCTATAGATACTGACACTCCTTAAGAGTCTACCCATTATGGTAAACTTTTAACAAAATTTGCTTTACTTTGGCTAAGAGACGACTTGAGTTGAATTCATTCAGCAGGACCTGACGTGTTGGTATTTTATATATAGACCCTTAGCCTAAACATCATTTTATGATGACTTTCTTCACAGGGGTGTTTTTGGCCCAGGTCCATGGCACACCTTGTGAAGCATAGAGGACAATGATGGACATCCTATCCAGAAATATAGGCCCAATTCTGTCAATTCTCTTGATGCTAGGGATGTGGGAAAACTGCAGTTGCTTTTTGGTTTCCTGGCGCTTACTTATTCCCTTCCCTCTTCAACCCTAGGTTAAAACTGGAAAAAGCTCAGTATCCAATACCTTGAAAAGGAAAGCTTTGAGCTTGGCTTCTATGATCTGGAGCACCAAGTTAAATTGTAAAAGTTCAAAGAAAAATTAAGATTCTTCTTCCTCTTGTCCTGGCTCTGACTAGGCTATAAGGTTACAGTGAAAAGTTAGTACAACTCAAAATGTTTTAGCAGATTCTGGAGTTTTTATGATTGATCATTAAGGAGGGTTTTATTTTGTTTATTTTTTGCTTTTTAAGGGATAAAGTGTTTTTTATTTAAAATTTAAATCCAAACCTCATGATACATATTATAGTAAATTCAGGATGAAGTATAAACAGAAAAAAAAACCCTATAATAATACATAGAGAATGATAATAAATTTCTCTAAAATGTACAGGGGAGATACACATTTAGTTATTAAACAAAAAGAAGTAATTATAGGTAGATATATTAATTTGCTTAAAAATGAAAAACCTCTATACAGAAAAGCAATAAAATAGAAATAAAAAATAAATTGGGGAAAATACAGAAAATATATAGGTAAAAGTAGAACATCTAGGAATTTTTAAAAAATAAGCTTTATTTATCCTTTGTGTTTATATGTAACAGTCATTTCTGGCTATTCCTCTGCTCTGCAAACTTAGAATTAAGCCTTCTCATAAGAGAGCCCCCAAAGCAAAATACCAACTCAGTGTATTCAACCTGAGAATTAAACCTTCTTCTTGAAACGAATATCAGAAGTAAAGAAACAGGACAATACAGTTATGCTCTCTAGCAATATCTGCAAACTTCTAAATCCATGGTTAGCTCCCTTTCTGATGCTTCATTATTCTTTTCTGAATCCAAGATTTGTTTAAACAACTACTTAGAATTCAGCTGTCTTTTAGTATTCTATTTACATTGTTGGGTTCAATCTGTTCTCTTGTATTATTGTTGTGATCAATCTGTATGTTGTTCTCTTGGTACTTTTCCTTTTGCAGGAGATCATATAGATCTTTCTACAATTCTCTGAATACATTTGTCATTTCTCATTGCACAGTAACATTCCATTATATTCATAAACCAGAGTTTGTTCAGCCAGTCCCCAACTCATGGGTACCAACTTTGTTTCCAGTTCTTTGCTATCACTAAAAGTCCTGTTATTAAAGTTTTTTGCACAATGAAGTCTTTCTTCTGTCTTTGACCTCCACTGTTATATGTGCAACAGAAGGATTGGTGGGGAAGGTCCAGGGTCCAGCTGCCCAGGAACATGCCCTTCTGCTCCTGGGCTCTCCCTGCTAGGGTCAGGTGGTCCCAACCAGCCAGACTGTCCTCCAGACAGTATGACACTGCTTTTCAGCCCTGGCGACTAGATGCCTCCATGGTGGGTGGGGTAAGGCAGATCTAAGGAGTTCTGAAATACTTTTTCAACCCCTGGTCACTCCCTTCCCTTGAGTCAAGAGGATTTATCACTTCAGGGTTGACAAGCAGCCTGGAGTTTTTCTGCTAAACTCTCTCATAGAAGATGAGAGTTTCACCCTTCTCCACCTGGTGGGGGGAAGGGCAACAGTTTACAGAATGGTCTCCACCTCAATGGCCTTGGGCCCTGGGGCAACCCAAAAAGTTTGGAAGTATTACCCAGGCAGCCCAAGGTGAGAAGCCAGGTAGCCTCCCAACTTGAATAAGTCTGCTCTTTTGAAGTTGTACTTCTAACATGTTAATCATGAGATGCAGATTCTCTGTGTAAAGCAATTTGGAAATGCATTCAACAAAATTGAAAATAACAATTGGCTTTTATACCAGGCCAAATTTAAAATTGTAGATGTAAGTCCTGGAAAAAGTTTTCCCTAAATTGTGATTAGTGAAACTTGGTGTTTGAAGTAAAAGCTCCTAGGACTGTAACAGATTTTATTTCAAGTTTTCTGATGGATCATAGTAAGCCATCAATAATCAATAGTCTATATCCCACTGTTGAGGTTTAGGGCTGCTCAAGACCCCAAAATATGGACACACTGGATCCTGCCAAATGAATTCCACTCAAGCCTTCTCTCAGTCTAAATAAAACAAAGTTTATTAAAGATCGGCCATATTGGATAGACTCTTAAAGAGCCAAAGAATTTGTGATGCTCGTATTGACAAAAAGGCCAGTACAATATGACAGATTAAGTCTGAGTTAGATTGAATCTTAGTCTCTCCATGGAGGTAAGATAGATCTTATATACAGAAAGATTATGGGCAGGATCTAGGGGTGGTCTAGAGGGGGGATTTGGGGAGGGTCTTGAGGAGGAGTCTAAGGATTCTTGATTGAGAGTGAGGTCAAACTCCAGGAACCAAGAGAATGGAATTTTAATGGGATCAAGAGTGGTAAACGGGGAACCAAGGTGGCGGAGTAGAAGCACGACCTTCCCGTGGCTCCAGCTTCCACCTTCCCCAATCCATGTAAAAAGGGGACTCTAAACAAACTTTGGAGCTGCAGAACCCACAAAATGACACAGAGAAGCTAACCTCCCCCTGAGGACAGCCTGGCAGACCGGCAGGAATCGGCCAGCACAGCACTCTGGGAGCCGAGCCCAGCACCACGTCGAGGCTTTAGCCCCAGGGCGGGCCTGACCAGCCGCCAGCCAGAGGGAATCCAGATCAGCAGCAGCTGTGGCCATTTCCAGATTTATCAATACATAGGTGCGAAGGACAAGGTGAGAGGCCAGTGCAGTCTGGACTTTGGGACCCAGGAAGTGGGACTGAATGGCTTTTACCGCTGGAGCGAGAAACCACAGAGATGCCAGCATAGCCTGCCAGCACCACGTGGCGGCTTCAGCTCCTGGCCTGCAGAGTGTAGGGGGACCAAGCACCCATCTGAGGGGTCACCGCTCTTGCTTTAACCTGCTTGGATCTGGATTGCAGTCTAGGGTGGAGGTCCTGGGGTGTGTGTCCAGCTTGCCAGAGCGTGTGGAGACCTCAGAGAGGGCACCCATCTAATACCTCAGGCAGCTGAGAAAACCCCAGCGTTTGGGACGAAAACTCCCTTGTCTGGTGGCAGAGTCCTACTGTGGCAAAAAGCCCAAAAGTCAAATCATTGAGTGGCAAAATGAGCAGGCAAAGGAAACAAAGCAGACAGAAGATTCCAACATTACACTCCTATTTTGGGGATAAGAAGGAGCAATGCATGGAACAGGAGGAAAACAGTGAAGTCAGAACTCCTACACCAAAAGCTTCAAAGGAAAATACAAGCTGGTTACAGGCCATAGAAGATCTTAAAAAAGATTTTGAAAACCAAAAAGAGAAGTGTAGGAAAAATTGGGAAGAGAAATGTGAACAATGCAAGAAAATTATGAAATGAGAGTCAACAGCCTGACTGAAGAAAATAATACCTTAAAAAACAAACTGACTCAAATGGCAAAGGAAGCTCAAAAAGGCAATGAGGAGAAGAATGCCTTAAAAAGTCGAATTTGCCAGATGGAAAAAGAATCTCAAAAGCTCACTGAGGAGAATCATTGCTTCAGAATTAGATTGGAGCAAATGGAAGCTAATGACTTTATGAGAAATCAAGATGCTGTTAAACAGATCCAAACAAATGAAAGAATAGAAGGCAATGTGAAATATCTCATGGGAAAAACCACTGACCTGGAAAATGGATCCAGGAGAGATAATTTAAAAATTATTGGACTGCCTGAGGGCCATGACCAAAGTAAGAGCCTGGAAAGCATCCTCCAGGAAGTTCTCAAAGAAAACTGCCCTGATGTTTTAGAACCAGAGGGCAAAATAGAGTTTGAAAGAATCCACCGATCACCTCCTGAAAAAGATCCCAGAAAGAAAACTCCTAGGAATATTATAGCCAGGTTCCAGAATTCCCAGATTAAGGAGAGAATATTACAAGCAGCCAGGAAGAAACAATTTGAATATTGTGGAAACACAATCAGGATAACCCACGATCTGGCAGCTTCTACACTGAGGGATTGAAGGGCCTGGAATGTGATATTCCGGAGGTCAAGGGAGCTGGGATTAAAACGAAGAGTCACCTACCCAGCAAAACTGAGTATCATGTTTCAGGGGAAAATATGGTCATTCAGTGTAATAGAGGACTCTCAAGCATTCTTGCTGAAAAAACCAGAGTTGAATAGAAAATTTGACATACAAGAAGCAAGAGAAGCATGAGAAGGTAAACAGGGAAAAGAAATCATAAGGAACTTATCAAAGTTGAACTATTTTTTTTTGAAGCAATCAGGGTTGAGTGGCTTGTTCAGGGTTGCATGGCCAGTTGTTGTTTCTGGGTGTGGTGCTGAGTGTCTGGGCCCGGATGTAATCTGGGTCATCCCAGCACTGGAGACAGTGCTCTTGCTCGCTGAGCCACCTGGCCAAAGTTGAACTATTAACATTCCTACATGGAAAAACAATAATTGTAACCTATGAAACTTTTCTCAGTAGTTGAAGGGATTAGAAATATATGTATGTCTTTATATGAGGGTATATGCGGGCATATGAATACATATGTGAATGTGTATATATATGTTTACAGGTATACATAGATAGAGGGCACAGGACCAATTTAACAGGAAGGGATGATACTTAAAAGGTGAAATTAAGAGGTGAGAGGAATATAATGAGAGGAGATGGGGAGAGACAGAGTGGGGCAAACTATCTCATACAGAATAGGCAAGGGAAAATGGTTACAATGGAGGGGAAGAATAGGAAGGCAAAAGGGTCAACCTTATTCCTATTGAATCTGGCTTGAGAAGGGAGGGAAATACACACTAAATAGGGGATCTCACCCACCAGGAGAATAGTGGGGGAAGGGGATGTGATGGGGGATGATGGAAGGGAGGGCAGGCTGGGTGGGGAGGGAAGTTGGAAGCACCCACTTTTGAAAAGGGACAGGATCAAAGTAGAGAATAGAACAAGTGTGAGGTGGGATAGGAGGGAGAGAAATATAGTCAGTCTTTTACTATACATCTACTATGTTATTGTTTTGCATTAGCCACACATGTACAACCTATACTGAACTGCTTGACCCCCCAGTGGAGGTGAATGGCAGGGGGGGAAGGGAATGAATCTGGAATTGAAAGTTTTAAAATCAAATATTCAAATATATATATATATATATATACGTGTGTGTATACTATTATTAATACCATCTTACATGTAATTAAGAAAAAAGATATACAGGCACTGAGGCATAGAGATCCACTGTAAAAGTTGAAACAGGTATGGGAGAAAATATGGGAGAGAGCAGATTGGAGGTTGGGATATCCTGTGGGACTGCTGTTTTGGGCGGATGGGTGGGGGAAAAATGGGGAGAAAATTTGTAGCTCAAAATCTGGCAGAAAGGAATGATGTAAATCAGCAGTTAATAAAGCATTTAAATTAAAAAGAAAGAAAAAAAAGAGTGGTAAACAACTGGAGACAATCAGGAGGTAACAGAAAATAGAGGGCTAGGCTAGTTTAAAGATAACAGGTTTGGCCAAAGGTATTTTGATAGGATCAAGGGTGGGAGATAGCTGAAGACTTCCTGGAGATAACAGACAATGGAGGGCTAGGTTAAATTAAGGATAAGAGAGATTCACTCATATTAATAATGGGGTCTCTGGGGAATGCCAGATCAAGTGGGAAGATTCAAGGGGTTCTCAGAGTCTATACCCCATCACCTTCATCTGAGAGACTTGCCACAAGCTACTCAAAGAGAATGTAATATGGGTGGGAGGTCTGTACCTGGGAAAAGCTGAGAGGACGATTTTAGCCTCAGTATAAGATGGGATCCTCCTGGCTCAGTTTTCCCATTGTGTTCCTTTTAAAAGTAATGTTACCAACCTGGCTATTACTGAGTTTGGCTATGTGCTGGAATTGAGGACTGCAGGATTGGAAAACTGAATTATATGAATTTTAAGGATGTTTTATCCTGTATAAATCTTGTTCCTGCTTTATCCTTCTACAGCAAATTTCTATAATCAGAGCAAGTGGCCAGTAAAAGATATAAGCACAGGGCAAGTGTGTGAGATCTCTCTGTTTTGACCAGAATTTGTAGTCATTCCATATCCCAAACAACTGAAATTAAATCAGAAATATCTTCAGTTTGATTTGGGGAAGAGAATTTAAGTGCAATTTTTTTTGAGGGAGGTGACTTACTTGACCCAATCATTACTTAAGTAACTTCCCTACTCTTTTGTTACTATTGAAGTAAAAGTCAGTTCCTAGCCAAGGGTGGAAAACTTCTACCCTATAGGCAAAAGTGTTACTTAAACTTTTGAGAAAAATAACAAGATCAGATAATCCTACAGGTCAAATGTAAATGACTTTAAGGGCACTTGTACTTTTACTTGTTTCTATATTTGGGCTCTGTAGACTTATCAGATTTGTTTCTGCCAGGCTACAGGCCACTCACCTACAGTTGGAAGCAAACAGTGGGTACCAGCTAATGTTCCCCTTTACCCCCATCATCCCCTGGATACATACTGTGCTGGGTTCCCCTCAACCTCCACTTTAGGAGCCCCTTGAGGCAGGAACAACTCAAAGTCCCTTGCCAGAAGGAAGCAGTTTCAGAAACTGAGGCCTTTGTTCTTACCCCAAAAGAATGTGGGTCCCATTTGGTTGAGGGGAGAGTGCTGGGGAGGGGATCTGAACTCCTAAAAGGAAAAGGTCATGTCTTTGTGATCTGGATCCCAAAAAGGAAGAGCCCCTGGACTTTCTCAGGAGGTCCAGGTCTCTTGGGTTTGCCTGGGGCAATCAGCCCTTCCCAGTTAATTAACTGCCCTTTCGTTGTTTGCATTTGTCCCCATCCTAGACTACCACTCCTTAATTCTATATAAACCCCTTCTCTGTATCTCTTCTGTATAAAAGATCCATCTTGTTTCCATAAAGGTACTCAGATTTAGTCTGGCCAGGTTGCCAATACCAGTGTCACAAATCTTCAGATTCTGTAAGAGTCTGAACAATATGGCAGATTTTTAATAAGCTTTATTTTTCCTTGACTGAAAGAAGGCTTGGATTGAATTCATTCAGGCAGGACCCACAGGTTGCTGCTATTGTGGGGTCCCAGTGAAGAAGGTCATCATAAAATGTTGAGGTATAGGGTTGGGGGTACCCAAAATACTAACATGCTAGGTCCTGCCAAATGAATTTGAATTAAGTCTTCTCTTAGCCAAAGAAAAGCAAAGTTTATTAAAAGTTTGCTGTAATGTGTAGACTCTTATGGAGCCTTGGTATCTGTAAGGTTTGTATTGGACAAGTGGGCCAGAATCATCTGACAAAGTGAGTCTGTGCTAGATCATTCTCTAGCCTTCCCCCTCTCTTGGAGGCAAGATGGGGTCTGATATACAGAAAGGTTGTGAGCTGAATCTAGGGGTAATCTAGAGGAAGAATTTGGGGAGGATCTTCAGAAGGAGTCAGATGAGGTCAGACTCCAGTAAATGAGTGATTAAGGGTGTGAAGTTGCTGGAAGCTACCTGGAGCCAACAGACGATGGTGGACCAGGCCAGTTCAAAGTTGGAACAGATTTGGGTATAGATATTTTGTGAGGATCAAGGGTGGGAAGTTGCTGGACAAAGGAGGTCTAAAGATTTGTGCAGAGCCACATTGAAAGGCTTATGGCCTCAGGCAAATAGCCTTATGTCGAAGATTCAAGGAGAGCTCAACCTCACCATTAGTATGCCCTTTAAAAACCCAGGATCAACTCCATGCTGGAGAGAGAAATTTATATTAAAAATACATATTGTTAACAGTTCATATTTCTTTCTGTGCTTCACCCATTAACTACTTATTTCCCATCCATTTTCTCCCATTTTCCCAATGTACTCATTCATATTTTAACCTGTTAATGCTTTTCTAGTTGATGTGTTCTACTACTTAAAAGTAGTCTATTCTAAGGACTAAGTCTATTCTAAAAGGACACTAATTTTCATGTATAGAAACTTAACTCTAGACATTCTGAGAACTCCTATAGTGAGGGACCTGTCAACTCTTCCCAACTTCATTGTGACCGTATGGGGTTATCAATTATATAAGTGAAAGCCCAAGTTTCAACTAATACAAAATTTACATCTTTCCCTCCTGTAGCATCAACATCTCCTTCACAGTTGACAGCATCCCTGGTATCATACTGTTTTATTTCACTTCATTGCTAATGGCTCCTCAGAAATTCCAAGAGAATTCTTTTTTTTAATATGGCCTCCTGTCCTTCTGTGAACTCTAAGAAAGAATAAAAACTCGTGCCCTAGGACCATCAGAAATTTTGAGTGAAGCCTATCATTTCCTTTGAAAATTCTCAGCTCTAGGCAAGTAACTTTTTCCACTGGACCATGCTATGTGCGTCTGTTGAAAGATACCATTCTCTATGTCATTGGAGAACAGAAAAATCCTCATCTCCTCATTCTGTACTCTCTAAGAGGTGGACAGAAACAAACAGTGGAAAGATGTCTTTTCTGTTTCCTTTTGTGAGGAAAGATCAAAATAGTTGATTTTCAGTCCTCATTCAATGAGCAATAATTTGCAATGTTATCAGGTTGTTTAATCTCTATTTTAGAGTTGTTTACTAATCAGTTTACCTTAGGGCAGTGCCTAAATTCTGGCTTGTCTCACTGTTTTAGTCACGGGAATTTGTGTGGTTTGAATTCTTTCCCCATTTTTAGGATTCATGCAACTCCTTTAGATTACTTTCCCACCCTCCCTCCTATTCCCTTCTCTTTTCCTCTGTTATTCTCTGTATTTCCTCCTCCTTCCAATGTATCCTTTTCACCTCATCATACCTCCAACAAAATCCAACTTTGTGGAAGGAAGGTCTAGGAAAGGGACTGAGGTGGATAGTATTTGATTTAGTGAAGGAAGGAACTGTTTCAGGTCCTTTTTTTTTCTTTTCCTCTAAAACATAGTATCAGGGTAACAGTTTTTTCCTTCTGGAATTTCCCATGAGATGATTCCTTTCAGAACATGAACTGAAGTTAACATGTGGATATTTGAAAAGTTCTAATGTGTCTTCTCATGGACTTTTTCATGTCAGAGAAAGTTGCTTTTCAACACTTTCATAAAATGGGCAATCCACTGGGTGGTGGTGGTGGTGGTGTTGGTGGTAGTGGAGGAGGTGATGGTGGGAGTCAGCACTTGATCAACTCAACCTTTTGAACAAAATGACATATATTTCAATCTAAATAGTAGCAATTTGAGAAATTTTATGGACACATCATATAAACTTATGGGGAGTTTTGCAAAAAGAATATCATAACTCTTAACTAGAGCATTATCAAATATGAAGTTAGTGCCTATATTGGTTTATGATTATATGTTCATACATATCTATAGTTTTGAAAGGCAAGAGTTTGTTTTTTTTAATTTTACAAAAGCTGTATTAAAAAGAAGAGGGTAGTGTTCATACATCAGAGCATATACTACTAAATTGGAGATTCTCTGAGTATTCTTTCACCTGTGAGTTTCAGTAGTCTTTCAAATTCTTAATTAAATCCAAAGAGAAATATTGACTTCCAGGTGAGGATCTTCACAAAATGCCTCTGGAAGGCATTTACCTGATTTTGCCCATGCACTTATGTAAAACTCACATTTTTGGTGTCTGAGTTAAATTCTACATGTTGGTTACCTACATGATGCCAAAACATCTAATCATTTTAGTAAAAATGTGATCTAATTATGGTTTTAAAAAGGATACAAAAGAGTTCTTTTAACTTTTTTTCCCAATGTAATTGATTTTTTAAAATATATAATAATTAGCCTCTTGTTTACAGATGCAAAGCTCAATCAAGAACTAGGGCTGTGGATTTTGTGATGCCAAACTTTTTTGAATATAGACTTAACATTAATGGCTATTTTTTTCTTTATTACAGAACATATAAATAGATAGTGACAGGGAGAACTGTCACATTTTGAAAACTACTTATCATTTCCTTGGATAGATATAATCTGAATGACTTCTGAATGACAAATGTACTTGCAGCTTGCTAATTTGGAACTGTCAAAAGGAAGATAAATATGTCCCCTAGCCATGATACTTTAAACATTCTCTTTATTACCCATGCTGATGGTAGTTGTTTGTGCATCTATATGCTCAATTTGCATAATATGCAAAAAGCTCCCATGGGAGAAAACTAAAGAAGTACTTTTCTCCTGTTTTAAATTTTCCTAGCACTGTGTACATATGAAAAACCCATACCTTGGTTTTTTTTCCATTTATTATTATGCTTATTTTAGTATATGTCATTTCCCTTTCTTTTTATAAGGCTATTATCTCTTCAAGGACAAGGGATTAGTGTTTGTGTATATGTCTGTTTTTATGTGCGTATATCTGTGTATGTGTGTTAATCATTGTCCACGCCTAACAAAATGACTTATAGATATTATTGCTTGATTTTTAGATTTCACTTGATTAATAATGGTAATTAATTAATTAATTACTTAATTAATTATTAAATAATGGTAATTATTAATCAAATCCATTGATTGAAGAACAGTCATGATCATGTGAGAAAAAGAAGGCAACCTCTAATACCTTCAAACCTTTTGAAGGCTGGTTTTTTTTTTGTTTGTTTGTTTCTTTTTTAGGTGTTGCCATTTTGCATCCATCCATATACATAAGCCCAATTATCATAAGATCTTCTGAAGTTACTACTTAAATAAAGTGTCTCCCCTTCATAAAGTTACATTTCCCACTATCCTTAATCCTCTCCTATACCCCATATTAGAGAACTGGAAATCTTGTATATTCCATCTACAGAGTGTCTTAATCTTCCTTTTACCTCTGCTCATAAATCCTTCACCTTACTATGAGTCCGCATAATTTTTCATCTACTCTATTGCAATAATTTCATAAGTAGTCATTATCTCAACGTATACAAGACAAAATAGTAAATGACTCTACCAATCTACTATTTGATAAATCCAAAGATTCCAGCTTATTGGATAAAAAATCACTATTTAACAAAAGCTGCTGGGAAAACTAGAGAATAGTATGGCAGAAACTAGGCATAGACCAACATCTTACTCCCTAAGATAAAGTCAAATATCTTACATCCTAAGATAAAGTCAAAATGGGTACACAATTTAGATAGAAAGACTGATACTATGAGCAAGCTAGGAGAGCCAGGAATAGTTTACCTGTCAGATCTCTGGAGAAAGGAAGAATGTATGATCAAACAAGAGACAGAGAACTTTATTAAATGCAAAATGGATGACTTTGATTGCATTAATTTGAAAAGTTTTTACACAAATGAAGTCAATGCAGCCAACATTAAAAGGGAAGCAGAAAGCTGAAGAACAATCTTTACAGTCAGTATCTCACATAAAGGCCTCATTTCTAAAATATATAGAGAACTGAGTCAAATTTATGAGGAGGCAAGGTATTCCCCAAATGACAAATGGACAAAGGGTATGGACAGGTAGTTTTCAGAGGAAGAAACCAAAACTTATCTATAGTCATGTAAAAAAATGCTCTAAATCACTATTGACTGGAGAAATGCAAATCAAAACAATTCTGAGATACCACATCTCACCTGTTAGACTGGCTAACATGACAATACAGGAAAATGATAAATGCTGGAGAAGATATGGGAAAGTTGGAAAACTAATGCATTGTTGGTGGACTTGTGAACTGATCCAACCCTTTCTGGAGAGCAATTTGGAATTATGCCCAAAGGGCTATAAAAATGTATATACCCTTTGATCCAGCTTCTAGGGCTGTATCCCAAAGAGATCATACAAGTGGGAAAAGGACCCATATGTACAAAAATATTTATAGCAGCTCTTTTTGTGGTGGGAAAGAATTAGAAATCAAGGAGATGCTCATCAGCTGGGGAATGGCTCAACAAGTTTTGGTATATAGATGCAAAAGAATACTATTGTGCTATAAGAAATGAGGAACAGACCAACTTCATAATAACCTGAAGAGATGTATATAAACTGATGTTGAGTGAGGGGAGCAGAACCAGGAGAATACTGTATGCAATTATGGACACCTCATATCTGGGTTGACTAACTTTGATAGACTGGGCTCCTTTCAGTAACTCAAGGCTGTAAGATAACTCCAAAAGACTCATGATGGGAAGGGCTATTCATATCCAAAGAAAGAATTACAGAGTTTGAATGCAGATTGAAGTAAATTACTTACTCCCTCTTTTTAGTTTTGTTTCATTCCTTGTTGTTTATTCCATTGGTTATAATCCTTCTTTATAATTTGAATAAGGTTTAATGTGAAGGTACTTGTAGAACCTATATTGGATTGCATGCTGCCATGGCAGGGGGAGGGAGGTAAAGGAGGAGAAAATTTGGAACTCAAAAGCTTGTGGAACTGAATGTTGTAAACTAAAAGTAAATACATATTTTTTAAATGACTTTGAGATATGACATCACACTTATAAATTTGGGCAACATGACAAAAGAGGAAAATGACAAATGTTGGAAAAGATGTGGGAAAATTGGAACTGTAATGCATTGTTGTTTAGAGAGCAATTTGGAACTATGCCCAAAGAGCTATTCCACTGTGCTATACTCAGTAATGCCACTTCTGGGATTGTATTCCAAAAAGAACATGAAAACAGGAAATGGACCCACATGTACAAACATATTTATAGCAGCTCTTTTCGTAGTGGTCAAGAATTGCAAATTGAGGGGATGTCCATCAATTGCAGAATGGCTGAACAAGTTGCTGTATATGAATGTAATAGAATACTATTGTACTATAAGAAATGATGAGCAAGCAAATTTCAAAAAAACATGGAAATACTTACATGAATTTATGCTGAATGAAATGAGAGGAACCAGGACAACATTGTACACAATAACAGTCACATTGTAAGATGACTGACATTGATAGATTTTGCTCTTCTCAGCAATGCACACATCTAAAAAAACTCCAAAAGACTTGAGATGGAAATTCCTATCCACATACAGAGAAAGAACTTTGGAGTATGAATGCAGATGCATACTATTTGCATTCATTTTCTTTTGTAGCTTTGTTTCTTATTTTTTTGTGGTTCTTCCCATTAGTTCTAATTCTTCTTTACATTATGACTAATGTGAAAATATTAATATAAATATGTAAATAGAGCCTATATCAGATGGCACGACATCTTGGGGAGGAGGGAACAGAAGGGGGAGAAAATTTAACACTCAAAATCTTGTGGAAGTGAATGTTGAAAACTAAAAATAATTAAATTAATAAAAAATAAAGAAATGTATCATAAAACTCTTCAAAATAATATCTCAGGTATCATTTTTTTAAATGTTTTATTAACTTCTGATTTACATCATTCATTTTTGCCAGATTTTGAGTTACAAATTTTGTCCTCATTTTTCCCCTCCCCCCCACCCCAGAATAGCAGTCCCACAGGATATCCCCTCCTCTGATCTGCTCTCTCCCATATTTTCTCCCATACCCCTTTCGACTTTTCCAGTGGATCTCCATGCTCCTGTGCCTGTATATCTTATTTCCCAATTACATGTAAAATAGTATTAGTAATAGTATATATATATATATATATATATATATATATATATATATATATATAT
>NW_027187391.1:50402925-50422059 GCF_028583685.1 Petaurus breviceps papuanus
TATATATATATATATATATATATATATATATATATATATATATATATTTGAGTATTTTATTTTAAAACTTTGAATTCCAGATTCATTCCCTTCCTCCCTTGTCACCCACCCTTACTGGGAAGATAAGCATTTCAGTATAGGTTGTACATGTATGGCTAATGCAAGCCAATAATATAGTAGATATATTGTAAAAGACTGACTATATTTCCTTCCCTCCTATCCCACCTCCCACTTGTTCTGTTCTATACTTTGATCCCATCCCTTTTCAAAAGTGGGTGCTTCCAATTTCCCTCCCCCACAGCCTGCCCTCCCTTCCATTATCCTTCCTCTCATCCCCTTCCCTCCCTATTCTCCTGGAGGGTGACATACCCTATTTAGTGTATATTTCATTCCCTCCTCAAGCCAAATTCAATGGGAATAAGGTGGACCCATTTCCTTTTGCCTTCCTATTCTTTCCTTCCATTGTAACCATTTCCCTTGCCTCTTCTATATGAGATAGTTTACCCCATTTTGTCTCTCCCTATCTCCTCTCATTATATTCCTCTCTCACCTCTTAATTTCACCTTTTAAGTATCGTCCCTTCCAGTTAAATTGGTCCTGTGCCCTCTCTCTATGTATACCTATAAACATATATACACACATTCACATATGTATTCATATGCCCATATACCCTCATATATATATATATATATATATATATATATATTCCCTTCAACTACTGAGAAAAGTTTCATAAGTTACAATTATTGTTTTTCCATGTAGGGATTTTAATAGTTCAACTTTGATAAATTCCTTATGATTTCTTTTTCCTGTTTACCTTCTCAAGCTTCTCTTGCTTCTTTTATCTGAATGTCAATTTTTCTGTTCAACTGTTGTTTTTCCAGCAAGAATGCTTGAAAGTCCTCTATTCTGCTGAATGACCATATTTTCCCATGAAACATGATACTCAGTTTTGCTGGGTAGGTGACTCTTGGTTTTAATCCTAGCTCCTTTGACCTCTGGAATATCATATTCCAGGCCCTTCGATCCCTCAGTGTAGAAGCTGCCAGATCCTGGGTTACCCTGATTGCGTTTCCACAATATGCAAATTGTCTCTTCCTGGCTGCTTGCAATATTCTCTCCTTAATCTGGGAATTCAGGAACCTGGCTGTAATATTCCTAGGAGTTTTCTTTATGGGATCTTTTTCAGGAGGTGATTGGTGGATTCTTTCAAACTCTATTTTGCCCTCTGGTTCTAAAACATCAGGGCAGTTTTCTTTGAGAACTTCCTGGAGGATGCTTTCCAGGTTCTTACTTTGATCATGGCTTTCAGGTAGTCCAATAATTTTTTCAATTATCTCTCCTGGATCTATTTTCCAGGTCAGTGGTTTTTCCCATGAGATATTTTACATTGCCTTCTATTCTTTCATTTGTTTGGATCTGTTTAACAGCATCTTGATTTCTCACAAAGTCATTTGCTTCCATTTGCTCCAATCTAATTCTGAAACAATGATTTTCCTCATTGAGCTTTTGAGATTCTTTTTCCATCTGGCAAATTTGGCTTTTTAAGGTATTCTTTTCCTCATTGCCTTTTTGAGCCTCTTTTGCCATTTGAGTTAGTCTATTTTTTAAGGTATTATTTTCCTCAGTCAGGCTATTGACTCTCATTTCATAATTTTCTTGCATTGTTCTCATTTCTCTTCCCAATTTTTCCTCCACTTTTCTTATCTGCTTCTTAAGGTCCTCTATGGCCTGTAACCAGCTCATATTTTCCTTTGAAGCTTTTGGTGCAGGAGTTCTAACTTCACTGTCTTCCTCCTGTTCCATGCTTTGCTCCTTGTTGTCCCCAAAATAGGAGTCTAATGTTGGAATCTTCTGTCTGCTTTGTTTCCTTTGCATGATCATGTTGCCCCTCAGTCACTTGACCCCTGGGCTTTTTGCCACAGTAGGACTCTGCCACCAGACAGGGGAGCTTTCATCCCCAACGCTGGGGTTTTCTCAGCTTGCAGAAGTATTAGATGGGTGCCCTCTCTGAGGTCTCCACATGCTCTGGCAAGCTGGACACACACCCCAGGACCTCCACCCTAGACTGCAATCCAGATCCAAGAAGGTTAAAACAAGAGTGATTACCCCTCAGACTGGTGCTTGGTCCTCCTACACTCTGCAGGCCAGGAGCTGAAGCTGACAAGTGGTGCTGGCTGGCTGTGCCAGCATCTTGATGGCTTCTTGCCCTGAGGGCAAAAGCCACACCCTCCCACTTACTGGGTCCCAAAGTCCAGACTGCAGTGACCTCTCACTTTTTCCTTTGCATCTATGTGTTGATAAATCTGGAAATGGCCACAGCTGCTTCTGATCTAGAGTCCCTCAGGCTAGCAGCTGGTCAGGCCCACCGTTGGGCTAAAGCTTTGCCCTGGGCCTAAAGCCTTGGCTTAGGGCTAGGTTTTCCTCCCAGAGCACTGAGCTGGCTGATTCCTGCTCGCCTACTGGGCTGTCCTCAGGGGGAGGTTAGCTTCTCTGTGTCATTTTGTGGGTTCTGCAGCTCCAGAGTTTGTTTAGAGTCCCCTTTTTACATGGATTGGGGAAAATGGAAGCAGGAGCATCTGGGAGGTCCTGCTTCTACTCAGCCATCTTGACTCCTCAGGTATCATTTTTTATCATATGCAAGCTGTTACTAGCAGCACAGGTGTCACCCAACATGAAAAGATATGCAACCAAAGAAATCTTAGGGAGAACATCAGCAATAGTTTCCACAGACACTTCTGAGCATTTTTATAAGGTAGAGGACTAGTCATTTTATATAGTCCTCTCATAAATGCAAATTTTTCCCAGAAAAGGTAGAGCAGTTGTAACTCTTTTCTTTAGCTTAAAACACCAATAATTCAAGTGAAGTAACAACTTGATGACAATGTCAAAGAAAACTAATTGCTATCCTTTACCTCATTCAACCAGCAACCCCTATCCCCATAGCTCCAACACTGAAGCATTTTTGCATAAAATGATCCACTCTGGTTTGTGCTCCATGATATTCTTAGGATTTTCTTGATACTGGTGTATTCTCTGACAGCAAACCCTGTCCCTGCCCTCACTCCTTAATTTTGTGGCAACAAGTAGCAGACCTCAACCCTGCCCAAGCCCCTTGATTGGAGGGGAGGGAAAGGAAAGAGGAATCTCACTTTGCCTGGCATGGAAGCATGCTGCCCCAGTGCTCAGCCATAGAATAAGATCTTTAAAAAACTGGGGTGAATCACCAGGATTTTGGGGGCACTGCACCAGTCCTAAAAGAAAGGAGACTGCCACATGATGTAGCCACTTTTGTCCTCTCAGATGTCATTTTTATATGAACTGAGATCAGCAAAAAAAATGAGGATGAAAGAGAATGAAAACACAATAACTAGATGATAACCATACCCTTAGTTAATTGGTTCAATTTTCTCTTTAGCTTTGAGCTGGAAAACTTTAGTCTCTTCCAGAAATATCTAAACTGTAGCTCTACCTATAAGCTTCTAGAAAGAAATTAAGCAGCTCCCTAAAGGAGAACTTACTTTATCTTGGTCATGCCTAAGGAAAGGGAAGAGGACTCATAGCAATAGACAGTTCGAGACCATGGAAAAGCAGAAGAGGAGTGATACCAGGAGGTAGCAGAATGAGAATCAGCAGTAAAGACAGGGAAACAGAGCAAATACTGTCTTTATTGGAGTGAAAACAACCAGGTTCCCCACAGAAGAGTCAATAACATTTTGCACAGCAATACCTTGTAATCTGGGATGTACAGTGACTTAGGAATGTCATTTTTCTCCTTCTTTCTCCCTTCTTTCCTTATATTTAGAAAATAATTGAAAAAAAATCCAACCACATGATATTTTGCTATCCATCACTGATGACAGTAATTTGCATTTCTTATTATCTTTTTTTAAACTGAAATACTACCTGCAATATTTACAATGCCCACAATCTCAATAAAAACCATGACTATAAACATTGCATGACATTCAATCACAAAACATACCAAACTCTCCATATAGAGGACAGAACTGAAGCATTTATTTAGACACCAGAAAACCAAATCCCAAAACCAGTTAGCTGATTCCATCACAGTACCAAAGATATTCAGAAGCCATAATAACAATGAGAGTCACAACATCCTTTAGCCTTCCCACAAACTAAGAAAAGATTCACTCATAAACCTCTCTGTCTCCTTGCTTAAATACTTCTCTCTCCTGTAGTCTCTCTGTGTCTGGCTACTAGCTTTCAGTGGGCTCTTCTTCCCTTCAACAAACTACTCCCACCACAGGCTCCATGTGACTGAATGTAGATTCAGCCTTATTAGGGTGCAGAGTTTATCTTCATATCAGGGAAGCTTCCTGTGGTCTCTGCTCCACCTTTCAGCAAATTTGCTTCATCACAGGCTCCATGTGATTATATTCAGCCTATTAGGGGGCAGAGTTTACGGGTTAAGTAACTTGCTCAAGGTTATATGGCCAGTTATTTCTGGGTGTGGTGCTAAGTATCAGAGCCCAGATTCAATCCCAGGTCATCCCAACTCTGGGGCCGGTGCTTTTACTCACTGTGCTACCTGGCCGCCCCTAGCGTTTACTTTCAAAGCAGGGGAAGTCTTCAAATTCTCCCCTAGGTCTATTAAGGGGCAGGGAAGAGCTTCAAATTCCCATTCCCATTACAGTACCTTTCTATAGTTTGTGAGTATGTCAGTTCCTTGAGAAAGAAATATGCATAGAGAGTTGGCCCATAGAAATTTTGTGTTTCACAGTAAGGAACCTACAATTCTATTCTAAGAAGGTAAGACCTCTTGGGTACTAAAAAGTCATTAAGTCCCTGTTTACTTCTGTGACTGATCCTATACCTACACCATAATCCCTCCCCCAAAATACTTGACCTCAGGTCTTACTTACAATTCCCCTGGAAAAATAAGCAGTTGGAGCATCATGCTGCTGAGGATGTGAATACAAGGTGAGAGATTAAATTCAGTCCAAAAGGAAAGGTAAGTGAGGAGAACCCAGATCTCAGATACCACCAAACACTGTAATTGAACATAAACCTGCCAAGGAGAAAGTCTAGGTTTGCAACCAGCCTGTACACAACAATATCTACCAAGTCATAGATGGGTAATAATCTATATCAGTGGAGGATTTGCACACAGAAAGAAAACACTGATTCTTAAAATACTATAGTCACAACCACTCATATATTTATTGTATTTTATCATAATTTTCATAATTAAAAATTCCTTTAGAAAACAAATCTTCCTTCTGTACACATAGGACAATGATCACCACTCAAAAAAGGGTTGGAAAAGGCATATCCAAACATTTGTGCACTGAGTACCCAACATATCTCCCCATTATATTTCATTGTGAACACACTGTGAATAGTTGCTCCCAATTGCAAACTAAACAGTGTTTCATAGGGAAGTGCTTGACATTTACTGCTTCAAAACCTATTATTTGAATGTGAATAGACTTGTTTGCTTCTTAATTTGTCAGCATGAGGTGTGCAATTAGGGCTTAGAAAACAACATTTGAAAAGTTGCTTTCTTGCTTCATGTTGTTTAACAAGAATAATAGTTGATATTTCTACCAGCTGTTCCCTACATTGTTTCCGCTTTTAAAGGGACCCCAAACAAAGCAGTATGGAGGAGTTAGCAAATAGCTCAAATTTCCATTAAACATTTAGCAGGAGGTGGTAGAAAAAGACTCACCTGATTTTTTCTAAATTGGTATTCTCTGAATATTATAGTAATCCCCATCCAAAAAGAAAGTATTTTAAGTTTATTTTGTTGGGTACTATATTTATTTGTTTATGATTCTTAGGATGCAAGTATTCACTTTTTTGTTGGTAGGATTTTCTTTTCTTTCTTTTTAAAGGTACCCAGAACGACTAATTTAAAATAGAGGCCAAATTATATTTAATAAAACCTATTTGAGATTGACTAGAATACAATAAATTAGAATCAGGTAATTTAATGTTGAATCAAGTTCAAAATTTTGAACAATGTCATAAAGAATATTCAGTTTTAACATGGGTATTAGGCTTCTATATATTAAGAAAATGTTATTGATACTGTTAAATAGAGGAGTTACCATCTGAGATTTTCAGAAAACATGGTAAAGAGCCAGGTTATATTCTCATTCTATTTGTACAACTATCCAAAGCAGCAAACTGTGAACAAGGACATGTTGACTAAGGCTTTCCCCAGGCACCCAATGACCATCATCTAGTGATTATGTTTTCATTCTCTTTCAACCTTCTTATTTTTCTTTTTTGTCTCTTCCTCTACCTTCCTAAAGCTGAATCCATCTAACTGGGCCCACATTCACCTGGCTTGAGCGTCCCATGGCAACCAACCACTTATTCACAGTCTACTTTCTAATTTGAACAGTAGGGGCAGACTGTATTTTATAAAGTATCAAATGTGTTTTCGTTGAATACTATCTATCTGTGTATATATACATATATGTGCACATGTGCACATATGTACATGATGTGTTTTGTGGATATATGTGTGTACACACATATATGTATGTGCATATATACACACATGTATACAATTATCTAGATAACTGGCTAACCTATCTTCTCTAAATTCCTTAAGAGTAAGGATCATTGGGGGCAGAGCCAAGATGGCAGAGTAGAAGCAGGAAAACTCCAGTGATCTCCCCCCATAAGCACCTCAAATACCTATAAAATATGGCTTTAATCAAACTTTAGAGCTACAGAACCCACAAAGTAACAGAGAGAAAAAAATCTCACGCTGAAAGCAGCCTGGAAGGCCAGCAGGAAGGGTCCATTGCAGCTTACTAGGAGCCAAGCCCAGCCCTGCGTGAAGCTGCTGTTTTAGCCTCAGGACAGCCTTGACCAGCAGCTACTGGAGCATACTTTGGGAGAGTGGATCACCAGCAGCTGTGGTGGTTTTCAGAATTATCAACCCATAAATGCCAAAAGGCAAAGTAAAAGGTCAGTGTGGACTTTGGGAACAGGGGGACTGAGTGTGGTCCAGCCTCTGCCCCCAGGGAAAGAAGGTGAAAAGTGGAGGAGGCACTGCAGCTGTGTTGTCATTGCATTGCTGCTTCAGAGGTGCTGGCCTGCAGATCGTAGGGCAAACAAGTGACCATTCAGAGGAGTAATCACTCTTGCTTTAACCTTCTTGGATCTGGATCTCTGTCTTGGGTGGAGATACCAGGGTGTGTGAGCAGTGAGCCAGAGCATGTGGAGGCTTCAGAGAGGGCAACCAACTAATTAATTTTAGCAGCTGCAAAAGCCCCAGCGATTTGGGACAAAGTTCTCCTCTCTGGAAGTAGGGTTCTACTGTGGCAAAAAGCTCAAAAGTCAAGTAATTGAATGGCAACATGAGGAAGCAGAGCAAGAATGGCAGTAAAACCTCAGATTCCTTTTTTGGGGGACAAAAAGGATCAAAGCATGGAATGGGGGAGTAAGATCACGAAGTCAGAACTCCTGCACCAAAAACTTCCAAGAAAAATATGAATTGTTTACAGGCCATAGAGGAGCTCAAGAAGGATTTTGAAAACCAAGTAAGAGAACTGGAGGAAAAATTGGGGAGAGAAATAAAAAATTATGCAATAAAATCATGAAAAGTGAGTCAGCACCCTGACTGAAGAAAATAACACCTTAAAAAATAGACTAACTCAAATGGCAAAAGAGGCCCAAAAAGCCAATGAGTAGAAGAATGCCTTAAAAAGCCAAAATTGTCAAATGGAAAATGAATTTCAAAAGCTCACTGAAGAGAATATTCCTTCAAAATTAGATTGAAGAAAATGGAAGCTAATGAATTTATGAGAAATCAAGATACTATTAAACAAATCAAAAAAAATGAAAAAAAAAAATAGGAGGTAATGTGAACTATCTCATTGGAAAAACCACTGACCTGGAAAAAAGATCCAGGAGAGATAATTTAAATTATTGGACTATCTGGAAGCCATAATCAAAAAAAGAACCTAAAAATCATCCTTCAAGAAATTCTCAAGGAAAAATTTTCTGATATTTTAAAACTAGAGGGCAAAATATAAATTGAAAGAATTCACTGATCATCTCTTGATAAAGATCCCAAAAAGAGAATTTCTAGGAATATTATAGCCAGGTTTCAGAGTTCCCAGATCAAGGAGAAAATAATTCAAGCAGCCAAGAATAAACAAATTGAATACTGTGGAAACACAATCAGGATAACACAACATCTAGCAGCTTCTACATTAAGGGATAGAAGGGCTTTGAATATGATATTCCAGAGGTCAAAGGAGCTAGGCTTAAAACCAAGAATCACCTACCCAGCAAAACTGAGTATAATTTTTCAGGTGAAAATATGGTTATTCAATGAAATAGAGGACTTTCAAGCATTCTTGATGAAAGAAACAGAGTTGAATAGAAAATTTGATATCCAAATACAAGAAGCAAGAGAAGCATGAGAAGGTGAAGGTAAGCAGGAAAAAGAAATCATAAGGAGGTTTTCAAAGCTGAACTATTTACATTCCTACATGGAAAAATGTTAATTGTAACTTATGAAACTTTTCTCAGTATGAGGATAGTTGAAGGGAATATAAAAATACATATATATATATATATGTATACACACATATCTATATAGAAGGGTATGTGTGTGTATGAATACATATGTAAGTGTGTGTATATATGTCTACAGGTCATAGACTGAGGGCATAGTATCAATTGAATAGGAAGGGATGATATTTAAAAAATAATATTAGGAGGTGAGAGAGGAATATAATGAGAGGAGATAGGGAGAGACAGAATAAGGTAAATTATCCTATATAAAAGAGGTAAAGGAAAACTGTTACAATGGAGGGGAAGAACAGGAAGGCAAAAGGGAATGGGTCAACCTTACTTTTATGAATTTGGCTTAAGGAGGGAATAATATATACACTAAACTGGGTATCTTACCCTACAGGAAAGTAGGGGGGGAGGGGACAAGAGGGAGGATGATAGAAGGGAGGGCAGATTGGGGGGAGGGTAGTTAGAAACACACACTTTTGAAAAGGGACAGAGGCAAAGTAGAAAATAGAACAAGGGGCAGGTGGGATAGGATGAAGGGAAATATAGTCAGTCTTTCACAATATATCCACTATGGAAATGTTTTCTGTAACTATACATGTACAACCTCTATTGAATTGCTTATCTTCCCAGTAAGGGTGGGTGACGAGCAAGAAGGGAAAGAATATGGAATTAAAAGTTTTAAAATCAAAAGTTTAAAAATATTATTATTATTATTTTACATGCACTGGGAAATAAGATATACAGGCAATGTGGTATGGAGATCCATCTTGCCCTACTCGAAAGTTGGAGGGGGAATGAGGGATGATATAGGAGAGAGCAGATTGGGGGAGGCGGTATTCAGTGGGATTGCTGTTCTGGGGTGGTGGGTAGGGGAAAGACAGGGAGAAAATTTGTTACTTAAAATCTTGTGGAAATGAATGTTGTTCAATAAAAAGAAAGATAACATTTCAAGAAAAAAAGAGTAGTGATCATCACATTTTCTTGGTACTTAAATCCTCAATGTCCAGCACAGTGCTTGACATATATTTGGCACTAAATAAATGTTTGTTGATTGGCTGATTAACAATAGAGTAAAGTTGGAGGTGTCAAAATAGGGGACAGAGCAAGTCAGAGACTGGGGAAAACAAGTGTTGGGTCTAATTCAGGAGAAGAGGATGGGGCAACCTCTACTTCAAAGATGATCCATCCACTGATTTTATGCTGATCTTACCATATTTCCAGGCTTTTTAAGGTTGGAGGTATGTTACTTAATCCAGGCATAAATATAAGCAGTCTGAACTGCTTATAGAAGGTAGGAATTTAGATTGGCCTTAGAAGAAACCAGGGGAGTGAAGAGGCAGAAATGAGGAGGCATGGGGAAAAGCCATCGAAAATAATGCTAATGGCAAGACAAAGTGCCCTGTGTGAGGAATAGAAGGGAAGTCAGTGTCACAGGATCACAGAATAACTGATGGTAAAAAAAAAGTGTAAGTGAACAAGGTGGTAGTAGTAGGAGAGATTCATGTTTGAATATTAACTTGTAATATTAATTTCCTAGCTATGTAGCTTTGGGCAAGTCACTTAACCTTTCTAGACCTTAGGTTCCTCAACTGTAAAATGACTTAGGTAATATTTAAGGCCTCTTCTAATTTTCAATCCATACTGGATGATTCTATGATCTCAATGTGTCATGCTCTTATTAGATGAAGCTCTCATGAAACTGACTGTGTGACTAGCGGCAGACACCCAACTCCAACCCATTTACAAGCACTTTACCATTTACAAATAATTCTGTTCATATACAAAGTCTGGGTTCGTTGATTAATCTGGAAGAACATTCTCTTCCCCCCTGGCAAATACTACTGCTGCTTCAGAAATATGCCAATTAGTTAGTGCTTTTCTAGACTTACCCATTCATTATACTCCTTCACGTACTCTACAAACCAGTCAAACTGGCCTTTTTGCTCAAACCAAAATCCATGGCTGAATTGCCCTCCCCTCCCCACTTTTATGTCTTAGAATCTCTACTTTTCTTCAAAATTTATCTCAAATGCTACTTAGTATATAGTCTTTCCTGATAATTCTACCTTATAGTTTCTTCCCAATAGTTGCCTTATTTTACCATATGCTACACACACACACACACACACACACACACACACAATGATGATGATAACTAAATTTTATATGACATTTTCACTTTTTGCAAATTTCTTTGCATATATTAACTCATTCAAACCAGTAAGGAATATTATTATTTTCCTTATTTTACAGGTGAGGAAACTGAGCCTGAGGTATATTAAATAATTGGCCCATGGTCACAGACATAGTATCAGAGAAACATTCTGAACTAAGGTTTTTCCGACTCCAAAGCCAGTGTTTGCATCATCAGAATGTCAGAAGGAAAAAGTAGGTATCATCTCCCTAATTTTCCAGAGTTGATTCATGAAGTCCTCTGACTTCCAACCCTTGCTAATATTTATAGTGCAACAAAACATTCAGTTTCTTATCGTTCAATTAGCAATTCAACATAAGTCTTTGCTTATTATTTTGGATGTTTATCTGTTAGAAGTTCCCCTGCCATACCAGTGTGCTATAGATATCTATTTATGGGGTAAAATTTAACCTTCTTTAATTTCTGATTTATACAGTAATTCACCCTGCATGAAGGGTGAATCATCCTGAACTTTTTGAGGGACCTTCATGGCACAATATGTTAGGAAAAAAAATTCTCCCAGATTCTTTTAAGCCTGGTGAGTTCTAAATAGATTAACTATAAGGTCCTTCTGCTATAATTTCCTTAAGAGTGAGGCAATGCATTAGCAGATTTTAAGGCATTATTACCAATAAAAACCTATCATTTTATATAATATAAATAAAGAAAATATACATGCATGTATTTATAATTAATTTATATTGAAAGATGAAGTTACTTTTAGCATTAACTGTGGGTAGGACTGAAAAATGATTTCTCTACTTTATAAAACAAAAATAATGTATGCTAACTTCATATAAATACATATATTACATATGTATATATATATATATGTGTGTGTGTGTGTGATTGGAAAGTCAAGATTTTGAAACAAAACAAGACAGAACAGTGTGTTTGCTTGGGGAAACATAGTAACAAGTATGCAAATAATGATAATAAAACAACAATGATAACAATGGGGTACCATCCTCCACTCTGTGGGGGTGGGGGTGGTGGGGCCACTGGGCCCTTCTCCAGGGGATGGTAGTGGAGCGATTATGCTATAGCCAAGGACCTTATTCTTGAGCAGGACAGGGATGGGGCTTGGAACGCCTGGGGTCCCATCCCTCTGAACCACGTTCCCCTTTCTCTTGCAGGTGTGGCCTCTCCAGTCACACGCTGCCTCCTCATCACGCCACTGCCACCACCACCACCACCACCACCACCATGCCCCCCAAAATTGAGGAAATAAAAGACTTCCTGCTCATAGTCAGTCAAAAGGGTATCAAATCTGTCAAGATAAAGAAAAATACAAGGACGCTATGAAGTGTTTTCTGCAGCAGGTATCTATACATATTGGTCATCACAGACAAAGAGAAGGAAGAGAAATTTAAGTCCCTGCTTCCTGGTTTTACTGTGAAGGCTTTGAAGTGAAGGAATCTTTCAATGTTCCACCTATATTAATATGTAGGAAAAAAAAGAAAAAAATAATAATGTAATCTATCTCAAACTATAGGGAAAAAACATTAGGAATTGGAAAGACAAAAATCAGATAATTTAATTGCTCTAATATTAACATTAAATATGAATTTTAAAACCCACTATAAATGATATGTTTGCAGGGTCATACAATATTTTTTTTTGTTCTTAATGGTTTAAAGTTGCTTATTACTCACAAATTAGGGATAATTTTAAAAGAAAATAGTGGTTATAGGATTCAAATTTTTAAAAATAAGCTACAAAATGTGGAAACAATGCTATTGCTTTCATTCAGACACTATGGGTATGCATACTTGATGCAGGCTGAAACTTATTCCTGATGCAGATACTCATAGACAATGGCTAATATAAAATCTATTTCAGTTTTACTTTGGAATAAATTTTGAATCCTCTGAGACATTTTTTTTTTTTGAGTTGGTGGGGAGTGGATTGATCCAGACTTACATTGCTATTAATGTGTTGGAATTCCAACTGTGAAAAATTTCATCCACTGATGAAGATGGACGCTTATAATTTTGAAGAAATTTACATAAAATGAAGTGTTAGAGAACTGACTGGGGCACTGAGACTTGAAGTTACTTATCTAGAGATTGGATTTCAACCCAAGCATTCTTAACTCCAAGAACAGTAAACTTCCTCTTACTGATTTATAGAGTCACCAAATTATAAGACCAGAATAAAACATAATGCAACCCTTATATAAGAAAACTGAGAGCCAAAGCATTTGTGACCAAGTGAAGATCAAAGAGTCAAATCTAGAGCAATAATTTCAATTTGGGTGATTGTACTAATCAGTTCTCTCTAAGTAAGATGAATTTACCTTCCAAATTGTTTGGTTTAGGTTAAGCTCATCATTTGTGACTATTCCCCCAGCCCAAATTGCATAACAAAGCAATTGAATTCTAGATATTGTAGGATTAAACTGGGATTAAAACTATCATGGAAAATTTACAAAGGGAAGATTCCATACCCAGTTAACCCAGAACTGACTGAATTAGTATCCTCTTCTTTGTTGTTTGATTCTGTGCTCTTGCAGAATGTAATACTGTTTGAGTTTTATCTTGCACACCATCCTAGAAACCTTAGGGCAAGGGGATTATTTAAAAATAAATATGATAAAGAACACTCTAAAGCAAAAGAGACAAAATTTAAAAAAAATCTGTCACTGACTATAAAACTATTTTCTGATTCACTAATATGCACTCATTAAAACAAATAATAACTTAATTCCAAAGGAAATATCGTCCATCCATTTCACTTATCATCATCTAGGTAAATAGGAAAAGGTTGCCAGGCTATTTGCTGAATCCCAATGATATCATGTTTATATTGAACCTCTAGGGAAAAGAAAAGACCTAGAGGAGATGTTTTTTATGAATCTAATTGGCTCAATAAGCAAAGGGTTACTTCCAGAATTTGCTCAGAGAGAGTATAGAAGTCAAAGTCTTGGTCTAAGTGTAAATAATTAATATTTGTCAAGCTTTTAAAGGAATTTGAAGGAGGGGAGAGAGATCAACTTTTAAGTTAAGGAATTTGGTCTCAACATCATTAAAAATATACTCCCACCTGCTTCTAATTTTCTCCTTGATTACAAAGGTCAGTGACTGAACAGAGAGGGAGAAGGAGCTGTTTGAAACTTATGCAAATGAAGGTGAAAGTAAGAGAAGGCATGTATGTTAATAAGTGTGGGTATGTTGATCAGTATTCAGTTCTGAGCCCTGACTATAATAAACATGTTCAAATATCTCTGAACTCACAAGGGCAAGGATTTAAGGGTGCAGCTCAGCAGCATCCATCTACAATTTGAAATGTCAGAAAAGCCTTCAATCACTTTAAAAAAGAAGCAATATTTTAATATCACTATAGGGTGGGTGTGGATAATCTTAAAGTTATAGCCTCCATATCTACCTTTAATTATGTCTTCACATTAAACAATGATGTGTAACCCTCAAATCCTTCATTCTATGGAGAGGAACCCTTTCTCTTCTAATAGGAAAAGAAACGCAGCAGGACCTGTGAATTCTTTGCTATTAGGTTCTCCTGGGTAAAGAAACTCTTTCAAAGCAGATCAGCACTTTTCCTGCTTCTTAGGGTCTTAGAGAGTTGCCTAGCAGACTAAATGTCTTATTTAGGTTGATCCAATCAATATGTTAGGGGTAAGATTGAATCTAGGTTTTCCTGGTTTAAGAGTTGGTTCTTTATTCAGTTGTTTCTCTCTCCGTCTTGAAACAAATTTAAAGAACTGCAGGAACAGTAGATGATGGTTATTCAGGATTCACTTAAAAATCAATTACTTAATAATATGATGGAAAATAACAGTGTTACAGTGAGGGCATGCCATCGTGAATCTCAAGATATGCTTTGATACATTGGGATTCTACTCTTTTCTTTCCTCCATGACTTTTTCCCTTGTGTCTTCTCCTCTCCTCTCTTTTCTTCTCTTCTTTCTTCATCCCTCTTCTTTTCTCATATCTGTTTCCTGGGATCCCTACCAACTTATACTGTGAGCAAAGACCCATCAGTTTTCCTTATGTCCTTGTCCTGATCTCTGAAAATGATACCCTGCCCTTCTTTGTTTTTATTTTTAGGGTCTAACTACTACACATTAGAGGTAATAGCATGTAGGAAGAAGGTAATATAAAAGTAAAGTAGAAATTTGCCAGCATGCAATAATCATAAGAGTGAATTGCTCTGGAACAGTAAACAAGAACTGGTTTCTAGGTCTCATTCTTCATTCTCCTCTCTTACTCATTGTTGACCTCCCAGATCCTATCTTCTAACATTAGATTGAGCTTTTTTCTCTATTTGGTGAATTGTTTATACCAAGGCTCTAAATTCTCAAATATTTCCACCAAAGTGTGTGTGTGTGTATGTATGCATGTACACATGAATACATTTGTGTGTTTAGGAACAGGGGAATGGAGACTAAGGTAATTAAAATATAAATACCTTGAGGGCTGGGGCTGCATATATCATGTAATCTAAACTTTGCATTATTCCAGGAGTCTATGCCAGTGTGGCCACAGGACAAGTCACTTATGTCTGCCACCTAATTTAGTATTCATTGGAAAATTATGAACACCAATAGTTGATTGATTTCCTTTACTACCTACTGCCCTAATGTTGTAGATTCTAATAATTATTTCTTCATAACTCACTACATTTTAGATATTTGGAAGTGATATATGATAATGGTTCATTCTTCCAGATTTCACCAAAACAATAAGCTTTAGAATGTAAAACATCAATGTTGGCCCATGTGACTAGTATGAGAAGGTAGCTTTCAGTACCTATCATGGTATGAATCTCACAATTCCATTCTAGATCCTCCCTTAAAGAAAGGTCATCCAGCAAATAAAGAACACTTTTAAAGTCAATGATCTACACATATGCACATATGTAAATTCTTGTATATGTACATATACACATGCATGCATACGAGTATGTGTACATATGTATATTTTTATTGGGTATCCAAACCTCTGCTTTTACTATGAAGTCATTGACACCCTTATTTGGTGTAAAACTTGGAATGTAGATGGTAAGATTTTGTTTTGACTTCAAAGGGGAACCTGTGTAACAGCATTCCACAGATCTATCAGTAAAAGGAAACGATAGTTTGTATGTGTGCTTGTCTTTTTTTTTCCTTCTGATTTTGTACATGATGTAACATCACTAGAGCAAGTAGGAAAGTTGTATGGAAATTAGTCATAAGACTGGTCCTTACCTCCTACTACTTGTGGCCTGGGCCTTCATTCCTCTCTCAGTTTATTTTTCTAACAGTCAAAATAATAATATTTTAAATCTTTTTTTGAAAATTACTTGACAGGGGTGGCTAGGTGGAGCAGTGAATAGAGTACCGGCCCTGGAGTCAGGAGCACCTGAGTTCAATCCAGCCTCAGACACTTCACACAAAAACTAGCTGTGTGACCTTGGGCAAGTCACTTAACCCCAATTACCCTCCAAAAAGCAAAAAAAAAAGTTACTTGATGACATCTTTTTATATAATATAGCTTCCATTCTGCCTAGTCATTGACTAAAGTAGTGCACAACTTCCATTTACTCTTTTAATGTCTTTCTCTGTGTCTGTCTTTTCTCTCTATTTCTCTTTCTTTGTTTTTCTCTTTCTCTACTCCCTCTTTTCCTCTTCCTGTCTAGACCATTGACTCAGCTACCTGTTGTTGGCACTCAACATTGACCTTTCTCTTTTCTCCCTCTCTCTCTCCTCTTTCTTTGCCTCAGTGTTTAGCCTAGATCCTTCTCAGTGCCACCTCACTTTCTAACTTTTGTAACAACCCTCTATATTTTAGGTTCAACTTAAGTCACATGTTCACAATAAATATTTTCTTGGTTCTGACCAGATAGACAATTTCTTTCTACTAAGATTTTTCATAACACATTGGACTGTGCCTTTCAGTGTGATGGCATAACATAGTGGACAAATACTCTTGAAGGCCAGGATTCAAATCCCACATCAGATTCCTACTATCTGTGAATACTGGGCAAGTCATTTAAACTTGCTGAGACTCAGTATATTCATCTGTAATATGACACTAGATACGGTGACTTCTACATTGTTCAAGATCTATAATTCTGTTTTTCTATTCTCCCTTATTTGAACTCTTTATATAAGCAAAATTGCCTTTATTGGACTGCAAATACATTGAGAGTAAAGGTCATCTTTGATTTCCTCTTTTTATGGTTAGTATCTAACACTAGACTGTGTATGTAGGAGGTACTAATACATACTTATTGATATTATTTTACATTTTATTTTATTATTGATTTTTAACATTCTTTTCTCTGTAAATTTTGAGTTTCAAATTTACTTCCTCCTTACCACACCCTCTACCAGCCACCAAAAAATACGTATCAATTATACACACGAAGTCATCCAAAACAGATTTCCATATTAGCCATATTTCCAACAAAGGAAAAAAAAAACTGAGAAAAATTATACTTCAATTTGCACTAATTATTCATCATTTATCTCTCTGGAGACAGCTAGCATTTTTTCATTTAGTCCTTTAGAATTTTCTTGTATAATTGTGTTGATCAGAGTAGCCAAGTCTTTCACATATCTTTCACAGATCATTACAACATTGATACTGTCCGCAATAATCTTTAGGTTCTTCTCACTTCACTTTGTATAGTTCATTTAGATCTTGCCATGTTTTCCTGAAACTACACCACAACAGTACTCCATCACAATTATATGCCACAACTTGTTCAGTTCAGTTCACTCTATTACAACCTGCTATTGCCACCAACACATGTGTGGGCTCTGGATAGACCTCTTCTCTGCTGTCACAGACTTTTGCAAACCTCTTAAATTTTCTCATGATGAAAAAATATTTCATTCTGATCATGTGTTGACTCTGTGACTCCGAAATTTTAGGTGATGCTTTATTTTAAAGTTTTTTGGAAGGGAATGTTGGGAAAGTTCAACAGGGTCAGGGCCTGTATTTTGTCTATTGTTTGGTCATAAATTCTTTCTCTCGCCATAAATCTGACAAGCAGACTATTCCTTGCTCTTCTAATTTGATTACTTCATTGTAATTTTCATTTTAACATGATGTAGTTTCCCCCCCTATTTTATCTCCTTTAATTAGATATATTTTTGCTTTTACTTTGTCTAAATCAGGATTGCTACCCCTGTTTATTTTTTACTTCAGCTGAAGCATAATAGATTCCTTTAATGCTGCAGCTGCCAAGTCCTGTGGGAACCTGATTGTGGCTCTCTGATATTTGAAATGTTTCTTTCCGACCATTTGCATTTTTTTAAATTGACTTCATAGTTCTGAAATTTGACTATAATGTACCTTGGAGTTTTTATTTTGGGACCTTTATGCTGAGGTGATCTGTGAATTCTTTCAATGCTTATTTTGCCCTATGGTTCCAGGACATCAGAACAATTTTTTCTTGATAATTTATTGAAAGGTGCTGTCCAGGTCCTCCTTTAGATTATGACTTTCAGATAGTCCTATGATTCTGATATTGTCTCTCCTGGATTTGTTTTCCATATCAGTTTTTCCCATGAGGTATTTTACATTTTCCTCCATTTTTTAATCCTTTTGAATTAGTTTGATAGATTGTTGATGATCATTAGCTTCCACTTGTCCAATTCTAACTTTTAAGGTATTGTTTTCCTCCTTTAGCTTTTGTACTTTTCCATTTTGCCACTTGTACTCTTTAAGGGGCTGGAGATGACTAGGTCCCCTGCCTATGCTAAGGCAGGTGGGGGGTCCTGGTTATGGTATTTACCTCCTCCAACACACTGGGGCTCAGGATCTCCCACTGGTTTGTTGAGGTGGTATTTGCTGCTGGCTTACTGGGATGTTTCCCTTCCTGGCTTGTGCTCTCATTTCTCCAGAATTAGATGTCCATCTCTATCTTGCTGATCCTCCAAGTTTCTTGGGCTAAAAGATTATTTTTATCTCAACTTTTTGCTTTTTTTATTCCAGAATTTTTTGGGGGGCTCCATTTTATGGTTATTTGGAGTTGAATATGGGAGAATTACAGCGATTTATTTCTTACTCCACTATTTTAGATTTTGAAGTACTTTTTCCAAACCTGTGTAATCCTGACTGTAGTTCCATTGCTTCTTTTTGGCTGCTTGCAGTGCTTTCTTCTTGATCTGTGATCTCTGGAATTTGGCTATGATGTTCTTGGGAGTTTTCTTTTTGGGATCTCTTTCAGGCAGTGATTGGTAGATCCTTTGAATTTCTATCTTGCCCTCTGGTTCTAATACATCAGAGCAGTTTTCTTTAATTATTTCTTGAAAGCTATTGTCCAGATTTTTTCTTCTCTTCTCTTCTCTTCTCTTCTCTTCTCTTCTCTTCTCTTCTCTTCTCTTCTCTTCTCTTCTCTTCTCTTCTCTTCTCTTCTCTTCTCTTCCCTTCCCTTCCCTTCCCTTCCCTTCCCTTCCCTTCCCTTCCCTTCCCTTC
>NW_027187391.1:50422459-50427464 GCF_028583685.1 Petaurus breviceps papuanus
TTCTTTCTTTCTTTCTTTCTTTCTTTCTTTCTTTCTTTCTTTCTTTCTTTCTTTCTTTCTTTCTTTCTTTCTTTCTTTCTTTCTTTCTTTCTTTCTTTCTTTCTTTCTTTTTCATGGTTTTCAGGTAGTTTAGTGCTTCTTCTAATATCTCACCTGGATGAGTTTTCTAGGTCAATTCATTTTCCAATGAGAAATTTCATATTTTATTTTTTTTCTTTTACTATTTTTAGAGGGCAATTGGGGTTAAGTGACTTGCCCAAGTTCACAGGCTAGTTTTTGTGTTAAGTGTCTCAGGTCATATTTGAACTCAGATCCTTCTGACTCCAGGGCCAGTGCTCTGTGCCACCTAGCTGCCCTGAAATTTCACATTTTCTTCTACTTTTTTTTTACTTTTTTGATTTTGTTTTATCATATCTCAATATCCCATAGAGTCATTAACTTCCATTTGCTCAATTCTAATTTTTAAGGAATTATTTTCTTAAGTGAGCTTTTGTATTTCCTTTTCCATTTGGCCAATTCTATTTCTTTGGGAATTATGTTAGACAGTTATTAGGGAGTAAATTTTTGTATATCTTTTCACATACTATTGATTCTTTTCCCATGATTCTCTTGCATTACACTAATTTCTTTTCCCAATTGTTCTCCTACTTCTCCAGTTTGCTTTTTCAAATCCTTTTTTTTTAAGAATTAAGGAATTGTTTTTGGGTTTGATATCAAATTACAGTTTTCTTTGAGGATTCAAAAGTGGCCATTTTGACACTATTGTCCTCTTCCAAGTTTATGCCTTAATCTTTCCTTTCACCATATTAGCTTTCTATAGTCAATGTGTTCTTGTTTTCTTTCTTTTCTGCCTTTCTGTGACTTGGTACTTTTATGTGGGAGTTGGTATCTGGTCCTATATTTTCCCAAACTTTTTGTGGTGGGGCTCAGGGTTTTACTGCTTGCCTTCACTGGACTTCAGGGATTAATTGCTTGCTTTCACTGGAAGTTAGGCTACCCTCTGGCTTGTACAGAAATTGAGACCTCCCTGTTGGAGGTCTTGGATGTGAGGTTTAGCTACTTAGGCCGGCCCCAGTGATAGGGTTTTGCTTTTGAGCTGCTATAGTAACAGAGTATTTCTGGTGGCTGGCCCAAAGAGAAAAATCTTTTTTGCTGGTCTGCCCCATGGGTAGGGATCTCCTGTTGGGTTCCTATGGAAATGGGATCTTTCTGCTAGCAAGCCTTAGGGGTGGGGTCTCACTAATGGTCAGCAATGGAGTCAAGGTTTTGCTGGTGGCTTATGGTGGGAGTGGGGTTACTGGGGTGGGACCTTGCTACGCTGCACAATACTGTTTGCTTACTTAAAGGGCTGCTGCTTTGCAAAAGGTTGGAGCCTTACTGATGGATTGCCCCAGGTTTGGAGTCCTGATGCAGTTCCCCTGCTGTGAGACTGGCTGCTGCTGCTGCTTTTGGACTTCACCCCCCTCTCACCCAGTGAGGTAGACCTTTCCTGCCATGCTGATATGATCTTTCCTGCTCCTAGATCAATTCTGAGGTAGTTTTCTAGTTTGGGGAGGGGCATTTGGGAGGGCTTCAGAAGCTTTAGAACAAAAATCCTCTAAATCACTCTTGACTAGAGAAATGCAAATTAAAACAACTCTGAGGCACCACCTTCAGATATCAGATTGACTTACATGACAGAAAGGGAAAATGATAAACGTTGGAAGTGATGTGGGAAGACTGGGACACTGTTAGTGGGCTGTTCACAATTGTGAACTGATCCAACTATTCTGGAGAACAATTTGGAAATATGCCCAATGGGCTATCAAACACTGCATCCCCCTTTCATCCAGTAATAAAACTACTAGATCAGTATCCCAAAGAGATTTTTTAAAAAAGGGAAAAGAATCTATTTGTACAAAATATTTATAACCACTCTTTTTGCAGTGGTTAAGAACTGGAAATAGGTAGTCGAGATGGCGGAGTAGAAACAGGACTTCTGTGGGGCTCCAACTTCCACCTCCTCCAATTCATGGAAAAAAATAACTCTAAACAAACTTTGGAACTAAAGAACCCATAAAATGACACAGAGAAGCTAACTTCCCCTGAAGACAGCCTGGCAGGCTGGCAGGAAGGGGCCAGCACAGCCCTCTGTGAGTCTGTGGTTTTAGCCTGAGGGTGGCCACAACCAGCTGCTGGCTGGAGGGACTTCAGATCACCAACAGCTGTGGTGGTTTCCAGAATTATCAACCCATGGATGCTAAGGAAAAAGTGAGAAGTCAGTGCAGTGTGGACTTTGTGAAGTTCAGGACTGCTCTTTACTACCTGGAGAGAGAAGTGGCTTGGGTGCCTTGGCCGTGCAGCCACCACATGGCTGTGTCAGAGCTCATGGCCTGCAGGTTGTAGGGGGACAAAATGAACAGTCTGAGGGGTAATACTCTTGCTTTAACCTCCTTGGATCTGGATCAGTGTCTAGTGTGGAGGTCCTGGGGTGAGTGACCAGTTTGCCAGAGCATATGAAAGCTTCAGAGAGGGCACCCAACTAATACCTTTGGCAGCTGTGAAAACCACAGAAACTGTGACAAAGCTCCTCTCTCTGGTAGCAGAGCTCTATTGTGCAAAAAGCTCAAAAGTCAAGAAATTGAGTGGCAACATGAGCAAGCAAAGGAAGCAAAGAAAGCAGAGCAATCTGACATTAGAATCCTATTTTGGGTACAAAAAGGATCAAAACATAGAACAGGAAGAAGATAGCCAAGTCAGAACTCCTGAACCAAAAGCTTCCAAGAAAAATATGAGCTGATTACAGGCCATAGAGGAGCTTAAGAAGGAAGGGAAATGAGGATATTGCAAGAAAATTATGAAATGAGAGTCAGCAACCTGACAAAGAAATTAGACTAACTCAAATAGCAAAAGAAACTCAAAAAGGCAATGAAGGGAAAAATGCCTTAAAAAGCCAAATTTTCCATATAGAAAAAGAATCTCAAAAACTCATTGAAGAGAATTATTCCTTCAGAATTAGATTGGAACCAATGGAAGCTAGTGCCTTATGAGAAATCAATATACTATTAAACAGATCCAAACAAATGAAAAAATAGAAGGCAATGTGAACTATCTCATTGGAAAAGCCACTGACCTGGAAAATAGATCCAGGAGAGATAATTTAAAAATTATTGGACTACATGAAAGCCATGACCAAAAAAGAACCTAGAAATCATCCTTCAAGAAATTCTCAAGGAAAATTGCCATGATGTTTTAGAACCAGAGGGCAAAATAGAGGTTGAAAGAATCCACTGATCACCTCCTGAAAAAGATCCCCAAAAGAAAACTCCTAGGAATATTATAGCCAGTTTCTGGAGTTCCGAGATTAAGAAGAAAATATTACAAGCAACCAGGAAGAAACAATTTGAATATTGTGGAAACACAATCAGGATAATACAGGAACTGGCATCTTCTACATTGAGGGATCGAAGGGATTGGAATATGATATTCCAGAGGACAAAGGAACTGGGATTAAAACAAAGAATCACCTACCCAGCAAAACTGATTATCATGTTCCAGGGGAAAATATGGTGATTCAGTGGAATTAAGGGCTTTCAAGCATTCTTGATGAAAAAAAAAAAAACAGAGTTGAAAAGAAAATTTGACATTCAGATATAAGAAGCAAGAGAAGTTTGAGAAGGTAAACAGGGAAATGAAATCAAAAGGAACTTATCAAAGCAGAACTATTTGCATTACTACATGGAAAAACAATTGTAACTTATGAAATTTTTCTCAGTATGATAATAGTTTAACAGAATAGAATTGTATATATATACATATATAGATATGTATACATACATATATATGTTTATATATTGAGGGTATATGGGTGTATGAATACATAGGTGAGTGTGTGTATATATGTCTACAGATATACATAGACAGAGGGCACAGGACCAATTAAATAGGAAGGGATGATATTTAAAAGGTGAAATTAAGAGTTGAGAAAGGAACATAATGAGAGGAGATGGGGGAGAGACAGAATGGGGTAAATTATCTCATATAGAATAGGCAAAGGAAAACTTACAATGGAGGGGAAGAACAGGAAGGCAAGGGGGAATGTGTCAACATTATTCTCATTAAATTTGGCTTAGGGAGGGAATGACATACACACTTAATAGTGTATCTCATTCTACAGAAGAGTAGGGGGGAAGGGGATGAAAAGGGGGTTCATGGAAGGGAGGGTGGCTGGCGGGGAGGGAAGTTGGAAGCACCCACTTTTGAAAAGGGACAGGATCAAAGTAGAGAATAGAACACGTGGGGGGATGGGATAGAATGAAGAGAAATATAGTCAGGCTTCCAGAATATATCCACTATGGAAATTTTTTACATAGCTAAACATGTACAATCTTTATTGAATTGCTTATCTTCCCAGTAAGGGTGGGTGAAGAGGGAGGTAGGAAAAGAATCTGGAATTCAAAGGTTTAAAATCAAATGTTTAAATATATTACTATTATTATTTCACATGTAACTGGGAAATAAGATATGCAGGCATTGGGGAATAGAGATCCACTGTGCCCTACTGGAAAGTCAGAAGGGGGAGGAGGGAAGATATGGGGGAGCAGGAAGATATGGGGGAGAGCAGTTGGGGGAGGGGTTATTCAGTGGGATCACTGTTTTGGTGTGGTGGGTAAGGGAAAATGAGGAGAAAATTTGTAACTCAAAAGCTTGTGGAAATGAATGATGTAAACTAAAAAATAAAAAAGAGAGAGAAAAAAATAATTGCAAATTGATGTGATGTCCATTAACTGAGGAATGGTGATATAAGCTATGGTATGCTATTGTAATGGAATATCATTGTTCCATAAGAAATGATGAGCAGAATGATTTCAGAAAACCAGCCAACCTTCCTTTCTTCCTTCCTTCCTTCCTACCTTCTTTCCCTCTTTCCTTCCTTCCCTCCTTCCTTCCCTCTTTCCCTCCTTCCCTCCTTCCTTCCTTCCTTCCTTCCTTCCTTCCTTCCTTCCTTCCTTCCTTCCTTCCTTCC
>NW_027187391.1:50427564-50452938 GCF_028583685.1 Petaurus breviceps papuanus
TCCTTCCCTCCTTCCTTCCTTCCCTCCTTCCCTCCTTCCTTCCTTCCCTCCTTCCTTCCTTCCTTCCTTCCTTCCTTCCTTCCTTCCTTCCTTCCTTCCTTCCTTCCCTCCTTCCTTCCTTCCCTCCTTCCCTCCTTCCCTCCTTCCTTCCTTCCTTCCTTCCTTCCTTCCTTCCTTCCTTCCTTCCTTCCTTCCTTCCTTCCCTCTTTCCCTCCTTCCCTCCTTCCCTCCTTCCCTCCTTCCTTCCTTCCTTCCTTCCTTCCTTCCTTCCTTCCTTCCTTCCTTCCTTCCTTCCTTCCTTCCTTCCTTCCTTCCTTCTTTCCTCCTTCTTTCCTTCCTTCCTTGTTTTGTTTTTCACTAAATGATAAATATTAAAGTGTTTTATATGATTACACATACATATCAGATTGCTACCATATCAGGAATAGTGATAAGGATGGAAGGAGAAATAGAATTTGGAATTCAAAACTTAACAAGCATTGTTTAAAAATGTTTTTTGCATGTAATTGAGGAAAATAACATGTTAAAAAATACCGAAGAAAAAGGAAAAGGACTTATATGTGCAAAAATATTTATAGCAGCTCTTTTTGTGACAGCAAAGATTTGGTTCTTCAGATGATACTCATCAGTTGGGAAAAGTTGTGTCATATGATTATAATGAAGTATATGACTATGAAAATGAGGTTTTCTTCAGGGAAAATTAAAAAAATATATTTTAAGAGCTATATGAACTGAGGAAAAGAAGTAGGTAATCATTGTACACAGTAACAGAAATGTTGTAATGATGATCCTATGAAAATTATGATCATGATGTGTTAAACTTTGGTATTTTTATCCAAAATTTGATTGAAGACAATTCTAAATACCTCATGATGGAAAAGATGCTATCTACCTCCAGAGAGACAACTGATGCACCCTGAGTGTAAATTGAAGTATACTTTTCATACTTTTTTATATCTTTTTTTTTTTTGGTGATATGGCTACATTAAAATCTTTTGTATGAGGGGTGGCCAGGTGGCTCAGCGAGTAAGAGCACCGGCTCCAGTGTCGGGATGACCTGGATCAAATCCGGGCTCAGATAATCAGCACCACACCCAGAAATAATAACTGGCCGTGTAACCTTGAGCAAGTTACTTAACCCCAATTGCTTTAAAAAAATCTTTTGTATGATTTTATATGTATAATTGATATCCTGTAGTTTGCCTTCTCAGTGGGTAGTGGAGGTTTGGGAGAGAAGTAGAGGATCTGCAAATCAAAAATTGAAAAGAATGTTGCAATAAATAAATAGAATTGAATTTTAAAAAATAAATGGTGAAGAGAAGTGTTTTTTTTAAACAAACCTTGTAAAACTTGCATGAAGTAAAGCAAGGTGAAGTGAGTTGAAATAGAGCATTTATACACAATAATAGCATCATATTGTAATGAAAATCAAATGTGAAAGACTTAGCTGCTCTGATCAATTCAACGAACCTTAACAAATCCGAAAGACTCATGATAAAAACCTCCAGAAAGAGAACTAGCTAACTCTAAGTGTAGACTAAAGCATATTTTGTTCATTTTATATTTCTTGCTTTTTCTGTTTGCAAAATGGCTAATGTAGAAAGGTTTTGTATGACTTCATGCATATTATGGGTAGCATACTTTTTACTTCTTTAATAGTTGTGGGAGCTTCAGGGGAAAGGAGAATATTTAGAACTAAAAAAAAGAAAACAACAAAAAAACACCCAAAACGAAACCCCTTATGTCTCATTCTGTACCCTAAGCCTAATATCTCTGTCCTGCAGTGCTCAGCAATTTTTGTAGCAATTATTGTAGAATAGTGGTTAGTCATGATTTTTATTACAATCCTTAAGAATATCAAAGTTAATTGTCTTTACTGTATTCTAATTATTGTATACTTTTTCTCCTATTTCTGTAGAAGTCTGTCAAGCAGTCCTGTACTCCTTTTTTCAATCTACCATCATTGTTGCTCTTTCCCTTAATTTTTATTTGATTTAGTCTCTCCATTTTTCCAATTTAGACTCTTGGTGTTCACCCTTGGAATGTCATTCTTGGTTGTCTATTGGGCCTTTCCCTCCAAAATTCAAAATGTTTGAACTCTTTTTTCTTTAAGGTTCTATATCTCTCAGATATCTCCTACTTTACTATTACCATCACTCTAGTTCAGGCCTTCATTATATCTTTTCTTAATTATTACAATCACTACTTAGACTCAAATCATTCTTCCCTCCATTTTGGCCTTCACAATACTGTCAGAGTAGTTTTCCTGAAACGTAACTCTACACATATCATTATATTGATCAAACACATTCAATAATTCCTCATTGTCAACTGTACAGAGTTTTAACTCCAATTAGGGCACTTTATAATATGCCACACACCTACTTTTTTCAGTTTTTATTTGCCCAATATAGTTATTTATGTTTAATCATAGAATTATTCATATATTACTGGAAAAGACCTCAGAGGACATCTAGGCTAACTCCCTCATTTAACAAATGAAGAAACTCAGTCCCCTGGAGGTTATGACTTGTCTAAAGTCATGCAGGCAGCAAATATCAAATACATGATTTGAACCCATATCCTCTGACTCTGTATACAGTATCCTTCATACTATAACTTTATTTCACATACAGTGAACTATCAACAAGTCCTAATGTACTTTGATGTCTCTCTGTTTTTGCTCATGTTCTTCTTTTCATAAGAAATGTTTTCTTCTACTTTCTCCACCCTTTTCTATCTTTTTTCCTTTTTTTCTAGTTTTTAGTTTACATGACTCATTTCCACAAGATTTTGAGTTACAAATTTCCTCCTCAGTTTTCCCTACCCACCACTCCAAAATAGTTTTCCCACTGAATATCCCCTCCCCCAATATGCTCTCCTCTATATCTTCTCCCATTTCCCCTTCGATTTTCCAGTAGGGCATGGTGGATCTCTATGCCCCAGTGCCTGTATATCTCATTTTCCAGTTACATGTAAAATATTAATAATAATATGTATGTATATTTTCAAACATTTGATTTGAAAACTTTGGATTCCAGATTCTTTCCCTTCCTCCCTTCTTACTCACCTTCACTGGGAAGATAAACAATTCAATATAGGTTGTACATGAGTAACTACACAAAACATTTCCATAGTGGATATAACGTGGAATACTAATTATATTTCCTGTATCTTATCCCACCCTCACTTGTTCTATTTTCTACTTTGATCATTTCCCTTTACAAAAGTGGGTGCTTCCAACCTCCCCCCCCCAGCATACCCTTCCTTCCATAACCCCCCCCTTCCCTTTCCCCTCTATTCTCCTGTAGGGTGAAATACCCATTTTAGTGTGTTTCATTCCCTCCCTAAGCCAAATTCAACAAGAATAATGTCGACTTATTCCATTTTGACTTTCTGTTCTTCCCCTCCATTGTAAAAATTTTCCCTTGCCTCTTCTATATGAGATAATTTACTTCAATTGGTCATGTGCCCTCTGTCTATGTATACCTGTAGACATATATACACACACTCACATATGTATTCATACACCCATATACCCCTCTATATAGACATATATATGTATGTATACATATACACTCATATATATATATAATATATACACATACATACATACATATACACATATATACATTTCTATTCCCTTCAACTATTCTCATACTGATAAAAGTTTCATAAGTTTCAATTATCATTTTTCCATGTAGGAATATAAGTAGTTCAACTTTGATAAGTTCCTTATGATTTCTTTTCCCTGTTTACCTTCTCATGCTTCTCTTGCTTCTTGTATCTGAATGTCAAATTTTCTATTCAATTGTGGTTTTTTCATCAAGAATACTTGAAAGTCCTTTACTCCACTGAATCACCATATTTTCCTCTGGAAGATGATACTTAGTTTTGCTGGGTAGATGATTCTTGGTTTTAATCCCAGCTCCTTTGACCTCTGGAATATCATATTCCAAGCCCTTCTATCCCTCAGTGTAGAAGCTGCCAGTTCCTGTGTTATCCTGATTCTGTTTCCACAATATTCAAATTGTTTCTTCTTGGTTGCTTGTAATATTTTCTCCTTCATCTGGGAACTCCAGAACATGACTATAATATTCCTAGGAGGTCTTTTTTGGGTTCTTTTTCAGGAGGTAATCAGTGAATTCTTTCAACCTCTATTTTGCCCTCTGGTTTGAAAACATCATAGCAATTTTCCTTGAGAATTCCTTGAAGGATTATTTCTAGGTTGTTTTTTTTTTTTGGTCATGGCTTTCATGTAGTCCAATAATTTTTAAGTTACCTCTTCTGGTTCTATTTTCCGGGGCAGTGGTTTTCCCAATGAGATATTTCACATTGCCTTCTATTTTTTCATTTTTTTAAAAAATCTGTATATTGATTTCTCATAAAGTCACTGGCTTCCATTGGCTCCAATCTAATTCTGAAGGAATGATTCTCTTCAGTGAGCCTTTGAGATTCTTTTACCATCTGGAAAATTTGGCATTTTAAGGCATTCTTCTCCTTATTGCCTTTTTAGCCTCTTTTTCCATTTGAGTTAATCTAATTTCTTTAGTCAGGTTGTTGACTCTCATTTCATAATTTTCTTGCATCATTCTCATTTCCCTTCCCAATTTGTCCTCCACTTCTCTTATTTGGTTTTCATAGTCCTTCTTAAGCTCCTCTATGGCCTGTAACCAACTCATATTTTTCTTGGAAGCTTTTGGTGCAGGAGATCTGACTTGGCCATCTTCTTTCTGTTCCATGCTTTGATCCTTTTTGTCCCCTAGAAGTCTAATGTTGGATTCCTTTGTTTGCTTCCTTTGCCTGCTCATGTTGCCACTCAATTACTTGACTTTTGGGCTTTTTTGCCACAGTAGAACTCTGCTACCAGAAATAGGAGCTTTATCCAAAACACTGGGGTTTTTCCAGCTGCTGGAGCTATTATTTGGGTGCCTCTCTGAAGCCTCCACACACTCTAGCAAGCTGGTCACTCACCACAGGACCTCCACCCTAGACCACAATCCAGATCCAAGCAGGTTAAAGCAAGAGTGATTACCCCTCAGACTGGTCACTTGGTCCCCCTACAATCTGTAGACTAGGAGCTGAAGCTGCCATGTGGCTGCAGCTGCTGAGGTTCCTCAGCCACTTCTCACCCTGGGGACAAAAGCCAGATAGCACTCCTAATTTCCAGGTTCCAAAGTCCACACTGTGCTGACCTCTCACTTTTTCTTTGGCATCTATGGGTTGATAATTTTGGAAGCCACCACAGCTGCTGGTGATCTGAAGTTCCTACTGCCAGTGGCTGCTCAGGCTGCACTGGTGCTATTACCTCTGGCTCAAGCAGGGCTGTGGTTGGCTCCCAGAGTGCTGTGTTGGCTGCTTGCTGCCAGCCTGCCAAGCTGTCCTCAGTGGGAGGTTACCTTCCCTGTGTCATTCTGTGGGTTCTGCAGCTCCTAAGTTTGTCTAAAATCATGTTTTACAAGAATTAGGGGAGGTGGGAGCTGGAGCTTTGAGCAAGTTCTGTTTCTACTCTGCCATCTTGACTCTGCCCCATACTTCCACCCTTTTCTATCAAAATCCTACTCATTCTTTGAAGTTCCAGTTCAAATGCTACTTTTCCCATAAATCCTGTCTTGTTCACTCTTATGTGGAAACAATTTCTATCTGGTGTATTCCTATCACACCCAATACAGTGTTATTAATGAATTTAATGTGTTCTGCCTTGAAGAATATTTATTTTAGATGTTATTTATGTATTCTTCAATAGTTTAAATTCCTTTATAGCAGGAATTGTGTCATATTCATTTTTGTACTTTCCACAGTGCTTATCATGGTACCACATAGGTAGTGGGTACTTGATAAAAATTAATGAAAAGTTGAATAGGTGGATAGAGGATACAATAATCTAAGAAGAGCCCTTACTGTAGAAAACTGTAAAGGGACTACATGTTTAATATTTAAAGAAACACTTTCAATTTTACATGCACATTTCAAGTGAATTTTGGATGGGAACAGCGAGCTCTTTCCTTTGAGAAATAAATTACTCCTCTTTGACAGGGAAAAGAAAATGGTGAAGATTCAAACTGCTTGAATGTCAATTATTATTTTTTTTATTTTTCTTTATAGTAGGTTTTGATAAACCTTTAGAGAAAGGGAATTCTAATTCTGAAAGCACAGGTTTTCAGTACTTTTGTAGAAAGTATTATTTTTCTTTACTATTAACTAAATATATGAAAGACTGAGATTCCAAAGATCTATCACTAGAATTGAAACCACAAATACTTACCTTTAAAACTTAAGGAACTGTGTGCAAATTCAGGGATATTTGAACAACTAATTATTAGGTGATGGAAGAAGATAAAAGGCTTGTCTCTTAAAAGTCAAGAAGAAAAAATCAGAAATGAATTAATGAGTATATAATTGAATGACAGAACTTTAAGTTCATAGAGGCTGTAGAGATCACCTAGCCTAACCTTTGCTCAAAATCATATGTACTTCGGTTGCAGCAGAAATAAGGCAAGAACCTAGGTATCCTTATAGGTTCATCAGGCTAAAAGCTATTATTTTATGGATGAAGATCCTGGAGATGACCTAGCTTATATGATTTTCCCAAAGATTACATAGGAAATGTGACCGCTATATACATAGATACATACATACATACATACATACATACATACATACATACACAAATAAATAATTTTTAAAAATTCAGATTATTTTAGGTGTCAATGTATTAACTCTGATGGGAGCTTTTTAACATGAGGTTGAATAAATGAGTATCTTCAGTCAGAAGAACTGTCATGAGAATTCTTAAAATGCATGGGAGGTTGACTTGGATAAGCTCTAAAGTCCTGCTCACTCTAAGAGCCTAGGATTCCATATTGCCAAATACTTGATCTTGAGCTGCTGACAGCTCATTAGCTTCCAGAGTTATCAGCAAAAAGCTTTCTTAATATTGCCAGAGTGTCAAATAAGCCTAAATTCTTACATTCTTGAGAATGGTCAGAATTTACACTTGATATACTAGGCATCTTTACAAAGTCCCATATAAATTACATATAAATGTATACATATATTGTATAAGTATTTTTATATATTCATATATGTGTGTGAAAAAATAAAATTTTTGACTATGATATAGAGCTGTTACTACAAAAGCCCCTGCACCTATGTAGTTCTGAAGTAGGAATGTTTGGTCCTGACTGTGTTTTTGTCTTCTCAGTATATCTCTAGTAATCTCTTTGGTTATGGCAAAAATCTCAGAGTTCATGATATTAATTTTAATTCACTCTAATTAAGAAGTTTTCATAGACTAGAATACTCAAAATAAGGAAGAAAAATTAGCTAAATATTTTCATCAATCTTATGTGTGTTTTGAGATTTGCTAATTGGGATGTGGTCATAGTGCTGGTATCCCTGATTTAAGATAAAAAGTCAGTGAACTCCTGGCAAAGAATAGATCATATCTTGAGGAACCTGAGAAGGATATATTTATTCACAGGAAAGTTGATCTGATTGAGAAGTTTAGGGCCTGAAATCTGAGAGCAAGGGAGGAAATTTAAAGAAAAAAAGCTTCAACAAACTTATAAAACCCTAGATATTTTGGAGGACAAGAGGAGTCCTGGGGAAAAAAATAAAGGTGTGTTCCTTCTAAAATTATTTTCCAACTACACTGCATATCCTTTCAATATACTTAGTTATTTGCTTGTTTTACACTTACTAGATTGTCAATTCCCTGAAGGCAGAAATCTTGTTTGTGCCTTCTCCCACCCCTTATTTTCCCTTCCCCCCTACCTGCTCCTTCCTTCCACTTCCCCCAAGTTAGCAAAGTGTTTACCAGGGAGCAGTGTTGTATGTTAGGAAGTTACAGGTTTGTTTGGAAATCCATGAATTGGAGAGTGGACAGGATGCTTCAAAGCTATGGATATGAGTGGTGTAACTGTGCATGAATAATACAAAGGAGGTTAATGATCCCGATGATTCAAACTTTGGCAAACATATAAATAAAGGATAGCAAAAGGGACTTTTGTAGTTATGTTTGAATCAAGAAGAAAAAAGGAATGCCAAGTCCTATGACTAGTAGTTGTTGTATTTCAGGAATAGTGTGGTTTGATGGTAGTGGTGGTGGGAAATAATACTAGGTTAGATGAGATAGTGGAGGGGAAACATGAAGATATCTACATTATTCTGATCCTTTATTCTCCAACAAGGAGAGAATAGATATAATTAAGAGGACAATAGCATCTAAAATAGGTAAAAAAGATAGTAATGGAACTATTTAGGTTCTTTGAATGAGTTTAAATGTGTAGATCCAGACAAACTACATTCTGGTATCCTGAAGAACTTACTAATATGATAAAAGAAGTAATGTGATACTGTTTTAAGAAATAAAGTGACTAGAGACAGGCAGATATGACCAGTAAATCCTAATTCATGGATTTTGTAACTGGACGTAATTATACAACAGTGTTTAAAATAGATGTTCTCTATGCAGTTAGATAATAAAGAGAGGGGTAATGTAAAGAACATAAAACTGAGGGTCAACAGAACTGGTTTTGAGACACAATTTCCCTGAACTTCAGTTTTCTCTTTGGTAAAATCCAAATACTAATGATACTTGGAATAGCTATCTTATAAAATTGCTGTAAGGATGAGATAAGGTGAAACAAGTGGGTAACCAAAAAGCTTTATGTAATTCAAGATAACATTAATTATCACAGAATCAAATACCAGGAAAATTGATATTAAGAAGACCTTTATAAATTGAGTAGCTTCTCTTTTCCTCTGCTGAAAGTAGTGTCAGAGGGCTAATTTGAATCCACATCTTCCCAAACAGTAATACTCAGTCTCCTGTGTCATGTTACTTCCAAAAGAGAATGAGTATTTTAATCTTCTAAAATATCTTATTTGGATTTTAAAAACCTGTATTATTGCATTATTATTATTTTTTTTAAGCAATCGGGGTTAAATAACTTTCTCAAGGTTACACGGCCAATTATTCCTGGGTGTGGTGGTAAGTATCTGAGCCCAGATTTGATCCCCAGGTAATCCCAACACTGGAACTGGTGCTCTTACTCGCTGAGCCACTTGGCCACCCCTAAGCAATGGGAGTTAAGTAATTTACTCAAGGTTACACGGCCAGGTGTTTCTGCGTGGGTGCTAAGTGTCTGAGCCTGGATTCAATCCCCAGGTCATCCTAACACTGGAGCAGGTGTACTAACTTGCTGTGCTTCCTGGCTGCCCCTATTATTTCATTATTTCCATTTTGCAGATTAAAGAACCAAATTGGGAAGTGAAAGTACCTTGCTTATGGTCACATAGATACAGAAGGTCAGAGATAGCATTTGAACTCAGCCTGTCCTGAATTCTTTGGAATTTTCATGTCACATTTTTAACATAGTGCATCCCATGAAAAATTCTGTGACTTTTTTCATGAACTGTTGTCCACTCATTCTTTACCTGTTATGTTTTAATTTTTGGAAGCCAAGCACAATCTCCCTTTTCAACAACATTATACTAACTTAGTTATTTTTCTTGTCTGTCAGTATTTTTTTATCCTGACTTTCATCTAATGTTTTAGCATTTGCTCCAAGCTTTGTATCATTTGCAAACATGACAAGCATGTCATCTGTGACTTCATTCAAATTATTGCTAAGAAGCACTAAAAAGCTTAGAAGAAAACTATAGAACTCCATACTAGACACCTACACTGAGTTAAATTTTTCTCACTAATTACTTGCTTCATTTTCCAGTGAATTATGAATACTTTCACCTACTTTTATCCCCCTCTCCCCACAATCCAATCTTCAGATAAATTTTCCCACTTTCTTGGTGGTAGTATCAGAATGTTTCCATTAATAAAGGTTCACAACTTCAATCTTCTATGACTTGCAGTTAAGAAGATTGGGGATCAAATCCCACCATGGTCACTGCCTTGCTGCATGATCCTAGACAACTTATTTGACATTTCATTACTTCAGTTTCCTCAACTATAAATTGGGGAATGATTTAGTGTCCTCTAAAGTCCCATGAAGCCCTACATATGTGATTCTAGAGCATCACCTAATTTATGTATTACCAATATTTGATACAATGCTGGGCACATAGACATAGCTTTTGTTCATGTGAAATTTTTGGTTATAATGAGTCCAGAGGCTTTAAAATGACTTGTCATGAGTTACAGTGGTAATAATAATAATAATAATAATAATAATAACAATAATAATAATGGAATCTGGACTTGAATCCATATCTTTTTGCCTCAATATCTAGTATTCTTTCAACTAATTGGTTATTTTGTAGAAGGGAGGTTAGACTTTTTCTTCTAGTCCTCAGAGGATAAAAATAATGGATGTAAGGAAGAGAAAGATTTAAGTCTGAGGTAAGGAGAGAAATGCTTAATAAAAAGAAGTATCTAAAAATTGAATGAGCTACCTTAGGAGTAGTGGATTTTCCTTCAGTGGAAGTCTTCAACTGAGGTTAAATAACAACTTGGCATGAATGTTGTTGAGGTGATTCTGGTTTAGACATAGATTATGATGAATGAAATTTGGGAACTTCCAATTTTGAATTACTGTGATTTTAGTAAATGGATTTTAAAAGCACTACATTTGGTTTTGCCTTATCACATCTATTGGCTAGAGACCAGTATCTGAAGTGATATTTAGCTCAGTCATGAACCCAAGTAACTCTGAGAACAATTCAAGTTAACAAACATTTATTAAATACTTGCAAAGTATGTCAGGGGAAAATGATAAAGAAAGATGGAGTTGGACAAAAGAAGTAGGCAAATGAAAAAAGTGCCACATATTGTAGGCATGGAAGATGAGCAGACTTAAAAAAATGTGACCTTGAAAATTTCCACTTTGATTGTGCTTTTAACCAAATTGCCTATTTTGATATAGTTCCTATTAGTGAAAAACCTTTAAAAAACATGTAAAGGGTAATGTGTTGTATCCTTTTGGCAGATGCATGAAAGATATTACTTTTTTCCCTATAGGTTGAGATGGATGAATATTAGGGGAACCAATACAGATAAGGTTATGGTTATAGCTAGAAATCAGTAGAGATAAGAGGATACTAAGTTCAAGGATTAATAGTTGCACAGTCATTGTTCACTCATGAGTCAGGTATAGGATTGTTGATGATAGTAGATGTGGTAGACTATAGTGTATTGGTTGTATATTGTGTCTCAAATATTCTTTTGGTAAAAATGAAACTTGGAGGCAGTCAAGGCTGTCGAATAGTTAAAAGAAGGTTATCTTTAACCTTTACTAATAAATAAAAAATAGGGTAATGGTGTCAAAACATGAAAGTAGTTTTTTTTTTAATTTCAAATAGCTATTGTAAATGGAGCAATATATTGCTAGATCTTCACATGTAATAAAGGTCTGGTAGTAATGGTCATCTCAAAAGGTCAGAATATACTTATTAGCTTTGAGACTATAAAGTAGAATTACAAAATTTGATAGTTGAGATAGAATAACAGATTTTATTTGGGAAAGGAGGAGTAGTGCAAAGATAAAAGTGAGGATTTCACATATGTACAAATTCCATTGATATTTAATACATCAGAAAGTACTTTTAATTCACCTAAGAGGTTTTAGTATTGCAGTTACAGGTACACACCTGAAAATGTAAGACAAATAGCTTTCCATAACCTCCATGATTTCCTACCTTTTGATTCTTCTTACATCCTATTCACTCTCACATACTTTGTGACCCAGTGAAACTGACAATCATATTGCTCCTCATATACCACATTCCATCTCTTGACTAAATGCATATCCCTGGGTGGACCCAATACCTGAGATGTCCTACCCCTTCATCTCTACCTCTTGGCTTCCCTGGCTTCCTTCAAATATCAGCAAAAAATCACACTATCTGCAGGAAGCTTTTCATATTATGTCTTACTCTTAGTTGCCTCCCTTTGAGATTGCCTTCAATTTGCCCCATGTAAATATTTGTCTCCCTGTCTCTGTCTCTCTCCCTCTCTCCCTAAATCACATAGATCTTTTAATGTTTAGTCTTTGACCTCCTTGAGAACAGAAACTGGGTGTTTGTTTTTTGTCTTTTTTCCCAGTTTTTAGCAAAGTTAGTTTGGCACATAGTACTTAAATGCTTGATAATTGATTGGTTATTGAATGAAATATAATATTATAGCAGTGGGATATGACATGAACTGATTTGCAGTAATGGCCCAAATTGTATAATATGGTACATCCTGGAGGGTGCTATAAAGTTTATTTATGTTAAAGCCCCCATCTGGTTATCTGACAGTATAAGCACAATGTGATTTTTACATACTTATATTTTATCCAGTTTAATGAAGAAAAATTGCAGCGTTGGCTCTCTTTCTGAAGTGACTCCCAAAAGAATATGTATAGAACAACCAACTGTCCTAATGAGAAAAAATGTTATAGTAGCACTATATCATTTCTTTAGTATTATGAAAAATGTAGCATGATAGGCTCTGCTGGATGTTGGGAGACCTTGATTCTAAATTCAGTATCATACCCAATTTATGACCTTGGGCTAATTGCACAACCTCAAAAAAGAAGCCTCAGACTCTTCTTCTATACAGGTAAGGATAACCTTATGGTAAGATATCTTCCTTAAGTATTTTGCAGTGATTGCATAAATATTAACTAGGCTTTAGACTATCAGTGATAGAAAATGAGAAAAGTGCTGAGGGAAGAAAATTTTCACCCTTTGACCAAATGTTTAATCAAGAATGATAGTTTGGCTCCTTAGTATTGGTGATATTTTACACTGCTAGAGCATGGTGAGTTTGGAAAGGAGGAATTTTACAAACTAAGTATTCATTCCAACTTGTGGTTATTTCACTGAATCCATTTGAGATTGTATTTCTATAATGCCTATCTATTGATAGCTTATGTCTTTATTTGGGGTTGTCACTTAACTTTGGAGAAGAATATCTTGGAGACCCATTAATGACTCAAAGATATCTATAATGGATTATCACAGGAGTTACTCCTTCAATTCAATAAACATTTAAAAGTCTGCTATATGTGAGGAAATGTACATTTTGACTTCTTTCCCTCAATAACTTTAATGAGGGCACAGAGGTAGGACATTCATGAATCACCGAGTTCTTTTTGATTCTTTCTGTTAACTTCCCTCCTCAGTTAGTTCTAGGTCCATTACCAAATTACTTATAGAAATTAATAAAAAAATAAGGAATTAAAAATAGAATTAAGAACAAAGATATGTTTCTGGGAGGAGTTAAGCATAGGGAGACAACAACAAGATTAAATACATACAAAAATGCTAGAAAATGTAGAAGAAAATATTTTAATATCTTAAAGTGGAGTTTCTTAGGATAAAAAAGAAGTAAACAAGATGTTTATATTTTAGAGTGTGTGATAAGATGAAATGAGGTTTACCTATAGTGATGCTAAATAAAAAAAATAATTTCAAAGATAGATATCATAGGATCAAAATATTTATATTTGGAAGGGATTTTGGGAATAATTTTGTCCGACTTCTTCATTTTAAATAGAAAACCAGAACCAGAGAGTGGATATAATGAGTCAAAGTGACTCAATGAGTACATAACAAAGCCAGATTTGAAATTAAGTCCTCTGAGGCAGTGTGGAGCAATGAATATCCCAGCTCTGGCACATTGTCCATTCAATCAGAGGAATGAGGGAAAGTGCAATCAGGGTTGGAAATGTTGATCATGGAAAGATTGTATCAGCAAGAGAAAGTCAGTTCTCCATAAGAACAAAAAGTTGAAAGGAATAGGAAAGAAAAATATTTATGAAGATGATGAGTTTTACCCATATATTTCACAGAATAAAATGGAGTGGTAGGTTTAAAATATGTAATGATGGTATTGGATTGAAGGGGATTAGAATAAAGAAATGGTCAATGGGAGTTGGAGAACAGAATTTCTATAACTATAATTAGGGTTTCAGGATAACTGGAATGGAGTGATCATGACCAGATTCCAATTTGTTAGTCATTGCTAAATGAGTTCAAAGGGGTTGAAATCTTTGGGGGTTTGGCCTCATGGCGATCCCCTCAGGTGTTAGCTTAGGTGAGAGGACAGGTGTGGAAGGCTGATGGAATAGCATTTCTCTCCTACTCTTATATAGGCAAGCCTGGCCAGGTGATGGGTGTAGGGAATATGAACAAATGATATTTCTCTGTCCCCTGTAGGAAGGATCCCTCTGGGTGTTCCAGCTGAGAAGAGGCCATTCCAGGGATCTGCATGCAGTGGAATGAAATTTTTCTGATGCACTGCTGTTGGGAAGAGCTTCACTCTTGCCTCTTGTTGGTAGGTAGAGGCCATTCTAGGAGGCTGTCACTTGATGGTCTTCTTGTCATTAGAGCCCAGCCTCATTCAGTATTGCTATGCTTCTTAGAGTTAAATATAATTTTTAAACTTGAAAAGAAATGTTTATCAGAAACACAATAAGAACAGGATGAATGGAAAGAATTGATGTCCAGAGGTGAAAGATCCATGCTTTCATTAGTGTGGGTAATACATTTATTGACACAAATTTCTACTCCTAAATGACTTTGTAGATATTCAGTAGGTTACATAATGGGAAAAAATACTGTCATGCTGCTGCTGATCTGGAAAAAAGTCTTCATATTTTGCTAGGCTAATCTTCAGTCATAAGAATATAACCTCCAAAACAAACCGTACTTGTAACTTTAATGGAAAAAATGGAGAGGAAAGATTTCTATAATGATCTTCACTAAGTCAAGTCAACAAGCATTAATTAAGCACGTGGCATGACCTCTCTTGAGTTCTGACATATTTACTCAATAACATTTCTCTCTTCAACATTAAATATTTTTCTTTAGTTTTTCACTAACTTGATACATGAAGAAAATTAAGATGAAATAACTGTTTTTGAATTTTTTGAATAGCCCTCATGCGTTATTTTCAAAGCATTAATTACTACATAGATTTGAATATGAAAAATTGTGCACTCTCCAGGCTTCCATCATCAATGAACCTCCGAAATGTAGGGGATGACCGCAAGACATACAGCTCCCACTATCTCAGCTTTGATTATCCTTGAAGAATTACGCTTTCTGGTTTCTCATGAAGAATCACAAATGCAAATGTCACAGAGTAGATAAAAGGAGTCAGTATATTGAGAAGATCAAAGGATGGCATAGAAAATTGATTGTCAAGGCAAAGAAAAGTTACAATAAGTTGTTATAGCTAACTGTCCTCAGAATATTAGGCTAAGGTATATTTCTGTATAAAGGCAACAGCAGGTTTCCATGTGATAATGCTTCATTTCTCAATATTTCAAGGGCATATAATTTTGTAGAAATAGATCCAGTCCTTTACACAGTAGATGGTATTCTTCAGCTAATGTAACTGAAATCTAAATGACAAAGCAGGAGATTTTTTGCATTACCCTGATATTTTTGCAACCCAATTTTTATAGCTTCCAAACATGGTCCTCTAAGCAAAACAGCCTGAGCAGACACGGCTACTTGTGAAACAAATATTAAAATGATAAAGTAATTAAACAGGCAGGAGCTTTGGGTGATCCTAAGATCTGGTTTTTTGAGGGTGGCATGTATCATAATTAAGGGACAAAATTTTGTTTTAATTTTGAAGTAGAAAATCTGTTTTTTTACAATACTTCCTTCTGACTCCACCACTATATGCAACTGACACTGAAGATGCAGGATAACCTCTGAGAAAAATTCTGATCTGCTTCATTTGCACAATAAATGGTGAATAACATTTACAGTGAACTAATTTACAGTGTGTTACAATTAATGTTGAAGTTCTGGGTGAAAGTATTAATTTTGAAGTGTATACAGATACATTTTGAAATATCAAACATTTTTAAAAGAAACTTACTTCTTAAATCAGTGAAAGTATTATTACTCTTAGGTCCACAAAGAGACAAATTATTGCTTCCTGAAATTTTGGAAATCTTTGAAAAATAAAGCATTTTATTAACAGCATATCATGAGTTTTGATGTGTTTTGGCTCTATTTCTCTCTAACCTTTGCTTCACCTAAATCGCACACTTGTAAAATGTTATTTAAAAAAAAACCTAAATAAAATCCCCAAATTTGTAATCAAATCATCCTTCTCATACGAAGTACGACAAGACAGAATAAATGAGCTAAGATATAATAAAAGACTCATTTAATTCATACTCTTAAGTTTGGATTATACTCATATAGCCTGACTTTAGAACACACTAGTTTTTCTTTTTCTTTTTAATTTTAGACTCAAACACCAGAGCACAGATACAGAATAGTGAAAGGAGAAGAAAAAAAAAACATAACACCAACTTAAATATTGAAACTTAAATACTAAGAAAATAAATTAAAAGCATGTCATGTGCATAGCAAAACATAAGAGAGGATTCAAAATACATAGTGATAAATTTTAATTTCAAGAAAGCCTGTATGATAAATACTTCACATTGTGCTGAGAACTGTCCATATCTCCTTCCTTGTAAGTTTTCTTTTGTGCTCTGCTGTGTAGTTTTTACTTTGTTCTTTCCCTCTCCTTCCCCCTCTCCCTCTAGGCTACAATTAGGTGTGGATATATTTATATGCACATATATACATACCTACCTACATACATATATAGATTTGTACTTTCCCTAAAAATTTCTTCTGCTCATCTTTGTTTTTATGTTTGTGCGATCTCTTTTTTCCTATCCCTCCTGACTCTTCTACTTTACTTCTACCAGCTATGTTGCCCTCCTGTTACTTAGGCTACTCCTCCCCCTCAAGGATTCCTCCCCTATACTCCCCTTCCCATAAATTTAAACACCTTTCTATAACCCCCTATAACCTATTCCCTCACCCTCCCCTCTACAAATCCCTCCCTTATCCTCTCCCCTCTCTTTATCCCCTTACCATTTTACTTCTTCTGAATTTAGAAGACTTGGATACTCTTCTAGATATGTATTGCTTCCTCTTAAACCCATTTCTGATGAAAGTGGATTACCAGAGCTACCAGCCCTCCTCCCCATCTGATTCCCTGTTGATTCTTCCACTTGCACCTCATTTGTATAAAATAATTACTCTTTTTAGTTGTTCCTAAATGGTTTTACCTTTTAAAGTCATATCACACTCAGGTCTACCCAACTCTTTCTTACAAACGGTATACCCAATTATTAATGACAATCTTAAATGTATATTTTACATCTTACATATATCAAAGAGAAGTGGTCTGTCCTTTTTGAATCCCTTGTAATCAGTCTTTGGTATATACTTAATATTTCTCTTGGGTCTTGTATGTCAAATTTTCTATTAAGTTCAGATTTTTTTTAAACAAAATCCTGAAAGTCTGACAGTTGACCAAATGTCTTTTTTTACTCACTATTATGTTTAACTTTGCTGGTTATGATATTTTCCACCAGAAGAGAACACACTTATTGGAAAAAAGTTAAACAGATGCTTTCCAGGAGTTACATGTTTCTTTATCTATATGGCCAAGAAGCCCACAGATAAACACAGGAATCTAAGACAGACTAATCATAGCAAGAAATCCAACTAATCCAAATTCAGAATTAGTGCCATGTATCATATATATGTAAGTATATATGTGTGTACATGTATGTATACATATAATGCATTCATGTATACACATATACAGGTATATACACCGGTGCATTGTACATATACTAGATTGTTCTAAAATGTATGCATATATACATATACAACACATGTAAATACACAAAATATGCATATACATTTGTGCATATATATCTATGTATGTAGGCATATAATTTGCTGGGACGTTGTGTAAGGGTTATGGGATTTAAAGATCTTCCATGCCCTATTGTACTTGCTGACGTAGCAGGAAGGGGTGGAGCAAGAGGAAGCGGAAGCCAAAACTGGAGTTCCTGCGGTGGCTAGCAGTGGCGGCGACGGCAGCAGCAGCAGCAGAGGCAGCGCAGCGCGAAGCCCTTTTTGAGTCAGCCAGAATTTCTGCTAAGGACTCCTGCTGAGGACTGCCAGGGGCCGGAGCTGCTGGGAGCATGCTTCCGGGACGCTGGGTGGTTGCTATGAGTGGGGAGAGGAGGACCTTTGCCTGAGGTAGCCTGTTCTGTTTTAAAGGCTTGAGAATGTGGGTGTTTTCTACTTTATCTACCTGTGCCAATTTCATAACTACTCTGATGGCTTTCACTTTCTGGTTTTGGGACTCAGTCTTTTGGTATCTTAATAAATTTTCTAGCTTATTCCCCCATATGGCAAGCATGATGTATTTTGTAATGGATAATTATATCAGCATATCTGTAATTTCCATAGGCATTGTGAATATGGCATTGCTGATACACCTTGCCATTCATTCATTCAATAAACTGTGCCTAGTTGAATTTGTTTTAATACTTTTGGGTCTAAGAATGCAGTCAATATGGTTGTGCCAAAAAATATTGATATATAGTATTTCAGAATTGGAAGGGATCTCAGTGGCTAGAGTCTAACTTATACACCAGAAGGAAATTTTTTTTTTGTGTGTGTAAGATGATCTTATGGCATGACTTAAGGGACAAAATTCAGTATTTTGACAGCATTTGAAATGAAAAAGAATTTAGTACAAACACTACTTCTGCTAATGACTTACTGTCAGCATTTACAAGAATTAAGTTAACTAGTTACATCTACACTCAACTCTTGGGCAGGGATTATTACACTACAGAATATTTTGTCAGGCTTTCCTCCCTCCCTCCTTCCTTCCTTCCTTTCCTCCTTCCTTCCTTCCTTCCTTCCTTCCTTCCTTCCTTCCTTCCTTCCTTCCTTCCTTTCATCCTTCCTTCCTTCCTTCCTTCCTTCTTTTTTCTTTTTTTCTTCTTTCCTTTCTTTCTTATCCTGGAAGATCACTCCACCCTTACAGCCCCTTTCTGTTTGGTAATTTATTTCTGGAGCCTACACTTTAAGGAAAATGCTCAAATCAACCAAATTCACCCTTTCACTCCTATCTGGAATTAACTCCTGACTTTCTATACTTCTTTCACCATCATGGTACCATGTGGATTCCTTTATCCCTCCACCTCTCTTTTATGTGTTGTTTTTATCTATTAGAATCTTAACTCCTTGAGGGCAAGAACTTGCCTTTTGCTTTTGTTGGCATCCTCAGCAAGTAGCAGAGTGTCTAGAATATAATGTCATAATAAATGCTTATTGACTTGACATTCTTTCTTTAAAGGAATGAACAATATTTTGAAATTGCTTATGAAAAAAAATGGAAATTTGCTTTCCTGGAGAGGCTGCTGCTGAATGGAAATATCATATTTTTCTAATAGCACATTTAAAGGTCTGATAGCTATTTTATTTTATGTCATTAACATTATCCAATATAACATGTTTTCAAAATTGACAGCTAAATGTTTATTTCCCTCTTATGTGAAATAACTCTCAAATGTGTCACCCAGTTGAAATTTTAAAATCCAACCTAAACAGCTGTTAAATATCCATTAAAGAGTTATGAAATGTTAATAAGATATGCACCATTAAACTCTATTGGTAAGTGTTTTATTGGTGACTGACATGAATTAGCTTTCTTATGGAAATATAATTACATTTTTAAGCTGGCAAAACACCTACAATCTCCAGTGTGTAATTATTATGATATTAGATTTTAGCTAATGCACTGTGAGACAACTATGGAAGTATCCTATTGCAGAGATTTTAAAATGAGAAATGTATTCTATATAACATCAAAGATCATTAAACAAGAAATAAAATCATAAATTGTACTTGACATGTTCTATTAAAAATGGCAAATTTAAGTTCTAAAAGTTCTTGATCTACCATGCTGACCTCTAAAAATATTAGACAGAAAAGTGCAATATGGCAGTTTCCAAATGTTTATAAATGTCTGGATCCAAAGATTCATGTAAAATCCTTCTGTTCCAATGAATCTGGAAACATTTCCAGAGATTTCAGGGTTGTCAAAAAATTAGTTACCTATCCAAAAAATTCATTGCCTTAAGTTTTAAATTTAAAACAAATATATCTTTGTTAGCATCATTTATATGCAATCCAGGTAGTTGTTTGTTTAAACATTTTTTCCTCAACCCTCTAAATAATGTGAGGATTTTTTTTTTCAGTTTTGCTTCCTAAAATTTCATGATGTTCATTGCATTTTATAGAATCTCTGTGTTACAAGATACCTTAAGTGTTGATTGGTCCAATCTATGTCTGAGTACCGATCTTTGCTACAAATTTCCTGCCAATTGGTCATCAGAGGAGGAATATATAACTTTGAACTGAGATGATAACAGAGGAGACTTCATGGAGACAGTGACAGCTTAGTTTAACATTGAAGGAAAAGATACATTCTAGTAGACACAAATGAAGTTAAGCAGAATATGAGTTTCTCTATTCATGGACAAAAATAGACATGAGACAAATATGAATGAGAGCATGAATGATGTCAAAATTTAATCAAGACATTTCAGCTTCCCCTCTATGTATCTTTTCTCCCCCTTTCCCTAAACTTTTAGGTGTTTGATGCTCTCCTGTTCTCCATACTTATTTCTGCCAAACTTTGTCTTGAGAAAGAGTAGTCATTATGCCTTAATGTCCATGTGACCTCCAAGGTCTATTAGCTTTTTAAATTTTTCATAAATCATTGTGAAATGAGAGATATTGTCTCTTGCTACATGGATTTTGAGCAGTTCAGCAAATAAATATAGGTGGTAATTTTTTGAGGAGAGGAGTAAGGAAGAGGTTGTGGGAAGAGGTAAACATTCATCATGCCAGAAATAACTTTTTAAAAATCAGTGGCCTACTTGACCAACATGTAATATTGGCCTTAGCTAAATATTTGTATTCTGCTTGGTTAATGGATGGATCAACAGATATTTCAGCCTTCATTCTAACACATGATAATTTAACTGAACCAAAAAGCTATCCCCCTGTATATTAGTACTCTTTCTCCAATCATATTATCTTTTACTTAGTTATCTGTATAAATGTTGTATTCTTCTACAATGTAAACTTTCTGAGGGCAAAAATGGTTTTTCATTTTATCTATATCTGGTGGTGCAGCATAGGGTCTTGTCTAAAGCATTGAAGAATAGTATATACTGAGTAACTGTGCCTACTGAATCTTTTTTCAAAATGCTTAGTTAACAGTATTTCCTCTTACTCAACTAGAGATTGTATGTATCCAAATTAGCATCTTATTTAGGTGTTTCCACATCCAAAGTCAGCCCCCCATATATTAAAGGCCAGTACCTGGCTTTTTCAGTCAATTCTGGCTTAGCAGTATACAAGAAATCATTTCCTGTTTCCTAAAACAGTAAAATGTGATTACTAGTTATTGCTTGAATCCTCATGGATAATTCTGTACCTGAGAAATATTATATCATCAATATGAATATTGAAATGTATAATCTAAATGAGTATCCTAAAATAAGATGCCTGCTGTGCTTAAGGTATCTTCTCTATATTACAAAATTCCATGGAGTTTCAATTAGCATAGTAAAGAGAATAATGGGAAGGCATAAATAAATGGGTTGTAAGAGCTTTCCACAGGCATAGAAGATAGAAGGATAATAATTACATTTTCTATATTCATCTTGCTATTAAATCACACATCTGTTTCAATAAATATTGAGTAATAGGTCCTCAAACTGTAGTTCCAATCTAATTTCTATGTGAGAGATGAGGAGCTTGTTGTATTTTTTTAATAGATGGAATTTTTAAATTCTGCTCTGCTAAAAATTTAGCAGAGGTACTGCCCTATAATATATAAAAAGATGACTTTGAATTTATGAACACCTTGTGTCAAGGCTTAATTCTGATATATACCGTCTTTGTGACTACAAGCAGATAATTTAAACTCTCATTACACCCAATATCTAAGATTTTAAGCTAAAAATGAGTTGCTGATTTTCATCTGTCTGCATAAATGGAGAGAGTTTCAATACCCTAAATTCTTTATAGTTAAAAAAAGGTCAAGTCCAGACCATCACATAACCCTTTCAAGCCCAATCACCTCCAAAAGTTTGTTGTACTATATGAAATAATCAATATGAAAACTTCAAAGAAGTGTGAGAAGACTTAATTACATAGATTAAAAGTAAAGTAGGCAGCACCAGCAAGATTATTCACGACTACAAAGATATAAATACAAACAAAACAAAAAAACTAATTGAATACTTTGTAAATATAATAACTCAACTAATTACTGAAAAAGAGATGAGAAAATGTACCTGCCTCCCTTCTTTTCAGAGCTGGAAGATTATGAGTGTGGAAAACTGCATATAAAACTTGACTTGGTTGATATATTGGTTAGCTTTTTTGACCTTTTATATCTTTTGTTTTAATTTTTTTTATGACTCTTGACTGGGGTGGGAAAAGCGGTATATATTGAGAAAAGATGGCGAATTAAACACAGAAGGCAAAAAACATAAGTTTAAAAAATCTATATGGTTAAAATTTGCCAGATTTGTCTACAATTGCTCCAAATAGTTTATGTATTTCACATGGCCATGAATATTATTGCCTCAAAAATATTATTTATGTAAGTAGCAATTTCTGGTAAGATCAATATACTCACCCTTATCTAAATGCATGTTAGATTTATCTCTTATTAAAAATAATTGAGACCATATTCATTTTAGAGATGAAAAAACAGAGGGAGATGGAGCCAAGGTGGTAGAATAAAAGCAGAGACTTGTTTGAGCTTTCCCTCAAAACCTCTCTAAATACCTGTAAAAATGGATGAAAAAATTTCTAGAGCAAAAGACTCTGCAAAATGTCAGAGTGAAACAAATGTTCAGCCCAAGAGAACCTGGGCTGTTGACAGAAATGGTATGTTGCATCAGTTGGAGAGAGGAGCTCAGTCCAGTGCAAAACATGTCAACACAGACCAGGTTCCCAGCAAACCTAGAGCAGGTCTCAAGGGACTGAATTATGGGCAGCTATGGCAGTTTCCCGATTTATCAATCCACTAATGCAAAAGATAGTTTAGAAGGTCGATAGGAAACTTCTGTCAGACCTGGGTGAGAGAGGTGCAAGATCCAGCCCCAGAGCAGCAGAGGTGATAGAGGTTACAGAGGTTGCTTCCTGAGCACTCAGCCTACAGACAGTGGGGAAATTGAGCAGTTGATCAGAGGGGGATTGCAGGGGTCTCTTTGCTGGCACTGATGTAGTATTCTCTTGCTTTCTTCATGCTTGAATCTCAGTCGCAGTGATGGGGTGAAGATGAGTGTTGGCATGGTAGAGCTTGTGTCAGCAGTTGAGATGGAATCCTCCTCACAGTTCCCTTACAGACAAGAGCACAGGCCAGGGGAGGAGAAAACACCTGTTCTTTGATCATGTCACCTTAAAAGAACTGAATATTTTCAGGTCCCTAGAAGTACCTCTGAAAACAGTTGCACAAAACCCATGAAGCTAGGGACAGTACACCCTCCACACTGATAGCAGAGTCCAACATTAAAAGAGAGTTGAAGGGGCAGTTGGGTGGTGCAGTGAGTAAGAGTGCCAGCCCCAGAGTCGGGAGGACTGGAGTTTGGTTCTGGCTTCAGACACTTAATATCCACACACACACACAAAACTAGCCATGTAACCTTGGGCAAGTTACTTAACCCCAATTGCCCTCCAAAAGGCCAAAAAAAAAGAGAGAGTTGAAAAAGTTAAGTAATTTCCTGGGAAAATGGGCAAACAGCAGGAAAAAATCCTCAGACTACAGAATCTGATTTTGGTGATAAAGAAAATAGAAATGTGCAATGAAAAGAAGACAACAAAGTGAAAGCTCCTACATCCAAAGCCTCTAAGAAAATTTTGAATTTGTTTCAGGCCATGGAAGAACTCAAACAGGATTTTTAAATTTTTTTTAAATTTTTATTTTATTTTTAGTTTTCAACATTTATTTCCCAAAGATTTTGAGTTACAGATTTTCTTCCCATCTCTCCCCTACCCCCACCCCAAATTGGCAAGCATACTGAATACCCCTTACCCCAATCTGCCCTCTGTCATATTCCCCCCTCCAACCCTTACTTTCTTGTAGGGCAAGATGGATTTCTATACCCCATTGCCTGTATATCTTATTTCCCAGTTGCATGTAAAAAACATTTTTTTTAACAATTGTTTTTAAAACTTTGAGCTTCTGATTCTTTCCCTTCTCCCCTTCTCCCCCACACCCACTGACAAGACAAGCAATTCAATAAAAGTTATACATATGTAGTATGCAAAACATTTCCTTAGTAGTCATAATGTGAAAGACTAACTATATTTCCCATCATCCTATCCCACCCCCAATTTATTCTATTTTCTTTTTTGATGCTGTCCATTTCCAAAAGTGATTGCTTCTAACTACCCTCTCCCCAGTTTGCTCTTCCTTCTATTATCCGCCCTCTTATCCCCTTCCCCCCTACTTTCCTGTAGGATAAGATACCCAATTGAGTGTGTATGTCATTCCCTCCTTAAACCAAATCCAATGTAAGGTTGACTCCCTTTCACCCTCCTTCTCTTTGCCTCCATTTTAACAGCCTTTTCCTGCCTCCTTTATCTGAGATAATCCACCCCATTCTATCTCTCCCCTTCTCCTCCCAAAATATTCCTCTTTTACCTCATAATTTTATTTTTTATGTCATTCCTTCACATTCAACTCACGTCCTGTGAGATCCCAAAAGGAAAACTCCTGGGAATATTGTTTCCAAATTCCAGAACTCCCAAGTCAAGGAGAAAATACTGTAAGTAGCCAGAAAGAAACAATTCAAGTATTGTGGAAACACAATCAGGATAACACACAATTTAGCAGCTTCTACCCTAAGAGATCAGAGGGCTTGAAATATGATATTCCAGAGGTCAAAGAAGTTAGGATTAAAACCAAGAATCACATACCCAACCAAACAGAGTATAATCCTTCAGGAGAAAAATGGAATAATGAAATATGAAATAATGAAACTAAAAATGAAATAGAGGATTCTTGATGAAAAGACCAGAACTGAATAGAAAATAGGACTTTCAAATACAAGACTCAAGAGAAGCATGAAAAGGTAAACAGGAAAGAGAAATCATGAAGGACTTATTAAAATTTAACTGTTTATATTCTTACATGGAAAGATGATTGAGAGAATAGAATCAATGGCAGGCAGGACAGGATGGAGGGAAATGTAATTAGTCTTTCATAACATGAATATTATGGAAGTGTTTTACATAACTACACATGTGTATACTATATGAATTGGTTGCTTTTTCAATGAGGGTGGGTGGGGAGGGAGGAAGCAAGAGAATTTTAAACTCAAAGTTTAAAAAAAACAAATGTTAAAAATTGTTTTTAGAAGCAACTGGGAAAAAGATATATAGGCAATGGGGGTATATATTATACACACACACACACACACACACACACACACACATATATATATATATATATATATATATATATATATATATATATATATA
>NW_027187391.1:50452948-50546509 GCF_028583685.1 Petaurus breviceps papuanus
TATATATATATATATATATATATATATATATATATATATATATATATCTCGTCCTACATGACAGTAGAAGGAAGGGGATCACAAAAGGGGGTTGGTGACAGAAGGGAGGGCAGATTTGGGGAAGGGGTAATCAGAAAGCAAACCATCATGGGATAAGGGAGGGAGAGATAGGGAGAAAATTTGGAACTCAAGATTTTTTGAAATTGAATGTTGAAAACTAAAAATAAATAAATTTATACAAAAACACAAGATGAAGAAACAGTCTCAATGAGGTTAATCATCTTACCTAAAGAAATATGCATAAGGGCACAGATCCAGAATTCAAATCCAAGGCCCTATGACTTAAGAGGTAACAGCCTGTATCATAGATGTCTGTGCTGGGAAGAGGGGGAAATATAATTCATTTAGATATCTCTTTGTATCATTCAGTAATATCTAAACTTACCTAAATAAAGACTATATTTCTATAAATAATTCATATTATTAGTTACTGACACTATATGGTGGGCACCTTTGAGTATTCTATAAATGCACCATCTTGTTATCATAGGATTATAGAATTAGAACTAGAAGGGTACTTGGAGGCTATTGAACTGAAACCCATATTTTCAAATGAGAAAACTGAGGTATAGAGAGAGTACTTAGAGGAAGAATAAATCTGTTTTTAAAGTAAACAATGAAGTAAGATTAGCAAATGAGTCAGAACTCTTTTGCTTAGGAACAAGAAATAACTATTCTTTGTTTTGGAAAATCCCAAAAGAAAATTAAAGTAGAAATAAACTATATGTTTTGGCAGCAATGCAAATATGAGGGTGCCTGTTGATAATATGGCTAATTTCATAAACCGCCTCATGATTCCTAGAGTAAATTCATTAGAAGTATTCAACAGACAATTTTAGTGCTGCCAATGAAGCTGATTTTTTTAGGACTGAGTTGTCAAGGGTGGGCAGCTAGAAGTGATGATGAAAGAATTTAGCCTAGCAACCATAAATGTATTATATTTATCTATCATTCTCTATAATTAGAAAATGAACAGCTTCCCAACATTCAAATTTTATTTATCATATCTCTACACTCATATGTACCCTGATTAAAATGGATTCTTAAATTCCTGTGCTTTCTCTATTTCAGTCAGCCCCTTGCCATCTATAAAAAAATCCTATTTGTCACTGAGGGTCTTTTCCTCTCCCTATGCTCAAATGCACAAATTATAGGTAGCAACCAAAGTAATTAGAATTCTGACACTGATTACTGTTATTTTTGAAACTTGGTAAAGCCACCTAATCTTCCCATGCATCAGTTTCCTCATCAGCAAAATAAATGGGGATTTTCATCACTTCAGGTCAAGACTAACACCAAAAATAAGGAAGATAATCTAGTCTCTTCCTCCCTTTCCAATATCAACATCAGAAAGGGAAATGACCAGATATGAATCTCTTGCTATCTTCTCTCAGGGGCAAGGCAAAGCAGAGTTTGGTGACTGGTTCTAGCTCTTCCTCCTTGCTGGTCTTCTACTTCCCCCTTTTCATAAAATTTTTAGTGATAAAATTATTATTCTAAAGAGTGCTTTAGTTGTATCCCACAAATTTTACTGTGCTGACACATATTTAGAAATCTTTAGCATAATTTTTTATTCTTTCCACAATTTTTACTTTGAATCACTCATTGTTTAGGAAAACATCATTTAGTCTATCTACATTTCAATCAGTATTTTTGGTCATGTTTCCCCTAACCTTGGAAATAGCCTAAAATTTGCACTGGGTGTATTTCTGTATATTTATGTCATAATATGATGGGTTTGATTGAAGCAGGTAAGTCTTGAAGAGTAGCCACTGTGATTTTTTCTTAACCCTAATTTTTTTTTTAGTTTGCAAAGGAAATATTTTCCACAAATAAAAAGCACTTACTTTCTTTCCCTCCTCAATTTCTCTGCTGCCCATATTCAAAAGAATTTACCATGTAAAAATTGAAAGAAAGTGTTATGGCTTTGTGAAATGGAGTTACTGCTACTTTTTACCAGTATAGTCCCTACTTCAATTACAGGTCATCTACTGACTGACCTTGGTTGTATGGCTTAGACCAAATCCTTTGGCACTGCCCCCCCCCCCCTCCCCACATGGCACTTAAAGAAGCATCCTGAAATGGGGATGGCAAATACCTCATCTATAGTGACATGTATTTTCACTAACTCTTTCTCTACTCCACTCTTACAGAATCCTTAGTTTCTGTGAACTTATCTTAAATATTAGGCAATTATTTTTCCATCTCATCAACTTGTCAATGCACTGCCTGGTTTGTGGTGTGCTTCTGTCTATTGCTTTGCTAACTCTCAGTCAGCTCTGGCATTGCTCATCTATTTCATTTGTGGCACTTGAAATACCTTAGCTTTTCTAGTCCTGAAACATGAGTCAGAAGATGAGGCCAAGGTGGCAGAGTAAAAACAGGAACTTCCTTTAGCTCCTGCTCCAACCATCTCTAATACTGGTAGAAAAAAATTACTCTAAACAAATTTTAGAGTTACAGAAAGTGACAGAGAGAAACAAATCTCCTGAAGAAGGCACCCTGGCAGGCCAACAGGAAGGCTCTATTGCACCAGACTGGGAGCTGAGCTCAGTCCGCATGAACTGCTCAGTCTCAGACCTGGGGCAGCCCCAACCAGCACTACAGACCTTCCAGAGAAAACTTCAGGAGAGTGAATCGATAATCACCAGCAGCCGTGGCAGTTTCCAAACTTCTCAACCCATAAATGCCAAAGAGAAAGTAAAAGGTCAGTGGGGAACTCTGTTGGAACTGAGTGACAGAAGAATGTGGTCTGGCTCCTGCCACTGTGGCAAGAGGCAGTGGAGGCATGGTGGATGCAGCTGTTGCCTCTTGGCTACCTCTGGAGCTCCTGACCTGAAGATTGTAGGGGGACCAAGAGACCATTCAGAGGGTAATCACTCTTGCTTTGACCTGCTTGGATCTAGGTCGCAGTCTTGGGTGGTGGTCCTGGGGTGCATGGCCAGTGTGCTGGATCTTGTGGTGGCTGTAGAGAAGGCTCCCTTATAAAATTCCAGTGATTTGGGACATAGCTCTCTCCACTCTGGAAGCAGAGTTCTACCATGGCAAAGAGCTCAAAAGTCAAGTAATTGGCTGGCAAGATGAGCAAGCAGAGGAAGTGCAATCAGATGATAGAATCCTTTTTTTGGAGACAAAAAGGATCAAAACATGGAACCAGAAGAAGAGAACAAAGTCAAAACTCCTGCATCAAAAGCTTCCAAGAAAAATATGAAGTGTTTCCAGGCCAGGGAGGAGCTCAAGAAGGATTTTGAAAATCAAGTGAGAGAAATGGAGGAAAATTGGGAAGAAAATGACAATGATGCAAGAAAATTATGAAAAATGAATCAACAGCCTGCTAAAGGGGAACCAAAAAATACTGAAGAAAATAACACCTTAAAAAATAGACTAACTCAAATGGCAAAAGAGGCCCAAGAAGCCAATAAGGAGAAGAATGCCTTAAAAAAACCAAATTGGCCAGATGGAAAAGGAATTTCAAAACGTCACCAAAGAGAATAATTCCTTCAAAATTAGATTGGAGCAAATGGAAGCTAATGACTTTATGAGAAATCAAGATACTATTAAACAGATCTAAATAAATGAAAAAATAGAAGGCAATGTGAAATATCTCATTGGAAAAACCACTGACCTGGAAAATAGATCCAGGAGAGATAATTTAAAAATTATTGGACTACCTGAAAGCCATGATCAAAAAAAGGGCCTAGAAATCATCCTTCAAGAAATTCTGAAGGAAAATTGCCCTGATATTCTAGAACTGAAGGCAAAATAGAAATTGAAAGAATTCACTGATTGCTTCTTGAAAAAAGATCCCAACAAGAAAGCTTGTAAGAATATTATAGCCAAATTCCAGAGTTCCAAGGTCAAGGAGAAAATATTATAAGCAGTTAGGAAGAAATAATCTGAGTATTGTGGAAACACAATCAGGATAACACAAGATTTAGCTGCTTCTACATTAAGGTATCAAAGGGTTTAGGATATGATGTTCCAGAGGTCAAAGGAGCTAGGATTCAAACCAAGAATCACCTACCCAGAAAAATGGAGTATAATGCTTAATGGGAAAATATGGTCATTCAATGGAATAGAGGACTTTCAAGCATTCTTGATGAAAAAACCAGAGCTAAACAGAAAATTTGACTTTCAAATACAAGAAGCAAGAGAAGCATGGGAAGGTAAACAGGAAAAAGAAATGATAAGGAAACATAAGTTAGCAAAGAAATGCTCTCTATTAAACCAGGATGGTAGACTCAGTTGAAGGGAACTAAGAGAAATGTGGGCTAAGGAATCACCTTGTACTTCTTATTTTATGATCCGAACTATACTCCACTTTTCCTAGGGATAAACGTTTCTCTATCTAACACTCTACTTATAGTGACCTTGATTTATCTCCTCTGTTACAAATACCAACTAGAATTTTGAAGTCAGAAAGCAGGGTGCATTTTTTTTATTGAAAGATTTAAATATAGTCATTATTTTAAATATTTTACCTTCTGCACCAGTTAATATATATGCATATAATTACTTTCAAAGTGTACCTTAGTATCCAACATTTTCCATGATGAAATAGAGTTGTTTTTGTTCAGTTGTTTCTGAATGACCCCATGAAGTATACTGTCCATGAGGTTTTCTTGGCAAAAATACTAGATTAGTTTGACATTTTCTTCTGCAGTGGATTAAGGTAAAAGAAAGGTTAAACCACTTGCCAAGGGTCACACAGTTAGTAAGTGTCTGAGGCTAGATATAAACTCAGTTCTTCCTGACTCCAGGCCAAGTATTCTTTCTGCTGATCCATTTAGCTACCTCAGTAGTAAAATGCCTAGACTCAACTTACTTAGGATCTTAGAATTTTGACTCTATTTAAATTAGGCATTTGTGTTCAAGTGACCTCCTTATTAGCCCTTTACTAAATTGTTCTTCTCTACCCCAACACATTTCTTTCTACCATAATCCTATGTTGCTTTTAAAATGAAATGGAGTGAAAAATCAGACACATGGATAGTACCAGTTTATTTTTCTTGCTATTCAAGCATTTTAGCAGGAGTCTTTGACAGTCTCTACCAAGTGTTTGAAAAGAATAATTGAAACTTTCTGAAATATGTTGGGAATTAATTAAGAGAGTAGAAAGAGAAGAAGGACTAGAGCTAAAGAGAGTGAAGTGAACTTACAAATAGTCCCAAGGGAAAGTTTGAAACATGTTTGCCTCATTTCCTTTTTTCCTTTTTATTACTATCTGTTTCTTCCTTTAATAGCCCTTGAGAGTACTGAAATTAGGACAATAGGCAGCCTTGTTTTTAAAGTAGGAACAAGTCCATCCTCTCTTTAATTGTTAACTGTTTTCTATCAAAGTGAATTGGGTATGCCAGTGAATGAACCAGAGCAGCACTGAAAGCTTCTACTAGAGTATACTTAATTTTCTTTTAATTTAATTTATCAAATAGCATTTTTAAACTTTTGAAAATCAGTATGTTTAATATTAGGTTTGCAAATATGAAAAATAATTCAGTCCTCATCCCCAAAGAACTTTCAATATAATGAATTTCAATGCTCTTTAAAAAATAATGAATGTGGTTGGTTTCTAAATTCCCTCCCAGCTTTAGAATTATGATCTTATGATCCTTAGTTTGATATCATGTGATGTAAGAAGAGATACAAAATGATATAAGAACACATGAGATTATTTCATGAGTAATATGAAAGACTCCAAGAATACTATGATCACTTAAGGAAAGACAATCCAATGATATTTCACAGGCTAAAAATGAATGAAAAATGAAAGAATGAGTGAAAAGACATGTATTTAAGGATTTCTGCATATCACTGAGGATATAGACAGAATAAGAAAGAATACTGCCATACTTACATTCTAAGGGAAATAGATAACATATGTAGATCTGGAGGGATTATACTTCAAACATGGGAGTAGAGAACCCAAATGAATGTGTGTAAACTAGGGCAGGGAGAATTAAAGTAATAGCTCATAATTCAGTCTGGATAGGATGTAAATAATATGAAGGGGCATGTTGAGAAATTAAGATGGAAAATCATATTGAAGATAGATTTTAGAAGACCTTAAATTATAGGAAGCATACTTTTTATACTGTCAGTGGTATATAGCCAATGGAATTATTTTAACAGAGGAATAACAAAGTCAGACTTGGAAATCAGGAAGATAAATTTGATAGCTGTATAAATTTTTGAAAAAAAAAAAGAAATACTACTTGGGAGGCTATGACAATCCAAACACATGGTAATTAAGAGGTATGAAGTATATCAGTGGAGAAAACAATTAATGATCAGGAGATAATATCCAGGAAGAGAGGAAGCAATAAGTTCAGTTCAAGAAGTATTTTTTAACCTCCTACTAAGTACTAGGCACTGGATATACAAAAACAAAAGTAATATCTGCCCTTAAGGAGCTTACATTCTATTTGGTGGAAGCAGAGTATACACAAAAAATGGAGATAGAATTTCATATATAAGGAACAACAAGCACAACAATTACTCCACCTTATGAAGCTTCTTACTTATGTTTTCATATAGATAAACAAAAATACATAGATACTAATTAATAAAGTGAATTAGAGATAATAATTAAAAGAGATAAATTCAACTTCAGAGACATCAGTGAAACTTGGTGGGATATGAAACATACATGGAATATGGTTATGTAAGTGAACTGTTCCTAATTCAAAAGGGACAGGTTAGAAAAGAGAGGCAGTAATATCTCATTTTCAACTAAGCATATAACCTCCTATAAGGTTATCCATTATCTATTAGGGTGAATCATAAGGAAGAACAACTGTTTGATTATCAATAGAATGGATGGTATTGTAGTGGAAGGATACTATATGTCACTAAGTCAGAAGAAAACTGGTTGATGACGAAATAGATAAATTGAAAAAAATAAACCTTCACACAGAAACATAGAATAATGATTGTTGTTCAGTTGTTCAGCAGTGTCTGACTCTTCATGATCTTGTGGACCATAGCCTGTCAGTGCTGTCCATGGAGTTTTCTTGGCAAAGATATTGGAGTGATCTGCCTTCTCCAATGAATTAAGGCAAAGAGAGGTTAAGTGATTTGCCCAGGGTCACAAAACTACTAAGAGTATGATACCTGAATTGAAATCAGATCTTCCTGACTCCAGAACCAGTGTTCTCTATCCATTGAGCAGCCTAACTGCCTTCCTACTAGTGATAGAAAAATAAAAATGCCTATGGATATGCCATCAATCAAAAGCAGAGCAGCTGATAAATTCAAATGCCTAGAAGCATACTAATAGTCTCATTTTACTTACTTTAATAATTCCTTTCTTAAACAACAAGGAAAGTTGCAATGACAATAATGTTAACTATCACAGTAATACTAATAATTTTATATACACATTTGTATGTATATAGTATACATATATTTTTATATGTATGCCCTCTGGCTACCTCTGTAGGCTGACAGATTTGCAGGTTGATTCTTCAGGGAGACAACTCTTAGGATAGCTTGTGAACTTATACTGCCATTGCTATAGTTAATGAATCACAAGTTTCAGTTTCATGGTGTGTTGTGGGGGGTCATCTCAAAAATTCAGAGACAGACCTCCAAGTATAGGCATATTTTGAGGATTGACACCACTCAGAAGAACCCCTAGGTTTGAAGAGGAACTAGCAACTTCATAGAGAAGATAAGCAGTTTTATAGTGTAATGATTATTACCATATAAGAAAAGTTATGAATTTTAAAAGGCAGTGGGGATTTGTTAAGGGATTAGGTAATGGGGGAAGGGTCCCTTCTGTGGTTCAGTGGTCAAACATTCTGGTCATGCTGCTTTCTGATTGGCTAGCTATTATGGTTCTCTCTGGTCAGCATGGATAGTTAGGTATTGTTTCCCTGTCTTGGGCTAAAATGTATGATGTGGTTATGGTTGAGGGCAAGGACACATTTGTTCAAATATGTGAATTGGATCTGGGGGCAGTGGCTAGCTAGGGTAGTGGCTGTATTGAGTCTGGAGGTGTGGTTAAAGTTAGATTGTGTGGTTAAATCAGGCCATGCTTGCTGTTCAGCAAGACCCATAAGAAAATTAGAATATTGGGCCCGGGGATAGCTTTATTAGGATTCCATCACATGCAAGTAGACTTCTCATTTATAGTCAGTCAGCACAATTTTTTCATGACAAAGTCATTTATGAAAATGGCACAGTAAGAAAGATACCTACAAAACATTTCTCCAATAAGCTTGGGTCATACTTACCCAAAAATATCAGTAGTAACTATGGGAAGTATGGGCAAAAGCATAGATCAATATGGTAGTGAGGTTCACAAGTAGGAAAAACATTTGAAAGGCAATTCTTGCTTCAAAAGAAAAGAAATAAATGTTAATTAAATACTTGCTATGGGCCAGCACTGTACTAATTGCTTTACAGATATCTTGTTTGATGCTCACAACATCACAAAGGGGTAGGTTATTATCATCCCCATTTTTCAATTGAGAAAATTGAGGAATACTGAGTTTATGAGACTTGCCCAGAGTCTTATAACTGGAAAGTATCTGAGGCCAGATTTGAATTGAAGTCTTCCTGAATCCAGATCTTTCACTATATCCACAGCAGCACAAGGTATCTGTGGGTACAGCAAGACTATAATGACTGATTTTTCCTTTCAGTCTTTACTTATCAGAGATCTCCCTTGGGTCAAGTGTCTCTATTGAGTGGAATGCTCAACTGGGAGTCAAGGCTATGTTCCTCTCCTCAGCTCAACTCTAGTTTGCCTAGGACTAATTCTCACTTGAATTCAGAATTGGCTGTCTGTTTCCAATTGGAATGGGTCCAGCTAATTCAACTGACTCCTTCTTTCTGTTACTATTGACTCTCTAAATCTGTGTCTATCTGAAGAATGTGTCTCCTCCCTGATCAAGATGGTTGAATATATTTGTTTAATAGCTCTGATTCAAAGCATCATGACCTACAGGAATTGGAAAAGAAAAAAAAAACATTTTCCCCTTCCCAACAGGGGAAAAGTCATTCTCAGGGGCTTCGTTCTTGCTTGAATTCCTGGACTGACTAAATAACTGGTGAACAAATCTGGCTTAAGGAGCTGAATGAGGATAGCAAATTCTTGTCCAATATATTGGTGTTTCCCTTTCCAATTTATCAAATAAAACTCCTTCACACTTCATAAAGAGAATGGAGGGTGATATCATGTCTTTGCATTTAAAGTTTAATAAGGGAGAGACCTCTCTTATGTGGCTCTTAATTTCTGTAATTATATCACCTAGGGTGAACCAACTGTTATAAAAATAATAATTATAGATGATATTTAATGTTTTCAAGTTTGAAAAATATATTCTATATATTATCTTTTATCCTCAAAACTGAGGTAAATACTATTGGTTTTATTATTATTATTACTACCATTATCACCAGTTTACAGATAAGGAAAATGAATCCCAGAAAATTTAGTAAGTTGTACATGGCCACATAGCCTGTCAATATTAATGAAATATTTGAAACTGTGTCACCCTGTGTCCAAGTACATGATATTATCATTTTGCCATATGAAAATCTATTTGTCAGATTGTTGCAATAAGAAAAAAATGTGCAATAAAGAGAAATTGAGACACAGGGTTCTGAGTGTGATCAATTTGTTAGCAAGGCTTGCAATTGCCCATAAAAGGGATCCAAAGCTCCTTAGTAGTTAAGGACAAAACTGATAGCCAAAGCAAGTCCTTTATAGCATTTGCAGAGTTACTATTTTTAAATATAGACACATCGTACTTCTGATTGGTTGGTGCCCTATTATATCAGTTTCTCACCAGGTGGGCTAACATCTCCTTACTGATATCCTCCGCAAAGTCCTAGAGTGGACAAACATCTTATAACCATGATCATATTCCCTGGAAAATTCCATGATTGGCAATTTTCATGGTGGGATAGGAGGCTTGTGGTTTACATGCTAGTACTTAGGGATGACTTTAGAACCTTTGTGTCTAGAAAATACCAAGAAAAAGAGAACCAGGAACAAGGTATTTAGAGTTCCTTTCCTCTGTTTTCAATATTATCAGCTTGCCGGATGTGAGTGACAAGCTATAAGTGTGGAGTAAGCACTTAAGGAAGGTCTAACACACAATGAGAGGGCCTAGCAAGTATATAGAAGATCAATCAAGTCCAGTGAAATAGAGTAGAAACCTTATTAAGATTCAATCAGCTCACAGTACATTAATGATCAATCAATACTAATGATCAGTCAATTTTCAATCCCACAAAATCTTGACTCTAACCATGAAGGGAAAAACTTGTTGTGATAATAGAAATGATGGGAATATTAGGAAGAAATGACCACTCCATCTCCTGGTTCTTGGTATGTCTGGAGAAAAAAGATAAGCATGGTTTGATACATTCTCTAGAATTAGAGATTTCAAAGAATTCTGAAAGTATAAGTAGAAAGGAACATTTGGCAGAAAATTAGATATAGATTCTAAATTTATAAAGAAAAGACATTGACAGATATAAATATAAGGAGATGTATCGTGATAAGTGATAAGTAGATAAATAGATAATAGATAAATCATAGATGCGATGACACTAGACAAAACTGAATCATTCTTTAGAGCATGTGCAATATGCCTCATTTAGTGTTTACTCACTGGAGGCTAATTTTCAGAAATGTATGGTGTGGGAATATTTCCCTACCCACTTTGTAAAACTCACAGGTATTCCCTGACTCTTTCACATTGATTTACTGCATGGTGATAAAAAGCTTTTTAAATTATATGCTGAGAGGTTTTGGGAAGATAATCTTTCCTGGAAGCTTTGAAAATGGAAGATGAAATATTATGAGCTTATGGTAAGGGTAGGCTTTCTTTCCCACCTTGTCCCCATGTGGCTATGAATTCATTGCACATCTTTGTCTTTTTTCTTATATTTCAGTGAATGTGTATTGGGAGTACAATTAACCAGGTCAAGAACTTGTGAACTTCAAAGAATTAATAGAGGAGCCATAAGTAGTCTAGCAATTGGAATAGATCTTGAGTATGCCAGAAGCTGCAGCATTTGAGTCCAGTGAAGCATCTGGGGACAAGAACACAAAACGGCCAGGTGGCCTGCTTAATCCAGTCAAATTAAGGGCCAGCTCATCTGAGAAAGGGAACAATTTATCCATTTCTTCATAACACCTAGACATAGCCATAATGGAAACACAATGATAAGGAAAAGGATGCCATGGTCAGGAGTATTCTTCAAGACTGCAGAAACGTTCTTATACTTTATTCCTTTCTATAAGTTTTCCATAAATATTAGTTTAGTAAAAGCTAATTATTGAATGCTATATTGATAATGAGCTATCAACTTATCAGATGATACTAGAAGAGCACACACAATAAGAGCTCATGAGTGCTAATATTAGAAACCCAGATATCTAAGGGATACCTATAGGAATCTAAGAGAGTAGTCAGAGCCAGATTTTTCTTTGAAGTATGATTTAGGAGACGAAGCCTAGAGTTTGTAATAGAAACATGGGTATACTGGGCCCACAGCATGGAACACACACAAACAGACACTTGTAAAATAAATATGTTATATACACATGCATACTTAATTACCTACATACCATCATGTAGGCATTAATATATGTATATTTTTCAAAGCCTCAGTATGCCCATATTAATCTCTCTGTACTATTTTTTGTTCCCTTCAGAACATTAATTTGTGCATATGTGTATGTGTATTAAGCTCATTTGTGTTAGAGTGGTTTTGTAAGCATGCATATTATCCTAATATTAGCTAAGCTTCTATCTCTACATATAGATATACAGACACATAAATACATACATGCACATAGATACATGCATATATATAATAGAGTGAGAAACTATATACATATATGTATTTGTGTATAGACACGTTTTCATAGAAATATACAAAAATGTGCGTATAGATACACATTATATATATATATATGTATACACACATATAAATACATTCACAGAGCTAGTTTCATGATTTGAGTCTATGATTTAGGTACTGGAGCAGTATGAATGCACTTAAAACTACTGAAGCACAAATCATTCTGATGAGGAAAAGAAGACAGATGAATTATATAGAAAGTCATTGAAAAGCATACATTTTTGAAAAAAAAAGTAGTATAAGAACTTCTACCTGCAAAATAAACTATAAAGATTTGATCTTATAAGTATAGTGCCTAGAATGGAAAAGCTACAAATCACCTGTAATTGATACAGTATGAGAACATGGAATAAATGGAATAGCTAATGGAACAATATTTGTGGTTTACAAATATAAATCAGAATTATTCACATGCCATTTTGCTTCTGGTTTTGATACCAAGGAGAAATTTGGGTTTGAAAGTATAACCCAACAATGTTGAACAGAAATTAAAAACACATGATAAAAGAGCAATTAACTTGTATATTGAGTTACACTTACCAAGAATGATTGGGTAGCATAGGACAAAATATATTAAAATTGGAATGAGAAGATATAGATCCAAGTTCCAGATTTCCTACATGCTATAGATGTATGAATGGAAAAAACACAACCTCTCTGAGCCTCAGTTTCCTCATATTTGAAGTGGAGTATAAAGTGCTCCTTCTAATTGTTAAAGTGTATTATTCACTTATGTTTTATCAGTCACTTGAATGAAGGTGTAAATGACATAGGGGGTAGAATAATAAATAAATTGGAAAAGAGTAATTTACAAATATACAAAAAAAGAGTAAGTTCCAAAAAGATCTATAGAAGCTCAAATCACAATCCAAATTCAATAAGATAAATTTTAATAAAAATACATGAAACCACAGAAATCTCATATCAAAGATTATTTTTATAGGATGGAGGAAAGGAAATAGAGTCAAGTAAAAATTAGGGCATATGAAAAAATAAATGTTAGAGTAGGTCATATAAGAGAGGTATACTGATTATCTAGAATGAGGAGTCCAGAACATCTAGAACTAATGAAGCGGTAGTCACCTTCTATTTTGTTTTAATCATTCCATATGTGAATTTCTATACTCTTATCTTGGAGCCACATTTTAGGAATCTTTAGTCAGTCAATAACGGTTATTAAGCACCTCTTATGTGCTAAGAGTTGGTGATACAAAGAATGGCAAAAAACATCTTTGCTTTTAAGAAGCTCATAATTTAATGATGAGATTGCATGCAAATAACTATGTACAAACAAGATATATGGATAATAAATGGGAAATAATTAACAGAGGGAAGGTGCTAGAATTAAGGGAAATCAGAAAAGGCTCCTTGCAGAAGGTAGGATTTTTTTTTCTGGGAGTTGAAGAAATTCAAGGAGGCAGAAATTAGAAGGGAGATTATTCTAGGTAAGGCAGACAGTCATGGAAAGTGCAGGAAGTCAGAAGATGAAGAGTCTTTATTTGAATTCATGAGTAGTTGGATGGGGGGGGGGGAGAGAGTGGGGGAGAAAATTTGAAACACTTTATCAAAATCCCTGATTCATAGTTTAGATAAAGGTGGAGAACATACTCTTGTTTAATGAAGCTGGTAGAGATGGCTAACATAGAATGACAGAATCATGGTTTTAAAAAAAATCAGCTAGAAATATTAGCTGAACCCAATATGATGACATTTAATTTACTTATTTGAACTTAAAAATAGATTTTCAAAGTATTAACATGATAAAGTGGCTTTAGATAATTAGTGCTACCAAAAAAAATCTAAATATTTTAGTGACTCTTATTTTAGTGGTCCCTGGCTTATTGAATATGTGATTGCTGTCCCAGGGATTTCTATAAAAACGTATACATCATCTGGTCCTCTGGAGTTCACAAGGCCTTCCTCTCTTTGGTCAAAAGGAGGTGAGACAGAGCCTAAGACTTTTGCAGGCTCTTGTTGCTTGTTTTCTATCTTGGGATGAGATGATATTAATATTCCTATAAATAATAGCCTAGAAATCTAAATCCTATTTCAAAGTATAATTGTCTTGACAGTTGCTACTATCCAAACTTGACCTCGTCTTCTGAATCCCTTGCTTTCATTTAGTAATAGCTATGAGAAGACCACTTGTGGTCCTAAAATCTTGAGGATTTTTTTGCCCCTAACTTCTTATAACTGAACAATGTCTTCTTCTTGCCATAGTATTTGGCCCCATATAAAACTCATGAAGTAGTTAGTGTTCTTCAAGTCTGACAAATCTCAGAAAATTCTCCTTTATGTTCTGAATTTGTGTCTTGAGAAAACAGGTTAGGTAGATGAATAGCTATGGTGTGCTTGGGTGCCTATGCTTGAACTCCAGTTTGTAAAATCACATCCAGTTCCAAAATCACATTTTTCCCTAGCCCCAAATCTCCCTAGACTCAAACACTATCTCAGGCAGTTTCTCTCTACCTCAAGGGCAGCATGCCCTAGCAAAATACGTAACTGTCTTCCTGATATAGTAGCCAACTGCACCTATAGAATTTAGTAGTTTGACCCAGCTGTGTACTGGCTGAAGCAGCTGTGTACTGAGTCATAAAGATATTTACTACTCACTGACCTATCATATGTATCCTAGAATTAGTCATATGTATACTCCCTAGTGCATTGTATACAGCCTGAATCCCTAGTTATGTATGCCTTAAACTTGGGATATATGTATACTCCCAACATCTATCTTGTCAAACACAACATTGATTGGTGGCAGCTTGGTCAGCCCTGACATTTAGCTGACTTAGTGACATTTCAAGCCTAAAACCACATCTCCATGCTCTCTCCTCTCCACCCCCCCTTCGCCGCACCCCCCTCCCCCTCCTTGCTTGGTGAATTCTGAGTAATACGCCTATGCAGTAGTTATTAAAAGTGCATTCTCCTTTAAGAACTGACCACTCCTTAACCACTCCCTAATCCCACTCTGACTCACCTAGTTAGCATATTTGGCACAGGTTTTACTATACAATATCCTATAAAAACTTTAACTGTACCCCTTTAAGGTTGCAGGTTCCCTAAGAACTCTTGCCTTCTGTAAAGCATAACAATAAAATCTTTGCCCCCTAGACTTAGAGAATAACCAGGGACTCTGGTTATTCGGGTTCCTGGAGTCCCTGACCTCCACGACTCCCATGTCATAGCCCTACTGGACCACTCCAGAAGGGAATCACCAATCATCCTAATTCATTTTTCCTTCCTCTGATATTTACAGGGAGATGGCTACCCCAATTATGTAAACACTTTCCCCAGAAGAAAGAATGGATAGAATTGTCTCTTGTAGGTATTGTTGTTGTTCTTGTTTGTCCTTTGTTCTCAAAGAAGACCAATGTCAGGAAGGTGATGTCTTGATTTGTAATAGAATTGGATTTAAGTAAGGCTTATGCAAAGGGGGCAAAGTCATCACCCTTTCTCTCTCTTCCAACACCATCTGGGTGCAGTGACTAGATACAGATCAGGAATCTGTTCCAAAGGCCATGGAGGTTCCTGAAGCATGCTCTGTGGAACTCAGAGTTTGGTCAGGCATCAAAGATGCCAAGGTCATCCACTGCGTTGTGGACCATTGCCAGGTGTCTTTACTTTTGTCTTGCCACTAAACTTTGATGACTAGAAGAAATAGTTGGACTAAGAAACTTGTGCAACTCTCTTTCACTTAAATCCAATTCACCTGAAGGTCAAGACATGACTTTTGATGTCAATGGACCTCTTTGAAAATGAAGAATGAAGAACAATTAATGTTCCTGTGTCCTTTGGGCAAAAGAAGCTGCTTCCTTGTGAGATGGCCCAGCCACCCTCCTCTAATAAAAATCTTCTTATCTATCACCCTCCCCAGCTCTCCCTTTCCTGTACGTACTCAGTAATCTTGAGTGGCTCCCTCTTAACTCCAGGATCCACTATAAAATACTCTGTCTGATCCAATATAAAATACTCTGCCTGGCTTTTAAAGCCTTTCACAATTGGGACTTTTCCTTACTTTCCAATCTTACACTTTATTTCCCTCAATGCATTTTATGATCTAGCTACACTGGTTTACATGCTGTTCTTCAGACATAATCTTCCAAATCCCCACTCCATATCTTTCTAAGTCTAGAATGCTCTCCCTCCTCAGTCATTTTGTAGCCTCAGATGGCAAAACTGCTGGCTAAATTGTATACCCCTCCCAAAGGGCTCCAGCAAATTCGCAGCTCTAAGGACTATAAACTCCTGCCTTAGGCAGTGATTAAAGGCAGCAGCTCTGCCCCTAGATGATACCTAGACCAATTAAATATTTGACTAAATGGGTTGAGGACCTCCCAGGGCTCTCCACACAGGGATATTCTTTCTTAGAGATTTGCATAGATTAGGTCTAGGTTTCCTTCCCAGTGGCTGGCTTAATGAGTAAACTGCCTGCTCTGCAGGTCCACCCCCTACTTCACTGATAATAGCTCTCTTTTGAAACCAAGAGCTGGAGTTTCCTCTGGGAAGTTGTTCTGGTAGTGAAGGATTTTTTTTTTCACTCTTCTTTTCTCAAAACTGGTTTCTTAACTTTGATTAGACTGTAGGAATTCAAACAGACTCTATAAGAAGACTTTAACTTTGGAGAATTCTTTTGAAAAATCAACAACTAAACAAAATTCAAGTCACTAGTTCTCGCAAGTGTTCAGTTTTCTGATTCAAACCTGGAGTTAGAAATTGTAGCATTTTAGAACTTCACACTTCCTCATTTTACAGAGGATTTCAACTAACATTTACATACCACTTTTTGTATTACTTCATTTGCTCCTCACTAGTAAGTGGAAGTAATTGCTTTGTTATCCCTTTTCTGCAAATAAAGAAACCTAGGCTGAGATAGGTTAAGTGACTTTCCTACTGTCACACACCTACTATGTATATGAAGCAGGTTTGTAACTCAGGCCTTCCTGACTCCAAGCCCAGCACATTCTCCACTGTGCAGCTTGGCTACATGTAATAAAACAAACTGAGACACAGATTGCCATATTAGTATAAAAACTAAATATTTAAAACTAGATCAAGATTTGAACTCCTATTCCAAATCTATTGCTCTTTCCAGTAAATCCTGCTTCTTCCCTAACAATAAATCTGTTATTCTGTTCAAATTAGGATTCTAAATTTTCAGCTGCATCAAAGGTCTAGTGGCCATGTGATTTGTTGACATTTTTCTCTCTCCATTTAGATCCTGACTATTCTGCTACAGGTAGGGATTTCGCATTATTGGTTTAAGGTTGTGCTAGTTACTGTTGGGCATAGGTTATATTCCTTTATGACATAACTGAACAAAAGAAGCACAGAGAAGTTAAGTAACTTGCTTAAAGTCACATTGCAAGGCAATGGCAACTTTGAGAATTAGAAACTACGTGTTTGAAATCCTACTCTAACAATAATAATTATAAATGATATAACTATTATAATAAATACAGTAATGATGACAATAATAAATAATGAAAAGCTAACATTTATTGAACACTATGTGTCAGGCACTGTGATAAGAAATTTAAAATAATATCACATTCAATTCTCAGAACAACAGTGGGAGGTAGTTGCTGTTATTAAACATGTCTCATTGAAAAGGAAACAGCAAATAGAAGTTAAATGACTTGCCCAGTGTAACACGGCTAGTAAGTATCTGAGGTTCCTTTTGAATTCAGGTCTTTCTCACTCCAAGAACATCACCTTATTAATTCTGCCAACTAGAGTGAGCTGTCAAATATCAGATGAATGATTAATATAATATGAATAATCTGTCCACTTATAGTTTTTGGTATAGTGGTTGTAATAGAGAATTCATAATTATAGAGACTGTATAGTCCATAGAATTATTGTTAATGGTAGATAATATTATTTTTAAAAATACCCCATGAATTGTGCATCTTTACAATGACTTTCATATATGTGTATATATTTTTTACATGTCTACTGACATTTAGAAGGGGGTCTTTTGTCATTACCTTACATTGACAAGCAAATAGATGAAAATCTATTTAACTATTGATCTGAAAGTCAGCCTTGATTTTTCTTTCTGGCTTTTAACTTGACTGCTGAAATATTCCCTAGCAAAGAAAGAAAAATCTGCTGCAAATCTATTAAAAATTCTTGTTTTGACAGCCTGCTCAATCAAGTCATGTAGTCGCAATATATATTCAGCATTGGTTTGTGTAGTACACTCTTACTTCAAGTGGCCTTGGCTAGTACTAGAGATTTGGAATGAGATGATTGGTTGCTATATTCTCAAATAAATGAAGACATTTTCCATCATCTCCATGAAGATATATTTGAACAGGTTGGAGAAAATCTATTTTGAAACTTTAGTTACCAGTGACAAAGTCTCGCTATTTCTTCAAGGAAATTTGGAAAGATATGTGGGGATTCACATGTTTGTGTTCTTGTTTGCTTATTGATAGGCTTGCATATAGGGGAGCCATTTTGAAACAACAGTAGATATTCACATGTCTTCCAGGTACACCAAGTCCCATAAATAATATAATAATGTACACTAAAATTTTCCTTTCTTTTCTTGACAGCTCTGTAATTGAAAATTATATTGGAGTAGACTGCTCAAAGATGATTTAGAGACATGCTACTGATGTTAGTTCATAGGAGTCATTCAATATAATTATTCTTTCATTACTCTTATTTGCCTTAGAAGCATGCTCTAAGAGTGCTATTTAGCTTATTTTATTGATAATGATCCTGAACTTTCATATGCTGGCCAATGAGATACTTTCTGAGAAATGATCTCTACATATTCCAAACCTCTTAATCAAGAAGGGAAAGAATGGGTGACTTGTCTTTATTTAAAAGAGGGAATCACCAGAAGAAACACATTAGCTATAATTTGGATTGACCTGACACATTCATTCATATGTATGATGAAAAGATAGCCACATTAATATGTTTGGACTAATAAATCCATCTGATCATGAGTAATGTTATTTTAAATAACTCCAAAATAACAAAACAGAATTGAGGAAATAGATCCTGAAGCAGATGGCAATAATGTCTGCCAAAAAGAAAATTACAGTGATTATTAATGAACTCTCACCAATGAATAGGATAGTAAATTTTGATCTGCAAGGATGCTTAGAGGCCATTGAATCAAACCTTCTCATCTAGTAGGAAAGAAATCTGAAACCTAGACATTTTAGAGGGGCTCTCCCACAATCACACAGGTAGTTAGCAACAAAGGCAAGATTTGAACCTTGAATATATTCACAATACATAGATAATACATATGTGCATCTGTCTGTCTCTCTGTATAACAGCTTATCATCCTCCATTATCTGGTTACAGGATATAGAAAATGACAGATTCTCTATTTTGTGTGTGGAGTAGTGGCACATACCTGTAATCCCTGTTCAGGTAGGAAACATAGCAGATCAAAATTCTCATATACTCAGTAACAGGATTGAGCCTGTGTATAGCACCAACACTTCAAGGGAGATACATGCATATACTCATAATATACACTATACATACACACATGAATATGTATACAATATGTGAGCATTCTTATGTTTCTGCACATATGTGTACACATACATGAATATGCATACAATACACAACATATATTCAAATGCATGCATACATACTAAATTAAATGGATGTATTATAAGTTGCATATATGCATACAAATTATATTAACATGTATGTACACAAATCCATAATGTGTGTATGTTTTATTATATATTACATATACATATAAACAAAAATATGTGTGTATGCATACGTGTATGTATAAAGTTTTAGTGTAGTTATAGTCTTTAATAGCTTAAAACTTGACTAACATATTGGAGCACTGTGTGAGATATATAGGTCTAGATATATATATATATATATACACATATACATATATAGTGTATATTATATATGTGTGCATATATATGTATGTGATATAACATTTTATATGTGTATGTATACCTATATGTCTATATCTATGTGTTATGTGCACAGAGATGATATTTAAACTCATAAGAGTCATTGAGGTCCCAGGGAAATTGTAGAGGTAGATTCTGAAATGACAAAATGAGGAAATACAGGAAAAAACTTAAGAGAACAAAAACAAAGCAGGTACAGGGTGGAAGATGTTAAAGAACATTTTTGGTAGCCTAAAGAAGTTTTAAAACTTTTCCTCCTCCTTCTCCTCCCCCTTCCTCAAAATGCCATGCAATGTGATATAAGCTCTACATATACATTCCTATTAAACATATTTTCACATTAGTCATCTTTTATAGAAGAATTAGAATGAATGGAGTAACCATGAGAAAGAAACCCCCCCCCCAAAAAAAAAAAACCCCAGTCTCCTGTGATCTGGATTCAGACTCCATATTTTTTTCCTAGATGTTGATGGCATTTTCCATCATGAGTCTTTAAGAATTGTTTTACATCCTTGCATTGTTGAGAAGAGCTAGGTCTATCAATGTCAGTCATCACACACTGTGGCTGTTGCTGTGTACAGTGTTCTCCTGGTTCTATTTACTTGCCTCAGCATCAGCTCGTATAAGTCTTTCCAGGTTTTTCCGAAATCTTCATTTCTTATTTCATTAAATCTCCATATTTTAAACCCTGAAGGATTATATTCAGTTTTGTGGGTAGGTGATTCTTGGCTTTAATCCTACCTCTTTTGCCTTCTGTAATAACATATTTCAAGTTCTCTGATCCTTTAATATAGAAGCTGCTAAATCTTGTGTTATCCTGACTGGCTCCACTGTATTTAAATAGTTTCTTTCTTATTACTTACAATATTCTGGAAGCTCTGAAATTTGGCTATAATATTTCTGGCAATTTTCATTTTGCGATCTCTTTCAGGAGGCGATCAGTGTATTCTTTCCATTTCTATTTTATCCTCTGGTTCTAGAAAATCAGGGCATTTTTCCTTAATAATTTCTTGAAAGACATTATCTAGGCTCTTTTTTTTGATCATGTCTTTCAGGTAGTCCAATGATTTTAAAAATATCTCTCCTTGATCTGTTTTCCAGGTCAGTTGCTTTTCCAATGAAATGTTTCATGTTGTTTTCTATTTTCTCATTCTTTTGGTTTTGTTTTATTGTTTCTTGATTTCTCATAAAGAGCTTCCATTTGTTCCATTCTATTTTTTTTGCCTTTGTTTTGGAAGGGCAATTGGGGTTAAGTGACTTGCCAAAGGTCACACAGCTAGTAAGTGTTAAGTGTCTGAGGCCGCATTTGAACTCAGGTCCTCCTGAATCCAAGGCCAGTGCTGTATTCACTGGGTCACCTACTCACCCCTCCATTCTAATTTTTGAGGAATTATTTTCTTCAGTGAGGTTTTATATCTCCTTTTCCATTTGGTCATTCCATTTGGTCATTTCTGATTTTAAGACCTTCTCCTCATTTGCATTTTAGACTTCTTTTACCATTTGGCCTAGTCTGTTTTTTTTTTTTAAGATGTTATTTTCTTCAGTATTTTTTAGTGTCTCCTTTACAAAGCTATTGACTTATTTTTCATATATTTCTTGCATCACTCATTCTCTTACCAATTTTCTCTCTACCTCTCTCACTTGATTTTCAAAATCCTTTTTGAACTCTTCCATGAATTGAGATCAATTCAAATTTTTCTTGCAGGCTTTGGATGTAGGAAATTTGACTTTTTAAAAAATCTTCTGAGCGTGTTTTAATTTTCCTTTTCTTTCAGAGTAACTTTCTTTGGTCAGAATTTTTCTGTTGTTTGCTCATTTCCCCAGCCTATTACTTGATTTTTAACTCTTTGTTAAAGTAGGACTTTGCTTCCAGGGTGGAGATATACTGTTCTAAGCTTGAGGGGTTTTATGCAACTGTTTTCAGAGATACTTGTAGGGACCTGTAAGTTTTCAGTTATTCCAAGTTGTTATGACCTAAGAATAGGTGTGTTTACTACTGTCCTGGTCTGTGCTCTGTTCTGGGAGTGACCACAAACACTCTTTTTTTGTCCTGGAACTGTGACAAGGGTCCCTGATTCACTGTCATCTCAAGCTCTGGTGTAATACTGCTACTCCTTGCCCTGGGAGTGCCACCCAGCACTGTGACCTGAATCTGAGTACGGGCAAAGCAATAAATTCCTGCCTACAGTGCTAGCACAGAGACCCATGTAATCTCCTTTTGATCAGTCCCCCTTCCTATCTGTAGGCTGAGCACTTGAGAAGCAACTACTGCTACTACTGATCCCATCACTTTCAAGGCCTGCTCCTGTTTTGCTAGGGTCAAGGCCGTACTGATGCAGCCTGTGTGGGCCTGTCCTCCATTCTCACCCAGGTATGACATATCTTTCTTGCCAAACTTCTAAGTTGTTTGGTGTTTGTGGGTTGAGAGGTCTGGAAACTAGCACTGCTGCCACTAATGCAGTCACCCTGAGACTTGCTCTGGGTTTACTGGGGACTGGTCTGTGCCGGCGTGGCCGGCACTGGGCTGTGCTCCTCTTTCACCATGGTGCAGCAAACCTTTCCTGCTGACTTTCTAAATTGTCTTGGGCTGGAAATTTATTTCTCTTCATCTTTTATGGGTTTTGTCATTAGAATTTGTTTAAAGTCATTATTCAAAAGTATTTATAGGGGTTTGGAGGAGAGCTCAGATGAGTTCCTGCCTTTACTCCACCATCTTGACTCTGGTTCCTCTTTTCTATTTTTCTTTGACCACTGTCATGTATAGACCTAGTATTGCTGGATCAAAAGGTATGCATAGTTTTATGGCCCTTTGGATATGGTTCAAAATAATTCTCCAGAATATTTGGATCAGTTTACATCACCAAAAGTTTATTAGTATATCTATTTCCCTCAGCTCTTTCCAGTATTTGTCGTTTTTGATAGGTCTGCAGTGGTATCCTGGAGTTCTCTAATTTGATTTTCTCAAATCAATAGTGATTTAGAACTTTTCTTTAATATGAGAAGAGATTTTTTTGGCTTCTGAAAATTGCCTATTTATATCCTTTAACCAACCATTTATCAGTTGGGAAATCGCTCAATTTTTTTGTTAAATCTGTGTAATTTTTTTTCATATTTTGCCCTTTTCAAAAGAAATTATATATAGCCAAAAAAATCTCTTTGTAGACCTACTCAACTGTGTGTTTTTTTTTTCAGAGAAGGAGTTTGGGGTGGTGGAAATAACATTATACTCAGAATCTGTTAGATAACTGGGTTCACTTTCACTGCTCTGATACTCATAAGTACTGTGACTCTGGCAAATAAGTTAAATCTCTGTAAACATCAGTTTTTTTTTTTTTTCAAAAGGGGGATTAAAAGGATTTTAGCTTCCTACCTTACACAGTTATTTTGAGGAAATCATCTTGAAAAACTTACAATACAGTTATAAATGTAAGTAATTGATATTTTTATATTCTGTTTTATTTGGATACAAGCCTGTTAAATACCAATTATCTTTGGAATAAATTGTGTAGTTATTTTATTAGACTAGAAAGAGAAGTAAGTAAAGTATGTGTAGTGGTATGGGACTTGCTGTCTCTGTAACCTCACTTTTCCTTTAGCAAATCTAGTTCTCTCTATTCAGTGATGACTTGTTTTCTTTCAGCTGCAACCATTTTTCCCTTTCCATTTTTTTTTGGTCCACTAGTAGATACAGAGTGAGAAAGATTTATTTATTTTTTTTAGTAAATTCCATCTTAAACATTTATTAGATATGTGACCCTAGACAAGCAACTCACATTTTTTTTTGTGCCATGGTTACTTATTCTCTTAAAGGAGAGAGTTAGGCCCAAGGGCCTCTATATTCCTTTAAGCTCTACATCTATAATCCTTTAACCTTTTCTTTTTAAATATAAGTGTAACTTCCCAACGACTAATTTTCATCCTTAATAGAATTCATCTTCGTAATAAACAAATCTAACTCAGAAAATCAAAGCCACACTTTTACCTCAGCCAAAAATTTTTTGCTTCTTTCTACAACATAGACTAATGCCTCTCAATAAAGAGAGATGATTTTCATCATCAGACTCCTCAAATCATAATCTGTCACTGCAGTGATCAGAGTTTTGAATTTTTTTCTCTTTTACATTATTGCTATCATTGGGTCCACTCTTTTGTTTCCTTAATTGTTTATCTTATTCTGTACCCATTCATTTAAATGTTTCCAAATGTTTCATTAATAATTTCTTATTAGTAGAATGATGTTCCATTGCATTGTCAAGACACAATTTATTCTGCCATCCATGACTGATGGGCATCCACTTTCCTTTCAGTTCTTTACTATCCAAGAAATATTTTTTACGTATATTACTTCTTTTCCATATCTTTGACCTTGTTGTGGTATATGTTAAAAATTAAGTAACACTGGGTCATTTTTCTTAGTTTTAAACACCAAGACCCTTAGTAACAAAACAATTTGCTTTCCCAGAAAGCATCACACATCCCTCCAAGGAGTTTTAGAAGAAATTACCAAAAAGTAATACAAGGAAATGCATATGGAGAAATAAATAAAAAACATTTTACAATGTAAATTACCATTGGTTTCTGGGATTATTAGACACACACAAATACATACACACACATATATAATACACACATACACACATACAATTTTTCCCTAGTCTCCCCTGTTTTGTCTGACTCAGCACTTTTCTCCATATGTCTACAAAGTCCCAATTATTCCAAGCCTAGTTTAGTGTTTTATCTCCTCCTCTGGTTTATTTTTAAAGTCACCATCATTCTCCTTTGAATGAAGCTGAATATAAATCCCTTTCTTATTTTCTCCACCCCTCAAGAATATTTTGGATTGGGGGATAGAGCCAAGATGGTGGAGTAAAAGCAGACACTTGCTTAAGCTTGTCCCACAGTCACCTCTAGTAACTGTAAAAAGTGACTCTAAACACATTTTATAGCTACAGAACCCACAAAATGACAAAGTTAAACATATTTCCAGCTGAAGACAGCTTGGCAGGCCAACCGGAAGGGTCTATTGCCTTGGGCTGGGAGTGGAGCACAGTCCCTTGAGGGCTGTGTTGGCAAAGATCAGGCCAGAGCAGACCTCAGAGGACAGAATTACTGGCAGATGTGGTGGTTTCCAGACTTCTCAACCCACAAACACCAAAGACAAAGTAAAATGTCAGTGGGGAAACTCTGTTGGATCTGGGTGAGAGAAGAACACAGTCTGGCCCTTGCCCTTGGCACAGTGGGGGTTGCAGCAACTGCAGCAGGAGCAATAGCAGCAGTGGCTGCTTTCAGAGCTCCATGCCTACAGATGGTGGGGGAACCAAGTGGCTGACCAGAGGGCAATTGCAAGAATCTCTTTGCTGGTACTTAGGCAGGATTCTCTTGCTTTGCCCTGCTTGGATCTTGGTCAAAGTCTGGGGTGGTGATCCTGGGGTGACAAGTAGTGCTGGTGTGGCAGAACTTGTGGTGCCTGTGAGACAGAGTCCTCCTCACAGTTTTGACACAGATGCCTAGAAGTAGCTCTGGCAGCAGCTGTGCAAAACCCCAGAAATTTGGGACAGAGCACTCTCCATTCTGGAAGCAGAATCCTATCTGGGCAAAGAGCTCAAAAGACCAATAATTGTCTGGGAAAATGAGCACAGGAAAAAAAATCAGACTATAGAATTTTTCTTTGGTGACAATTGTGACAATTGGGAAGAAAAATGAAAGTGATGCAGGAAAATCATGAAAAATGAATTAACAGCTTGCTAAAGGAGACCCAAAAAAGGATTGAAAAAGATAACATCTTAAAAAATAGACAAACTCAAATGACAAAAGAGGTCCAAAAAGCCAATGAGGAGAAGAATGCCTTAAAAAGCAGGATTGGCCAGATGGAAAAGGAGTTCCAAAAGCTCACTGAAGAAAATAAATTCTTCAAAATTAGAGTGGAGCAAATGGAAGCTAGTGACTTTATGAGAAATCAAGATATTATAAAACAAATCCAAAAAAATGAAAGAAATAGAAGACAAAGTGAAATATCTCATTGAAAAAAAACTGACATGGAAAATAGATCGAGGAGAGATAAGGGCATACCTGAAAGCCATGATAAAAAAAAATAAGAACCTAGACATCATCTTTCAAGAAATTATCCAGGAAAACTACACTGATACTCGAAAACTAGAGAGTAAAATAGAAATTGAAAGAATTCATTGATGGTCCCTTGAAAAATATCACAAAAAGAAAACTCTTAGGAATATTGCTGCCAAATTCTAGAGTTGCCAAGTCAAGGAGAGAATATTACAGGCTGTCAGGAAGAAACAATTTGAGTATTGTGGAAACACAATCAGAATAATACAAGATCTATCAGCTATATTAAGGTATCAAAAGGCTTGGAATATGATATTCTGGAGGTCAAAGGAGCTAGAATTAAAACCAAGAATCATGTACCGAGCAAAACTGAACATAATACTTCAGGGGAGAATATGGAAATTCAGTGAAATACAGGACTTTCAAGCATTCTTGATGAAAAGACCAGAGCTGAACAGAAAATATGACTTTCAAATACAAGAATCAAGAAAAGTATGAAAAAGGTAAACAGGAAAGAGAAATCATAAGGAACTTTTACAAGTTGAACTGTTTACATTCCTACATGGAAAGATGATATTTGTAACTCATGAGACTTTTCTCAGTATCAGGATAGTTGAAGGGAATAGATAGATAGATATGTATGTATGTATGTATATATAGATGTGTGTGTGTGTGTATGTGTGTATGTATGTGTATACACAGAGGGCCAGGGTGAGTTGAATATGAAGGAATGATATCTAAAAATAAAATTAACAGGTGAGAGAAGAATATATTGGGAGAACGAGAAAGGGAGAAATAGAATTGGGCAAATTATGTCACATAAAAGAAGCAAGAGAAACTATTACAATGGAGGGAAAGAAGAGGGAAGTGAAAGGAAATGAGTCAACCTTACACTCCTTGGATTTAGTTTAAGGAGGGAATAACGCACACTCAACTGGGTATCTTACCCTACAGGAAAGTAGGGGGGAAAGGGAAAAAAGAGGGTGATGATAGAAGGGAGAACAGATTGGGGAAGGGAGTAATCAGAAGCAAACCCTTTTGAAAAGGGACAGGGTCAAAGGAGAAATAGAATAAGTGGGGGGGCAGGATAGGATGAAGGGAAATATAGTCACTCTTTCACAATATGACTACTATGGAAATGTTTTGCATAACTACACATGTATAACATATATTGAATTGCTTGTCTTCTCAATGGAGATGGGTAAGGAATGAAGAAGGGAGAGAATCTGGAACTCAAAGTTTTAAAAACAAATGTTAAAAAAACTGTTTTTACATGCAACTCAGAATTAAGATATACAGGCACTGGGGTATAGGAATCCATATTGCCTTACAAGAATGTAAGGGGGTAGAGGGTAAGGATTGGGGTAGGGGCATTAGAAGAGAGAGCAACCTGGGGGATACTGTAATTCATATGTTTGACATCTTGGGGTGGTGGGCAGAGGATAGATGGGGAGAAAATTTGGAACTTAAATTCTTATTGAAATGAATTTTGATAACTAAAAATAAATAAATTCTGGGGGGAAAAGTCTATTTTGGATAAAAGAGAGTGGGAAATAATTGTTTATGATTTAGTTTTCTAGGTTCAGATAACTCATTTCTGATTTAGAGCTTCTAGGACACTTCTCTGTAAAAACTTCCCCCATGCTGTTATAGCAATAGCTCTAACATTGTTCTTTGGATTTATAAGGCAACTTAAAACTTGAGTCTGTTTTAGTTGTAACACTATCATGAGGAGGCTATAGTTGCATAGGGGAGGACAAGTGGAAGAGTTTTTGGAAGGATCAGAAGGGATGGAACCTATCTCTCAGTCAAAGGAAAATTGTAACGAAAATCTCAACATCAGACAGGTAAACAGGAAAGCATCAGACAAAAAGATTTTTAATTTGTACCAATCCTCAAGTTCATGCCATATACTCTAAGGTAGATTTGAGTCACTATACTAGAGTTTCTGAATCTTTGCCTAAAGACTAGCTTTATGGCAAACTTGAATGTAAGAAGTCAGCAGGATATTTTTTTTTCTACACTCTTTTTTTCCACTTGTAAGAGGAATAACTGGGCAATTAAATTAAAAAAAATAAAAAGCAGGTGTGGCTAGGTGGCCAGTGAATAGAGCACCAACCCTGGAGTCAGGAGGACCTGAGTTCAAATCTGGCCTCACACACTTGACACAATCACTAGCCGTGTGACTTTGGGCAAGTCACTTAACCCCAATTGACCTCCAAAAAAAGAAAAAAAAAGCCAAAACAAAGCAAATGATGTTTTCCATAAGGCTGTCAATGTCAGAGTGGCTCATTGGTCTAATGGCTGCCTGGATCTACATGCACAGTCATTCAATAGAATGTTGTTTTATTGATTTTTTTGAAAAAGAAGGGCACTTTATACTTGTAAACATGTTCCATTAATTCTCTTATACCAAGTTCATTTAATTAAATCTCAATGAAATCTAGCAAGTTCTAGGAGAAGGTAGGAAAAGGCAAGTATATTCAGGTTCAGAGCCAATCTGATAATATAAGTCTACATATACTATATTCCCTATGCCAGCGAGTCCCATAGCATCTCAAAAAGATGACAGGTATGGATGGGTCAGACTCACACCTGGATACTTCCTGCTGAATTGGAACAGACTAATGGCTTGTGATGCCATGTGGTAATTAAATGAGTTGTTGCTGTTTTTGTTTTTGGTGTTGTTATTGTTCTTTTAGAACTCTGCTTTCATTGATGTAGGGACCTCCTGCTTGAGAGATTGAGGGGATTAGGACAGAAATTGCTTAATTATGGGAACTGAATGAACCACACTGACTTCATTTGGTGACTCAATTCTAGCATTAATTTAGTTCCATTTCTATTCAATTATGGGTTTAGTATAATTTCTGTCTCAGGAGAAAACTTTATTAAATTGTGGAAATTAGGAGAAAATCTTATTGCATTGTTTGAACTTAGCCCTGCCTGGCTGGGACTGGACCACCCCAATCTGCTGCTTAGAGACTTCGACTAGGAAGGTGGGTGTGCTGACCAGAAACTTGATCAGATCTAAAGATTGATGCAGGGAGTTTTGTCACAGATGAAAATCTCAAGCAGTTTGTATGTAGTTTCTGAAAACTGGCCCCATACTGATCAATCAGTAATTGTTTCCATGTTCCTTTGATTGTTTACAGACACACTTGGAACTAGAACACTCCTTTTCTGATTTTAGAGAGTTGTATCTGTTCACCCTCATCCTCCCAATTTAGAAAATCTTTAATCTTTCATCCAATTAAAAATCAGACTACCTAATATTGTATTGTTTCTTCTTAACTACTCAATTCTATTTGATTAATTATTTTTAATGTGTAAGAATCTGTCTCTCCCAGTTTTTGAAGTCCAGGTTTTTTGGGCAATTACTGTGTATTGCTTAATAAATCAATATATTCTGAAGATCAAATCTTTGTTTCTTGAGTAAGCTCATCTCTTTTCCCAGCCAAATGCAGAGGGAACTTCAATGCAGATACTGTACTCTTCTGTGCCTTAATAGTCTAAGATTATTTCCTGGGGCACTAAGAGGTTTTCATTTGCCCAATGTCACATAGTAGGTATGTGTCAGAGACAGGAAATGAAAACTGGTCTTTCTGAATCTGAAAATATCTTTCTATTCACTATACCAGAATACCTCTCAATAATTTTAATCATATATACCTAAACTGAATATATCTTTTATCATAGCATTTATTGAAAAAAATGTGTCCCAACAAATTATATAATAACTTATTATGGTTAATTTAATAATAAGAAAGCATTTCTAGCATGCCACATGCTTTATATATATTATCTCATTTTATCCTTACAATCACCTTAGTAGGTAGGAGCTATTTTTAACCTATATTCTACAATTGAAGAAATTGAAGCAAACAGAGGTTAAGTGACTTGCCCAAGGTCATACAGTTAGTAAATGTAGTAAGTGTCTGAGGCAGGATTTAAATTCAGGTCTTAACTCTAGGCTCAGTGCTGTACCCCCTGTGCATCTAGCTGTCAATTAAAAAAAATGACTAGGTGTCTATTTCAAAGTTATTAAAACTTTGAAAGTAACTTGAAGTGTATATTTACAACTGATTCATATAAAGGAAGAAAAAAAATAGATCTATATCAATTCAATGCTTTTTTGTTATTCAGTTGTTGTAAAATGGAAAATATATTTTAAAATTCTCCAATGCCATCAGAATTTAAATGAAACATTTCTGAGGTATTCAGTAATTCCTTTCTTTGATTTTGTTTCCTTCCCTGGGAAGGAATCATAGAGAGTTAATGAATCTTCCTCCTCCTCCTCACAGCTCTACTCTGGTACCTTCTAATAAATTCTGGATAAAACATGATTAATGGTGAAGCCCATGGGAAACCAAGGAACACAATAGTGAGATAATGAATGATGTTTGGGTAAAGAAAGACATCTCTAATTCTTTTTCTTTCTTACCTAGAGGAAGGAAGAGCAGCCAAGGTCCAGGAAAATCCACATGCTAGATAATTAACTGCTAAAAAATGGGGAGTTTCCATTTCTGGGGGAAAAAAATAAAACTAAGTATGCTATGACTGCTGAAATAATGTAAAAGGACACATTATTCTTTTGAAGTTGCCAGATGGGTATTGTTTTCTGTCCTACTCTTGAAAATATAACCAACTATCACATACCAGAGGACCAGGTATATAGCCATAGCATTGGGGTGCTATTATCTTTTATAAATATTTATTTATTATTAATTCCATAACATTTAATCTTTATTACTTTATTCTTACAAGGTGGTGATTAAAGTTTTATATTCTCTTGATAGGATTGGTTCCAAGGATCAGAATGCTAAAATGCTAACTGCAATATAAAATAATTACTATAAAAACCAAGATAATTACATCAATTTATAACCCTCAGACTGGCAATTCCTATTTTTCTTGTGGCCTTTTACTTTCACATTTAAAAACGAAGAACAGGAGTTATACTAGAAGCCCAGCACCCCCTCCTTTTTCCCCCCAAAATCACAGCCAGCAGAGTCTTTTCCTGCACACAGCTGATAAGTGCTTTGAATATTTCAAATATGGTAGATGCTGTGGCCTATCCACCTCTGACTTGATAAGGATTTGGATTTTACAAATACTTCCACACAGAGTTCCTCTGATTAAATTGTCCCAAGGCATCCGGATTCAGTCATTTCTGAAACAGGTCAAAAACTAGTCTTATACACATAGAGAACAAAAACGGCTACTATTCATAATTCATAGGGATTAGACATTTACTCTTCCCAAGGATATATCACCTAATGTTTAAATTATAGAAACTCATTTGGACAAAGTTATCATTATGGTTTAATATTTATTGTTATTGTTGTTTACTTCATTTACAGATTTGGGATTGCTTTCTCATTTATGTTTTTAGCTTAGTTTTTTTTAACACAGGATTTTTTTTTTTGTATTTTGTAGATGTTTATGGATGGATTAGGTTTTTTTTTTGTAATACATTTACATGTATATGCATGTATATCTGTATACCATCTTGGGAGAAGAGGAGAATGATTGGATCTTCAAGAGATTTCTTGGATTTAAAATATTTTGCCTATCTCCAGTCTCAGAATGGAATGGGACTAAAAATAGAACCTTTGAAAAAAGCCAGAAAACTCACATGGAGAGGGGGGCAAAGGAGGTGATAGAACTTCCTTCCTCCACCCCCACCAATACAGACTATCAAACCAACCTTGGCAGCAGAAGTAATAACATTAGCGTCCTTCCTCCTCACTCTCTCTAAAAGAAATACTTTAAAGAAGACTGACAAGGTAAAAGAGGAAGAAACAAGCAACATTGCATGAGCCCATGTTTGTTTGCTTTGTTTGATTTTGCTATTTGTTATTATTTTGCTGTTTGTGTCTTGTGAACAATTGTTCGGGTGACTGGGACACCTAAAAATGTGGGAATGGAAGAACTGGTTGTATTTATTCCCTTTCTGTTTTTTTATACCCTGTTTCTATTTATATGCTTACTTCAGGACAATGTGGGTAGCACCCATTTCTAAGTGTTTTCTTTCAGTCTTTTAAAGGCTGTTTCTGTATTGCTTCTCATGCATACCTGCAGTTAAATCTGCCTTTTGCATTTATTTTGGTACCTCCTTTCTTCAGAGGGAGTGCAGGTCACAGGCTGACTCTGAGAGCCTGTTACAGGAATGGAATGGAAATTTAAGATCTTCCCTGTCCCTAGGCCATTTTAGAGGCTTAAGTGCATCTGGAGTCTGTGGTGGGAGGCTTGTTTTTCAGGAGATACTTTGTGATTGGGCAGTGGGTCAAGAGGGTTGTTACATTCTCTGAGCCAGGAGAAGGCTATATAATCCCTGATGTGAGGTTTTATTTTGGAGCTCACTTTGAGAAGTGTTGTGTGATTTGACCAGATGAGACTCTGGGCAGCTGTTGAGAGCCCCCTGGCTTTGAAAAACCCAGATGTTGATGCTTCCCTCTCTGGTAACTGACTAGGTATGGATGTAATGATTAGATAGCTGGAGGTCTGTCTGCTGAAATGTTTCTCTGTCTTGCAACTTATGCTTCTAACCTGTCTGTACACTCTGAAGTTCAGGGTGCTGACTTTTCCCCCTGAACTAGGTAAATGATATGGTTGGTTGATTACAGCAAGATTTTTAAGCCATTTTAAGTTGCTTTCCTTTAGGAAAGCAGATCTAAGAACCTGCGTTGATAGCCATGCTGGGAATGCTGGGTGCTTGCTGCTACAGAGCCCCAGAGAGTATGACCTTTTCTAGTGCAGAGTTAGGATTTCAAGTTCTCAGGTCATTTTTAGTTCTTAGTTTTTAACAGGGAGCATAATCATGATATGTCAAATATTAAATTTGTTAATATTAATCAGATAATAAGATTTTAAAGATAGGTATTTTGGGGGCACATTCATATTCTATACTCTAGACATTTATAAAACGGAAATGAATTTTATAAATACTATAACTGCTTGTGCTGATTTCAGTTAGATTAGTTTGGGAGATATTGAAGGGAAAAAAGGTGGGGGAGAGGAAGCAAGTGAGCATTAATATTAGGAAGCACAATCACTAAGAAGTTATATATTGTGCTCCTAGTGATTATGCTCACTGAAAGACTTATTCAGCAGAAATTATGTATGACTTCTACACCTCTCAAGACAGAAATTGACTTTCTGCTGAATAGGACCCCCCCAAATCAACACATTATCCTACAATTTAAAATTAAGGAACTAAAATAAAACATTCAGCTGGGTACTTGTTATGTATTCATAAGATTCTCCTTTTCCTGGATCTAGAATATGCAATAGCAGTATTTTTTGAAACTATAAAGGGAGAAAAAAATAATCCCTTCCTCTGCACTTCTCCCCAATTTGCGTTTATGCCAAGAATCAATTATTCATTGGTCTTCACAGTTCTAGATATTACAGTAATTGCTACTGTTCACCTGGAAATATATGTAAGTCATGTACATGTTGCCCTTTCACCTAGATCTGCATGACCAAATAAAGCCATATGGTAATATTTGTACTCAGGCACAAAACCACTGCCTCTTACAGAGGAATGATTGACATTTTTTTTTAAAGCAATCGGGGTTAAGTAACTTCCTCAAGGTTACACGGCCAGTTATTTCTGGGTGTGGTGCTGAGTGTCTGAGCCCGGGATTCAATCTCCAGGTCATCCCAACACTGGAGCTGGTACTCTTACTCGCTGAGCCACCTGGCCGCCCCAAAGCAATTGGGGTTAAGCAACTTGCTCAAGGTTATGTGGCCAGGTGTTTCTGGGTGGGTGCTAAGTGTCTGAGCCCAGGATTCAATCTTCAAGTCATCCTGACACTGGAGCCGGTGCTCTTACTCGCTGTGCTACCTGGCTGCCCTGACATTTTTTAACATGTAATAAAAAATATTTTATTTTGGTATTTTTTGGCCAAAAGCCTGGGTTCAAGTCTTAACTGCCAGTTGTTCTCTGTTTAACTTTAGTCATCAATTAACTTATTTTCACCTCATTTTACTTATTTTTACAATTGGCGGGAGGATGGAAAGGACCTTTGAGGGCCTTTTACCACATTAAATCTGTCATCCTATATTCCTCTGTCCCACAGGTCAGAAAATTGGGCATAAACATAGTTAACAGCTGAGAGAGGTACAATAAACAACATGCTTGATAGCACTTCTGTGACTTTGGGCAATTCACTTTGAAATTCTTGGCCTCAGTATTTTCAGCTATAAAATGAGAGAACTAAACAAGAACATTTCCAATGTCCTTCCTAGTTCTTAATTCTATTTTTCTATAGTTGATATATTTATTATAAAGATTTGTAAAAGGGATGGCCATCTGATCAGTTATCTATTCAAACTCTCCTCCAACTAGGTGACTCAATATATAACACATTGGGTCTGGAGTGAGGAAGAACTGAGTTCAAATATAACCTAAGAAATTGTGTTACCCTAAGCAAGTCACTTTACCTGTGTCTGCCTATTTCTTCATCTGTAAAATGGGGATAAAAATGTTATCTATCTCTGAGGATTGTTGTGAAGATTCAATGGAAGAATATTTGTAAAGCATCTAACAATGTTTGGCATATATTAGGTGCTTAATACAAATGCATGTTTCCTTTCCACCTTCCTTTTCAATTTAAAGGAAGATTCACTCTTGCCATAAGGAAGAATAGTATCAATAGTGCTGGTACCAGTGAGATGAGAATCCACAGAGGGAGGTCTTCCAAAAACATCAGTTTTATAATTTATATTTCAAATCTTTGAGAGATTAATGCTATAATTGTTCTCATGGTTTTTCTAACAGGTCATATATAATACATGAATCTACCTCCACTTTTAGGACTTTTAACCTCAACTATTTCATGTTCAAGATCTGGAACTTTTAAATTTTATTTTCTGTCTATAGCCACTTCCTCCATTCTTACTGTCTCTCAAGTTATTCTTTGTCCTTTTCCATGATTTTCAGTCCTTCTACCCAATCTCATTCTTTTGATCCTTCTTCCCCACTTTGGGTTTACCATTCAATGCAATATTTGGCCATTTTAATGTTTCACTTGCCTCAAATCTTCTATTCTTCCCAATTATCAAAACCTCTTTCCAGAAAATAAAACAAATCAAAACAAACACCTTTCTATTAGTGTATTACAAAGGAAAAATCACTGACTTTACAGTCAAAGGACATGGATTCAATCTTCCCTCTGATGCTTAACTGTGTGACTTCCTGAAATAATTTAACACCCTGGGCTATGATTTCCTCACATATAGCATAGAGGTGTTAGACAGTTTCTGAGGTCCTTTAATCTCTAGATCTATGATTTACTGATTTTATCTTTCTGCTTTACTCTAGAATTTACTGGACATCATTGGAGAAAATTGTGACTTCAAAGTGACATCTATGAATGTTACATGATTTCAGCTCATGAAAAGCTGTAAGTTATAATATATAAACAGTCAACATAAAAGTCAGGATGAACTTATTACCCTCATTAGACACATAATGGATGTGTGATCCTTAGGAAGGCACTTAATTTCCCAGTGACCCACTCAAGTCTATAAGACCAGCACCCTTATTCAACTGATTGTTCTAGTTCATTTCTTCACCTAGGCATTCTCTATAACTGTGACATCATATATCCAGATCAAGACAAAAAAAAAGCCCACCAACCCTCATTTGGGCCCTCATCACTGCTCAAAAGTTCTTCTCTGCACTTCTTGACTTTCATTCCCCAAAGTATGAACCTAAACTTTCTTTCTTATTCCAATATCCTAACACGCTCTTACTTTCCACCTTTGTAGGAGATGACTCAAACTTCAACATGAGTAGGAAGATTGAGTCTATTCATTGTGAACTCCTTCAGCCCACTTTATCTGTTCTTCAAAATTTCTTAAAATTTAATGTACACTACTCTCTTCTCATATCTATTCACAGAATACACTTACTAACATTCATACTTCTACTTTAAACACTTTTCACCCAGGACCACATTAGCAACTACCCTCTCTTTTTCAGGCAACTTTCATCTTTCCCTTTAAAATAGTTATTTTACCTCTGACACACACACACATACACACATTCACATTGCCCTAATACTTTAGAAAAATCATGTTACTTTTTAATTGCATATATATATATATATATATATATATATATATATATATATATATACTATCCTCCCTCTTTCTTCCCCATCAGTCCTGGATTTTGGTTTTCTTTTCTTCTCTACCTGTCCCCTAATCTGGCTGTAGCTGATGCCTACATTTTTTTATTATTCAATCTCATCTTTCCTTCTTATATTTTGATTTATATATCTTCCTCTCTGCTGAAAGTGTGTTTTGAAGTTCACAACTGACCTTGCAATCATTAAATCAAGTGATTCTTACATCTGAACCACTTCTTTTGTCTCTACTGGCTGATTCTTAATCTTTTTAACCCCTTAAAGCTATTCCTAAAAGGTTTGACCTTGGATCTCTACTATTTCCTTTGACAATTTCATTCACACTGTAACTTCAGCTATTACCTCCATGCTTCTGACTCTCAAATCTTCAGGCCTAACTCTCTTCTGAACTTTAGAACCATTTCTCCAACTATGGGACACCCCTAACTCAATATTTTACTAGATCCTCTACTTTATTGAGTTTATTGTTATTGTTTCTCCTGCTATGATATTCTCAATATAATATATCCTTCATAAAATCCAAAGACTAGCCATGGGTTTTGGTAACCATCATGTTAAGGGGGGTGGTTGCTATAAAAGTGCACAGTTAAGATTTTCTGTCAGAATCATAGAAATGCTTCTTGTAGTGACAAACACCTTGCTTTTACCCCTTGGGCTCCTCTAATACTTGTTACAGCATATGAACTGATAATATGATGGTCAAAAATTTCTTTGCTTTCTAACACGTGTTACAAAACATCTGATGAAATGATATGAATTTTTAAAATATGAAACAGAAATGAATTTAATTATTTTTAAAGCACAGTAATTTTTAGATCTTTGTTACATATACATAAAATATGAATGCATATGTAACTATTGATATACATATGTATATGTTATATAAATATTATTTTCTTCCATATACTTGTATGTGTGTGTATATATATACATATATATATATATATATATATATATATATAAACATTAAGTCTATTACATATGTGTATCTATATGCAAATTAGGTAGATTAGTAGAGAACTGACTTTTCCAAGAGGGCCAGAATGCAAGTCCAGCTTTTGACCTATACTGACTATATTATCCTGGACAAGTCATCTCCTGGTTTTTTTGACAACACTCTCAGCCTATACAAAGATAAAAGGAGATTACTTATCCAGAAGTTCATATGCCAATTAAATCATAGCTCTATTCCCTGTCTCTGTCCCTATATACCAATGCCTATATACATATACAGATGTACACTACACTTATATAATGATAGAGGATTTAGGTTCCAAGATGTTGAGAATCAGTGGTCATGTTAATTTTTAATAGACTTATATGCATATTATATAAAATACTTTAAATAACTCTTGATTTTTTTTAACCCAAAACACTTTTTCCCATTTGTCAACTTAGATGTGAAACCCCGCCTTACTGTGTGTTAAAAGTTTGATGAATTTTTTTCTTAAAAATTGCCTTTTCTTTTTTTCACTTTTCTTTATACAGGTAGGCTCTGCTTTATAAATGACTCACTAAGTCTGTTGGTTATTCCAAGATTAAAGCATACACTACCTCAGAATCTAGGTGACAACATAGGAGAAGAGTCTAATGCTGATGGAAAGTTGCTGCATTGTTCAGGAAGGGTAACTTGCATATTTGAAAAGCTTGTTTTTTAGCCATGTTTTGCTCACTGAGCCCTGACCTAGAGTCAACCAACTGGAAAGAAAGAATAAAGAGAGACAATTATGATCAGGGATGTGCTTGGGACAGCTGATTATTAAATTTATTTACACCTCAAAAATGCTACATATCATGGTTTGATTTATTGTATAATGGGTTGGTTAGACTTTAAATAAGGAAGGAAAATAAATACTAAAATTTGTGTCAGGCCCTGTGGGAAGTGTTTTTAGAAGTATTATTTCATCTAATTCTCACAACAACCTGTGAGTTAGTTGATGTTATTATCCACATTGCATTTGAGGAAACATTACCAAGGGTCACTCAGAAAGTAAATATCTCAGGGCAGGTAGATGGCACAGTGAATAGAGCACTGGCCCAGGAGTCAGGAGGACCTGAGTTCAAATCCGACCTCAGACACTTAATACAAAAACTAGCTGTGTGACCTTGGGCAAGTTTAACCTCAATTGCCTTCCAAAGAGCAAAAAAAAAAAGTAAACATATGAGGTTGTACTTAAACTTAACTTCCTGATTCTGGAAAAGTGATAAGTGTTCTTACCCACTGTGTGACTTAGCTGCCTCTGAGAAAATGTTAATCATGCAGATTAAGCTAATTTTAAAAATATGTTATGGATTCGTATTTGTTGCAATTTTCAAACATACTCCTGCTTATAATTCATAATGGGTGGCAATTGTAACTTTGTTCCAGTGCATTGCATTTTTTTTTTTTTTTGCTTTTTGGAGGGCAATTGGGGTTAAGCGTTTTGCCCAAAGTCACATGGCTAGTAAGTGTGTCAAGTGTCTGAGGTCGGATTTGAATTCATGTCCTCCTGACTCCAGGGGCAGTGCTCTATTCACTGCATCAGCTAGCTACCCCAGGGCATTGCATTTTTAAGAGCATTAATAACACACTCCATCAAATTGGATCAATTAAGCTTATCATTAAGTTATCAGTCTTTGTTTTCTCCATTTGTTTTGGGGACAGATGTCTAGACCTAGAATTTCACTCATTTAAGGAAATTCTGCAATTTTTGTATAGTTTTAGAGGGTAACCTAAGTCTCTTAGAGTTTGTTACTTGCCCAAGATCACACATCCAGTGTGTCAATGGAAAAATAGAAACCTAAATCTTCTTGAAGTTATATCTAGCTTTCTAGTCACTACTCCTTTAGATGGCAAACATAATTACATAAAACATGAAAATTTTGGCCAAGGAAGCCATATCACGAGTAAGTTGCTTCCTGACCCACCCACCTCTTATCACCATCCTATTCCTGTTCTAGATAGCTAGGTGGCATAGTGAATAGAATTATGGACTTGAAATCAGGAATAATTGAGCTCAAATTTATCTCAGAGACTTAATAGCTAGGTCACTCTGGGCAAGTCACTCAACTTATCATTCTCAGCTCCCTCAACTGTAAAATGAGGATAATAGCAGCATCTACCTCCAAGGGTTGATGATGTGAAGAACAAAGGAGATAGTATTTGTAGAGTACTCAACACAGTGCCTGGCATATAATAGATGCTTAATAAACCTCCCTTCCTTCCTTCCCTGTATTCCTTCTTTTACCCCTTTCTTCTTTCCTGTTTCCTTCCTTCTTTCCTTTGTTCCTTCTTTACTTGCTTCCTTTCTTCCTCCTTTTTTTATTTAGTTCATGTCTTAGTTCCCTCCCCCTCCAATAATAAAACCATCTTTTAATGCATGAATTATAAATGCCTTATAGTTCTTGGCTTCCTGTAAGATAACTTTTTTTGTAATTTATTTGAATTTTTGTTTGGTTATTCAGAAATTACTTCCATATTAGGAACTTGATCAAAAAACCCTTTATCTCAGAGTCTCTGTCTCTTTCCCTCATATCAAGAGACCAGGGTTTCTCATCCCAAGAAAATCTTGTGTCTGATGTGTCCCTGACAAGACGTTCCTTTGCCTATCTTGTAAATTTGTCTGAAAATATTTTGAGAATCTTTTTTAAAGTTGTTTATAATGTGAGCATTTTAATAGTACTTTTAAATGGATAGTTAATGGATTTGCTTGTTTATACTCAAGGCTTTTATTCACTTAAGTTACCTTGTTCAGTTTTTTCAGTTGTGTCTGATTCTTTTTGATCCCATTTGGGGTTTTCTTGGCAAAGGTAGTGGAATAGTTTGTCATTTGTTTTCTCTAGTTCATTTTACAGATGAGGAAACTGAGACAAACAGAGTTAAATGACTCACCCAGAGTCACAAACATAGTAAGCATCTGAGGCCAGATCAAAATTCAGATCTTCCTGACTCCAGGTCTTGTGTTTTATCTACTGTACCACCAAGCTGCCCTAGATAGTATGGTAATCAATCAAAAATGAAAATAAGATCAAGGGATTGGGGTAAACAAGATTCCCAGAAGGCACAATTTGCACTTGATAAACTGTGCTTTTCTACTTGGTCAGAGGAATGAAGTGGAAGTTTCTTTTGCTGGATCTTTATTAAGAATATTCCTTCTAACCAGGAGTGTCCCACAAACTTTATCCTTAACCCTCTTCTCTTATCCCTCTATAATTCATTTGGTGAAGTCATCAGTTTCCACAGATTCAATTATCATCTTTATGCCTTTAAGTCTCAGATATGTTTATTCAGCCCTAACCTTTCTATTGTCCTGTAGTTTAACATTTCTAAATGACATCTCAGACTGAATGTCTAGTAGACATTTTAAGCTCAACATGTTCAAAATTGGAGTCATTATTTTCCCCAAATCTCTTCCCCCCTACAAAGATTCCTATCACTATCAAGGGCACCATTATTCCCAGGTCACTCAAGTTCACAATCTGGATGCCAGTCTCTACTTCACATTTTCTCTTAGACACCGTATCCAATTTATCATCAAGATCTGTTAATTTCGTCTTGGCAACATCTCCCTAATATGCCTTTTCTCTCTTCTTATACTGCCCTCAGACTGATTTAGTCCCTCAGCACCTCACATTTGAACTTTAGTCCTTCTTCCACTTAGTGGGCAAAGTGATCTTCTTAAAACACAGGTTTGACCATGTCAGTTCCCTACTAAGTAAACTCCAGTGCTCCCTACCGAATCAAATATAATTTCTTCTGTTTGGCATTCAAAACCTTTCATAGATTTCCAGTCTTCTTTGACCTTACATCACCCATATTCTTCTATTCTTCAATCAAATGACAATGTCCTCTTGTGATTCCTTGAATAAGGTACTCTATCTCCCACCTCTGCATTTCACCTCTGACCCATGGCTTCAATGAATTCCTTAAAATATCAGCTAATATCTTACTTTGTACGAGAAACTTTTCTTGATTTGTCTCCATTCTAGTGCCTCGCTTAGATTTTTTTTTCTAATTTATCCTGCATATAGCTTAGTTTTATATTGTTATATGCATGTTCCTCCCCTTTCCCTCTTAATTGTTAGCTCCTTCATAGCAGGAACTTTTTTTTTTACCTTTCTTTGAAACTGCATTGCTTAGCACAGTGCCTGGAATATACTTGGTGCTTATTGTATAGTTATTTACTGATTAAATGATTGTGACTCTATCCAGCTAGGAGAACAACCACTCAGCTTCAGAGTGTCTTAAAGACTCTCTGAGAAAAAACGCAGTTTTATACCCTACTTGAATTCAGTTGGAAAGTATTGTCACCATTTTTTGTTTGTTTTTACAAAGGAGATGGGTTACAGTTAGCTTGTACAAGGTAGGGAACACAGAGTTAGAGGTATTGCAGTATGTTTGAGATGAAATCCTCTTGTGAGGGTCTTGCATTCCACAACTTTAAAAACGGGGTAGAAATCATAAACAGATGGCCTTTCTGTGGCGGGAAAACCAAGAAATGAGAGGAGCTAGAAACAGAAAACCAAACTTACAGACAAAAATATAGACAACAGTGGTGTTTACAAGCTAATTTACAGGAAAATAGTACCAGAGCTCTCCGCTACCCTAACCCATCAAAAGTCTTTTTTTAGGGAGTTTCTACCTGTTTTCCTTTGTATTTTAAAATATATTACAATGATAATGTAAAGGATTGAAGCAATGGCCAGGGAGGATGGAGTTAAGTAAATATCCACCCTATTCAGAACACATGAAATCACGCTCGGATAGTGCCATAGTAGGGGTGTGTGTGTGTAATATAAGGCTTAGTGGTCTTGAGACCAACAGGTCAGTCCCCTCTTAAGTCAGGTTGTAGTTCATAGAATCTGGGCATAGAAACCAGTGATAGAAGATTGCCGTGGAAAAATACTGACTAATATTTTTAAGATTAATATAGTTGTGTCAAAAATAGTTATCTTTCCAACTATCAGTTTGTCTCCACCCCTACCCCACTAGAACTTTATACATAAAAAATCTCCTATGTGCTCTGAACTTTCACATGCAAATTGACCAGCTGCAAATGTCCACCAATATAAGGATTTAACTATCCCACTCTCAGGAAGTGATCTTGGAATATATCTTGTCTCCATGGGACCAAGCCTTCCCACTAAAATGAACAACTTGGATGAACCCATGCCCCTGTAATCATCAATGTGCTGCCACATTTATGGGAGTTTTATTCTGTGTTAAGATATATATGTCTGATTTGCATATCAGGTTCCCTTTTCCCCTTCTCTTTTTCCTCCTCTCTCATTCCTCTCTATTATTTGTTAATAAATCTTGAATATTGAACTGGTCCCCATTGTTAAGGTATATTTATTCACATTAAATCATAAAGGTATTTGTTTTCCCTGATGACTCTGCCTGGCCCTTTCTTTAGACATAAATTTCATCCTGGGGCAGGGACTGTCCTCTGTTAGGGACATGCACACTGTGACCTCCAGATCTAGAGAGCAAAGGTTGAAGTCCTCTGAAGAGTCCTCTTATGGCAGAAAACTGTTACAAGACAGACATCCTTCCCATGGAAGTCAAATAAGTACTGGTTTTCATTCCATGTTCTTTCTTTTCTTCCTATTCTTCAAATAATCTTTATGTCTCCTAGCTTCCAAATTTAGGCATTTGTAAACACATAATGCAATAAATGAGGGAAGGGAACACTGCATTTGAGCATACATAATGCCAAGTGTGAAATATTATTAATAATAGTGTATATATATATATATATATATATATATATACATATGTATATATATATACATGAATATTTGATTTTAAAACTTTGAATTCCAGATTCATTCCCTTCCTCCCTTGTCACCCACCCTTACTGGGAAGATAAGCAGTTCAGTATAGGTTGTACATGTGTGTCTAATGCAAAACAATAACATAGTAGATATATTGTAAAAGACTGACTATATTTCCCTCCCTCCTATCCCACCTCCCACTTGTTCTATTCTCTACTTTGATCCTGTCCCTTTTCAAAAGTGGGTGCTTCCAACTTCTCTCCCCCCACAGCCTGCCCTCTCTTACATCATCCCCCTTCTCATACCCTTCTCCCCTACTCTCCTGTAGGGTGAGGTACCCTATTTAGTGTGTATGTCATTCCCTCCCTAAGCCAAATTCAATGAGAATAAGATTGACTCATTCCCTTTTGCCTTCCTGTTTTTCCCCTCCATTTTAACAGTTTCCCTTGTCTCTTTTATATGAGATAACTTACCCCATTCTGTCTCTCCCCATCTCCTCTCATTATATTCCTCTGTCACCTCTTAATTGCACCTTTTAAGTATCATTCCTTCCTATTAAATTGGTCCTGTGCCCTCTGTCTATGTGTCCCTGTATAAATATATACACACACTCGCATATATATTCATATGCCCACATACCCTCCTATATAGACATATATATGTATGTACACACACACATATATGTTTCTATTCTATTCAACTATTCTCATAATGAGAAAAGTTTCATAAGTTACAATTATTGTTTTTCAATGTAGGAATGTAAATAGTTAAACTTTGATAAGTGGCTTTTGATTTCTTTTCCCTGTTTACCTTCTCATGCTTCTCTTGCTTCTTGTATTTGAGTGCAAATTTTCTATTCAACTCTGTTTTTTTCATCAGGAATGCTTGAAAGTCCTCTATTCCATTGAATGACCATAATTTCCCCCGGAAGCATGATACTCAATTTTGCTGGGTAGGTGATTCTAGGTTTTAATCCCAGCTCCTTTGACCTCTGGAATATCATATTCCAAGACCTTCAATCCCTCAGTGTAGAAGCTGCCATATCCTGTGTTATCTTGATTGTGTTTCCACAATATTCAAATTGTTTCTTCCTGATTGCTTGTAATAGTTTCTCCTTGATCTGGAAACTCGAGAACCCGGCTATAATAATCCTAGGAGGTTTTTTTTTATCTTTTCAGGAGGTAATTGGTGGATTCTTTCAACCTGTATCTTTCCCTCTGGTTCTAAAACATCAGGGCAATTTTCCTTGAGAATTTCTTGAAGGATGATTTCTAGGTTCTTTTTTTTTCCCAAATGCTTTATTAAGTTCTAGTTTACATAGTTCATTTCTGCAAGATTTTGAGTTACAATCTAGGTTCTTTTTCTGATCATGGCTTTCAGCTAGTCCAATAGTTTTAAAATTATCTCTGCTTATATCTATTTTCCAGTTCAGTGGTTTTTCAAATGAGATATTTCACATTGCCTTCTATTTTTTCATTTGATTGGATCTGTTTAATAGTATCTTGATTTCTTATAAAGTCACTATCTTCCATTTGCTCCAATCTAATTCTGAAGGAATGATTTTCTTCACTGAGCTTTTGAGATTCATTTTCCATCTGGCAAAATCAGCTTTTTAAGGCATTCTTCTCCTCATTGCCTTTTTGAGCCTCTTTTGCCATTTGAGTTAGTCTTTTTTTTTAAGGTGTTATTTTCTTCAGTGAGGTTGTTGACTCTCTTTTCATGATTTTCTTGCATTGTTCTCATTTCTCTTCCCGATTTTTCCTCCACTTCTCTTATTTCAAAATCCTTTCTAAGCTCCTCTATGGCCTGTGACCAGATCATTTTTTTCTTGGAAGTTTTTGTGCAGGAGTTCCAACTTCACTGTCTTCTTCCTGTTCCATGCTTTGATCCTTTTTGTCCCCAAAGTAGGAGTCTAATATCAGATTGCTCTGCTTGCTTTGCTTATGTTGCCACTCAATCACTTGACTTTTGAGCTTTTTGCCACAGTAGAACTCTGCTACCAGAGAGGGGAGCTTTATCCAAAATTCTTGGGTTTTCCCAGCTTCTGGAGGTATTAATTGGGTGCCCTCTATGAAGCCTCCACACACTCTGGCAAACTGCTCATGCACCCCAGGACCTCCACCCTAGGCAGCAATTCAGATCCAAGCAGTTTAAAGCTAGAGCAATTACCCCTAAGACTGGTCACTTGGTCCCCCTATGATCTGCAGACTAGGAGCTCTGTATCAGGCACCTGGTGATGGCTACATGGCTGTGGCATCTCAGCTTCTTCTTCTCCCAGGGGGTAAAGGCCGGATCACACTCCCGAACTCCCGGTTCACAAATTCCACACTGCACTGATCTCTCACTTTGTCTTTAGCATGTATGGGTTGATAATTCTGGAAACCACCATAGGTGCTGGTTATCTGAAGTGCCTCCAGCCAGTGGCTTGTCAGGCTACCCTGAGACTAAAACCTCTGGTTTGCGTGCTTCTGTGCTTGGCTCCCAGAGTGCTGTGTTGGCCCCTTTCTGCTGGTCTGCTGGACTGTTTTCAGCAGGAAGTTAGCTTCTCTCTGTCATTTTGTGGGTTCTGTAGCTCCAAGGTTTGTTTACAGTCAATTTTTGCATTCATTGGACGTGGTGGAAGCAGGAGCCATGGGTAAGTCCTGTTTCTACTCCACCATCTTGACTCTGCCCCAATAAACATTTATTTGAAAGGAGGCAAAAGACAGCCTATATGTAACACACACACACACACACACATACTCATATACACACTTACGTACAGAGGAAAAAGAAGCAATAATTATAATTTAAAGAGGGAAGGTACTAGAACTAGAAGGAGTTAGGAAAATTTTCCTATAGAAGATGGGATTTCATCTGGGATCTGAAGGAAGAAATAATCTGAAATAAGGAAAGAGAGCATTCCAGGAGGTGATGATAGCCAGAGAAAATGCCCAGACCTAAGAGATGGAGTGTCTTGTTTCTGGAATAGCAAGGAGACCAGGATCACTGCATTGGAGAGTATGAGGCAGAGATTAAAGTATAAGAAGACTGGAAAGATAGGATGTGTGCTAGATCAGGGTTTATTAAACATTTTCCACTGATGGCCCATTTTTGACTGCTAAATTTTCATGCAACCCTGGGTATATAGGTAAGTAGTTATACACATCAAACATTTAGTAACAATGAAATATAAAGAAATTTATTTTAAAACATTCTTTGAAATAATTTTTTTACCATTTATTAAAGATAAAGACAAATTTGCATACTAATGAGATGGATGTGCTTGTTTATTTTCACATAAAGAATTAAATCTTTTTTGAATATTTGATAGTGCAAGACCTAGAGAATCTTCAATATTTTTCAGAGTTGATTAGCATTTTTATTTATAATCATTAATGCTGAGAATGTTGCTTTGCATAAATTTGTAGTACAAAATGGCAGAAAATACATTTTGTTGACAGTAACAAATTTCTTAAAACATTGTTTATATTTGAAGATTTTAAAAGTTGTTCAAAATATTCCTTTAGTTTATTGTATTATGCTCCATACTTGGTATAAAGATGTCATCTTAGTTTGACTGGTTTCATGTTCTCCATAGGTAAAATTTCATTACAAATTAAGCAAAGACGTTTTTTTTCACACCATCGTCATTAGAAGTAAATCCATATTGCAAAAATGACTCAACCTATTCTATTTTTCTTGTCAATTTAGGTGTACTACAGCCTGGTAGCAAAGATGTTGCCACAATTTCATCAATATTGTTTCCTCTTCTGTCTAACTTTAGCCACTTATCCATAATCAAAAAATATTTTTTGTCTCGAAGTGTAAATAAATATTGCTAATAATTTCTCAAATAAGTACTAGCTTTACTGTATATAATTACATTTGTTTGTGCTTAATTTTAAAAAATCATGTTCACACATACATACACAGAGGTGATAATGGAGAAATATTATTAAAGGTCTTTTGTCTTGCTGCAATTTAACACTTATGTTTCTATAAAAGGAGATTTTAGAAAATTTTAAAATCAAACATTCTAACACAATACAATCCAAAGATATACTAATTTCATATTTTCATACTGAAGAAGATGTAGGAAAATATTAGAAGTCTTTATTTTCCATAATTAAACTAGTATGTTTCTGTAAGAGCAGAAAACTTTATACGTGCAGTAAAAACACTGCAATTCATAACATACAGTAGTCTCAAATTTGAACCAAGGTGTTTCTGACAGTGTTTGTTGGCACTGTGTTCAGTGACAGCATGTGCTGTGCAAAGTGTACATGAAGTTTTCAAAACCAATGCTGCAGTGAAATTGTGTGATGCAATATGGGCAAGCACTGCCAGAAACACCTTGGATTCATTACACATTTGATTTTAAATTAATTTTTGGTCTTTGAATGTCCAGAAACCTTTTATTGTTGCCAAATTTTTTGTAATCCCCACATTCAGTTATGCAATCCCTATAGAGTCATGATCCATAGTTTAAGAAGTGATGTGCTAGATTATGAGGAGGTTTGCATGACAAACAGAATTTTATATTTGAGGCCTGGAGACAATAAGGAACTGCTGAAAATTTAGTAGGGGGGACCTGAGCTTTAGGAAGATAACTTTGGCAGTTGAATTAAGGATGGATCAGAGTAAGGAGAGACATGAGGCAGGCAGGCCCACCCATAAGCTAAGTCTAAGTGTGAGGTTATGATGGCCTACACAAGAGCAGTGATAGTATCAAAGGAGAGAAGTTGGTATATTTGAGAGATATTGCAAATCAATAGAGTTTGATAGCACATGGTATATTGAAGTGCCCACCAGAAATTATACACTAGAGCCCCTTTAAACTTGCTAGAAGAGACCCCTATTGGGTCCCTTGGAAACCACCTAATAGGTTCCAATAGTAATGAAATGTTTCACCTGTGTTGCTAAAACATGCCACAGGTTCCCACGGATTCAGGTCTGTTTATGTTTGTATTCAAAGCTTTGTTAAGGGACTATGGCTTCACTTCACTTCAGTAGAAATAATATTAATAATTTGTCTTAATAGAATAATACTGAGAATGTCTTGCTTGGACAGAAATAATACTGAGAATGTTTTGCTTGAACCCAAATAATACTGGGAATGTTTTGCTTAATAAGAATAATACTGGGAATGTTTTGATTCAGTAGACACAATGCTAAAGACATTGTACCACTTAGAAACATATTTTGTTGCCAACAATCACATTGTCTATAAAATTATGTCTAACAGAAAGCTCGGGACTGTCTTTTGGTCTGAGAGGCAGTCCCAGCCGGTTAATAAGCACTCCTATCAAATTATAATTGGCCTAGCTGTCCTGTTTGATCTCACTGTCCATTACAATGTGAAATGGTGAGGTACAGTGAAAAGTTGAGAGAGCCTGTGTAACTGAGAATACAGTTTTACCCTTAACAGTAACAGGGAAGATAAGAATAGGGGAAGATTTAGGGGAAAAGATAATGATTTCAGTTTTGGACATTGTATCAACAATGCAATATTCACAATGCCTATGGTAACTATTAATATGCTGATATGGTTATTAATCACAAAATATACTAGGCTAACTCTCTACATGGGGGACAAAACTAGAACATTTATTCAAATACCAGAAAACTGAGTCCCCCAAACCAGAAAGTCAAAGCCATCACAGTAGTTATGAAGTTGGCAAATGTACTTAATGTAGTAAACACCCATATTCTCAAGCCTTCAAAACAGAACAGGCTACTTCAGGCAAGAATCCTCCTCTCCTCACTCATGGCAACTGCTCAGTGTCCACACAGCTTGCTCCCAGCAGCTCCAGCCCCCTGAAGTTCCTGTCCCTGGCAGTCCTCAGCAGGAGTCCTTAGCAGAAATTTTGGCTGACTCAACAACAAAAAAAAGAGTTTACACCACCACTGCCACTGTTGCTGTTGCTGCTTCTGCCATGCTTCCAGTCACTGCATCTGCTCTAGCTTGGCTCCTGCTTCCTCTTGCCCCACCCCTTCCTGCTACGTCAGCAAGTTCAAGGGGCATGGAAGACCTTCAAATCCCATAACCACTACAGACATGAGTTTAAAATTCATGCTGAATATCCAAATCATCCTTTCTGAAAGACAATTGGAAAAGTGAGATTGGATGTTGGTAGAGTAGTCAGGACAGAATAGGTAGATTTGAGAATCATCAGAATAGAGATGATAATTAAATCCATCAGAGCTGATGAGATCACCAAGTATAGTATAGAGTATGGAAGTATAGAAGTATAGGACCTAGGACAGAGACCTGTGGGACATGCATATGTAACAAACATGATTCAAAAGAGGATCCAGAAAAAGAGACAAAGGAATGGTCAGATACATAGGAAGAACTCACCGAAAATCTAGAGATAAGAAAGTATAAAGAAGAGGGTTATTAATGGTATCAAAAGCATCAGAGCAGTCTGAGGAAATGAAGAATGAGAAAAGGCCATTAGATTTGACAACAGAATTCATTGATAACTTTGAAGAGGGCAGTTTTGGTGGAATAAAAAGGTTGGAAGCTGAATTGTAAGGGCTTAAGAAGAGAGAAGCAGAGAAAGTAGAGGTACCTATTGCAGATGAATTCTTCATGGAATTTGACCACAAAGGGCAGAGAAGATATTGGATGGTAGCAAGGATGGAAGGACTGAATGAGAGTTTTTTGGAGGGGGGAAGGCAAGGCAATTGGAGTTAAGCTACTTGCCCAAGGTCACACAGTTAGTAAGTGTTTCAAGTGTCTGAGGCCAGATTTAAACTCAGGTCTTCCTGCCTCCAGGTCTATTGCTCTATAAATGAGGGTTTTGTGAAGATAGAGGAGACATGGGTATGTTTGTAAGTAGTAGGGAAGGAAGTAGACAGAGAGATATTGAAAATAAATGTTAAAGTGGGGATGACAGAGAGAATAATCTGTTAAGATTCAGGATGGAATGGTATCACTTGAAGAGGTAAAGGGGTTTTACCTGCCAAAGAATAGGACTATCTCTTCATGTGAGACAGAGATGAAGGAAGAGAAAGCGTTACAAGGCATCTGAGTGATCTGAGACTAAGAAGTAAGAGAAGAGGGTGATTATGGAAATGAGCTCAACTTTTTTCTGTGAAATATGAGGCAAGTTTCTTAGCTGAAAGTGTCAAGGAAAGGTGAACCATGGGAGAGTTGAGGATGGATGAAAAATTCAGGAGACCTGCTATGGAGAGTATGATAGTGAATTGATATGGAATACATTAAAAAGATTGCCTAGTGACAGGAAAGACCCAATTGAGTTTATGCAATATACATTTGTAATGGACCCAGGCAAAATGGTTATTAGCACCTACGCATTACTTCAGTAAGTTTGTTCTGTTAGCCACAAACAATCATATTTGAAAGAGGATGATTTAGCCCAGCCCAGCAGTTTTTCCCTGCCTCCTATTCATTTCCCATCTCTTCCTATTTTCATCAATTTAGGATCTATAAACAGAATCAGATAGAAGAGTAACATACAAAGCAATGAATTTCTCTATGTTGATTTTAACTTATAAGGAGAGGGACAAGATCTAAAAGAAAACAGGAACAGGAAAAGGAGCATGTTATAGCAGGTACAATAAAGGAATGATAGAATCCAAGTGGTCTCCAGTGATGCTAAGTATTATTGTCTTTAGATTACTGCAGAAGAAAGAAGAGGCCAGCAAAACTCTATTGGAGAAAATACACTCAGATTTGGTACATCAAATTCTAATAAGCTCTCCATTGATCCTAGTTGGAATGGGATATTGGAAGAACAATTATCTTTATACCAGGGCACTCACTAAAGAGACCAAGCTCATTTTGTTTATAGGGGGTATATAGGTTCTCTCTTACTCAGGTTTGGTTGTTTTTTATGTCAGCAATGTAAAAAAAAACATAAGTTATAGCTCTTTATGGATTATCGTGGTATTGTCTAGGTGAAAAATAAATATCACAAGGATTCCAACCCACCTACTTGCCCTAACTTTTGGTAGAGAGATTTCATTGCTTCTTATGTTCATTCCAAATAATTTATTGAACACCTACCAAAAACAAATAGCCAATTGTGCCAAGTCTATCTTACAAAGGTGAATATGACATAATCTCTACTCTTAAATAAATTTAAATTTATTTAGGGTAAAAAAAACACATAAATTACTAGAGCACATAGCACTGTAGTATAAGAGAAAGGGTACAGGAGTATTTCAATATGTTATGAATCCAGAAAAGGTAGAAATGAGTTCTGGTAGAGGGAAAACTTCATGGGTGAGATGGTATTAAAGGTGGGCCTTTAAGGATGGTTAAAGTTTTGGTAGGGGAAATGGAGTAGAAAACATTTCAGAAGGAGTTATATAAACAAATTCATGGAGACAGGAAAATATGTGGAGAACTTTGTTGAACAATTTGATTGAAGCATCAGGCTATAGAGCAGACGCAGTATGAGATACTGTTGGAAAGATGAGATTAAACTCACCATAGATCTTCAATGCCAGGCTGAAGAGTTTGGAATTGATATGGCAGTCAGTGTAGGTCATAAAATCATAGAATGTAGAACAAAATGGGTCACTGCAAGTCACCTAGCCCAACCATCTCATTTTACAGATGACTTGGTTCTCAGAGAAGAAAAAGTGACTTACCTAAGTTTACATGAGTAGTTAAAAGCAGTGCCAGAATGGGTCTATTAAAGGGTTTAGAGAAAGATGACATGATCAAATGCTTTACTTTAGGAAAACATGGAAGGAAAAATATAAAAAAAAGAAAAGAGACAAATATTGTAACACCAAAAGGTAAAAGTAAGTTGGAAAGATCATGGAGCAGATTCAAAATGATGAAAAAGTTAATACCATTGAAAGATTGACAAATAAATGCTACTGAGTCCATACTTATTCTGGTAAAGGAAAATTTAAAAGAAATAATAAGGGGACAAAGAATTTACTGCAATATAAAAATAAGCAGTAAACTTGTAAATGTGATAGAGAAAGTCAAAACAAGGATTGAGGTTATAATGAACAGAATTCATGCAGCAGAACACAAAGAATCTATGGTGCTGAAGACCCATTAACAGAGCAAACTAAAATCACAGTGAAATTAGACAGATGAGATGTTAATAATCCAAGAGAAATGGAAGGACAAAAAACTACTTCAAAGAGATACTCTTTATTAATAATAGGGATACAAGAGGCAATTGAAAAGCCCAGTGATGTGGAAATAATTAAAGAAAATTTTCCTGAACTGAATGAAAGAAAATCTCATCATGAATATGGGGCACACAAACAGAATCTCATTCAGGAATTTGTATGAACAACAACAAAACCTTCAAATACTTGACAGACTTTTAGACTTTAAGCAAAGGGTTTCGTAAACTTCAAATATAATAAAAGACATAATATTTAAAGACGTAAAGTTGATAACTAATAAACCCTTTTTATTCCCCTATTCCTCCTTTTAATTTCGGAGATAAAACTACCTTGGAGAAATGATATGCAATTAAAACACAAGACATTAAGAAAAGTGTAGTGTCTGATGGATCCACCAATATTTCTCCCAAATAAAAAAAATACTACCTCTAATGGATTCTTAATGTGATTAAAAATATTGAAAAAATATTTCCCATAAGCATTTCAAAAATGAATGAAATTGTATATTGACTAATTTATAAATAAAGTATCATTTCAATCTCTGAATTTGATGAAGATAGCACTGCCCTTAAAATCTATAAGAACTTCTCTGTTCCAATTGTATGTAGTAGGCAGGTGTTACTCTGGAGGGCAGAGTTTGGTCAAAAAAAGGGATGGTCTCCTTTTTTGCAGATAAGAGAAGACAGACTTCACCTAAAAACCAGGTCTGACTCCTGTCATTGGCCTAACTTGAGCCCTTCCTTCTTTTGCTTTACCTTCCTAAGTTGTCTGAGCCTATTGAGTTTCCTGGTGCTCCTGTATTACAGAGGAAGTTGGCTACTGCAAATAAGAGCACACAGTTTTAGTAAAGGAGCAAGGCTCTCAGTTCAATATAGTTTCATTTCTTTGCTTTTGGGGAGAACTTAAGAATAGAGGTTATTAATTTTAAAATCTCTTCACAATTCCTTAAGTCCTCAGGAAAATTACTAACATTTGACGAAGATAAAAATCTCTGACATGAGTTGAAAAAGAAAACCAATACTTCTAAATATGGATGACATCTCATTTGTTTTTTAAGTGATATTCCTTTGTAATTCTTACTGTTACTGCTTTTTCAAGGAGACTCGTTTCACAAAGCCCTCAGAACCTGATTGACTGTGGCCATATTATTATATTGCCTCTCTCAGATTAATTTTTAAGCTTGTATTTAGTATTTTATTTACACCCAGTTACATGTAACAATTTTTAACATCCAAACTCTCTTCCTTCTTTCTTCCCCCAACCCTCTTCATTAAGAAGGCAAGCAGGTTATACATGTGCAATCTTGCAAAACATATTCATAATAGTCATGTTGCAAAAGAAAACATAGACATGAAAAAAAAAACCTCAAGAAAAATGAAGTAAAAAAAAGTATGCTTCAATTTTTATTCATACACCAATAGTTCTTTCTCTGGGGATGGGTAGCATTTTTTATCATAAGTCCTTCAGAGTTGTTTTGAATTGTTGTATTGTTGGGAATAGATAAGTCATTGATGGCTAATAATCTTATAATATTGCTGTTTCTTTGTACACAATACATTTCACTTTGCTTCAGCTCATGCAAGTTTTTCCAGGTTTTTATGACAGCAACCTGCTCATTATTTCTTAAAATACAATAGCATTCCATCATAATCACATAACATAAGTTTTTCAGCCATTTCAGAAAAGATGGTCATTCCCTAATTCTTTACCCCCAGAAAAAAACTGCTATAAATATTTTTGTACATATTGGTCCTTTTCCTTTTTTATCTCTTTGGGGATACAGACCTATTACAGGTATTGCTAGGTCAAAGGGTATAGTATGCATGATTTTATAACCTATTTGGCATAGTTCCAAATTCTTCTGCAGAATGGTTGAATCAACTCACAACTCTACTAATAGTGTATTAAAGCCTCATTTTTCCTGCATTCTCTCCAACATTTGTCATTTACCTTTTCTGTCTTATTAACCAAACTAATAGGTATGAAGTAGTATCTCAGAATTGTTTTAATTTGCTTTTCTGCGATCAATAATGAGTTACAGTATTTTTTCACATGGTTATAGATATCTTTGATTACTTCATCTGAAAACTAATCATATCTTTTGATCATTTATCAATTGGGGAATGCCTCTTATTTTTATTAATTTGATTCAGTTCTTTACATGTTTGAGGCCTTTATCAGAGAAACTAGGTTCAAAATTTTTTTCACAGTATTGGTAACTCTATTTCCCTCCATCCCATTCCCCCACCCCATTTGTTCTATTCTCTCTCTCCTTTCACCCTGTCCCTCTTCAAAAGTGTTTTGCTTCTGACTACCCCCTCTCCAATCCGCCCTCCCTGCTGTCATCTTTCTTCCCTCCCCCCTCCCCCCTTCCCATCCTACTTTCCTGTAGGGTAAGTAAGATAGATTTCTAAACACAATTGAGTCTGCATGTTATTTCCTCTTTGAACCATCTCTGATGAGAGTAAGGTTCACCCACCCCACTCACCTCCCCCTCTTCTCTTCCACATCAAAAAGTTTTTCTTGCCTCTTTTATGTGAGATAATTTACCCAATTCTACCTCATCCTTTCTCTTTCTCCCCATAAATTCCTCTCTTACCCCTTAAATTTATTTTTAAAAATATCATCCCTTCATATTCAACTCACATATGTTCCTTCTTTCTATATATATGCTTCTTCTAATTACTGTAATTGTGAGAAAGGTCTTATGAGGTGCAAATATCTTCCTCCCATGTAGGAGTAAACAGTTTAACTTTATTAAGTTCCTTATGTTTTCCACTTCCTGTTTACCTTTTTATGCTTCTCTTGAGTCTTGTATTTAAAAATCAAATTTTGTATTTAGCTCTGGTAGTTTCATCAAGAATTCTTGAAAGTCCTCTGTCTCATTGAGTTTCCATTTTTTTTCCCCTTGAAGGATTAAACTCAGTGTTGTTAGATAGGTCATTATTGGTTGTAATCCTAGCTCCTTTGCTTCCTGAATATCATATTCCAAGCCTTCCCATTCATTAATGTAGAAGCTGCTAAATTTTGTGCGATCCTGACTTTGGCTCCATGATGCTTGCATTGTTTCTTTCTGCCTGCTTGTAATATTTTCTCCTTGACTCTGGAACTCTCGAATTTGGTTATAATATTGCTGGTAGTTTTTATCTGGAATTTCTTTTGGGAGGAGATAACTGGATTCTTTTCATTTTTATTTTACTTTCTGGTTCTAGAATATCAAAGCAGTTTTCCTTGATAATTTCTTGAAAGATGATATCTAGGTTCTTTTTTTTTATCACAGTTTTTAGATAGCCCCCAAATTTTTAAATTACCTCTCCTGGATCTGCTTTTCAGTTCTGTTATTTTTCCAATGAGATGTTTCACATTGCCTTCTTTTTTCATTCTTTTTATTTGATCATTTCTTGATTTCTCATAAAGTCATTAGTTTCCATTAGCTCCTTTCTAATTTTGAAGAGATTATTTTCTTTGGTGAGATTTTGGAACTCCCTTTCCATTTCACCGGTTTTGCTCTTAAAAGTGTTCTTCTCCTCATTGGCTTTTTGGACCTCTCTTACCATTTGGTCTAGTCTATTTTTAAAAATATAATTTTCTTCAGTATTTTTTTGTGTCTCCTTTACCAAGCTGTTGACTCATTTTTCATGATTTTCATGCATCAGTCACATTTCTCTTCCCAATTTCTTCTCTGCCTCTTTTACTTGATTTTCAAAATCTTTTTTGAGCTCTTCCATGGCTTGAGATAATTCAGTTTTTCTTGGAAGCTTTGGATGTAGGAGCTTTGACTTTGTTGTCTTATTCTGGCTGTGTGTTTTGATTTTCCCTGTCACCATAATACTTTTCAAAAGTCAGAGCTTTTTTCCCCTTGTTTTCTCATTCCCCCCAGCTTATTAGTTGACTTTTAAGTCATTGTTAAAGTAGGGTTCTGCTTCTAGGGTCAGGGTGCACTGTCTCAAGTTTCAGGGGTTTGTACAGCTGTTTTCAGAGATACTTGTGGGACTTTTTAAGTTTTCGGTTCTTCCAAGGTGATGTGATTCAAGGAGAGGTGTTTACTACTCTCCTGTTCTGTGCTCTGGTCTGTGAGAGACTGCAATCACTCTTGTCTGTATTTGAACTGTGAGGAGGGTCCCCCCTCCACTGTGATTGCAAGCTCTATTACCCTAGTGCTCCTCCTCACCCTGGAACTGCCACCCAGAAGTGAGACCTGGATCTGAGCATGGGTAAAATAACAGAGTCCTGCCTCACTGCTAGAAAAAAGACCCTTGTAATCTCCTTCTGAACAATTGTTCAACCCTCTTACCATCTGTGGGCTGAGACGTCTAATTCTACCTAGTCCCCTTGTTAGTATTTCTACATAGAGCTGGTATCTACTATTCCTCTCCCTGTGCCTTAGGTTTGATGAAGAGGGAAGGTGGCTCCTGTTTCCACAAATGATCCCAAATTATCCTCAAATCTCTATCCATGACAGCATTAATAAACCCAGATAAGAACTCAGTTGCTTTTCTATGAAAGAAAAATGATAAAATGATAGAAGTTAAAAGAACATAAGCAATGGTATTTGTAGGGGAGGAAAGATTCCTTTAGATAAGGAAAAGCCCGAGATTCATTTGGCTGACTACCAACGCAGAATTAGCCTCTTTTCCTGGACTCATATCTCTCTCTTGTGGGAGAAGAAGTTGTCAACCAGCTTAACAGAAATAACTTTAAGCTAATCCCTCTGTCACAGGCAAGTGAGAAGAAATATTCAGTTTCCTCTGGCCAATTTACAATCTTACTAAACAGAACTCATCAATTCTCAGAGGGATGAAAGTTCACTCCTAAGCTTCTGATTTCCATTATCTGAACCTGCAGCTCTTCCAGTGGCAGAGAAAGGGACAAGGGAGAGAGGACCCAATGATTGGGTGTCCTACTCTCCCTCCTGCATGGTGAAGAATCAGAATGGCTATTCCTTCTGGCTTCCAGCTTTTGTCTACCTAAAGACTCAGAACACAATCCTGCCAATCCACAAGTAGTCATGCAACTGTTGTTTAAAGACCTATGATGGGAAGAACCAACAGCTTCCTGACGTAGTCCATTTTACTCTTGGTTAGTTTTAATTGTTTGGGGATTTTCTCCCCTTATATCAAGCTGATATACAGATAAATAGATACTGCATATGTGTACTTAAGTGTATATTTATGCATGCATGTATATATGCACACACATGTGTGTATATATCTGTATATGTATGTATGTATAGTATATATGTGGGTATGTGTATATACCCACATATATGTTATACATGCTTTTTGAGGTCAGTCAGGCTTTTATTCTTTTATTCTCTCTAAGATTCCCTCCAAGTTTTACTAAATCCATTTAATTAGTATGCATTTGTTTGGATATTAACTGCCCCATTATTTTGTGATCTCCTTGATGACAGACTTTTTTTTCTTTAAAAAAATATTCATATCACTTATAATTGTATTTGACATATAGTGAGAGCTTAGTAAAGGCTTAGCGACTTGATCTGTCTTCATTAGGACAGGATACAGAAAGACCTAAGGCATATATGAAGGGATTGGCTATAAACCATGAAATTAGAAATGCTAGACAGAAGAAACCAAACTTGGAGTGACAAAGATTACTGATAGGGTATAGATTATAAGGAATCCTAGGATATTCTAGTTCTGTGTGCAAAACAAAAAAAAATAGAATAATCTAATTTAATTTAGTATAGTCTACTTATCAGAAGATGTCAGTAGTTTACAGTCATCATGTTTGGGTTTCAGAGCTTAAAAGATAGAATCTCAGGCGATTTAGTGAATGTTAGGTAATTGGGAGCCCAAAGTTGAAGTAAATTGAAATAAAGGCCAAAGAAATATAGAGATCTCCATGTCAATACCAAAACCCAAATTTTGACCTTAACTCTCATGAGTTGTCATAGATATTCTGCTGCATATTTATCTTTCCTCTACATTTTACCTTGAATTATTTTGTCTTTAGTTTGAAGACTTTGAGTGATTTTTTAGTAAAGATTGTAGCATTGATTGATACTTATTATTTGATAATCAGTTACCCTCAAATATCCTAAAACTGAAAAAAGATGGCAATGGGTTACAGGGCAGCTTTTTTTTCCCCAATGAAACTTATGTTACAGACTTAACTTTGCTATATTAACTGAAAGTCATACTAGAGATCTAAAGCAATGACAATTTTGTGGACTTTGTGTGTGTATACATGTACATATACATACAGGTATGTGTGTATATTTACAGAAAGTGTGCATATACACATATATGCATACATACACATATACATACATACACATACACACATATAATGTAATAACATGTGCATATTAATCACAAGGGTATTTGTCTTCTTTGTGAACTAAGGACAAACAGCATCATATAATAATTAAATAGCTTTCCTATTTCAAAAGACAAACTATTATCTTAGATCAATATAGTGGATTCAAAGCCTTCTCATGATTTGACAAATGAAGTATGCTCTTTATTGATTTGCCATTAAAATTTTAAAGAATGAATGGCTTCAGAGGAAACGTAGCTGTCGAGATAGTTCTGAGCAGTTATAGATTCCTGACCTTGTTAACATGCCTTGGGACACCCTTAGATAGGAACACCAGGTCTGAACTACTGTTAGATGTTATAAACCTGCTTGTTGCAGAAAAAAATTGTAGTTGTGGCAGAAGACTCGAAATCAAGAATCAGGTTTGAAGGGGAGATAACTTGAATTAATCCAGGCCAGATGCTGCTTGGACTAAAACTATTTCATTTATGCTGAGCTTCATCTATGCTGAGCTCTAACATCAAACATATATCTAGGTTCAAATAATATGTTTAGATCGGTGACAGTAGGAATTACTCTCACCTGGAATAGTTACACAACAAAAATAATATGAATGGATCAGTTTAATGTTCTTTGATGTTGCCGGACTTCCATTCCTTTTAAGAAATATGATTCATTCTTTATTTGTGATATAATGTTCCTACTTTTAATATAAACAGAAATGTGGTTGTAGAAACTGTATTTTCATTTTTTTTGATATTTTAAATTTATTATAGTTCAAAACTCTAAAACATTATTTCTCACAAATATCCAACTGGTGTTTGTATCAAATTATTTAAAATATTCACAGGACAAAGTTAAAATAAACCTTTTTATAGAAAAATTCCAGCATTCATTGCATAAAGATTGAGAAGAAGAAAAGCACAAGTAGTTGGTACATGATATATAACTTAAGAATTCATGACATTGTCACTAAGCTGCTGAATCAGGTAATCACTATGGTATTACACAGACAATAGACTTTCTCTTGCAATTACCATCATTTTCCCAAGTTTCTGATTATTTGCAAAACAATAAACATTTGGGCACAAGTTAATTGTCCCTGTTCAAACATTTGACACATTCTTCATTACTTTTAGTGGATGTGAGTCTTTTACTAAGCTACAGTTATAATTAAGACTGATGAAATCATTAGACTTGTTGCAAACATTCAGTTTGTCCAAATAGAATTTGGCAACAATTTAAAGGTCTTCTGTCAAGTTCATTCAATGTTTAATTATTTGTTGTTGATGCTGAATTCCTGCATGACTGTTGTCATTTGTCATTATTCTCTATTGGAGGAAAGTTGACTGATTTTATTTACATAGTGGATGGCTCCAAGAAGCTTCTGTTGAAATGAATGACAAAAGTTATATATGTATGTCTTTCATTATTTTCAGTGGCCAATAGGCATTTATATTCAGTGGGTACCAACCCCGTGAGATATTTTTTTCTGTTTGTGCTCACACACAAAATAGTCCATATTTTTATTGAAAAGCTTCCCCCCCCGTTAATGTGGAATTTGTAGCAGCATGCATTGGGATTGATACATGATGCCAAAATAGAGTAATTAAATTTCATTTAGGTCTAAAATTAATAGAATGCAATTATTGTAAAAATAAAGAGCTTGATTTTCATGCATGTGTTGATGGAACTGTGACATGCAAAGTATCATTTAATTTATGTTTTTTTCTGCCTATATTGTTAGTGAATGACAAAATAATTTCACAGAATGTGTAATAAAAGTGGTTTCAAATGTGGTCAAGCTCTGATAAGTGAGCTTTTTTTCTTATTTTCGTAGGGACCTGGCCTCTGGCCTTCTTCCTGACCACTTCCTCATCCTATCACTTGTTTTGTTCCTTTTCCTCCCACCAGAACACTAGACTCTGCTCCTGAGGCACTGGGCTCTGGTAGGTGAAGTTTTTCCCCCTTATATCTTCAGGAACAGGCCTCCACATATTTTCCTAGCTCTCTTCTCACCATATCACCATAGACTAAAGAAATTCTCTGTTTCAGCTCCCTTTTTAGGATTGCCTTATACCCATTTGAATATAATAATTTTGAGTCTTAATACTATTTTGATTTTGTATTTGTAGTCATAATATATAGTAGTTCCTTGCATAGAGAGTTTAACAACTATCCATCGATCTATCTTATCACTATTGATTCTAATCTATTATAATAACTGGTATTTTATTTGCATACATTTTGATAACATATTTTTTCATTTGTTGTTTGATAGATGGATAGTTTAATAAGGTGTTGGAAGTTCTTTCATTTCAATGAGCCTTTTTATAAATCCTCCATGGAAGGATTTATACCCAAAGTGGTAGAGTCCTTCCTTTCACTCTTTTAATAACTTCTGAATATCAACGTGTCCTGTGGGTTGTGCATTTTTTTTATTTCTCCCTTTGTATTGTTTAATCTGCTTTCCAATCCTCTAGGTCCTCTAAGATGTCTTTTAAGTAATTTCTTGAATGGATTACTATCAGTACATATATAGCTTAGCTCCCTCCTACTTTTCCAGTCTTCTTACATATTATTCCCTGACACATACTCTTTAGTCCAGTGAAACTGGTCTCCTACCGTGTTTCCCCGATAATAAGACACTGTCTTATTAAATTTTTTGGACAGAAAAACACCAGAGGGCTTATTTTCAGGGGAGGGCTTATTTTAATGAACATTGACAGCAATTTTAATAAACAGGTAAATGTGAACAAAAAAATGTACCTTTATTCAATAAGCAAATCACTGGGGAAGAACAGGATGACGCGCTCACTGCTGCAGCTCTGATTGGATGCAGCTCGGGGCACGGCGTGCGTTTGATGGGGAGGGGGGGGGGACGGTGCATACAGAGGGTACCGTAATGCAATCTCAATAGGGCTTATTTTCGGTGGAGGGCTTATTTTAGAGGAATCTTACACCGTATGGGGAGGGCTTATTTTCGGGATAGGTCTTATTATCGGGGAAACATGGTAGCTGTTCCATGAACAAAACATTCCATGTCTAGGCTGTGTTGATTCTCTCTTTCTATCCCATATTCCTGGAATATTCTCTCTCCTCTGCTGACTACTAACCTGCCTGGTTTCCTTTAAGTCCTGACTAAAATCTCACTTTTTAAAGGAAGCCTTCTCCAACCCTGTCTAATTCCATAGCCTTCACTCTGTTAATTATGACCTATTTATCCTGTAACTTATTTTGTATTTATTTGTTGGCAAGTTGTTTTCCTTATTAAATCCTTGAGGGCAAGGGCTGTCTTTTGGCTCTTTTTGTATCCTTTGTATGTAGTACAAGATCTGGAATACTGTAAATACTTAATAAGTGTTTGTTGATTGAATGATTTTTTATCACCATGTCTCACTCCATTAGCTGTGAGTTATTTAAAAGTTTGCTCCTTCAAATATCTTTCTGTGATATAGAGATGCAGTGCAATGAAAACACTATCATTCTTTTTTTGTAGGTTTTACATTTTTAAAAATTTATTTATTTTTAGTTTTCAACATTCACTTCCTAAGATTTTGACGACCATTCTAATAAACATAGCCTTAGCTTTGTCACAAATGCTGTGTGACCAATGGTAAACCAGACTTCCTCTACCTCAATTTCCTCATCTGAAAACAGTGTAATAATATTTGCATTATATGCCTTACTGCCATTCATAAAAAAGAAAAGAAAAACAAGCAAAGAAAAAAAATTTGGCAGTTAACATTTAAAAAAAATTTTTTAAATTAATTTGTTTGTGTAAGAGACAAGACCTTTTTTCAGAGAAATGTATTTCCATCTTGGCCTGGAAGATACCTTAAATTTTTTTTTTTTAAGCAATCGGGGTTAAGTAACTTGCTCAAGGTTACACGGCCAGTTATTTCTGGGTGTGGTGCTAAGTATCAGAGCCCGGATTTGATCCCAGGTCATCCCGACTCTGGGGCCGGTGCTCTTACTCACTGAGCCACCTGGCCACCCTAGACACCTTAAATTCTTAAAGGATATGCTAGCAGAGCAAGAATGTAGCAGTCTAAAAAGTGTGATTTGTATGTGGGGGGTGGGGCTAGATTTTCTTGCATGAGGCTTATCTCTAGACATACTTTTTTCTTTCTTTTGGGAACTTCCTTGCTGGACTCTTCTAATTTCCTAGGGAAATGAAGAGGAATACAATTCAATTATAATAATCACAATTGGCCATGGAGAAGAGTTGCGAAAAGACATTTATATCTTATATTTGTTAGGTTTGGGATTATGGCTACGCAATGAAGCATATATTGTCAGAGGCAGTCCATGTGTATTTTGTTCAGCTACTTTCATTTTTTAAATCCTTATGAGACTAGAAGTTGTTTTTATTTTATATTTCATTAATTTTATTTAATATTTCCCAATTACATTTGTAAACATTTTAAATTCATTAAAAAATGAGTTCTAAATTCTCTTTCTCCCATCTCTCCCCAACTCATTGAGAAGGCAAACACTATTATATCAATTAAGTGGGTGAAGTCATGCAATACGTATTTCCATAATAGCCATATTACCAAAACACACATATATACACATACACACACATGAAAAAAACACCATAAAAATGAAAAAAAGTATATGCTTCAGTTGGCACTCAGAGTGAGGAAAAATCTTACTGTCTCCAAAGGAGGGAGGGCTATATTCAGAAATGAATGAGATATTGAAAACAAAAGGCATCTGTAGCACATGTCAAGGGTTAAATTATTCCAACTCCCACTAGCACTAAAATGAGCCAGGCCCCCAAGATGTGACTATAGGCTATTTGAAAAGTAGTGTTGGATTTGTATAACATATTTTCTAGCATTATGTATCTTCACTATGGTCTTTTTTCTTGATTGTAAATAGATTATCAGGTTGTTGGTTTTTTTTTTAGACAAATTTGCTTTAAGAAAGGGATATTTACCAAGGTAATATAGAAAGATCAGTTTTCACACAATATCATTTTTTTCTTTTTGGATTTCAGAAGGGGAAGGTAGGGCAATTGGGGTTAAGTGACTTGCCTAAGTTTTTTGTTAAGAGTCTGAGGCCGGATTTAAACTCATGTCCTCCTGACTCCAGGGCTGGTGTTCTATTCACTGTGCTACCTAGGTGCCCCAACACAGTATCATTTCAAAGGTCTGTGACACATTCTTCCACAAATACATAGAGTCCAGGAGAATGTGGTCTTTGGCTGAGAGTACACATATGGAAAAAGGTAAAACATATCCTAAAAGTTTCTTTATATGTTAGTCTTAGGTATGGTGTAACTTTTCTGTTGGATCATTTATAGAATGAGTACCCCATCTGGCCCAGGTTCTCAATTCAGACTCTGCTGTCTGCTGACCTGGAAACACTGCTAGCATGGTCCTGGGAAGATGAGAAGTCCTTCAGGCAACCAAAACTCATGAGATTGTTCCCTAGCAAAGAAGAAACTAAGAGCAAGAATAATGTTGAAGCTCAGGGTTCTGCTTGACTAAATTAATGAATGGGATAGTCTTTTCTCTCCACTTACTCTGACGTCCCAGATTTTGAACTACTTTCCTAATTTCATATAGTTCCCAAGTGGTATTACCAAGTTTCGATACATATTCTAAATAGCATCACTTCAATCAACAAAACTTTTTTCACACTTAAATCTAAAAACTGTTGATTGAGATTTATTCTCAACTAGTAACAATATTAGGAAATACTATTTTATCCTGAAAATGAGGTGGGTTAACTTTATTGCTTTATTCAATCAAACCACACCCTTACACAGCAATAAAACTATTTTTCAAAGACTTATCATGTACAAGCAGAAAAAAACAAACTTTTTTTCTATGTCAACTGGATTCCTCATTGATACCTAAAAATGCCTTCAACTTTCCTACCTTTGTATCTTTTTTTACCCTACTTAGCACATAACTGAAATCCTGAAAATCAACAGGGTCAAATAACATTTCCAAAGTAAAATGAGAACTGAAATTTGGATTTCTAAATACGTCCTCTTCATTTTTTCTTTCCATTAACTTGTAAGAGGCAGTCAAGACAATTGTAAATTAAGATTTTAGCAAGGATGGCAAGCAGTGATCTACCTTCGGTACCTCCCACTACGCAAGTCAGGTAGTGCACAACTTATTATTTACCACTCCCATGGGCTGATCTTAAGCATTTAACTTATTTTAGTTGCAGTTTTAATATTTCATGCTAGGTATAGAGCAGCATTTGATGAGGTTTGTCCTTCCTGTGCCCTGAACTGCTACCCAGCACTAGGATACCATAGATTCCTGTGGCTTCACTGGCTCTGGTATTAAGCAAGCTATAATTATGTTATTTCTAATGAAGTGCTGCTGATGCTTTTAATAACTGATCTCTGACCCAAATTTTCTATCATAAGCAAATAGACAAAATGGCTTAGGGCCAAATCACTACTACTAATGTAGTTTGTCTTATAAGAAATTGTTCAGTTAGAAATGATACAAGTACAGATTGTAAAATGTCAGAAATGTTTTCTAAATCATATTTTATTTAGCTTTTTCATAAGTGTAAGTGGTACAATATTACTCAATTTTTCTTAATAGTTGTAAGAATTTTTTAATATTAACTAAAACTACCTCCTTGGATTGAAAAGAGCACTAGAATTGAAGTCAGTAGTATCATAATACTATCATTGGCTCTGTCATCAACTTGCTGTGTGACCTTGGGAAAGCTGTTTAATTTCTACAAAGTTGACCTCAGTTGCAAGTTACAGTGAATTCAAATAGCATTATGTTTGTCCTTCCTCCCTGGAAATTTATCATCTAATTTGGGAAGCAAAAATGTGTAACAACCAATTATATAATAGTATATGTTTATATTTTGTACATATGACAGGTACCAACATTATTAATTCCATTAGTAATAGGTTCTAGAATTTTGAAAGTCAAAGAATGAAATCAATAAATATTGGGCTTGAGTACATCTGGGTATGAACATCATGGTCAAAATTTTGTGGCTAAGAATTATGTATTATGGCTAAAAAATTGAATCTTCCTATCAGTCAGTATGATTGGGTGCCAACCAAGTATTCCCTGGCAATACTTCCTTGGAATGTAGGGGAATTGTGATGTACTTCTTCAGTTTTCTCTCAATCTAGTGGCTATTTCTGGTATCTCTTGTAGAACCAAGGTGAGTTACTAGTGAGGTTGAACTCCTGGACTGCAGAATCTATATAATCATTATATAGTTTCACATTAGATACAAATATGTGAAACAACCAGTCATGCAATATTATATTCAAATTATAAGTTGTAGAAATAAGGAGATAAAGGGCATTAGCAAAAGTTATTTTCATTGGATCCTATTTATATTTACAATTTCATAATTTTAATCTTTTACTTGCTTCAGAATCTCATGAATTATTACTTTCCTCCAAAAAATTTGGTCAATATGAGGCATAGATAAGGAAGACATGCTCTGAAGATTGCTATTATCCACTGTGCTGGCAGTAATCCTAGCAAGGATCATAATTGCAGGAGAAATACTTATGGATGCTGAGATGTGCAATGTAGTTGCTTTGCAGGACATTGTAGGTTTTCCTGGTAGAGAACTGAAACTACTTAAAAGTTTGGTCTAACTACATAAAAGGAAGAAAGCATTTGGTTGAAGAATATCTATTTTGATATATCTATAAAACATGCAATTAAATGGGAAATCTATAAAATTGAACCATCATTATACATATATTATATATTTACATATATTTTAAGATAATATATAGTTTAACATAATATATAATTACATTATCCATACATTTATGTATATATATGTACATAACAATTTACATTTATCTACCTCCGTTTCATCTATTAATAAATGAACAATTCAAATGGACAAGATGTTGTCAATATTCTACTGATATTGTTGTATGCCTGTTAGTTGTGGTGAGTATTTCATTTTCCCAAATATTAAAATTCAGTATTAGTCAGAGGTTAATGGTTACATGCATATTGGATATGAGGAATCTGTAACATAAAATAAAGAACTTCAAAGAAGAACCAAAATAAAGGATAAGAAAAACGTGTGATAATTAATGAAAGTAATGGTCTTGTGGTATAAGAATAATTGGTAGATAGCTAATGTACTCCATTGTTATCCTCCTGATTGCAAGACAAATAGTGAGAGATCTCAATAACATTGTATGGGTGCTGTGTGAACTTGTGGAAGGACATGGACAATTATGTTATGAAATGGGCAGGGATGGATTCATCATAATCTACATTAATGGAGAGAACAATCCCATCAATGAGGTTACTAATCAATTTGAATATTTGGATGAGGGATTTGTTATCAACCAACAACAGAAGATTGTCATTAGGCAGGTTTTTGTGTACTGATGGAGGATATAATGAAGTAACACCTGTGAATTTACAGCCCTACTGTGTGATTATTTAGTTCAAAGTAACATTGATCATGGGATCAGTGATGGATGGTTGGAGAAGTGAGAAAACAATTGTGATGAGAAGATTGTTCTAAATACATTGGTGTTTTCCTTAAATTACAGAAGAGGATAAAAACAAAAAATAAAACCACAGCACATTACTTGTTTGTATATTCATACTTGTTTTCCTTTCTTCAAATTCTTTTATCTTCCTTTGGAATTCCACAACTTTAAGAATACTCTTTTAGGTTCATAGATTTCACTCTTACACTTCCTTTTTAGGTAGTTGCTTCACTTGAATGATGTTTACTACTTTCCCACTCTTGGAACCTGTTTACTAGCATTGCGTATCTGAATTCCATTTAATTAGCTACAGTTCCTTTATTTTATAATCTAGTCTAACAGGATGGTCAATATGTAACCTTCTAGGTGATTGTGCAATTTAGATGTCTGATAATTAATGCCTTAATGTATGTCTGTATTTAAAACAGTTAAAAAGACTGCTTCCTTCTTTTTGCTGTTTTATCTCCCCATAAAATGTGAAAAAAATAACATTACAGTAAAGATGTTAATTGCCATCCAAATATGCTAAATAGTGAATTTAAAAGGTCACAGAAAAGTTCATGTCAATGATTGTGTGTCCATGTTATACTATTTCCCTTAGGTTTCATTAGAGGTTCCCTATGTTTCTGTATTTGCCTTTTATTGTCTATTTATTTTTTATTCTGGTAGGCATCATAAAAGACTGTTAATGTATGTGTTCCAGTTAATTCCACCATCCCTTATGGTACAGCTGGACAAAACTGCTACATTAATTATGGGGCAGGAGGGTTGTCTAGTTTTTTTTTTCCAGAATAAAAAGAGAAAATTGGGTTCCAGCATTGAGAATATTTTATCTCTTTTAAAAATTTTCTTTTTAATATGCATATTAGAGCATATTTTTAATATGCATATTATATCAAATGCCTTTTTGGACATTTGCTAACTATGGGGCCCTGAGCGAGATATTAAGCTTTTTTTCAACTTTATTTTCTTCATCGGTGAAATGACAGTAAAAATAATACCCATTTCACAGAGTTGACATGAGTATCAGAAGGGATAATATATAAAAGGCTTGCAAACTTTGAGGAGGGATATCAATTCTAGCTTATATTGTTATTTTGTTAATATTCTTCTTTACTATTATTAATTCTAAAATTAACTAACAAAAAAGATTATTTCTATATACATACCAGAACACGAAAAGAAAACTTTTATTAAGCCATGAATCTACATTTCATAACACTTTAATAAATCCCTCACTTTCCTTGCTTGTCTGTGCTCTCTTCTGTACTTTCTGGGATTCTTTTCTGTGCAACTCTTAGCCTTTATTTTTTGGCATCACTTGCTAATATTTTACCTATCACCATCTCTTCCAATTAAAAAGTGATGAGGCAAAGCAAACAAAAAACACAACAAGAAACACAATCAAAATACCTTTTACAAATAAACATAGTTAAGCAAAACAATTCCAAACAGTGGCCATGTCCAAAAGGTAATTCATCTTTTCAAACTTGCATTAATATCTCTCTTTCAGGAGGTGGTAAAATATTCACTAGAAGTCCATCTAGGAGCACAGTTGGTCATTGGATCTATCAGAGTTCTTAGTGTTTCAGAATAGTTTTTTTTTGTTTATACTATTATATTCTATGTAAATTATTTTGATTCTGTTCTTTTTGCTGTATCAATTCATATTATCCAGGATTTCTTATGTTACAATAATATCCATTACGTTTACCACATTATATTAGTCATTCCTCAATTGTACATCCTTTATATTCTAATTATTTGATTTTCTTTCTTTTTTTTATTCTTTTCAAGTACAGATTGTTCATTTTGCTTACTTATTCTCTAATCTTATTTATCTTCCTTTTTAATGATTTCCTCCTTAATGTCCTTGTTAAGTTTGATACATTTTTAAACCAGAGTGTATGTGAGCTTCTCTGTGTCTGTACTCAACCTTCCTTTGACCAATTCAGATAAGAATGAGATTTATTTGTTGCCTACCTACTCTGCCCACCCTTTCTGTATGTTTTTATACTCTTCTCTTGTTGTTCAGTCATTCAGTTGTATCAGACTCTATGACCTTATGAACATTTCTTGGCAAAGATACTGAAGTAGTTTGCCATTTATTTCTCCAGTGTGTCCCCATTTTACAGATGAGGAATTGAGGCAAATAGAAGTTAAGTGACTTGCCCAAGGTATCACGGCTAGTAAGTATCTGAGGTCACATTGGAATTCAGATCTTTCCAACTATAGACCTGCTACTCTATCCACTAACCACCTAGCTACACTTCTTTTAACACACCTTAATTAATATGGTATTAATGGTAAATAATAGTAAATCCCACTCCATTTTTTTCCTCTTTTCTATGCATGCATATTCCTTTTTACTCTCACTTCTCTTCCTTTCTCAAAATCCTCAGACCAGAATCAATCCCTACTAGCATCTCACTTATTCTTACTTAGCTTCCTCAGTACCTTTGAAGACATTGCACTTCTGAAGAGACAAAATTCTTTTTCCCTTATTAAAAAGTTAAAAGCTCATCATTATACATTCCCCTTTCAATTGCTTAAATAAGCTAACTTTTCTAGATTTTCATTTTCTTTTTATTTCAAAATTCTTACTTCACTGTATTACTTGTATGAGAAATCATCTGTCCTATTAAAAGTCAAATAAATTATTTCCCCTGAAGGATTGTATTGTGTTTTGCAAGTAATATTTGGTCATAAGCTTATATCTTTGGCTCTTTTGATGATTGTGTTCCAAGATTTCTCATTTAAGAGGAAACTTTCAGGTTCTCCCCCCTCCCTCCAACAGTTTGTGGTTCCTTGGTTGCTCAACTTCTTTCTGGCTTCTTGTATTATATTTGCTGTGGTTTCTTTAGGGAGATTGGTGGGTTTTTTCCTGTTCGTTTTCTACCTCTAGCTCACATAAATTTGCTTAATATGAATATTAACATTTGTTGCAATATAACATCTAGATATTATTTCATCAGATTTTCAGGATGTCCAATGATTGTTAATTTTCCTTAGTTTTGGAACAGTTTTCCAGTTTTTTTTTAATTAAATGTCTCTCTCTCCCTCTCTGTCTCTCTCTCTGTCTCTGTCTCTCTCTCTCTATCTCTATCTCTCTCTCTGTCTCTGTCTCTGTCTCTGTCTCTCTCTCTCTCTATGTATATATATATATATATATATATATATATATATATATTCTATTTTAATCTTTTGATTTGGCTCTATTTTCTTGCTCTGTCAAGCAATCATTAATTGCTGTTTGATTTGTTCTAGTATTCAAGATATAATTAGTTAGGTAGGGATGACCACTTTTTATCTAAGCTATTTATTCTTTTTTTCAATTAATTTTTCCAAAGTCATTACTTCATTTGGAAAAAAAAAATGTTTTGCTTCCTGTTTCCAGGTATTTATGTAGTCCTTGTCAAAAAATGATTTTTTTTTTTCTCACTGCTCTATATTTTAGTTGTAACAGATATACAATACCTTTCAAGTTTGGATTTTTAGGAATCTCTAGATATGACTTTTAAAATACTAGTTTGTTTCTTTCTATGTATATTCATATCTGTAGCTTCAGATTTTGAATTGGACATTGTGCCCAGGCTTGTCCTTGCTCTTTGTCACTTAGTTTTCTTCACTGACCTTCAACTCCAGACTTAGGAACCTCTAGATTATTGAAGTTAAAAATGTTGTGTCTCCCAGACATCTATTGTATTTCAGAAGATAATGTTAGGGACCTCAGAGTTCCTTGATATCTGGGCTGTCTTTTTCTTACCTCTGTAAATTATATTGATTGTTGCTGCTCTTTGTAACTTCTAAGTTCCCCACAGTGGAGCTTTCTCACATGTAAAGTTTCCCAGAGGAGCCCTATCATCCTTCTACCTTATTTACCTACTTACAGGCTTCCTTATCTCTGTCCTATCTCTGACACCATATTATCTGAGTTATGTGTGTTTTGTTTTGTTTTTCCTGGCCTTACTGGTAATGGTTGTGCTAGTTCTAGCCAATTATCTGCAGACATCTAGATTTCTTTTCTTTTTTTTTTTTGTATAGTTATAGAGTGAAAGATGTCACTTATTCTAGCTTCTTATTGGATTTCTTGATCATTATTCATCCCTATCTGAATTTCAGCTTTTAGATGGAAAAGACATTTATAAACTCAGCAATTTACCTCAATTCAGGGAGTTATCTTTCTTGAAATCATCTATAATATATCTATAATATAGCAAAAGGAAATGTTGCGACTTCAATGAGCTACATGATGCAGTTATTATTATTATAATATTTTTATTTTTGGTAAAACTGTTTTGTTTGGAGAGCTTTATTTCTCCAAAATTAAGGGAATAACTATTAAATTGGTAAATTTTACTAATCAAAAGGACTTAAATTTTTGCATCCAAAATTAAACAATAGAATATTTTTGTTAAATATAAAATACACATAGAGAACTATTGATAGCCTATAAAATGTGGTAAAGTCTTTTTTCAAGCTACCAAACTGTCATTTTGATATTAAAAAGATATTTCATTAAACTCTAATGAAAATGAAGATTAAATGTTCTATTTGAAATTTTTCATTGTCTTCATAAATTAGATTCTGATGTTTGACTTCCTTATTATAATAACTTACAATTATGTAGTGCTACACAAAGCATTTTAAATTTTGTTTGTTCTGAGAACAATTCTGTGAAGTAGAAAACAGAATATTGGAGTTGATTTCATAGGAATAACTTGATGTGACTCCCCCATCCACCTGTTCATTTTCTAGGTAAAGCAATTGAAGTTTAGAGCAATTAAGTTTTTTTTTTTTTGCAAGATGATGAAGAATTACTAGTATTGGAGCCCTCAACTTATTCTCAAATCCTGGACTCTTTCTATGTGACAAGCTCTCTTCTCTTTTACAGTGCTATCTTGGGTCATATAGAATGTTAGTGCTAATGAAAGGGGAATAAAATCGGAATCACAGAAGAATAATGTTATGGGAATGGAAATTTAAGATCTTCCCTGCCCCTGGGCCCTTTGATAGGCTTAAGTATACCTGGAGCCTGTGGAATGCTTTTTCACTGGGCAGAGGGTCAAGAGTGTTGTTACATTTTCTGAACCAGGAGAAGGCTATATAAACTCTAATGTGAGGATTTGTTTTGGGGCTCACTTTGAGAAGTGTTGTGTGATTTGACCAGACAAGACTGTGGGCATCCTTTGAGCCCCCTACCTTTGAAAACCCAGATGTTGATGCTTCCCTGTCTGGTAACTGACTAGGTATGGATGTAATGGTCAGACAGTTGGAGGCCTGTCTGCTGATATGTTTCTCTGTATTTGTTGTCTGCTTGTAAACTCTGTATTCTCTGAAGTTTGGAGTGCTGACCTTTTCCCCTGTGAACTAGGTATATGTTATATATTTGATTAAAGCAAGATTGTTGACCCATTTTGAGTTGCTTTTCTTTAGAAACGCAGATCTAAGAACCTATGTTGGCAGCCACCCTGGGTACAGTGGGGTGCTTGCTGCTACAAATAAGGGAAAAAAAACGGGAAAATAAATTATCTTGTATTTGTTGGAGGCCCACCATATGTTTCTTTGTTAACCTCACAAGAAAGGTTATCCAATTTTACTACTAGAATTATGCCGCCATGTTCTCTTTTATGTGAGATTACTCTTTGGGGGGGGTTATTTGATTTATGTCTACATCTTTTATTTCTAAATAGATATCACTTTTGTCCTCTTGCCCTTTCAATTGTTGAGTAGAATTCTATCCTCAGTATCATTAGAGATAGAAATTGCCAATGATCATTTCAACATTAATCTCCCTCTTATTACAGAATACATCACTCCCTTCTCATTTGCTCTTGTACAGACTGCCTTTCTCTCTGGTAACAAATAAATGAGCCCAAATGCGTGAACCTCTGGTTAAAATATTAAGTGGTAATGAAGGATCTCTGGATTTTAAGTTCATTATTCTCTCTGAAAACAGAGTCAGCACCTTTGTCTGAATGGCATTTAGGCACATTTCCTATTACTCAATGTTAATTGTTATTGGAAAAAAGCAATCTCATTTTCCCCCTGTTTAAGATATTTATGGAAGTTGCTGCACACTTACTAATAAAAATCTCTCCTATTTTAGTAACATAGAATGGAGACTCAACCTATATATATATATTTAGTTTGAATACAATAAGTCTCATGTACTACCATTCATTTTTCATATTTTACATAAGTACTCTGTTCTCTGAGTAAATGAATTATTCACAAAATACCTAAGATGACTGAGATACTTTATCCTTTCTACAATAGTGAAAAATCACAAAAGCCTCATTTGACTGATTATTTCATGTACATATTGATAGAATAAATAGGTAAATTATAGATAGATTATAAGACATTAATTAAAAAAAAAAACTCTGGTGGCAGGCATCATCCTAAGAACTGGAGACAGAAATATAAGCAAACAAGGCAGCACCTTCCCTCAAAACACTTAAATTTTCATGGGAGAACACAGTTAATAAAGGAGTGCTAAACAGGTGGGAGAACAAGTATTTAGGGGGAAAGTATGGGGATGCCTGAAAAATGGTTTGGAGTCCCAGGGCAGAGCAAGATCAGAACAAAGGGACTAAGGGAAAGAGTCCAAGGCTCTGATAAAAGAGAGATGAATATAATTGATGGTTAAAGAGAAAACAGTCTTGCTGTTCTAATCTTTGAAATGAGTAGACATTTTTAAACACAATTCATATTTGACATATATCATTATAGATAAATAGCTAATACTATCTTATTCTTTAGATTAATTCTTCCTAACACTGAGGAGTTGTTTAAAAATTGTATTATTAGATTTTCTCATTTGATATAGTGAATAAAATATTAGGGAAATGATATTGATTTAAACCTTTACTTATCAGGCATAGCATAATTAAAAAAATAATTAAGTTTCCTTTAAAAAGTGGATAAATGGGGGGGGGGGGAACAGAGACAAGACGGTGGAGTAGAAGCACAAAATTGGCATGGGCTCCAGCTCCAAACACTTCCAATACCTGTAAAATAATTGACTCTAAACAAATTTTAAAGCTACAGAACCCACAAAGTAACAGAGAGAAACAAATCTTCTGCTGAAGACAGCCCAGCAGGCTGACAGGAAAGGTCTATCACAGCACACTGGGAGCCACATGGATCTGGATCACGATATTAGATGGTGGTCCTGGGGTGTGTGAACAGTGTGTAAGAGCTTGTGGGGGATGCGGAGAGGGCACCTTCCTAATAGCTCTGGCAGCTGCAAAAACCCCAGTGATTTGGACCAAAGGTCTCTCTGTTCTGGAAGCAGAGTTCTACCATGGCAAACAGCTCAAAAGTAAGATAGTTGGCTGGCAATATGAACAAGCATAGGAAGCACAAACAGACCATACAATCCTTTTGTGCAGACAAAAAGGATCAAGGCATGGAGTGGGAGGAAGACAGCTAAGTTAGAAATCCTGCATGAAAAACTTCCAAGAAAAATATGAATAGTTTACAGGCCGTGGAGGAGCTCAAGAAGGATTTTGAAAATCAAGTAATAGAAGTGGAGGAAAAATTGGGAAGAGAAATGAGAATGATGCAAGAAAATCATGAAAAGCGAGTCAACAGCCTGCTAAAGGAGACCCAAAAATACACTGAAGAAAATAACACCTTAAAAAATAGACTAACTCAAATAGCAAAAGAGGTCCAAAAATCCAGTAAGGAGAAGAATGTATTAAAAAGTCGAATTTGTCAGATGGAAAAGGAATTTCAAAAACTCATCATTGAGGACAATAATTCCTTCAAAATTAGATTGGAGCAATTGGAAGCTAATGCCTTTATTAGAAATCAAGATACTATAAAAAGTGGAGAAAGGAGACAATTTCCAGGAGGCAACATGGTGGAGTAAGCAGAAAACTGCTGAAACTCTCTCATATTTACCTCCAAGTAACCATAAAATGATGCCCCAATGCAAATCCTGGAAAAAAAAAGAACCAATGAAAAGACAGGGTGAAGCAATCTTTGAGCCCAAGAAACTTGGAAGATCAACAGGAAAGATCTGTCCCATTTAGGTAAAAGTGGACCATAGTCCAGGATTAAAAGGGTCTCAGCAAGCTGTCAGCACACCTCATCTCAGCAAACTAGCTGTAGATCTTGAGCCACAGTGTGGTGGAGCAGGTAAACATCAACACCAGGACTTTCCACATGCCTCAGCATAGCCAGGGGACTGGGAAGATTCTAGCTCAGACAACCTCTATGTGTTTCTGTGTAGCCCTGGGCAAAAAGGCAGCTTCTGGGGCCAGACCTCTACTTTCTACAATGTAGTCTCTGGCAAACAGGTAAATGCCAACTTTATAGGTGGCCAAGTGTAAAGCCAAGCACAAGCAGCTCTCCTGAAAACTGCTGTTGTACATAAATTTAAGGTTCTGATCACATAGTATAATGAACTCACTATGTATTCAGTGATTAACTAAAGCAAAATATTGGGCTTCACACTGTGGGTTTCACAGGTTCTGTTTCTGACAAAGACTTGATATAATCACAGCTGAAGCTCAAAGGCACTTGAAGAGCTGAAACAAAGAGCTAAATGCTTTAATAACTGAAACAACGAACAAAGTACTCCTTTGCTTGCTATCACACCAAGGAAAAAGGCAGCTACCAAAACTGGGCCCCTGCTACATGCTCCAGCATAGCCATGGGCAAGCAGGCAGCCACCAACAGCAAGACCTCCAAGTGATTCAGTGTTATCTCCAGGGAAAACACAGAAAAAAATCCCACCAACCTCAGCACATGGCATAACCACCTCAATGACCTTGGCTCAGTACCAGGTAAGCTTGCAGACCCTTAGAGCCTCCAGCAGCACCAGCTACCCAGAACTCCACCCCCTCAACATGCAGAATATGAGTGTACCCTGTGGACCTCAGAGCAACAACAGTACAGCAAAATGTAAACAGTGAACACCTGTAACTCCTGAGCTCAAATTTAAAAGAAAGGGACAATGCAAAAAAAAAAAATGAACAAAGACCAACAAGAAACGAATAGACCATAGAAAGTTATCATGGTGACAGGGAAGATCAAGAAACAAAATGAGAAGGGGACAATAATGTCAAAACATCTATGGGCAAAACACCAAAGAAAAATGGGAAGTCATCTCACACCAAGAAAGAGCTCATGGAAAAGCTCAAAAAGGAGCTTAAAATTCATATAAGAGAGGTAGAAGCAAAATGGGGAAGAGAAATGAGAGTGGTGTTAGAGAATTATGAAAAAAAGTCAGCAGCTTGGAAAACTTTAAAAAGTGAAATTGGTCAAATGGAAAAGGAGATTAAAAAAATCCATTGAAGGAAATAGCTCCTTAAATAGTAAAATTGGTCAAATGGAAAAGAAAGTATAAAAGCTAATTGAGGAAAAGAATACCTTAAAAGTTAGAATTGCGGGATGGCTAGGTCACTCAGTGAGTAGAGCCCCAGCCCTGGAGTCAGGAGGACCTGGGTTCAGATCCAGACTCAGACATTTGACACATACACACGAAAACAAGCTGTGTGACCTTGGGCAAGTAACTTAACTCCAATTGCTGTGGCAGCAAGCACCTCAAGCGTCCTCAGGGTTTGCTGCCAACACAGGTTCTTGGATCTGCTTTGATAAAGGAAAGCAACTCAAAATGGGTTAACAAGCTTACTTTAATCAGTCAAACATGTATCGTTTACCTAGTTTAGGGGGAAAAGGTCAGCACCCTGAACTTCAAAGTAAATAGACAGGATTATCAAGACAGAAACAGATCAAGTAGACAGATTTCAAACTGTCCAACCATTACATCCATACCCAATCAACATCTGGGTTTCAACATCTGGGTTTCAAAGCCAGGGGGCTCTGGACAACGGCTTCCCAGAATCCAATTCAAATCACAGAACACTTCTCAAAGTGAGCCCCAAAACAAAGCTACACATCAGGGCTTATATAGCCTTCTCCTGGCTCAGAGAATGTAACAACATTATTGACTCACTGGCCAATTAAGAAGTATCTACTGAAAAACAAGTGTCCCACCCCAGGCTCCAGGTGCACTTTAGCCTAGGGGAAGGGAAGATCTTTAAAATTTACATTCCCATTACAATTGCCCAACCTCCTACCCCCCAAAAGCAAAAAAAAAAAGTAGAATTGGAAAATTGCAAACTAATAACTCTATGTGATATCATGAATAAGTCAAATAAATTCAAAACAATAAAAAAATGGAAGAAAATGTAAAATACATCATGGGAAAACAATGACCTGGAAAATAGATTTAGGAGAGATAACATCAGAATCATGGGTCTACCTGAAAGCCATAATCAAAAGGAAGACCTGGATAGCATCTTTCAAGAAATTATCATGGAAATTCACCCTGATGTCTTGGAACCAGAGAGAAAATAGGAATGGAAAGAATTCACTGATTCAGGAAAGAGATTTATTGTCTATGGTATCTTTTAGCAAGATGTTGTTTCCTTCCTTATCTCTTTTAATTAGGCCTTTTTTTTCTCTTTGAGATAAGGATTTCTATCCCTGATTTTTTTTTGTTTGACTGAAGCCTAATAGTTCTACTTCAGTCTCTTACCTTCACTCTATATGTGTCTCTGTTTCAAGTGCGTTTCTTGTAAACAACATATCCTAGAATTGTATGGAAAGAGGTCGTAAAATAAAAACTCCAAGAAAATTATAGCCAAATTTCTGAATTATTGGATCAATAAAAAAATACTGCAAGTGACTAGAAACAAACACTTTGAATATCAGGCAACTACAATCAGGATTATACAGGATTTAGGAGCTGCATCAGTTAAAGATCAGAGGTCATGGAACATGATATGCCAGAAGGCAAAATGAGTTAAGACTATAACAATGAATCACTTACTGGGAAAATTAAGAATAATATTTCAAGGCAAAAACTGGTCATTCTATGAAATTGAAAGATTGCAAACTTTCATAAGAAGACCAGAATTAAATAATACTGTGATGTCCAATATAAAGATCCAAGAGAAGCATAAACAGGTAAAAATGGAAAAGAAGACATAAGAAATTCAATAGAGCCATATGATTTACATCCTTACATGAGATAATGACACTTGTAATGCTTAATATATATATATATATGCATACACACACACACACACACACACACACACACACACATATATATATATATATATATATATCACTAATAGTATAGCTACAAGGAATATACATAGAGTGGGGATACAGATATAAGGTGAATTGAAGGGAATTAACAAAAAAAATAAGGGACAAAAAAGAGGATTACACTGGGTGTAGAAGGAAGGGAGAGGTAGAATGGGGGTAAATTATTTCATGTGAATATGTACAAAAGAACTATTATAGTGCTATAGAAGATGGGGGGGCATTGGCATTGGGAATCACTGAAAACTTACTCTCTTCAGTATTGGCTCAAAGAAGGAATAATATAGACACTCAGTTGAATATAAAAATCTATTTTACCTGACAGCAAAGTAGGAGGAAATAACATTAAGTAAAAGGTTGGGGTAAGGTTTGACAGAAGGTAGGGCAGACTAGGGGAGGTGGTAGGCAGAAGCAAAGTACTAGTGAGGAGAGAAAAAGTGAAAAGAGATGATAAATAGGATTGAGGGAAATACACAAGTAGTAATCATAACTGTGAATGGGATGAATTCTCCCATAAAACAGAAGTGGATAGCAAATTGGATTCAAAACTAGAATTATATGATTTGTTGTTTACAAGAAATACACTTGAAATAGAGACACACAGAGTAAAAGTAAGGGACTGAAGCAGAATCTTTTTGGCTTCGACTCAAGTTAAAAAAATCATGGTAGCAAGCCTGATCTCAGACAAAGGAAAAGCAAAAAACAAACCTAATTAAAAGAGATAAGTAAGACAACTATATCTTGTTAAAAGATACCATAGACAATGAAGCAATATCAACACTAAACATATATGCACCAAGTATTATAGCATCCAAATTCTCAAAGGAGAAGTTGAATGAGTTACTGGAAGAAATAGCTGTAGCAATAGGGTACCTATATATATATATATATTCATACATATATATATATACTACAATAAGATAGAGAAGACATTGGTTAATTAGATTAAAAAAATAAAAAAGATCACCAGATATTCAATATCCAAAAAAAAGATACAATCACCACCAATGAAAAAGAAAGTAAAGCAATCATTAAAAAAATATTTTGCCCAATTATATGCCAAGAAATTTGACAATCTAAGTAGAATCAATAAATATTTATGAAAATATAAATTACTATAATCAACAGATAAGGAAATAGAATGCCTAAATAAGCCCATTTTAGGAAATAAAATTGAACACACTACCAATGAACTCACTAGGAAAGAATAGCCAGGGCCATAAAGGTGTGTAAGTGAAATCTACCAAACATTTAAAGAACAGTTAAATGAAATACCATGTAAACTACATGGAAAAAATTGGTGAAGAAAGAGTCCTAGCAAACTCATTTTATGACACAAATATGGTGCTGATGTCTAAGCTTAGAAGAGCTAAAATATAGAAAAAAATTATAGAACAATTTCCCTAATGAATATCAGTACAAAAATTTTGAACAAAATACTATTAAGGTGACTATAGAAATATATCACAAGGATTATACAACTATGACAATGTGGGATGATAGCAGGAATGAAGGTTTGGATCAATATCAGGAAAACTATCAAAAAAATTAACCACATCAATAACAAAACTAACATAAATCAAATGATTATCTCAATAGAAACCCAAAAAACCTTTTTGACAAAACACAACCCCCATTCCTATTGAAAATGTTAGAAAATAGGAATAAATTTTACATGACAGCATGCACATGTATAAACTATATCAAACTGTCTGCCATTTTCTGAAGAATCAACTTGAGGTAGGGAGGAAGAAAAAATTGGAAATAATAATTTTGTGAAAAATGAATGCTAAAAATTGTCTTGACATTATTGGGAGAAAAAAATATTATTTAAAATTAAAAATCCTAGGAAAATATAAGGAGCACAAAACTGTCCTCAAATTTAGGAAGAGCTGGGCTCAATTATTGCCTTTGACACATGCTAGCTGTGTGTATCCTTAAATTCTCAGTGCCCCAGGCATTGCTCTAAGCTTCTCAGTTGCAGAGAAGACACCAACCTGCATTGGTACAGAGCTGTTCCTTGTTTAGGAAATCATTGAACTAATGAAATTATAGGTACAGTCTCTATCCCCCTTCTTTTTCTTTGATATATCTTAACTAGAAATTGGTTAGTCTTTCCCTGAAATCTCAAATTACCAGTGATGAAAAGTCAATTGGAATCTAAACACAGATGCCTTTTAAATTTGTGAGACAGATATCACTCAGATAATTTAGTATAAAGCAGATTTTTAAAGAATTTATTTATTTTCAGTTTTTAGTTTTCAACATTTATTTCCACAAGATATTGAGTTACAAATTTTCTACCCCTCTCTCCCCTACCCCCACCCCAAGACGGCAAGCATGCTGAATATTCCTTCCCACATTTCTGCCCTCTCTTATATCACCCCATTCCCCCCTTACTTTCTTGTAGGGCAAGATGAATTTCTATAGCATACTGCCTGTATATTTTATTTCCTTGTTTCATATAAAAATAATTTTTTAAACATTTGTTTTTAAAACTTTGAGTTCCATATTCTATGCCTTCTTCCCTCCTCACACATACCCACTGGGAAGATAAGCAATTCAATATAGGTTATACATGTGTAGCTATGCAAAACATTTCCATAGTAGTCATGTTGTGAAAGACGAACCGTATTTCCCTCCATCCTCTCCTGCTCCCCATTTATTCTATTTTCTCCTTTTACCCCCTTCCTTTACAAAAGTGTTAGCTTCTAAATACCTTCTCCTCCAATCTTCCCTCCCTTCTATCATCTCCCCTTATCCCTTTCTTCCCTGCTTTCCTGTAGGGTAAGATACCTAATTGAATGTGTATGTTATTCCCTCATTAAGTCAAATACAATGAAAGTAGGGTTGACTCATTCCCTTTCACCTTCCTGCTCTTCCCCTCCATTGTAACAACTGTCTCTTGCCTCTTTTATGTGAGATAATTTACCCTATTCCATCTCTCCCTTTCTCTCTCTCCCAATATATTCCTCTCATCTCTTAATTTTATTTTTTAAATAACATCCCTTCACATTCAACTCATCCTGTGCTATTCTATGTTTACATGTACACACATATACACATACTCACACATATATATATATATACACCTATAACCTCCTGTACACACACACATATATATATGTATGTATACATATACAGATACATACACACATATATTACATTCTACTATCTTCATACTGAGAAAAAGTCTCATGAGTAACAATTATCATTTTTCCATGTAGGAATGTAATTAGTTCAACTTTAATAAGTTCCTTAAGATTTTTTTTCCTGTTTACCTTCTCATGCCTCTCTTGCTTCTTGTATTTGAAAGTCAAATCTTCTGTTCAGCTCTGTTTTTTTCATCAAGAATGCTTGAAAGTCCTCTATTTCATTGAATGACCATATTTTCCCTTGAAGCATTATACTGAGTTTTTCTGGGTAGGTGATTCTTGGTTTTGATCCTAGCTCCTTTGACCTCTGGAACATCATATCCTAAGCCCTTTGATCCCTTAATATAGAAGCTGCTAGATCTTGTGTTATCCTGATTGTGTTTCCACAATACTCAGATTGTTTCTTCCTGACTGCTTGTAATATTTTCTCCTTGACCTGGGAATTCTGGAAAGCAGAATTTTTTAAAGGTAATGAAACTTCATTTTCTTAATATTATAACAAATTGTTAAAAAAAAATCTTTATTATTTCTATAGATAATGACCCTGTAGGCTGTATTTCTGATATAGGGGGAAAGAAATTGGGGCTTTGATAAATAGCACATTGGGTACTGTTATACCTTACTAATTAAAATGGTAGGTTCCTTTTTTGCTCCTTAACAAATTTTTAAAAACAAATGTTTCCTTCCCTTGATGATAAAAATCCAATTGCCATTCTGGATGCTAAACTTTCTGAACTTACATAAGTATATACTTGTTTCTGGATACCTAAACTGTAGTTGTACTTGAGGGTAAGATTGGCTTCTTGATAAATCACAACTTCCAGATAAGATGATAATGGACTTTGATCATATGGATTCATAATCAGGATAACATGTCAACTGAAGATATGGACCATCAAATAAGGAAAATATATATTGATTCTCTTAATCTCTCTTAATAAAGCAAATAAAATCAGACTTTCATAATTTAATTCAATTTATTATGAAAAAAATCTATAAGTTGTTTCCTGAGTGTTGTTTCTAGATCTCTATATTCCAAATGCAGCTTAACAATTTATAGAATCAATCCCATGAATGGTATCATCAGAAGAAAAATTGATTTGGAGTCAGCAGACTTTAATTCAAATCTAAACTCTTTCAGTTATCACCAGTGTGAACTTTAACATATCACTTTATATATTTGCAATTCAAATTACAAATCAGTAAAATGAAATAAAATGGCTAGCTAACTGGTGCAGTGGACAGAGTGCTGGGCCTCGATTTAGGAAGACTCATCTTCCTGAGTTCAAATCTGTCCTCATACACTTACTATCTGTGTGACCTTGGGCAAATCACTTTAACCCTGTTTGCCTCAGTTTCCTCATCTGTCAAATGAACTGCAGAAGGAAATGGCAAACCATCCCAGTATCTTTGACAAGAACAGTCCAAATGGGTTCATCAAGAATCAGCCATGATTGAAATGACTGAACAACAGAAAATTAAAGGATGGGAATAGCTGGTCTTTAAAATTCTTCTGGCCTTTAATTTATGACACCATGATACTAGAATAATAGATCACATATCAGAAAGTGAAAGTAACATGGATTATGATCTGTCAAGTCAAGAAGTGTAACTTTCTCAACCTACATGTTTTTAAAATGGGTGGTGCAACACCATTATCTCTCACTATGCCCTTCAAAAGTCTACTCCATTCATAATGATATTTAGGGTAAAGTGAATTGAATTGCATGATGTGTACATTTAGTATTCCAAATGAGAGGTTTACATTCAAATCTATATCCTTTGAAAAGCATTATCTTAATATTATAATGGTCATCAATTAACTTTTTCCTGTTCCAATAACTTTTGACTGCAAGATTCTTTGATTTTCTTCTCCCACTTAAGTTTGCATTGTATTATTTACTTCATGGCAAAGGCAAAGATTCTGACATTGTCTCTTTACTTTTTTATCATTACTAAAATACAAGTTCCTTGTTCCATGCCTAGCAATGTTTCCACAGGGCCAACCTTTGGCAGAGCTGAGAAGAAGGGGACACTATCCAGTATTACATCTCAAAAGTTGGAATATATTATGAAAAAGCATGAAGATTTCTTTTTAAACTATAGCTAATATTTTAAATTATTTTGGCCTCTGTTTGTGATAACTTTAGCTTTGTGTTATCCTCATTAAATTGGTGGACTAAGCTGGCAAATGACTACAGAACCTAACAAATATAAATATTAGAATCTAAGATTTAGAAACTGCAGGGATTAAAATTTAACTCACTAACCCTTTGAAGTAGAATGAGAAATTGACTCTATTCTTTGTGATATTTTCTAAAAATGGGAAAATAAATTATGGAAATTTTCCAAAGTTAATGACTATCATAGACAAAATGTTTCAAACTGTAAAAGATTGGTAATAGCTCATAACTAGAATCACTTTTAGTTATAAACATAAAACAATAAAGAACTATTCAACCTTAATTATCATTTGCAATAAGAATGTAAAAATAGCCTATAACAAAAACTTTTATCTTCTAGCAACTATGATTTAATGTGGCAGGTACACAGTATAGCCTAATATTACTCTGTAATGTATTGAAGTTCATTTTTCAAGACTATGTTAAGTGTAAGACTATGTAATAGCCATATGAAAATAAACACTTCAGGATGAAATACAAGGTATCTCCTACTCTATCATTGTTTAGATAATAATAGATAGAATTATTATGTGATTCCAACATCATTATATTCAGTTTCAGAGTTTTTGGTGTGAATAGTACAAGGAACAAGAAGTAAATTATGAGTATAGTTTTTTTTTAGAAAAATGTATTACATAATATATTTGATAATATTTGAAGTAATTTTGAAATATGTATTGAAATTTGTAATTAATATTTGAAGTATATTTGATAATATTTTCTTTTTTGGGGAAAAATGCAATTTATATACAAATAAATAATAGAATGCATAAGTATCTTAATTTGAGATACAGTTCTCATGCTAATACCAATTGATACACCTTGATCTATCAAGGTATTTTAAAATTCCAGCCTTTTTAGGGTTAGAAATAGTTATACTGCAGCATATTGGCAGGGAAAGGAATGTGAAAAGTCATAGAGGAGAGAAAAGCATTTTTTTCTAGACAGAACACATAGTGCCTTAAATGCATGTTGCCTGGATGAGCCAAGAAACTAATTTTTCCGACTGGAGTAGAGAAAAGGATTATATATTTAGAGCTCAGAATAATCTTAGAGACTTTTTCATTTTCTAGATGAGGAAATGGAGGAGACAGAGAGACAATTATTTGAATAACCTAAGTTTACATAGGTAAGAATTGACAGAGGAAGAATTTGAATCCAGACACTTTTGTTCCTCTTTCCAATATACCACAGTGAAAGTGAGTAGTAAGATTATCCAGTTACATATGACTTTAAAAGCTGTAATTATGATTTTAAAATTCAGTTTGATTTACATTAGAAACTGCTAAATTGTTAGAAGGAACTTCATTGGTCTAAAACACATTTTGATATTATTTTACTTTTTATAATATCTAAAGACATGTTTTCTAGCTTTTCCTTGATGATCCTTTCATTCTTTGGTCCAATTTTTGAAAGCTGAAATATTTTAGAAAAAATACTGCTTTGCTATTACCTTTTCTATAAAATATCACCGTGGGTATTTTGACTCTCTTAAAATGTGTTCCTGGGCTTTGTCCAATTTGAAATGTTTTAGAATCACAACGGTAATTATTTTCACTCATTTCCTTCTAAGAACTACATTTGTTTTTGACATGCTGGTGATCTGGAACAATGAGTTTACCTCCTTGCTAAACAAAAATCCTCAGTGTTAGAAAAAAGATCAACCACATATTATGTGTTGGTGGGTAAATTTCTGGCACGGTGTAATATGCACAATTGCAGTAATTTATAAAACTGAAATAACACTGTACTCAAAAAGCTCAAAATAACATTTAAAATGTAATTTCATAGTGTGACTTTTTATTCATGCACCTGTTTACCTTTACTTTTATGATGTCTGTTAAAAAATAAAATAGAACTTGAAACACCTTTTTTTTTCAGAGAAATGAAATTGCTCATATATGCTTTTAAGCGCTTAAGGCAGAATGTTTTTGTATGTTCATGTCACTGTGCATGTTCGTGTGTGTGTGTTTATATTTCTTTTGAGGCAGGCACTATGTTATTATATTTATAAAAACTTTTAAATAAGATTTTTTTTTATTTTCAGTAAATAATCATTGGGAAACTGAATATCTTTAAGAAGTAAATTAATATTAATGCCGTCATTTGAATGACATGAAATTTTATGAAAAATGCCAACAGAAATAGCAGTTTAGCTCTGTGTGGTGAAGTGGTAGAGAAAACATTGGAAAATGAGTAAAAAGGTCTTGAGTTCAAATACTGCTTCAGAAGCTTAGTAGGAAAGTGACCTTAAGAAGTCCTTTAATATCCTTGGACTTCATTTTCTTTATTTGTAAAATAAGGAGTTGAGTTTGAAGGTCTCTAAGTTACATTCCAACTCTAAATGTATGTAATGTTATGGTCCTATGCTATTTGAAATTATTTTCTTTCAAGACAATAATATTGAAAAACTGCTTTGGGGAAAATATGTTTCTGGGAGTCTAGGTATATATTTGTGCTAATCTGGACCATTTCAGAAATGATGAGCTATTTTCTTCTCCTTGCTGCCGCCAGCATTCACCATTTCCACAAGAGGATTTGAATCAACCAACCACCACCAATAGGATTCCTCACAGACACTTTTGGTTGGATGTTAGAAAATTACTTTTTTCTTGGTTCAATTGGAAAAAGAGGCAGCTAAAATCTTTTTGCAGAGATTAAGAAGTAACCTGAAAAAAATAAGTTAGGAAAGCACTGATATTTTGAATTTGCAATGGCACAGAGTTTATTTTCACCTCAACTCTGTTTAGTTAGATCAACTAGAATGTAGGGAAACTCTATTTCCTTTCGTACTTTTATTATCCTTATAGTCTCCCTGTTTACAGGAAAATGTACTTGTGGAATGGGAGAACAAAGAGAACCATAGCCATTTATTGAGGTTCAGTAACTCTAAGTACAGATTAAAAAAAGGAGAATAGGGAATCTATAAATCAACCAATTGAGCAGTATTTCAACAGACTTAAGGGTCTATTATGTGAGAGTAACTCTTCTAGTTATGGTAGATGCAAAGGTGAAAAAAACAATGCCCTTAAAGGGCTTACATTGTATGAGAGAGTGTAGATGGGGAGACATGGTGGTGATCAAATATCTCTCTCTTTATATATGTTACACATACATATACATATAGATGCATGTGCAAAATTAGACATATAAACAAATAAATTTGACATGTAGATGTGTGCATATGAAACCAAAGGAATTGAACTTGTCTTTTTTGTTTCCAGTACAGACATCTCCCTACAACTTATGGTAAGTTGATGTTTCCTTAAGATGTTTTTATTTCCTTTTATTCAAATGAATGTATTCATGTTTATTCTACTTCTTAAATATATTCAATTCCCCAAATACTGGATGTATAAATTAAAAAAAAATCTTGTCAAAAAATTATTTCCTTATCAATCATTCAATTTTTCTACCAATCATATATCACATTTCTTTTCCTTTTCTATTTTATCTCTTTTTGGGTATAGCCCTATATTGCTAGGTCAAAGGGTATGTATGGTTTTGTAGGCCTTTGGGCATAGTTCCAAATAGCTCTAAAGAGTGTTTGAATTGGGGGTGGAGTCAAGATGGCGGAATAGAAGCAGGACCTCCCCGCTGTTCTGGCTTCTACCTTCCCCAATCCATTTTAAAAGGGGACACTAAACAAACATTGAAGCTGCACAACCCACAAATGACACAGAGAAGCTAACTTCCCTCTGAGGACATCCCTGCAGGCCGGCAGCAAGTGGCCAGAACAGTGCTTTCGGAGCCAAGCCCAGCTCCACACCAAGCTTTTAGCCTCAGGGCGGGCCTGATCAGCTGCTGGAGGGACTCCAGATCAGCAGCAGCAGTGGCTGTTTCCAGAATCATCAACACATACATGCGAAGGACAAAGTGAGAGGTCAAAGCAGTCTGGACTTTGGGATCCAGGAAGTAGGAGTGAGTCGGCTTTTGCCCCCGGGGTGAGAAGCCTCTGAGATGCCTGGCACAGCCAGCCAGCGCCATGTGGCAGCTTCAGCTCCTGGCCTGCGGAGTGTAGGGGGACCAAGCACCAGTCTGAGGGGTAATCGCTCTTGCTTTAAGTTGCTTGGATCTGGATTGCAGTCTAGGGTGGAGGTCCTGGGCCAGCTTGCCAGAGCATGTGGAGGCCTCAGAGAGGGCACCCATCTGATACCTCTGGCAGCCAAGAAAACCCCAGCATTTGGGACAAAAGGTCCCCTGTCTGGTGGCAGAGACCTACTGTGGCAAAAAGCCCAGGGTTCAAGTGACTGAGGGGCGACATGATCAGGCAAAGGAAACAAAGAAGACAGAAGATTCCAACATTAGACTCCTATTTTGGGGAAAAAAAGGAGGAAAGCATGGAACAAGAGGAAGACAGTGAAGTCAGACCTCCTGCACCAAAAGCTTCAAAGGAAAATACGAGCTGGTTACAGACCATAGAGGCCCTTAAGAAGCAGATAAGAGAAATGGAGGAAAAACTGGGAAGAGAAATGAGAACAATACAAGAAAATTATGAAATGACAGTCAAGGGGAAAATTGGGGAAAAAATTTGTAACTCAAAATCTTGCAGAAATGAATGATGTAAATCAGAAGTTAATAAAGCATTTTAAAAAAAAGAGTATTTGAATCAATTCACAACTTCACCAATAGTATGTTAATGTCTCATTTTTCCCATATTCCCTTCAATATTTGCCATTCTCCTTTTCTGTCTTACTAAGCAATCTAATAGATTTGAAGTAGTACACAAGAATTGTTTCAATTTGCATTCTTCCAATCAACTGCGATTTAGAATACCTTCTCATATAGCAAGAGGTAGCTTTGATTACTTCATCTGAAAACTGTTCATGTCTCCTAATCATTTATCAATTGGGAAATGGCTTTCATTTTTATAAATTTGACCCAGTTCCCTATATATTTGAGAAATGAGGCTATTACCAGATAAACTTGCTTGAAATTATTTTCAGTTATGATTGCTAAATGTATTTCCTTCCATCCTATTCCCCCCACCCTGCCATTTAACCTGCTCTCTCTCTCTCTCTTTTACCCTGTATCTCCAAAAAATTGTTTGCTTCTGATTACTGTGTCCCTTAATTCACCTTCCCTTTTACTATGCCCCCTACCCCATCTGTTTCCCCTGCTAATTTTCTGTAGGGTAAGATTGATTTCTATACCCAATTGAGTGTGTATATTATTCCCTCATTGAGCCAGTTCTGATGAGAGTTTCATTAACTTCCTCTCACCTCCCTCATTCTTCCCTTCACTGCAAAAGTGCCTCTTTTATGTGACATAATTTACCCCATTCTACGTCTCTCTTTCTCTTTCTCCTAGTATATTCCAATCTCACCACTTCATTTTATTTTTTGTTTTAGATTTCTTCCTATCATATTCAACTCATGCCTGTGCCCTCTGCCTATATATACTTCTAGCTAATAATGAATCACCAAGTATCACCTTCCCACATAAGAATGTAAAAAGTTTAACCTTATTAAATTCCATATAATTTCCCTTTCCTGTTGACTTTTTTATGCTTTTCTTCAGTCTTGTATTTGGAAATCACATTTTCTATTTAGCTCCTTTTTTTCACCAAGGATGCTTGAATGTTTTATATTTCACTGAATGTCCATTATTCCCTATGAAGGATTATACTCAGTTTTTCTGTAGGTGATTCTAGATTGTAATCCTAACTACTTTGCCCTATTATAATAGAAATATTTATTTATATAAATAGGATATTTATATATTATAATATATACATAAAATATATATATATATATACAAATAAAATAATTATAACTAGAATATCATATCATAATATGATATTCCAAGGTTTCCAATCTTTTCAAGTAGAAACTACTAAATCTTATGTTATTGTGAATGTGACTCCATGATACTTGAATTGTTTCTTTCTGGTTCCTTGCAATATTCTCTCTTTAATCAGGAAGCTCTGAAATTTGGCTAAAATATTCCTAGGAGTTTTCATTTTGGGATTTCTTTTAGGAGATGCTCTGGAGATTCTTTCCATTTCTGTTTTACCCTCTAGTTCTAGAATATCAAGGCAGTTTTCTTTCATAATTATTTTTGTTTGTTTTTTGCCTTTTGGAGAGCAATTGGGGTTAAGTAACTTGCCCAAGGTTACACAGCTAGTATTTTTGGGTGGGTGTTAAGTGCCTGAGGCTGGAACTGAACTCGGGTCCTCCCAACTCTGGGGCCAGTGCTTTACTTACTGAGCCACCTAGCTGCCCCTTTTGATAATTTCTTGAAAGATTATGTCTAGACTCTTTTTAAAATCATTACTTTCAGGTAATCTAATATTTTAAAAATTATCTCTCCTGGATCTATTTTCCAGCTCAATTGTTTTTCCAATGAATATTTCACATTGTCGTCTATTATTCCATTCTTTTGGTTTTGTTTTATTGTTTGTTGTTTTCTTATAAAGTCATTAGCTTCCATTTCCTCCACTCTAATTTTGAAGGAATTCTTTGTTCTTTCCTTTTTCTCCTGAAGCAATTGGTGTTAAGTAACTTGCCCAAGGTTACACGGACAGGTTTTTTTGTGTGGGTGTTAAGTATCTGAGGCCAGAACCGATCCCAGGTCGTCCCAAATCTGGGGCTGGCACTCTTACTCACTGAGCCACCTAGCCGCCCCTATTTTCTTCAGTGAACTTTCCAATCCCCTTTTCCATTTGGTCAATTCTGCTTTTCAAGGCATTCTTCTTCTTATTGTTTTCTTGTACCTCTTTTACCATTTTGCCTAGTTCTGGTATTTTTTCTTTATTTAATATTTTATTTTCCTCCAGGTACATGTAAAAACCTTTTTTTTTTTTTTTAAAAACAAAATGTTAATCTATTTTGAAAACTTTGATTTTTAAATTTTCTACCTTCCTGCATCCCCACCCCCTCTTATTGAGAAGGCAAGCAACTTGATATAGGTTATACATGTGTAGTCACGGAAAACATTTCCATAGTAATTTTCATGTTGTGAAAGAAAGCACAGACAACACACACACACACACACAAGAAAAACAAGGAAAGTAAACATATGCTTCAATCTACATTCAGATATTCTAAGTTCCTTGTCTTGGGATGGATAGCATTTTTCATCATAAATCAGTCAGAACTGTCTTGGATGGTTGTATTGCTGAGAATAGCTAAATGATTCAAGCTGATCATCCTACAATGTTATCATTTACTTTGGAAACAGTACATTTCACTTATCAGATCATATATGTCTTTTCAGGTTTCTCTGAAGGCATCCTGCTCATTATTTCCTATACTCCAATAGTTTTCCTTTTTTTTTTTTTTTGGAAGGCAGTTGGGGTTAAGTAACTTGCCCAAGGTTACACGGCTAGTTTTTTTGGGTGGGTGTTAAGTGTCTGAGGCTGGAACCGAACTCAGTTCCTCCTGACTCTGGGGCCAGAGCTTTACTCACTGTACCACCTAGCCGCCCCCAATAGTTTTCTATTATTATTACATACCACATTTTGTTCAGTTATTCCCCAATTGATGGGTATCCCCTCAATTTCTGAGTTGCTATATATGTTTTTGTATATATAAGATCTTTTCTTTTCTTTTTAAAATCTCTTTTGGGATACATATCTAGTAGAGGTATTGCTAGGATAAAGGGTATGCATGGTTTTATAGCCCTTTGGGCAGAGTTCCAAATTGCTCTACAGCACATTTAAATCAGTTCACAACTCCATCAAAAATACATTAATGTCGGGGTGGCCAGGTAGCACAGCGAGTTAGAGCACTGGCTCCAGTGTCGGGATGACCTGGGGATCGAAACCCGGGCTCAGACACTTCGCACCCACCCAGAAACACCTGGCCATGTAACCTTGAGCAAGTTACTTAACCCCAATTGCTTAAGGGCAGCCAGGTGGCTCAGCGAGTAACAGCACCGGCTCCAGTGTTGGGATGACCTGGAGATCAAATCCAGGCTCAAATACTTAGCACAACACCCAGAAATAACTGGCCGTGTAACCTTGAGCAAGTTACTTAACCCCGATTGCTTTTAAAAAAATACATTAATGTCTCATTTTTCCCACATCCTCTCCCACATGGTCATTTACCTTTGCTGTCCTGTTAGTCAATTTAATAGGTATAAGATAGTACCTCAGAATTGTTTTAATTTGCTGTTCTCTATACAATAGTGAGTTAGAGTATTTTTCATATATCTGTAGATAGCTTGAATTGCTTCATATGAAAACTGTTCATATCTTTTGATAATTTATCAATTGCAGAATGGCTCTTATTTTTATAATTTTTTTCTCAGTCTTCTATATGTTTGAGAAATGAGGCCTTTATTAGAGAAATTTGCTTCGATTTTTTTTCACATTTAGTATTGCTATCATCAAAAAATACAGTTTTATTTCCCTTATCCTATTCCCCAGCACTCCATTTATTCTATTTTATCCTTTTTCCATGTCCCTTTTCAAAAGTGTTTTGCTTTTGACTACCCCTTCTCCAGTCTTTCTTCATTTCTATAATCATCCTTTTACTCTTTTCTTTTCCTCTTCCTCTCCTTCTTTCCTTTAGGGTAAGTAAGACAGCTTGTTATATCCATTTTAGTTTGTATGTTATTCCCTCTGAGCCAATTTTGATGAGAGTAAGGCTTACTCACTTCCAGTCCTTTTCCCATCTATCTCCTCTACTTCAGAAGCTTATTTTATCCCTCTTTATTTGAGATAATTTATCACTATTCCACCTATCCCTTTCTCTTTCTCCTAGTACATTCCTATCTGAGTCTTAATATAATTTTTTTAGATATCATCCCTTCATATTCAACTCACACCTGTGAACTCTGTATTCTTCTTTATGCTTTGTATGCTTCTTCTAGCTACCCTAATTATGAGAAAGATCTTATAAGCTACACATATCAGCTGTCCATTAAAGAAGTAAACAGTTTAACTTTATTACATCCCTTATGATTTCCTTTTCCTGTTTGCCTTTTTATGATTCTCTTGAGTCTTGTATTTTTAAGTCAAATTTTCTATTTAGCTCTGGTCTTTTCATCAAGAATGCTTAAAAGTCCTCTATCTTATTGAATGTCTAATTTTACCCCAAAGGATTATACTCAGTTTTGCTGGGTAGGTGATTCTTGGGTGTAAACCTAGCTCCTTTGCCCTCTGGAATATCATATTCCAAGTCCTCTGATGTTTTAATGTATAAACTGCTAAATATTGCATTATCTTGAGTGTGGTTCCAAGATAACTTGAATTATTTCTTTCTGGATGCTTACAATATTTTCTCTTTGACCTGAGAACTCTGGAATTTGGCTACATATTTCTGGGAATTTTCTAGATTCTTTTCTGATCATGACTTTCATGTAGTCCATTAGTTTTCCAATTATCTCTCCTGGATCTATTTTCCAGGTTATTTCTTTTTCCAATGAGATATTTCACATTGTCTTCATTTTTTAACAATTTCTTGTTTTCTCATAAAGTCATTAGTTTCCATTTGTTCCATTATAATTTTGAACTAATTATTTTCTCATTGAGCCGTTGGAACTCTTTTTATATTTGGCCAATTCTGCTTCTGAAGAAATACTTTTCCTCCGTGTTTTTTTGAACCTCTTTTTACCATTTTGCCTAGTTTGTTTTTTAAGGTGCTATTTTCTTCAATTTTCTGTTTGTGTGCGTGTATGTAAACTGTTGACTTTTCTCATGATTTTCTTGCATCTGTCTCATTTTTCTTCTCAAGTTTTCCTCTATCTTTCCTACTTGATGTTCAGAATCCTTTTTGAGTTCTTCCAAGGTCTGAGACCAATTCATATTTTTCTTGGAGGCTTTGAATGTAAAAGGTTTGACTTTGTTGTCTTCTACTGAGTGTGTTTTGATCTTTCTTGTCACCATAGTAAATTTCTATAGTCAGAGTTATTTTTGTTAATTGCTCATTTTCCTAGCTTATTAGTTGAATTTATGTCTTTGTTAAAGTAGGGCTCTGCTTCCAGATTGGCAGATGCACTCTCTCAAGTTTCAGGGGTTTTGTGTAACTGTTTTCAGAGATATTTCTAAGAATCTATAGGATTTTCAGTTTTTCAAAGGTGTTATGACCTAAAAAAAGAGGTGTTTACCACTCTCCTGACCTGTTCTCCAGTCTGTGATCAACCACAACCACTCTTTTTCTGCCTTGGAACTGTGAGGAAGACCCCCCTCTGCTCTGATCACAAGTTTGTAATTTTAATGGGATATAAGATTTTACTCTCCCCATTAATTGGCCTCACATGGAATCCATTAAGGAAAGTTGCTTAGGGAGGTTTGCTTCTATTCAGGCTTTCACATCTTTTGTTAATTTCTAATTAGGCACTGAGTCATGAGGGTTGTTATGCCCTCTGACCCTGAGGAAATGTATCTATATCTACATCCACATTTTTATCTCCCTCTCCCTCTCCCTCTCCCTC